>NC_045687.1:8260300-8905060 GCF_003331165.1 Xiphophorus hellerii | reverse complement strand
GGAGTCATAAGGCCCACACAAAAAGCTATGGTGGGGTGGATTTGTCCCTGGGACCTTCATTTTCACACGTGTGCCCTAGACAGTTTCCTTTGTCTTGTCTCAAGACATAAACATTGCAGAGCATTTGACATGCACCTGAACCATTGTCCTGCTCCAGTTTCACAACAAAGAATGCTTCGAGATTCCAGTTTCGCTTCACATTTTATACAAACAGACTTTACATGTATGCAAGATCATCATGTCACATTACTTTTTTAAACAATCTATTTAATCTACCACAGATGGTTGACATAAACATATGCAATTAAGTAGCCTTGCTCCAGTTGACATTCCACATTAATCTTATCCCATTTGCTTACAAAGTTGTCCATGTTTCACAAAGCATTAGTCCATGATCTTGGTAGTTGAACAATATGGAATTACGTAGTCGAATTCTATCACACTCCATGGCCCTGTTAAGCATACGGGAATGCAAATCTGAAGCAGGTGGTAAGAAAACTCCAAACGTCAAGAGGATGAAGCAAAACTTGCAACAATCTAGAGAACACTGCTGCACAGTTCCTCCAAAATAAGTGAGCTGTTTTACCAAATTTGGATGTGATGGATTGTATAATAAAATATTGCATTTTCACTTTCCACTCAAACTCCCTCCATGTTGGGCTATTCCTCGTCCTGATCCAAATTTCCCTTCCAGTCGCCATCTGTTACTCTAATGCTTGCTTCTTGTTCCCATTTTTTCTTTTACATCCCTAACATGAGCACTTATTTTATTGAAGAGCTCTTCAGCTTTAAAACATTTTTATTCAGTCTGTGCGACTGCTAAGATCAGCTCCTCCACCGTGATCATTTCCTTGGAGATTTCCCCCCTGTTCACTACGCTTCTGAAGTTAATCCCTAATTTGCAGGTATCTGTAGCAGTCCTTGTTTAGTCATTTAAATTCCAACTGGAGTTGTTGATCCTCTAAAAAGCTGCGATCTGAGTAACAACTCCAAATGTTGTAACTTTGGAGACAAGTGTAATTTCTAGCCTATTGTTGTACCCAGCAACAAGCTAGATGAAAGATCTATGTGTTCTGCTGAAAGTAAAAACTGGAACTTGTCCTCATCTGTCCGTCAAAAATACATGACATTTTCTCAATAGGCTCTGTTCCTCATCGACTCAATAGGTAAAAAAAAAACATTTTCTATGTTGCCAAAGGCTTATTTTAAAACATTAAGCCTTTCTTGATTCCAATCTACACTCCATTGTGTGTTTGGAAAAACCTCTTTCAGCAATCATAGATCAAAAATCCCCGAACTGAATGACAATAAGAGCAAATATTCATGAATATTTAAATAATATAAAATGTACTCCCTGTCATTAGGCTTAGCAGCTACAACGGAACAATGAGAACATCTTTATTGTTGCCAAATAAAACCTCCATGAGCTACAAACACAAGCTTATGTTTTGTTTGAAAAATGCATTTCTTTTTTTTAACATCACCGTCCTAAAGTATTGAGCATTAGTTAGGTACCCCACACTCCACTTTCATATCTAGAAATGAAAAGAGAGACAAAGCCAAAGAGCTTTGTCTCTTTGACTAAACCAAAGAGACAAAACAAGCTTAACTTGTTTTGCATCATAAGTCATTTATCTATTTGTCTGTCTGTCCATTCATCTATTATTTTCTGGAGGTGATCCCAGGCCAGTCCCTTCACTGCATCTCCTCCTAGTAATTTAGTGCCAAAATAACATACAGTAAGATAAAAGTTGTTACACTCTAACATAATTGTTCTGAGAAAAGAGATGCAGATTAAAGAAACATTTGCTTTTGATGCAATATCATTCTAAATCAAAGAACTGTAACAATGTGTGTGACAAGAAAAAAAAAACTGTTATAGTTTAGTCGCAATAATGGCATTACTGAAAGCATGATCAGAAAATATTAACCATCATGTTAGGTTTTGTGTATTTAGTTGGGGTATAATGAAGCCATTTTTTTCCACTAAGCCATTTTTTGGGTAAGTGAAGCAGAAACAAAAACAGGAACTGAGCAAGCACTGATAAGAAGAAAGAGAAAGGAAGTGAACAGTGTCAAAATCTCTTTGAATAAAGAACAAAGTCTGTGGACCTCTCTGCTTATGACCTTTGATCAGTGCACGGAGTTTGTCATTCCTGCTCGGCCATTTGGGCCTCTGGCTGTGAATCAGGCCATGCAGCTTCTCTCTCGGTGTGGAGAATTGAATTGGTGAGGATGTTTGGATAAGTGAAGGGAAGAGGCCAAGGAAGGAAATGCTAATGAGCTTTATGGGCAATAAACAGGACATATATCTTCAAGTTGGTAGATGTACATGACCTTTGGAGTGTTTCAGTGACACTATGTCTTTCTCTGGGGAGGGCTGAAACCTGAAGTGTTTCAGAGAAGTAGAAAACAGACTTTAGAGTAATCATGATAAAATATTTTACAGCTGTATTAATAAAATTGATGTACCTTGATCCTGGAGGAACATTATTGACTTTTCTGTTATCTCCCAGTCACTGACCTGGGCACATTTTCTGAAATGGTGAGTGATGAAAAGGGCAGTAAAACGTGAGGACTATTAAGGAGAAGAAAGTTGCCAGTACTTTTCTATCCATACTTCCTGCTGCAGCTCTTAATGGAGCAGAACACCCCCACCCTTTTCGTGTTTTTCTCTTTAACTCTTTTTTTTTTTTTTACCCATTCATGGTTGTGGGATCTTCTCATCAGATAATGCTTTTGTACTGCTGACACTTGGTGGAAAAATGCTGAAGGTTCCATTGCAAACCTACCTGGCAGGTTCCTTCCCAGTAATTATCGAGTGTCTTCACTTCCTTCCCCTATTTACTTTCAAAGACTTACTTACTGTACATGTCAAAACAAACAAGATGGGGCATGTGCTGAAATTTAAAGATGATAACAGACAAATCTTATTTCCTTTAAACATGACCACATCAATTATTTTTTAAAACCATTGTCCCACACCAAGCTGTGAGCAGCATATACACAAACCTGATTGGCATGGCTAAGACCCTTCTCCTGGCTCTGATTGGATGTTTCTGACCGGGAGCAGTTTATTAGCAGTTTATGTCTGAGGATAGTAGGACCACAGCGAGGAGGAAAAGGTGCTTGATTTTTTCACAGATTACCTGTCTCTTATTTCACTGTCAGAACATAATAGTTTAAACAAGTATGTACAAAACATATTTTTATAAAAGTTTCCTATGCAATTTTTTGTCATTTAAATCACTCTAGGAAATGCAGTGGAGGCAGGCATTCATTACTCTTGCTGCTAGAGCTGAGTGGGGTGTGATGATTAATCCCCACTGTTTTATTATCATTTTCAGTATTCATGTGTCATTGCACTGCAAACAGAAATGGTGGAAAATGAATGAAAGCAGGAGCTGTGTGACTCAAGACATGTTGGAAAAACAATGATTATAAGAAGATTTTTTTTTTCTGAAGCTGTTACATTTTAAAGCCCTCAAGAACAGCAGACATACTGAAAACCTTCACACAATCATTTTTATGTCAAAATATGCTGACTACTGTATGTCCAAGACAGTGACATTTTTAGATAGTAAATTCATAAGAGAATTTTGATTGCAGTTATTCATCTGACCTCACAATACGAATATTTCACTTCAGTGTAAGATATCTGTCTTTTATCTCTGAAAGGGTGCCTTGCATATAGTAAGGCTATCAGAAATGTCTTTCCTTTTTAATTTTAGTTATATGTGATATCTTCAGATCTTGCAGTCAATGTCACAAAACACAATATGGGTGGAAGCAGGCAGTGGGCAGCAGGAAAGCAAAAGTAGTATTTCAGGGTGGAGGGGTTTCCTTTTTTAAGGCAAAGAACTGACACTGGATGAAGGAAACCAAGCTGAAGGGTATAATAAGGGGGTGAAAAAACATGACAGATGTGACCACTGCCAAACTCGGAAGAGAATATACAAAATATATACAAAACACAAACACACCCTTTTCAATCCTGAAAACATAAGCCACTAGACAAATCCCGCTTTACCATCCTGATAAAAACATAAAACACATAGACATGCAAGTATGCACTGAAACACCCTTGTGTACCTCAGAGATTGGGTGTTTTTACAAAAGACTAGAAGTTCCATAATTAGCTCACTGACAAACTATGCAACTTTTTTGCGTCATTCTCTGTTTATTTAGGACACCACATAATCCACTTTTAAATAAACAATGTCAAAAAGTAAAGAAAGACAAGAACCTCACTAGGTTATGGATGAAGTGTAGAGACATCTTTCAGTAGTGTGGTGACAGAAACAGCATATTACTGATAAAACAACATTAGTGTAGAGTACAAATTCATGAAGAAAAAATGTGTTGCTGAGTTTTATAAGGTCACATCTGAAATCGATTACTTATTCTTAATTGTTTCTACTTGTCAAATGAAAAATGACCCTTTTCAAAGAAAAATCTCGCAATAGGATCAACATCTTGTTTCTGGAAATGAAACTTGTGCATAGGATTAACTTAAATTTTACTTGTACAAACTGGTGTTTTTCAGGGTACTGCAGTGGCCTTTCAGTCACACCAGTATTTGCCTCTATGTGTTAATGTTTGATCCAGTGTGGACACTAATGGGTTCCCTTCATGAGCCAATATGTCTTGTTTTGAACTGTTCTGGGTAACAAGAAGCTGTTCAGTCGATTGAGCTGGAATTTACCGTAAGCGGTTTTAAAACCAGAGGTATGTCAAGTGTCCATACTGGTGTTTGTTGTCACAACAGAAGAATGGTCTCGAAAAAACTGTGGTCTTGATGTTTAGGCAAACCAAACAAATCATGACAGTGGAAGTCATGATGGCTTTGTGAAATAAATGCTTTTAGCTGCAACCAATTTATTTCCACCCGAAACTTCATCAGGTAATTACAAAAGTGCCTTGTTTGCATTGCCTTAGTTGTTACTCAGACTTTAAAAACAACTGCTGTGTTTGGTTGTTGAGCTCTTAAGTCTTTGAGTGCCTCCACCAGTGGCCTCAAGAAGCCCCCTCTTTGTTTTATTTGTGGATATAAAAGTTAAGGTCTTGCAAAAGTATTCGGACCCATTTTGTTTTACATGATGTGACATTAAAACAGAAGGTTTCAATCAATTCTATTGTTTGTGTGAGGAAAAAGTAACTCACAATTGGGAAATGAATGTTTTCAAAACCTTTAAATAAATGTTCCTTTCTCTTTTGTACAGCACATTTATTTTGGCACCCTGAAATAAAATTGTGTCTAATCCAATTACTAAAAAGATCCCTCCTTGTAAGGATTTGGTTGTTTCTGTGTGTTTATTTCGGTTTCTGTGTTCTGTAGAGTCTCTGTGTTGTCCCGTCTACCCCTTGATTAGTTACACCTGTTCCTTGTTTCTCCTGATTGTCTCCCTGTGTATTTAAACCCACCTGTGTTCCTTGTTCCTGGTTGGGTTCTTGTCAAGCTGTCTAGTCTAGTCTAGTCTGCCTTCAGTTATTCATTTGTACCAGTTGCTACTAGTTGTGAGCATTAGCCTTCGGCTCATCTGTGCTGCCTGGATTATTGTGTTTTTAGATCATTAAATCATCACTTCTTCATTCCAACCTGGGTCCTCGGCGTCTTTCTCACCACCTCTTCACCGCAAATTGTGACACTGCTGTGTATGCCTAAATACAGCTAATGGAGTATTGATAAATCCATCACCCAATAAACAAACTGATCATAGCAGGCCAGGGTAGCATTAATCTGAAAAGTAGTAAAGAAGTCAATTTTTTTTAATTTCCTTTATTTAATCAGGTAAACCCCGTTGAGATCTCATTTTCAAGAGGGACCTGAAACAAACTTCACTCCCCGTCGGGGAATCAAATCCCGGTCTCCCGCGTGACAGGTGGGGATACTCACCACTATACTAATGAGGAGAATGGGAACTCTGGAGGAGCTGCAGAGATCCACAGCACAGTTGAGAGAATTCAAACTTATTCAAAGAAAGTTATTATTGAAAGAGAGCCATATAAAGTCCCATATTAAGATTTTCTAGATGATAAATAGAGCTAAATACAGGGCAATCCTACAATAAATCCCATTAAAGGCTGCAAAAGACTTAAGACTGGGGTTGAGATTTACCTTTCAAGACCCTAAACATATGGACTGAAGTAGAATGGAATGATTTTAGGTCAATATGTTTTTGCAAGGCATCATATGTTTTCTCAGGTTATGGCATTTATTTTTCTATTTCAGCCCAAGTCTTCTAATCTCTGATTAGACAGGACTATATTAGACAACACTTTAGCAGGTTTAATAATGTTAGTTACCAGTTTGCTCCATGGTTGCTAACAGGAATGTTTGTGTCTCGTTGGAAACTGATACAGCTGTAGAAGAATCTCTCTGTACAAGTAAGGAAACAAAGAGTAAAGAGCAAGACATGTGGTACTGTTTAAGAAGCATTCCCTGAAAGTCTTAATCATAAACATAACCTCTATGAACAAGTTAAACGCTGGAGGACAGGACTTAAAGGCATATAATATCACCACTAAACATGAAACATGTCCACAACAGTATTGTCCGTCTGAACTCCAATAATCGGAAAAAAAAGAGAGGGAGCAAAATGTTCCACCATACTTCTCCTCAGTGGTGAACAATGTGGGCCATTTTGGTAGATTTTGTCTACCTCACTGAAGGTGACAGATCCCTCAGCAGGTGAAAACCGGACGCACAATGCTTCTTACTGAAATGGTTTTATGAGAGTGTTTCTGGCTGGGTGGTGTACAGGGCCTTTCCTCTCTTTGTGCAGCTATACTGTGGGTCTTTGAGCTGCCCCACTCTGGGGCCCCTTCTCCTCCAAAGCCCTCCTACTCTATTGTTCTGCTGTTTAGTGCTTTGTTTGAGGTCTTTCCCTATCATGTGTGCAGACCCAGTTTAATCTTATTTACCATATAAAAAGTACGGAAAGCTTATCTTCGCAGTTACTCTTTAAGTCAGTTTTTGATAATTGTGATATAAATTGAAGCTGTTTTGGGGACGTGTGTGTCAGTTCAACTCTTTCCTCCAGCCTGTACCTGCCAGCAGCCCTATTTACTGTCACTTCTAATGCTTTGTGGGAGGTTTTGTGTGGAGGAAGAGCTGAGGTGGTCTCCCCTGTCTGGTAGGCTTGTTTTATGAGAGGTCTGAATTCACCGCACAGGATTTTCTGAAGACAGACAAGTTAAACAGATGACAGAGTGCTGCATGCTCCGACCTTTCTCTCCCACACAGACTGTTGGATTCAGTGGAGCAATATCAATTACTGTGACACATTTTGTACGCACAATATTTCTGTGTTTCTCAAGATGGTTGAAGGATAAACTGAGTTACAATGGAGAGGTTATAAAGAGGTGTCTGTGGAAGAGACGTGGGAGAACCTTGCTGAACCGCAAGGGTGTCATTACACGGTTTTTCTGACATCAGCCACATTTCCTTCACACCCAAAAACACATGACTGTAGTCCAAACAAAGACAAACTGCCAGCTAGAAAACCATCACTGCAACAATAACGTCTGCAGACTTTTTACATTTGCTTGGGTCTTGCCTTGCACCCATGTAACTTTACAGTGATTGTGCATGGCAGCAAAAATTCAAGCTTGAACAAGAAATCCTGAATACATACATATCAGATAAGAGTATGCCCAGAAACCACACACACAAAAAACATCCCTAGACATTCCTCTGCTTCTGCATTTATATCTATTGCTGCTGTTTCAATAATGACCGAAGAACAACTATGTTCATTCAGTCCAGAATTTGTTGTTTACTTGTATATAACTAGGTTATTCAGAATTTATTTTTATTCTGTTTAACGAGATTGTAGATTGGGGAATTACGTAAATGTCACAGAGATTGCAGAGAGATGGCGACTTCAGCCACATTAAAGGCATATCCCAAAAGGATTTATTATGTGAAAATTAGCCGTACTCTGAAAAATGACTCGCTTCAGAGTACAACTAAAGCTGCTGTGCCTCACAGAAACAATAAATGGCAACTAGAGTTTGTTCAAGTATACGCTGGAAATCTTAAACTTTTTGAAAAGTAAAACTCAGCTGGAGATGAAGGGGTTAATGTTCTTGTCTGTGACTCAGGGAGGGAGAAACGGTATCATTATATTTGAAGCCCTCTGGGGTATTTCTGAATTTCTACACCTGGTTCCATTAAATCCAAAGAAAGTATGCAGGCACAAGTAAAAACACTGTAAGGGCTAAAAAAGATTTATATCATCAGGCAAGTGGAAAGTCATTGCAAAATGCCAGATAACAATTTAGGATTTCTTACAGCTGAACAGATGAGCCGTGGTGGTTTTCAGAGTGGTATGAAAAAGTTTTTTGTTTTTGTTTAGGTCACATTTAGATGTTTCAGAGCAACAAAAACAAATTTCATGTAAAAGATAATGTGAGTGAAAACTAAAAGCTGTTTACAAATGATAATTTGATTTATCATAATGAATAAAAACTATCCAAATCAACCTTTTGTAAAATTACAACTTAGTTATTAACCATATTTACTTTAGAAAGCTGAGTCCAAAACCACTAGCAACACTCGATAACTACGTGATAGCTGTCAAACCTGTACAATCAAGAAATCACTTAAATATAACCTGTCTGACGACATGAAGCAGGCCAAAAAAGTGTCAAAAAGCAAGACATCAGATCTGAAGAAAATTCCGTCACAGATGAGATACAAAGTCATTAACAATCTGTCTTGCATTTGCCAAAGAAAAAAGAGTACAAAAAGATTCTTAATGATTTCCTATGATTTTGTGGAAAATATTCTGTAGACTTCTAATGAAAAAGTGGAACTTTTTTAAAGGCAATTTGCAAAAATTCCATAACAGTTGCAATGGTGCAATGGTTTGGACAACTTTTTGCAGTCGACTGAACAGAAAAGGAGAATGTTTGACTATCTCTTTATGCCGTCAAAGTGCAGCAGGATGCACACCAGTGAGTTCCCAACTTGAAAGTTAAGGTTTTGGAGCGACCTGGTTAAACTTTGGACTTGAATCCACCTGACATGTTGTAGCACCGTAAACAGACATTGAACAGGCCGGCATAAAACATGTTCTGCACAAAAAGTTATTAGATTTAAGGTTTGATTACTTTCACAAAGGGCCAGGTTGGTTTAAATGGAAATCCTAGTTTCAAAGTGGATTTTAAATTGACTCATGTTATCATTGTCTGACATTAAGATTTAATAAAACATGCATTATGCACTAATAAAGTGGGCAAAAGCAAATGGCCCACACAGAAGTTAGAATTATGAGGCAGTTTTAAGAAAAAACGACAACCTCGTTAAAATTTATGGTAGTTTAAAAAAAAATTTGTGAGGAAACTGACTAGTGTGTTGACCTGCTATTGCATGGCATTAAACTCAGTGTTATTTTGTTTGCATTCATTTCCGCAGAATAAACATGTGATATTCCTACAAACCAAGAGAACTGCTTCACCATGACTATTTAAAAATTCTATTATTAATATAAAACATTCAATATCTTCTTGCATTATTTTGGGCATGCATTCCAAATTTCACTGGACAACAGAAAAGCGACCTATTTGACTTATTCTGAGACCTATGTCCCTATTAGACCATACTGCAACAAAACATAAAGGAGAAAGGCCTGAAATGGAGACATAATATGGACACACCTTCACTTTAATTTAGCAGCGTTTTTTTTCCTGAGACGCCACAAGTCTACCACCCCTCACCCTCCTCATTCCAAATGCAGAGCACTCTGGGGCTAACTGCTGGATTTTCCTGTTGTGTAACAACCCAGAGCTGCTACCAGGATTTGAGTGAAAGGGAGGCTGTCTGTGTGTGTTGTTTGACCGGGCTGATATGTGTGAGTGTGTGGGTGGTGGGTGAATGCACTTGATCTGATAAAGTACTGTCTGCCTGCTCATGCACTGATTATCTTTGTGGTATTTTCCATAGAAGGTTTGGATGAGGTCGCAAACTCATTGGTTAACCTAATTCCTGCGGTGCTTGTTGCATGGCGTGGTGCAACAGATGGGAGGTTGTTTTTGTTTTTTTTATTTGCTAAATAATCCACCCATCAATTTCTAAAAATATTAAGGTGTTAAAAATAACACATCTGAATTTAGCTCACTTTATGATGGTGCTCAGGGTTTAAAGGCTAAAAAAATAAAGCAGTTACACAACAAATTATTGAGAAACATTGCTAGACTTCACATTAAGATCGAAACAGAACAGGCACTTGTAAAAAAAAAAAATTCTACGCAAGATGACACAGAGGTCTGATGTCATACAAGGAATCAGCCATGATGTTCGAGCAATCCACTCTGGAGAACATACATGAGACTGAGACTGAAACGGCGCTGGTATTGCCAAATAGAAGGCATCTGGATTGAGTTTCACCCTGCAGGGGTCTGGTCCTCAGCAGATGGTGCTCGCCAAACAAGCAATGCTGATTAGAACCAGAGAGGCAGCTCTTTCGCTTACATGCACTCAATTCATGCATGCTTGTCAAATGGCCAGTTTTAATAACATGTACTTAAAAGAAACGAGGGCTTCCATGCTGGTCTCTGATCACGGCCACAAAAGGTTTATTTAAAGGCTGGTGGTGACTGATCAGCAGTGTTTCTGTCTATTTTCATTACCTACTATGGGAACTGAGAGGTTCTTAGCATATATGTTGTTTAGGTTTGATTCATTTGATGTTAAATTGGATTTTTTTTCAAGGACGGCTAATTTGTTTAAACAGTTTAAAAGGAATTTGGGACAGATGGGGCTGTGCAAACATTTCATTTGAACCACTGAAACGTCTGCTAGAAAGAATAAACAAAAACAATACTCCATAACTGGCAAACCTTCTCACAGTGTTCCTTCATTTTTATCCAAACTCAGTCTTAAATTAACAACTTTTGTACATGATTTTCCAAACGAAGGTGAAGGTACCATGGCATACTTTTTATAAGGAGCACAGAGTGTAAATTTTTTTTCTAAGTCTCACCACATGATGTTCACATGACGCAAAAAACACTTCAGTAGTGGGCTGTAATGACCACAGAGTTTGTTAGCTTTTACAGAGTGGATGAGAGCACACTGTGAGTGTTGGCAGCATTCATGGTGGTCCCAGGGATTCAGTGACATCACTGAGCAGAACCAAGTGGCTTAATGTGGGATTTTGGCTAAAGCCTCACAAAGTGTAGAGCAATGTAGCATAATTAGAACATAAGATTTCGTTTGGAGTGAATTGTCATCTTAAATTTGTTCACAGCGTTTATTTCTGCAGTTAGTCAAGTGTAAAATTATTCACACCACTGACAGATTTAGATTTTAAATTAGTTCTGTTCAACCAGGAGGTTTATTTCCATTCAGAAACAACCATCTTACAAAAGAAAAGAAAACAAAAAAGCATAAATCTTGAAAAAAGAGAGGGAACTTAGCTGGTTTTGTTTACATTTTGTTGACATCAGAATTATTTCTAATTTTCTTAGTCCAACTGAGAGGAAAAATCATCTATGGCCTTACAGCAGCTAAACACTCACCAGTTGAATGCAGCAATGGTTTGGTTGAAAATGTGTTTATTTCTGGATAAACAAACTTTGTTGAAACTGGTGGAAAAAAACGTTGGGACAGCTGAGTCTCTTTGAGCATATAGGATAAGATCTTACCAGCTGCTCCAGTCAAACACAAAACTATTGTTATTTCCAGAAATAAAAGACTTAACTTGTACAGAGCAAAATAAATGAATTCCAAAATTCATTGTGTTAGTGTATTAATCAATTTTTCTATACATCTTACCAGAAGGAATTTCAGTGGGATCACCTTACATCTATGTATATCAGTGAATCAAATTTTAATAAAACAAGTCGTTTCAGCATTAATTGTCTAGCAACGTGAGCTTAAACCATTTTAGTATTTCCCTTCTTTTGCTTTTCACTATAACCTGCATAGTATTGGTCCACAAAGACCTTAAAGCGTGTTAAATTTTGTCCCATGTCTCAGTCGCTAAATGCTCTGATTATCCTAGAACTAAGGTAACCAGTCCTGATTTTGTTGTGTTTGCAACATAGGTTTCTCCATTCATGCTGAGAACAGACTTTTCATACGCACATCACTGTCAGATCTGCAGAAATGAAATGTACTGAGTTTTGAAAATTTCATAAGGTTTTGTTCTATTAAAATCTATGTATAAATGTCTTCTATAATCAGTGAACTTGTAGTTCCACTCAGAGCGGTGGGTTTTAACACACGAGCAGTCGCCAGCGGGACCGTCAGAGCCTCTGAGAAAGTCATCCTTCGGACAGTCAACCTGTGGAATTTCTTGAACCTTGACCTTAAACTGGATTCAGACTGGGAACAGTTTTAGATATGAATTGAAAAGCATTTTAAAAAACAGCCAGATCTGTGATCACAACTAATCTACTAATATATTTTATCTGCTTTTGTTATGTGTGTTTAACAGTGGATTTTAGAAATTACTTAAAGGCCCTTGTAGGAGCGAGCATTGCAAATTAGCCATGTCTATAATTGCTAATGTATGTATTATCTTAATTACATATAGTTGTCACGATCAAATAAATAAATAAAAAATAAACAATTGATGTTGATATTAATAGTGCCTAGAAGTACATGTGGGACTTAAAGTATTATTAAAATTATACTAAAATGCTAATTTTCTGCTAATAAATATAAAACTTCATAACATAAATCCTGAGACTGAAAGGTATCTTGGTTAATATTTCCTGATAAACAGTCCCGACATGATAATGCTTTTTAAAATTGCTAATAATTGCGTTTGGGACTTATTGTTACACAATACTACCAAAAACTCCATTACCCGGAACTCCTCCAATTTACCTCTCAGGGAAAGCTAATGTGATTCAAATGAAGGTCTGGGGGCATGAGAGAAAGGCTGACATTGTACTTTGTTGCTCTGATTCGCATACTGTACCCACAGGCGGCAAGACCACAGAGCCTGTCTTTAGACTTGTGTCTCACCCTTTGCTTTCTTGTGGGAGGATTCCTGTGGTCCATTCCCACAGCCTCCATGAGAGGGTCCAGTCAGGATAAATAGCTCTACCTCCCACCCTGTGCCAGGGAACAACTTTTATGGGACTGTTCTCCATTATCATAAATATCTTCTCTGCACGTGACAGAAAAGCAGGTCACAGTGTCCCAGCAGAAAATTTGCCACCGCTTCTAATAGATCAGGCAGTGAAAGTGGGAGAATCTAACTGAGGGTTGTCCATAACAACTGAGTAGAAACAAGGAAATTTTTGACAGCTCCCACATACGAAATATTTACAGTTTTGCAAAAACAATTTGTATAGCAAAAGAGGAAACACATTGTCCCGAAAGTCTGTGACTGTGGTTGGAATTTCCTGGTTCACCAGTTGAGAGAGAGCATTAGTGATCTGGAAGGAAAAATAAGCATCTTATCCAACATTGTTTGGAAAGTGTGAAGTCTGCTGACCTCGGATTGAACCAGGAGATTTTAGCGGTAACCGGTCACATTCTCGCTCTTTCACCATCGGTGACCATGGATACAGTCGTCTTTTGTCTGAAAGTGACCGTCACCGACTTCAAAGACAGTTCGGCTTTCCGACTGACCACTTGACCCTCCGATGCCCCGTTCATGGAGAGCTGCAACAGGAAATGAACTAAAGCTCACTATTATCACAATCACCTCAGAGTCGGGCTTCACAACAGAGAATTTTAGAAGGACGCGACAGCCGCTAAGAAATGGATACAAGGATGCTGGTCTTTGAGATTCAATTAGCACAGACTTTGAATGGCATGGCGGCATCTTTAAGGAATTTGGATTTTTGCATAATAATTTCCTGCTTCTGAAAAGGGCAGCAGCGATAAGAATGAATAACGAGAGGTCTCAAGAGCTCTGATCAAAATGTCACCTCTGGCATTGATGCAGCGCTGTGCATGCTTTGATTAGTGTTGAATGCAAATCTTCTTTTTCTGATGCCTTCTTAACCTTCTGTGGCCTTCCTGCATTCCGAATATAATTAGACAAGGAGCAATTAGCATATTTCCTAGCAGAAAGGAAGCAGGTTTCATTTTAAATTTTGAAGCTGCAAACCTAATGCTAAATTTGCTTGTTTAGTTGTAAAAGAAACCTGCCAAAGCAAACAGTGTGCAACTTGTTCTTACTGCACGCAAAACATCCTTTTCATTTTAACCTAAAATCTGTAATGCATTGAAAAATAAAATATAACACACAAAATTCCCTCTGGGATATATTTATTTTTGCTGTCATTTCATTGTGCAGCCCTTTGTTACCAGTCAGTTTTAAATGTATAGCAGAAATTCAAACTTTAGATTTATTGCAGTTTCCATACCCTATTTAAGGGATAAGATTTTCTGCAGTATCACACTGAGATGTCTCCATGTCTGCAGTTTTCGTCTGATAAATCCGACAGCAAACAGAAACCTCTGTTGCTACCATATCTCAGAGCTTTTTTTAAACACCGCGAGGCTCGTTTGAACAGCAAGTTTTCTTTAGAAAGCAAACAAAAAAAAAAGTGGCAGAAAAAAACAAACATCATATGTGCTAAACACCTTTTTATATCTTAAGAAAAATACCCTGGGAACTGATAAATTATGGATAGCATTCCCTGCCAGTTCTATAATTACTGTTAAAGCATTTATACAAAGATACATTCCAAAACAAGCTCCCTTGGTGTCAGCTGAACTAAATAAAGTAAACACAAAGTTGAGCCAGTTTTTTTTCTATTTTTTTCTTCTTTTTTGCTCCTGCTGTTATTTGTTTGTGAATTTCAACTAAGAAGCCTGCTGAAAATATAAAACCCCTTTATAGAGTAGCAGAAACAGTATGTGCATGTTTGAGAGCAGCTGAGCGAGCCGCTGTTTTTGTACTTGCTGAGTGGATAAACTGAGTGGATTCATGTGGATGAGTTCTACCACAATAACGACTCCTTCTCAGAGACAAACAGTTCTGTTCTTATTTAGGTCCCTAAAGGAAAGATACTCCTCATAAAAGTTCATCTCTGTTTTTCATATTCTTGCCTTTTTTTTCCAAGAAAACCTTTTCCTTTCTTTTTTTTATATTGTAGTTAAAACTCCTCCCCAGGGTTGCTGCTATAACTAGTCAGTGGAAAAAAGAAATCAGATGCTGCTCATGTGATAACTGGCTTATGGGATTGTTATAAGTCCTGAAAGGCGATACTATTTTTATGCTGCACATGATCAAATTTACACAGTTTGTCGTAATTAATTATGTATTTTTGTAGAACTTCTAACTACTTTCAGTGCAATTACTGGTTCTGCAGATGTAGGTACATGTGAGCAAAGAACAACAGCATAGAGAGCTAAGAGAAAAATTTTATTGATTGCTGCTGAATGTATTGCTTTATGTGGAAAAACGGATCACTCTTCTATAATAAACAATCACACCTATAAATTATGAAGAGACCATGAATGAACACCTGAGATTTTACCTTTTACTTTGAGGATATGTTTGCTGGCCACTCTGATCATGTCTGCAGTCTTAAAAAACATATTACCTTTGCGTAATAAGTTTGTTATTAAACAGAATTGTTATATGTCAATGTTAATTAATTAAAGTGTGGAGCACCCAAACATAACCTACAACTATGAGAGAAACATTATGCTCATAAATGACCCAGAGAAATTCAACTACCAGTATTTTTGTGAGCAAAATAACTTGGAGTCTAGCGGAAATCAAAGATTGCATTACACGCAAATTAATATGTAGCAACACTGTGGCAATTTCTTTCCTCCACTTGGCTTTAATAATAATTTAATAATCAGATTTTTTTTTTTAATCTGGAAAATTCTCCAGCATTAATCATTTACTGCTCACTCTGCTTGAACATTTAAAGTGTTCAAGAAGAGTGAGGTCCCTTAATTCAGAAAGATTCAATCCTTAGTTTTACAGAGAATAGACCTAATGAGAACATGTCAGAACCTGTGTCCACATTAATGGACTCATTCTGGTCTCATTCAGACAGTATATTGGGATCAGTCAACACAAGACTGTAAGAAGATAAAGGGATGGTTCTGTGATGGATTTGGCCAAAAGACCCAGCAAATCACTGGCTGTGGCCCAAACACCATCCCATTTGCATTCCTCAAGGGCAAGCTGTCCAATATTATCTCTTCTCACTCCAGCAGAGGCCTCAGAAGCCACAAAGGACTTGCTGTGTAGGCTTCTTCCCACATCACATACACTGGAGAGCAAAGGCTGACTTCAGAAGTGTCTAATTATGCAGACCTGTCAGCAAGAGATGCACCTGCAGGCACAGGTGTTTATGTCCTTGCATGCAGTGATCTTTGTTAAAGGCATCTTCACAGGCCCTCCCAGCAGTACACATTTTTAATGATATAGCATGCAGTTCAGAGGCAATTTACCAAAATTTTGAAATTAGGGTGCATAAATAGTCACATTTTTCATTTTATGAACATAAACTACAAACAGAATAGTGGAGTCTTGCCAGCACATGCACACAGAGATCCAAAAGAGAGCTTAGTTTGTATAAATTTACAATTTAACCTGCTCCCTTGACTGATGCTGAAAGTAGTGCAGGTGTGAAATCCCACATCTGGGTGTGTGGGGGATCCAGGTTCAGCTGCTGTGGTGGGAGGAGATGGGGACTATGGTGTAACATTCTGCATGGAGGATTAGGCTTGTCTGAGAGAAGATAAGACTTTGCAGAATCAATGCTGTGTTAAATGTATCTGCCAGAGCCAGAAGAGGAGCAACAGCAATGCACAGACACTGCCAACATTCCTGGGGATCAGAAACTGCTACAGATTTCCAGCTTTTTCATAAGATTTAAGGAAAAGTTTGTACGAGAAGCTCAGTGTACTCTTAACCAACATCAAAACATGATAGACCTCTATTTTGGGTTTGTTTGAAATGATACAAAACAATGTCTTTACCTGGAAGGAAATGTTCTCAGAAATTCAAATAATCAAATGTAATTAAATGAGATATATATATTTTTTACTTTTCTACTAAAATTATAAAGGAATAGTGACTATTGTTATCATTTTAACAGACAGCAGTAGTAAATACTGACTTTGACATAAGTCATAAGACAGGATTTATTTACTTGTGTTGTTATTCCTAGAGAAGACGTAACAAGAAGATATATCCACTTTATCAACAAACTATTCTTATACGTTTCCTGCAATTGAAAGTCAGTAGCTATACAATGGAAAACAGGGCTTGTTATTATCTGCAAGGTAAGTATTTCCTTTACTTTTTATTAATTTTCAAAGTTTTAAATTTAAGGTAAAAGTAGAAATGCATAAAATCCTTTATCCAGTTGTGATTTGCTGCATTGATAACAGCACAACAAAGTGACAAATTCAAAGTGCTGCTGTTTTCCTTGAAAAACATAAAAAGTTTAGTAATGGGTGATACATCCTGGCATTACCACTAAAAAAACACTATTTATTATATAGCCTACTGTCCTTAAAAAAAGAGTAAATGTTCTTTTTTGTTGTCATTAAGAAGACGACATAAGTGCATAAGTTGCTGAGTGGAAACAGTTCATGAAACTACAGCGACATCTAGTGGCGGGAATCAGAAGACCTGCAACATTTTTATCCAGCTTTTCTAAAATCTATGTTGTCAAACAAACACTCAGTTCATCACAGGGAACCAGTATCACTAATCTGCCACCGGCTTCAGCCTCTCACATGCTGCAGCTGATGCGCTGGTTGGAGGGCATTGTGTCTGTATAAAATGACAAAGTCCTCTCCACACTTGAGCCAACAGGCAGTTCATAACCCATCTGTTTTCACCAGGTTTCTAATTTAGAACGTATCGACTGCAAGTCAGTAAACCACAAGCTTTCGTGTCTTGCAGCTATGAGAAATCCTTGTCTAATCCACTATCACAGCAGTCCCTTTGAGTGGTGTGGACACTAAGGTGAGTGTGTCCTGCGGCTCTGTATTCTCATGGTGGACATAATGAACACCAATGTTTCCTCGTGGTTTTATGTCGCTCTTCTGCAGAGTTGCCGCTGTGTTGCAGTACATGTTTGATCTCCGGCTAGTCGCGGCAGTTGGGAAGCAAAAATATTAAAAGGTCAAGGATTGCCAGAGACACAGAGGAGAGGAGAGGAGGAGAGTGGTGAAGAAAGGTGAGAGATTGACAGAGAGGATGAATGGACAAAAAGGTCAAAATCAGCCTGTGGATTTTTTTTTCACACTAGGATCGTGTGCTAGGTTGCATCATGTGCCAATGTTGCACCCTTTTCCTAAGGCTGCTATAATTTCAATAAATAATACATACAGTTTTTTATGAGAATGAAGAAACCAGGATGAAATTTAAATACAGTCTTTATTGGGTCATGGACATTTTCTAAAGTTATTATCTAATATACAGCAACACAGGCATTTACAATTCAATGACAAATAATTCACTTTAACAATAACAATTTCAAAGGTATTTGTGCCACTTTAGACAGTTTTTACTAGCTTTAATCTCTAAAATCTGAAGAAAAATCCTCAAAATTAAGCAATTCATTATACCGGGAGAAATTAAACTATTGTTGTAATTTGTGCATGTCTAAAACATGCTTTTTTTTAAAACTTATGTTTCGCCCCTTCTTTATGCTGATCACAAAACACAACTAGCTTACTGTGACTGAATACTAACAAATTATTCTTATTATTATTCCAAAGATAGAACCCTGAATTTAAAACTGCCCCCCTTAACATTGTCTTTACAAAGATATAAATGTCATGACCCTAATCTAAATTTTAATGTTTGTTTATACTCAAAATGAGGTTGCATTGTTTTTTGTAAACATCTGTTGGTAATAAATTAAAGTTTTTGAGGAAGAATGCCAATCAAACACTGATAGGTATTCAACTATTACCTTAATAAGCTGTGCTTGTCTTCTAGGGGGTAACTAAATGCCACATCTCAAAAATAAACTAAACAAACATAAATGCAAGTGCTGTTCAGACATACTAAATGACTCCCTGCACCTGTAAGAAAGCAGGCTTCCTGAACAAACCCTGTAATGCAAATCACGTTTTTTTTTTTAGGCATTAAACTGTTTTCTTTTCTGTTTTTATTTTTTTCTGAGTGCTTTATCCTCACAACTTCACATGGTTACAGCAAAGCACTACACAAGCAGCCACTAAAAGGTTACGTCACTGTCAAAATGCTGTCGGTGTGAGGATTTTGGTGCTAAGTACCTGCTACACTTTCTTTACTACAACTTAGTGACTGTTTTGAAATTGTGAAAAAAGAGCAAGCTTATATGTATCAACAAACCCCAAAAGACTAAAGGGGCAAAAGCTCTTATTTGTTATTAGCTGGCACTCTTGTAGAAGACTTTGAAAATGTTTCCAATGAGGAAGGTGCTATCCCAGATCACAACATTGTCTCAACCAAAAGCTGTTTGAAATCGGCGGAGAAGATTTGATAAGTTCGTTCTAGGTGCAGCCCACGCAGCTCTCCGGCTCCACCCACAAATACATTTCTTTATAAATGTGGCACAATTTAAGTCTGACTAAACAGGTTTTCCAATAGTGAATGTTTTATCACAAAAAAGAAACGCTACATGAAATAATCCTCACCAAGCACAAAAGTTCTTACATTAAGGGTGAAATTAATATGACAACTGAAATTACTAAATTGTGACGTCTAATCAACTTTTCTAGCGTTTTACGCTAGAAAAGTTGATTAGAGGTCATGAACTTTGTTCTGATGAGCTTCTGTAAAACAATCTACACAGGTAGGTTTGGGCTTAAACAAAGGGGAAAATGTGGCACACAACTTGTTATAGAGCATCATGGACACTTGGAACTATAGTAAAATTTTGACTAAAAATATGTTGAAATCAAAATTTATTATAGTTGGGTATTTCATAATGATCCAAAATCATACACTAACATAAAGGCGGAAATGGTTCAGCGGACAAAATGCTGTCATGTGCATCTCAGACCTAAATCTTGAGAAAACCTGTGTGCAGATCACACCATGAGACTTAGGATAATTTGGAGAGATTCTGCACAGAGAAATTGCCCAATCTCTTCTTGTATGTGGCTACAAGAAGAGATTTATTTTAACGATTTTAACACATCTTTACTAAAGGTACCAGCAAATTTGCCCATTTGTGCATTTAAAAAAAAAAAAATTAAATCCACAATCCCTTTAATAAAGTAAACATATGTATTGACACATTTTAAACTAAACTAGGATTAATCTAATCAATATTTACTTAACTATTTCTTGACTTGCTATAGCAACACTGAGAGTCAGATGTGGATATTTTGTGCTTTTTGAAGCCTGTTTAATACTCTTATTTTGCATAACCATGTAATAGGAATTTCTTTTTCGCAAGGTAAAGTGGTTGGATTCTAGGTCAAAGTGTGACCCTCATCTTTTTTGCAGCAGCGTTAAGGTCCCAGTCTTCCAGCTACACTCACAGAGCTTTTGGAGCTCAAGCTTAATTCTGCTTGTCAGGCCAGTGAGAGCTGCTGCAGAGGGTAGGACTTTCTTTTCCCCTCAAGTGCAATTATACCACTGCACGTGTCATTATCCTCACTTCTCTTCACCTTGAGAGAGAAAATGTCAAACCGTGGAACAGATTCATATTTAAAACATAAACGAAGGCCTTCGTCGATTTAAAGCTTTCATATCCCAGGCGTTGTGACGCCTGAAGTCGTTCTCTGGTGGATTCTGAACACAGCATGTGCGAATCCAAACCAATTAGCCTGGTTTTCCTTTAAACATGTTTCTGAAACGCTGGCACTTCTGAAACGAGGATGCAGTATTTTTGCCTCCGTCAGAATAAAAATGTGAAGGACAAAAAGAGAGAAAGTGGAGGACAGTCCTAGAAATGAATTCCTTGAACTCTTTAGGTTCATCTGTTCATTAAGTTGTTCAATTCTGAACAAAATAAAATATTTTTGTAATGATCTGAACTCACTGGGTCACTTTATATAAGTCAGCAAGTATTTTATCAAGTCTTTTGTTAATTAGGTGAGAGTTAGGTTAGATATTCTTTATATTAAAGCTTTGAATAAATAAAACAGCTTTCAGTTACCCTATTGCTCTTGTGCAAACAGGAAAAAAGAAAGAGGTAGGTGACTAAGTTTTCATAACACTGAAGTCTTTTAATGCAAGGTGATTAAAAGTTAAATGAAACCACGCAGTGGCTTGTGCGCAAGGAAATGTTAGACCTTGTTGCTGCAGACCTCTCACTGGCCCACAAGCTTAAGATTTCAGACCACCTAAAACTGCGTTCTTACAATTAACGTCTTATTATGTTTATATTAAGAAGCTTCAAAGAATAAATCATCCAGCCCTTTCCACAATTAATGGAACCCCTTAGATTTGCAACAAGCCCCAAAATAATAAAAAAAAATTCTATCTTTTAATAACATGAAATGTGGCACAATTTTTTGCACTAAGAACAATGCCTATGAAAAGTAAGATTTCATAAAATAATTGGCCACAGGGGAGTTATTTGCAAATTTACACAAAAAAAACAACTCAGATAAAATATTTAAACAAAATATTTCCTGACATCATAGTGTCCAAATCTTTTAAGAAAAAAACCTCTGAAGTTTTCAAAATCAGAGAATATCTAAGTATTTTCGTGTAAATATGTGAAATTGATCTCACAAAGTTCTTTGTAGAAATGTACTCCTCCGTGGCATTATTTTCCCCCTTTTATTTGTAATTTTTACTCCACCGTAAAAATAAATGTACTTCAATTATTTTTGCGATTTATACTTAATGTTTTAAGGTGGATTTGTATGTCAAGCAACATCTTGCTTTCCTGTTGTTTAATATAAGATGCGACATATAGATTTGCTTCTTCTTACGACAATTGTTAGCGAGACAAACAAGAGAATTTGCATGCAGGTTGAACAGATGTGTGGTGATTTTAGTCGTAAAGGAAATGGATAACTTGGTCTAAACTTTCCCATATCTTTAGAAAGAGTAATAGTTAAAGAAATCAAACCCCCTACTGATCAACACTTATTAACACATCCTTTCCAGGGGTACCATTAATTATGATGGATGCTGTAGAAGGTGAACACATTAAATAAGCTTCCATCCAATTGATCTCCGCATTACCTTTGAAGAACCCCCATCAAAGCACTTCTGTAAGCAATAAACATATCTGAGGTATAGATTTAGACTTAAGACTTAGAGCTATATGTTGGCTACTTTCACAAAATATTTTTTTTAAATGTTAAATCTATCATATCAAATATTATACAACAAACATAACAATTACTTCATTACAAAAAATATAGACTAGTAACATTCAGTATCAACTATCCATTGACTTCTAAAATATAGTTAAACTGAGACAGCATAGCGTTGCACAGTGACTGGATGTTCGTCTTCCAGTAAGAAAACATCCTCATGTTCTTTTCATTTTGGTATAATTACCGAGCAAACAATACATTGGAAAAAAAAGGATAAATATTGTAAACATTGTTACAAGTACAAAAGCACGTGTCGCAAGATGTGATCAGAAAACATGAATACAACCAATACTAACAGCTCTCAGTCCTCCTCCATCGACTTCTCAATCTCCTTCAGCCTGCGGACGAACTCCTGAGCCTCCCTGTCTCCCGTGCGAGCATCCAACATCCTCATGATTGGCTTTTCTGAGGAAGAAAGAGCAAACATGCCTCTTATATTCTTAGAATTACCTCAGAAGGCAAACAGACTGAAACATCCTCAACTACAGTATTTGTACCACTGGGTTTGCTGCGGGACAAGTGCAGAATGACAGGCTGGACATTCTTTCCGGCAGCCGAGGCGTTGGGTCTCCCCGGCCAGCAGAAGTCGCTGAGTGGAGCGACAGCTTCTCCAGCAAAGTCGTTGGTAGACAGCCAGTCATAGTCCATCACAGTGAAGGTCAAACAGGCGTACCTGTGCCTGTACTGTTCAGGACTGACATGACTGGAAGACAATAGAGTCAAAGAACCAATCAAATGAGAAACAGAGTATACACTGCCATGTACACGCACACACGGCCTTTTCCATATTTTGCCACATGACCACAAACTTCAGTCTGCTTTATGGGAATTTTACGTGATGGACCAACACAGGTCAGAGAAAAATTGAGAAATGTAAGGAAAATTAATAATGGCTTTAAATTTTGTTTTGTTTTTTATTGTGGTGTGAATAGATGTATTCCCCCGCCCCTCCAACTGTTACTCTGATTCATCTAAAAACAATTTGTGCGACCAAATGTCTTGTTTGTCAGATGTTACCTAATTAGTAAACAGAGCCCATCTGTGTGTAATTTAACCTCATTGTAAATCTACAGACCCATTCAATAAATTAGAGTATTACTGAAAAGCCCATTTATTTTAGGAACTTTATCACTAAGTGAAACACAGTGTATTGATTAATTACACGCAGATGAATAGTTGAAAGCCTTTATTTCTGTTAATTGTAATGATTTTCTACTTACAACCAAGAGAGCATGACATTTAAGATTAGACTATTACATAAAAAAAACTATTTTTATTGGCCTTAAAAAACTATGTTTAAAAATGTGTCTTTTCGCTGGTGTTGGTGTCTTCCTGGTCCCCTCCTCTCCCTCTTTGTTTTCTTCCCATCTGTCTCCCAATAATGTTGTTTGTTTTCTGTTCAATCAATCACCTGAACCTGGTATGGCCTGAAGTGCTGTCACTAATGTCATAACTTTAAGGTGCTAGTGGTGAAATGTCTTTCCCCATTTTGCAGAGCAAATCTGCCACTGTTACTGTAAGAAGAAGGTGTTCTTGTCAGATGGCGTCAAAATCTCAACTTTAGAAACCATTTGTTTAGATAAAAGCTTATTCATTTGTTACAATGGCACAAAGTCCAGACCTGAATCTAACTGAAAATCTGTGGCAGGATTCGAAAACTGACCCCCAAAGACACTGTCCACCCAATTGGACTCATTGAAAGCTAGCCAAGGACCAGCATGCGACAAATCCCGAAATACTTGAAGATGAACTTACACAGGAAGAACGTACTGACTCAGACAAGATGAATACAAATGCACAACTTACGCTTCAGGTTCTTATTTAGACAAAAAAAGGAAGCGAAAATGGAAATTATGTATTATTTCCTTTCACTTCATACTGTAACTATGAGTAAGTTTGTGTTGGCTTGCTAAATAAAAGACAGATAAAATAGACTGAAGTTAGTGATAACAATATATATGCGGAGAAGAAATTAAGGCATTTCACTCACAAATAAAACAGTTCATCGAATACTGGATGCAGCGTCTTTAGCTTCACTTGAGTGCGTTGACTCTTGGCTGCTGGAAAGAGGTGATGAGGACAAAGCTCCACAATCACAAATGGATCACTAAGACCTGAAGGAGATGACAAAAGTATTACAAGATGTTCAACAAAGCTTATGTCTATCAAAAAACATTTGTTTTTACTTTTACCATTAGCATCCAATGCGATAATGTCAGCAGCATGTAGAATCTCCACTGTGAGTCTCTGCTCTGGAGGATCGTAGTAGCATTTCACACTGATTCGACCGTAAGGCGTATGCTTGAGTGTTTTCTGCGACATATTACATCACAAGCAAAGTCAAAATATATTTATTAAGTATTTACCTAGCAGCAATATGTCCATTAACGATAAGAATCAGTTTTTTTATTTAGTGGCCTACAAAAATATTCTAAATTTCTCACAGTATCTTGCAATATTTGATTGCATGTTGCTTTTAGGGGCTTGAGAAAAGGCCAGACTTTCAATCAGGGGTGAAGCAATAGAGCTCAGGGTATTCAATCAATATCTCTCCATCCACTTAAATGAAATTGTCTGTCCGGTAACTTAAAACACACCTGGAGGGAAATCTTCTCCAGGTAGTACTGCTCAATCAGATCAAAGGAGGAACATTTGTTTAGCCTGAGCTCTTCATCCAAGACCTAAACAATGAAGGTGATCAGTTAGGGAAACATATAAAGGAGACAAATTTAATTGACCATGCACATGAAACTCGGCTGGCAGAATTGCATGACTACATACCTTGTAGTCTCCGCTTTTCATGTCTTCCAAAGCCAGACCGTCACCCTTCACATGAAAGAACTGCAACAGGGTCTAAAACATTTAAATGACGACAAAAATAGAACAAGCATGCTATGAGTCATTACACATACCCCTCCAATATGTATAGGCTAAAGTCTCAGCTCTGAGAAGATGCCCGTTGTTCACACTAACATTACGAAACCTTGGGCAGGCAAACGTGATATTTGTGGAGGAAGGTGTGGAGGGACAGTGCGAACCTCTACTGCATCCTAACTTAGCCCAAGTCTGTGGCAGACCTTAGCTTCTCATGGAAATGTGTGACGTCCCCTGCCAGCTCGTTGACTTTGTTGAATAAACAACAGTTTCCACATTGTCATTCATAAGGGAGCTCATGTTGCCACATAGCTGCTATCTGAAGACTTCATGAATATCTGACATATGCTAACTAGTGCATTACAGCCAGCATACAGAGGCAGATCACTAAAGAGGGTCGGGAGCAAACATTTACTAATGGAAAAGAAAGTTAATCAAAGCTATGACACTGACCTCAACTGTGTACTCGAAGCGGTTGTAGAACTCCACCTGAACACCCCTGTTTTCTGTGACCGCGTCCAGGATCATTCGCAGGAGCAGCTCCCACATGCTCTGCAGAACTCTGTGAGGCAACAAGCATAAACAATGCTCTCAAAAATAACACCCACAGGCCACAAAAACATGTAAAATCATTTTGTCAAACTCATACTTCTGGAAGAAAACAGCAACATATTAAGTGGTGAACTAAAATAACCACTTCTTGTCAAAAGCTGCTTGGTTGTTTTAGCCAAATCCAGATTATTGCCCAATCATTTAACACAGAGCCAAGGCCTTTCCTGAAAAAGATGCCATCTTTGGTAGCAGCCTGTGTCACTCTAAAATGAGTAAATATTTTTCCAGCCTTAATGTTTCTTCCATATAGGCAAAAGTTACTAGCACCATGTGCATTAATGTACCCTCATGCAGTCATGCATGCTGGCATTGCAGAGTCCTCGTATCAAAAGCAGATGGTGTCTCCTCTTTTAAAGCTGGAGGAAGTGCTGTCCATCATTTCCCAGATAATTGACTTGGAAAGGTTAGAGGTTTACAGGACAGATTTCATATGTAGCTCCTGCCTGCCAGCTTTGCTCAAGGTTTTAATCAGCCAAACATGTTGGCTGATTTTTACATGGGTGGGAAACATGCAGGAGGTCTATTGGTTTACTTCTGGCTAAATTGTCCGATCAGATCAGATCAGATCAGATCAGATCAGATTTTATTTGTAGTACACATATGAAAATAATTCTAGTGACAAATATAGCCACTAAATAATATTAAGTGTTGTCACTTAACAATATTGTAGATTATAATTATGCAAAACACATATTTCAGCTATTTCTATATAGTTAAAAATACTCAATGTTTCAAGTGAAAGTATTCCTACCCTTGAACTGTTCCACATTTTGTCATGCTATAGCTGCTACCTTCAATTTTATGCTAGATCCACATTTTGCTGCAATTTCATCTTCAAGATTTTAAAGGTACAGTGCTGCAAAGTATTCACAGCGCTTCACTTTTTCCACACTTTGTGATGTTACAGTCTTATTCCAACTTGTATTGAATTAATCTCTCTTTTGAAAATTACACACGCAAACACCCCATTTTGACAATAAAGAAAAAATATTTTGCGAACGTATTTTACTGTCTATTCTTTTTTACCTGGTAAGATTTTCCTTAACAAGGTTTGCTGTCAGGATGACCATCGTGTCTTGAAGGTACTTCATGAGAGGGGAAACAGCCTGGGAGAAATCCACATGTCACAAATATACAGTAGATGACAAAACTGACACAGGAATGAAAATGTCAGCTGGTTGTTGCTACATACGTCATCATTGTTGATGGAGTCTGGAGACAAGCTGATGTGCTGAATGTACCGCCGAAGTTCAGGCAGCATCTGCACACATAATGCTCAGGTATAGAAGAGCAAGCTAGTGTTTCAATCTATGACCATCTACTGACCAACAGATCTATGGTAGTCATGTATATACTGTATATACTGTATATATATATATATATATATATATATATATATATATATATATATATATACTGTATATATATATCTTTTTGCTTTCTTTCTGCATTCTTCAGTATAGTGGTAAACATTTATCTGGGTTGAAAAATATGAAGACACACTAATGTGGAAATTCTGCGGGGATATTTTTATAATTATTATCTAGGTCTTAGCTATGCTACTCTGAAATTTTTAATACTGATATTCTATCATTTAAAAAATAGACAAAAAGGCAAAATAATAAGAAATATTTTAGTCAGTAGGTGGTGATAATATCAAAATAGTTACCTACCTCTACAGAAAAAAGCTCATTTAAGAGCAGAGCTAATAATTATAGCTAAATGGGTATGTTTTATTGTTATTTTTTATTTAATTGAAGTTCAATATTTGCTGTGCTGGTGGATGCTGCAGAAAACATTTTGATTCGCAATTTATCTGACAGTTTTAATTAGCTTTGAAGATTTAACATGTGAATGTCCTATCAGTACAGATGTAGCCTGAGCTGAGGTTAATGTTTTCACCTTGTCGGTGAACACTGTGATTAGGCGCTTGGCTTCTCTTTGCAGGTCCAGGTCCATGTTGAACAGCTGCCCGTTGAGGGCTTTGTAGACCTGCTCTTTCCCCTCCGCTCCACACGACTCCTCCATGGCCCGCTCCACGCCAGGCCAGTCCAGGTCTCGAGGCAGGTGAGCCAGGAAAACACGCACATGCTCCACGTTGTTCAGGCCGATGCAGAGCTAGCCGAAAGCCAAGAGGAGCAAAAGAGGAGAAAGAGAGGGGTGGTGGAGGAGATAAAAAAGAAGGAAAAGAAGCAGAGCTACCAAGAAGTAGAGAGATGGCTTATGAGTATAAACAATTCATGACAGCAAGACACTTCTGCTCTATTTCTGTGCCGACATTTGTGCTCTCCTGCTGTGCTTTTGTGTTTACAAGCAGGAACTCTCTGATCGTTTTTACATCATCGTGTGCCCACCCCCTGCTTTGTCTTGCTACAGGCGGTACCTGCACTGTGAAATTCTTGTGGTCTCGGGCCAGCTGGTTCCTCTCAATCTTGCGCGTCATCATCTCTGAGTAGCAAACAGCTTCATTGCAGAAGTTCTGCGGGAGATGAAGGTAGGACCATTTGTACAACTTCATAACTTCGTAGGGATCGCATGCAATACAGATGCTACATTTTGTGGAAGGAAAAATATGGATGGTGGTCTATTTTTTTATTTTTTTTATTTACAAATTACCTGCCTGAGTGACTTATTTGTGGAAACAACTTTGGCTGCAATTGTAGCCACAAATGTTTTGGAGTTTTCATATCAGTGTCAAGTCTGCCCCAGCTGGTTTCCTTGTTTGGAAATTGTTCATGTATTTACAATTGAAACCAGATATTTACATTCACAGAATAGAAAGACGCATATGTGTTTTTTTTTTTTTCTTCACTGCCCGAGGTGAAATCAGACCAAATTTCTGATTTTTATGTTAGGTAAAGCCTTTTTTTTTTTTTAGGTTAGAATTAACAAAATAATTTCTATTTGCTAAATGCCAGAAAATGTACAGAGAACAAAACATTATTTTTTTTGTAACTTTCATCAAACTCAGAAGTTTTGGTGTATATAAATATATAGTTTCAGATGTATGTCCATCCCATCTTACCGCTAATTCTGACCAGTTATCCAGTTCCTACTAATGAAAAGCATTCCCACAGCATGATGGTGCCACCACCATGTATGCCAAGTAATATCAATTTGGAGTCATTTGTAGTTGTGCAATCTTTTTTTTTTTTTTGGACAATGGGTTGAACATCTCTCAACGGTTGAGTTATGGTTTTACAACCTGAAATTGCCTTAAACTTCTTTACAATTGTATTCCTTCATTGTCAGATATTTTATTTGGTGTTAATGATGCAGTTTGTTCACTTATGTTCCTTAACAAACCTTCACAGAACAGCAACATTTATAACGAGACTAGATTTAACTAGTTGTCTACTAACGGTCGTTTGTCGCACTGGATTTTATCCAATTTTTATGCCATACTTTCACAATTTTATTTGTAAGAAAATCTGAAAACCATGTATCTTTTTTGTTTTTGTTTCACTTCACATACATGTCCCCGGGGTGTTGGTTTATCACATACAATCTGAATGTACGTAATATTTAAAATTTGTGGTTGCAGTGTGACAAAATATGCAAAAATTCAAGGGATGCCAGTACTTTTGCAAGGCATTGAAAGTTTCTTTCTTCACTTCGACTGATAAAATCTTGCACGTCTCATAGGAGTCATCTCTTTATGACTGCAGGATATGAGTATGCATGTGTTGCAATGCTAAAAGTGGCACTCACGTCTGTCAGACGAGTGACAAAGATGAAGGCCCCCGCAGAGTCTGGCCAGGACAGCTGGAGCCAGATCTCACGTACCTGGCTGAAGCAAGCTGTCACTTCCACTGCTGAGCAACTGTGTTTGGCTTGTTGCACAGGCTGAAGCTGTTCACAAAACACATGCTTTTTAATCATTACACTGCCAGAACATGAATTTATTCAGAAAAAAAATAAACACTAATATTTTGTCAGGAGGCTTAACATACAACTTTTCACGGCATCCATGAACACGCATTATGTTTCAGTGAACCTGTTTCAATTTTATCTATTTGTTCACATTTACAGCATATTAAAGTAACCGTAATAACAAATCAAACGTGTCTCCTCAATCTACTCAACTAAAATGTAATTGTGTGGTCAAAAGCACTGAAAATAATATTTAACTTAATTCAATAATTATATGAGTTAAGGTTAGGCCATTAACCAGAACGGATGTCTGGTCCTAGGTGTAGCGCCTGTCATCACAGATCAACTCCAATTACTTTAATTACAAAAATAATTGCATTTGAAGAGCAGAAGCGTCCCACCTGATCTGTTTCCACAGCTTTGCGGATTCTGTCACAGGATCTGTCATGAACAATCTGCAGGAACTTATGAATCGACGACTTGAACCAGTTATGAAAGCCTGTCAGGGCCAACATTTTGGCGTCTCTGTTTGAGCAAAGCAGAAGTCTTTATGAATAAAAGGGAGGCTAATCAAATGATGAGGCTGGCATATGAATAGTCATTAAAGCTGAACAAACTTGAGGGGAAGAAACTCTCGGAAGCCCTTGAGGATCTTCAAAGACATGAAGAGTTCGAAGATGGTTTCCCCCATAGTCTGAGTCAGTCTGGAGCTCTCTTGCTCCAGAGTGCCACAGACCCGCTCCATTGCTACATTTACATCATCTGCTACCTGCCAGGAGGGAGAATTGGAAAGAGGCAGAGTCAAATTTAGCAACAACAACATCGCAGCATGACTCACAAAGACTTCAGAAGACTTTTTCACCTTGTTTCAAAGACTTACCTGTTTTTCCAGCTGCCTGTATGATATGCTGAAGTAATCTACTTTCACAGCACTGTGAGAGCAAAAAACGAAATGACATGAGACCAACTACTAGGCAACAACACAAAATGAGTCTTTGATTGTGAACCAAGTCTTCACAGCCTTTGAAGACTTGGTTGTATTTCATAAAATACATAGCACACACGGTTGGCTTTAGTAAAAAAAATCACCTGTAGAAGAGTTTGTTGTAGATGTTTTGGCCTCTCTGTACATCTGCACAAACTGCATCAATCACCTGAACCATTTTTTTCAGCTGCTCCTCCAGAGACTGAATTGTTAGGGAAGATTAACAAGCTTCATCATGCTTAGTAAAATAAGATTACTTCTATTTTTACACATTATACACTTACCCCTTCCTCTGGTTTGTACTGGGCAATTAAGCTTTCATACCACTCAGACGTCCCTTTCTGTTGATGAAAAGAAACAATGGGTTTTACCGGTGATGTAACAACATTTAGTGACATATTTTGTCAAAGTGAAGTCAGCACTGGTTGCTGTCAGCATGTTAATGCCTCTGAGGATTAAAATGTGAAGTTTTGTCATAATCAAAAGACATGAATATTTCTGGTTCAACTTTCCCACCTAATAGTAGCTATGTCCAAGACTGTTAATTTGAAGAGGAAAAGGAAGTGTGTTGCCAGAGGCCAGTTCTGTAACCTTCTGGTTACAATGCTATCAAAAATGTTCTTTTAAATCATCTGTGCGGCATTATTTTTTGTACTTTGGTATAAACAAAAACTGTAGGAGGGTTGAATGAAATTGTAAGCTCTGTGAAATCTGGGGAACTGTTAGTTCTGAGTTTTACAATGGCTAGAATTTCCCACCATCCCTTAAAATAGCAAGATTACTCATAACGCTTGAAAGAGGCACTCCACAGTAAATCAGTTCTGGACGCATTTGTCCTGTATTTTTATGAATCAGTGAAAATGTATTTGTAGCTTATATAAAATACCAAAACTGATCAAAGAAGAATAAGATTATTCTACACTGAACTGAGACTCTTCATAGGTTTATAAAGTCTTTATTGATGGGTGAACTTCTATGTTTTTTGCACTAGGACTTCAATAAAAACTGCTAAATTGACTAACTTGGGGTGATAACTTGTAGTTTCCGTTTTATTTTTCAAAAATATCACTAAATTTGTGATAGTTTGACATTGATTTTTTTTCTGTGATTCTGATACAAATAATAACCCTCTTTTCCTTGTGCTTGCATTGCTTTTTCTGAATATAGTCTGTATTGTAAATTGATACACCATTTTCCAGAGCAAACTTCATGTAACACAACCTATCAGATTTCCAGTTATTTCTATTTTGGCAGACCAAACTACTACAACAGCAAGAACAAGTCCTGTGGCGTTTCACTGAGTTGTAATACAGATGTTCTGTTTTGCTATAAATGCTCGCCCATTGTTACCTTGACAGCAGTGGTGATGTCCAAATGAAGCTCATTTCGGAGAGGACAAACAGTCTTAAATGCCCTCATGTTTTGCATGTAGCCAATCCCCCTGGCATGCACAGACAGGAAAAACCAATTACATGACAAAATTGCTATTCAACTCATCACATAGTGACACATTGTTCTCAGAGTTTAGCAAGTATAATAGCTGCAATCTCACTAAATGAATTTCAGTCTAATTGTATGCAGGAGTCTGGGTTATTTATGCAGGAGGAGAAAGATACGTGTTTGGTGTGTATGAGAGTTTGTATGACTGGCAGTTTGTTTTTATGTAATAATGGGGTCCATTACCTGAGCAATCACTAACTTCTGTAAATATGTTGACAAAATTACAATTCCCACATGAACATTTTTGAATAATTTTGTTTCTTCAGATTTAAATCATTCCAAATATCTGAATAATAAATGTCTGTTTCTGGTTAGAGAATACTCAAAAACATTACATTGCTTTGTATAGCATAAAGTTATTGTTTCTAAATTTTCTGATCATCAATACCTTGTCTTGTTGAGATAAATGTTGTCATGGCGATCTGCTCAAGCTCACATGTTTCTAAGATACATCTACAAACATCTACTGCACTTTCAATCTTTAAAAAGACACGAGTAGCTTCAGATTTGTTTTGTATTGCAATGTAAGCATCAAGTGCAAGAACATTTTTACAAGTTGCATGAAAGCTTAGCATGATATAAATGAAAAATAATATAAAGATAGATGAGAATATGTCAGAATACTGGCACACAAAATTCTGCCTTTTTTAGCATTTGTGCGACAATTTGTTGTTAGAAACAAATGATCGTTATTTTGTTTCGTATGGAAATGAGAAATGATCAAGATAATATCATTGTAATATACTGTGATATTACTGCTGCCTGCACAGAGTGTGACTGACCGGCTTTAGTCTCTCTGTGTTCGTTGGAGTGAAAAAGGTTCTTGATATGGGAGAACAGGCGAGAGCCTGATGTGATGGTGCTGTGACTTTACCTCAGCATGAGCTCGTAGCGTGTAATGGCAGCAGCGCTTGTGCAGGGGAAAACCTGACGCATGTTCTTCATCAGGCACAGGCAGTGCTCTGTGTACAGTCTGAAGCTGTCTGATAGCTGCCTCTCCTGGACACAGGAAGGGCCCTCAGTTATAGCTTCCAGTACACTAGCTGTGGGACATTTTTGGCTGAACCAAAAACCTTGATGAATGCCAGTGAAGGGCTGAGCTAATGAGGTGACTGTTTCTAGGTGATGGAAGTTTTTTTGTTTGTTTGGTTTTTTTCCCCTATTGGGAAGCCAATAATGTAGAACCTACCAGGTCTCCCCTCACGGTGGGAGGGTCCCACTCTGCATCGATGGTCCTCAGGAGGCGCAGCAGCAGGGAGTAGCACAGCCTCTGGTTCCGATGATGGTTGCTGTAGCACTGCCAGCGCCTGCATAAAACAAAAGAAAATATGCACCTTGCAGGCAAATGCTTCAGGTCGCATACTCAATTTAATCAATGTAATTTTGTCATTAATACCTACACAATAGCCTGCTGTAGAGGTGAGAGATCAGTTTGCACAGCATGGTGAGTTAGTACAGTCCATGCTGGAGGAGAAACCTGTCCATTCCAGTTGTATGGCTCTCTCTGGGGTTTTAAAAGAGTGACAAGGTAATTTTATTCACATATTATGCAAAGTAAGATGCTTTTTTTTTGTCAAACAGATTTTGTTTGTGTGTGAGCTGTTACAAACATTTAAATACTAACAAAGGTTTAATACCAATGTAGAACAAAAAGCACCCGTCACTTCAGAATAATTACAACACTTAAATCAGAAAAAAGAGAAGCTAGTAGCTCCAAGAAAGGTTGCGGCAAAATCATAACCAGTGCAACAGCTTTGTTCAGTCCAACAAATTAAAGTTTAACGAGAACGCCTTATCCATCCTTTTAAACAAACTATGATAAGTTTATGGGCTTTACATGCTAATTTTTTTTTGCACAAAATCATTCACAGGTAATATTTCATTCTTTCAAATTGACCTGTTTTAGGCAGCTGCCACTTTTATGCAAATAAATTGTCACGCCCTCCCAACTCATTATTTACACTTGCCCTTTATACACGTCCAAATGCCTGCAAACAGATGTGTAATTGTACATCTTTGCCCCTGGATCAGACCCAGAAGCATAAGAAGATGAGCCTCCTTCGGTTTCTAATGATAAGCCAACAACAAAACACTGGTCTTTTCCGGCAGCCACAGCATACATACAGCAATAAATTGATCAGCTCCATTGTAACAAATACTGATAATTGAGCAGAACTGATTAGGCGTGCTTTATCTCAATAAAGAGATCAGGTTGTTGTTTTTATGAAGATATGAGCATAAAAGACAAAGTCCATACTAATCCATAACCTTTGAATATTTTTCTTTCAAACTGAAATACATATCTAACCAGAATCATTTTATTAGCCAAGATTGTGTGCACAAACAAGGACTTTATCTTCGGTTTAAAGCACTCAGATGTAAGATGACTCAGATGTAGTGTACAGATGTAAAATATAAATATATATAGTTTACAGAAAATAAAATAAAGGAGAAAAAGAATATGCATACTAATAGTTTTTATGTAAAGACAAAGGAAAAAATTAAAGCTAAGTTGTGGTACTCTTCTTTTTTTTCACAGTAGAGTAGCTGACTCTGTTCATCAAAGACAACCTGGGGAAAGACATTGTGTCTGTGGAGGCTGGTTTTGGAAAATAGCGCCACCCTGAATGTAAAGATAAAAACAGTTTTAATATTAATCTTGTAAAATGGTCTCAAGCATTTCTGAAGGTCTTTGATTTCGTTTTCTTTCAAGTTTTTCGGTTAACTTCATCATCCCTTTAACAGGAATGTTTTATCTTTTTTACTTGTGTAGGCACTTAACTCAGACCTATGAATGTATCAGACACAAAAGGCTCCCACACACAAGGCATAAGCCATTAAAAAGATAACTTGCAAAAAATAAAAAATAAAAAAATAAAATCATTTGGGTCTTTTTCACACATTCTTTCCCAATGATATCTACTTAGATGAGTGAGAAAGGCAACATAATGTCATACAAATTCTGTGTTGACTCAGACAGCTAAAAGAACCTGACACAAAGTAGATATTTAGCTTTGTGATGATCATCTCTCAGTTACATTTTGAGGGTTTTATGACACAAAGGCAAAATATGCAGTTTTGATGAGGAAAGATCAAAGTGAAAACAGGTGAAGCATCAGCCAAAAGCCATAGAAAACATTTAAAAGGCCTTCAGAAACCTCAGTTGAGTTGATCAAGACCAATTTAAAAGCGTATAACATTGTGTTTCTTCTTAGATTAAAAGATTTATGAAATCAACACCTGTGCAGAATACTAACAGTTTGTGGTAATGCACAGTGCATTACAGATTTGTTCTGTTATTGCTTTTTTGTTGTGCTTAATTTAAACCTATTTGAAACTGAGCAAATATAACAAGAGTATATATAAAAAGTAGTTTTTAATAAATTATTATTTCAGTTAGTAGGAAAATTTTCTACCTATGAAAGTGGCATGACCCGTGAAACGCCACGCCACAGAATCTTGATCTAATTTAGGTCTGCACTTTCACTAGGCCATTCCAAAACCTTACCTTTTTTTAGCCATTTAGAGGTGAAGCTATTTGGGGTCCTTGCCTAACATAAGTGCGCTTCAGTTCACAACCTGATGGTCAAACTTTTCTCGTCAGGATTTTCCAGAAGAAAGCAGAATTTACAGTCCGATCAATCAGAGCAATCATCCAAGGTCATGAAGCATCCAAACAGCACCAGAAATTTACATAACCACTACCGTGGTTTAGAGCTAAGATGATATTTTTTTATTTTAAATGCTACGTTAGTTTCAAACATGAGATAGCAGCCTTTCAGAAGTTAAAATATGTCTCTCAGTCCACAGAATATGTTCTAAAGGTCTTAAAGAAACTAAGGTTTTCTTAAAAAAAATGTAAATCTCAGATGATTTATGAAAGGGAAACAAAGATTGAATTGGACAGTTTTTTTTCCTCAAAATAAATGATATCACAATCAAAAAGGTAATCTGTATTCTCTCAGTTACATTTTGTCTGAAATATTCAGTATAACAAAAAAACAAAAACATAAGAAATTCTACAATGTCACAAACAAAATTTCTCAGTATTGGGTGTATAACATATTTGAACCAATAATCTGCAGAAATCTTACCTTAACTTGAGCATGCTCGTATTCCACAATCTGACTCAGAAGTTTCTTGTGAATGGAGACGTTTGTGTCCCTCTTTGATAAAGTTGTGTCTCTCTGAAAGTAAAACATTAATTAGAGGATGTACAAATAGACAGGTGCACATTTAATTGATGACGTCCTGTAGAAACCTGGCTCGTGAAGACTTTCAGAATAAGGTGACATTCTCCCTGAACTTTAGATGCACTTGACCGCGGCTCCAGCTTAAACCAGGTATCATATCCAGCAACAGGAATTTCCTGCAAAAAATAGTCAGTTCACAGTTTTGTTTCCAGTTTGATTTTGCATGTTTTGATGTAGTAGCTCTGCATGCTGATTGGACAGACATCGTCGCTCACATTCAAAGAAATGTTGATGCATCCGAGGAAGTCGTCAACGTTCTCCTCAGACCCCGATGATGCTGAGCCATTGGAACGCACTGACTTTGCTATTTGCTTAAAATACCTGGAAAGAAAAAAAACCCCAACTAATTTCCAGTTTTATTACTTGAAATTAAAATCTTGCCATTTTCACCATGAGCAAATGATTCTCTGGTCCCTTGGTTGTGATTGACATTCGGAGGTTTTCATTAGACATGTCTGCTATTTATCAGGCTCTGCTGTCTGTGTGCACAGCTTTATGGGCGGCTGGCTTTTCTGTGAGCGGCTTTCAAAGGATAAAAATCAAATGATTTTCTGTGGAATCAACAAGCAGGACATAGCTAGTTTTTTTAAGCAAATGGATACAAAGGCCTCTTCATTCAATAACTGCCACTTCATGCTTTTTTCACATGTAAGTGACCATTTTATTGATGGGTTTAATTTATCTTCTGTTTACTGCCACAATACTGACTGGGTGAATTCACTGCTGAACCAATTATGCATCAGGTTTTGCACTGGATCAGGACCTGTTGCATCTTTACACATCAAAACAACCAGTAAACAGAAATAGTCACAAAGAAAAAGGCCTTCTAGATATTTACCGTCTACTAGTAGATACAGAAAACAGATTTTAATATGAAACCTGAGTAAAAAAAAAACTCAATTCAGGACAATCTGACCATATGTGATAAAGTAAATGTTAAATCATGGGTTGACTTTGATTAGCCACATTGCCAAATAAAATCAGTTAAACAGAATATTATATTGTTTAAAACATTGTTTTAAAAAAGGCTTTTTTATGTTTAAATCTAAATTGTTTTTTTTTTTACAGTATTGAAAACTGATGTATTTTTCACCTGCCCATTCCTCGAAGCCCACTGACTTCGTTGAGCTTTTTGCAAGCCTCCGCAACAGATACATCATCATCATGATCCCTGCAGAAAAAGAAATTACTCACAGGTTAGCATAAGGTTGAGTTTCTTCTAGTTTACTGTTTCAGTTTGATAAACCATGAGGAGAACTGAGAAGTAAATGACGCGTCGAATAGAATGACTTTGAGCGACTTATACTTTCTGAGTAGAAACAAGTTTCAAATAGGAAATGTATACATTCTCCAAAACTGCCAAAAAAAATTTTGATGAAAAAATGTTACAAATAAGTAATGCATGACCATTCCCTAAACAAATAAAAAACAATTACGGTACAAAAAAACCCCAAAAACATGTGTATTTGTAAAGTGTTATCTAAGTGTCTCTCCTACAGTTGCGATGAATAATTTAAATATTTAATTGCACAAATTCTAATAGTCACTAGAATGACTACAACTTTGTTGACGACCTTTCTTAACCAAACAAGTGTTTCAGGATTCCAGGATAAAGTAATTTAGTGCATGACTTTCTCTTATAATCAGGAACTTTTCTTGTCCACATGCTTTTCGTGGATTTATAGAAAGATTACAATCATGTTCCCCTGAGAGGACATTGTCCACGTATGTAACAGGTACAAGGAGTGCCAGGATAGCTTTTTGCAGGCTTAACCAGTCCCTGTAGGACCAAAGAAAGCACTGTGTTCACATTCTTGGCATAAAATGTGTGAAGTGGCTAGGTTCTCTAAGCCTTATTCTGGTTCTTAAATGGAAAAAAGGGAATGTGCACTTCATGTGAAAAGAATGGAATAATCTTGTTTGCATCGATGAAGCTGGTTAAGTAAGCATGATTGATCGTGTAGTCAGGACACATAAGGCAGGATGGAAACTTGGAGTTAAAGTTTGTTTTAAAACATAGAGTTTTATAAAACCTTGCTCATTTGTTAGCATTAGTTCCTTTTACTTAAAGTGTAAATATCACTATGAGATTATTAAAAAAGTAAATAAAACCATTTAATGCTCCAAGCTAACATGTAATTGAGACCCGTGGTGTGTAAATCTACAGATACCATCAAAACTCCGCAACAATTTCAAACTAACCCTTAAAGCTAAGTTTCACAGAAAAAACTCAACATCACCCTCTTCGGGTCAGGCAGGAAACTAGCTACGTAAGTGTGTCAGTCTAGTTCTTTTGCTGACTCCATAAGGCATGTAGGGGCAGATCCTCTCTGCTTTTACATCCCCAGTTCAAAAGATTTGTGTGAAAACTGCTTAAAAACAGTTCAACATGTCTAAAGGCAGTCTGTTACACAGTCTCAGACTCTTACACCTATAGGATAATGGTAAAGTTCAGTTAAAAACGAGGCGATAATGTTATTTATTTTCTCAATTTTTAAGTAAAGACAGAACTTCATTTTAAAGTAAATCAAATCTCCTTTGACATCCCTTATAAACTATAAGGTCTTTTTCTGCAGCTCAATTAAAAAATAGGAATAACTGATATGCAAAGAATTACATTGTAGCAGCTTTGCTTGTGTTCTCAACTTACCATATGTCCAGATGCAAGAGGTCATTGTGAACATCGTCTATTTCACTAAAAACAGATAAGAAAAACAGAAAAAACACATTGGCCTTTGATCCTCCTCATGACTAAGATTGGCATTAAACACCTCAGTTCTGCTCTCACAGCAGTGAATATGTGGTGAGCTGGTCATACAACTAACAACTTGCGGCGTTAGTGTGAAACAAATGAAACCGTGATTTCTGCATGTGACACAGTAATCGTCATGGACAGCACGTTTCAGAAAGCTTAAAGGTTTTTCTTGTACTCACAACACAAAGTGTTCATCCCACACTGGGTTTAGAGTCTCTGGCTTGACTTCGGTCACCTGAATGCATCTGGCAGGTAAAACTTCTTTGGTGCTAGAGCGTTTCTCCAGCTTTTCCCTCCTCTTTCTGAAGCTGAACTTTCTCTCCTTTTTCTCCTCAGTTTCTCGAGGGCTCTGACCCACCAGGATTCCCAGCATGCAGTAGGGGTCACTGTACCCTGTCATAGAGAAGGGAATAAACAATGCTTTTTCACATCCATCAGTACTTAGATAAATCGGCAACTGAAAATAATTCTTACAGTCCTGCAGTGAATCATTGCTAATGGTCAAAATGACTCAAAAACCTTTTAAGAAGCGCTTGTGAGTGGGGGTGGGGGGGTTAATCCAAAGAAGTCAAATAAAAAAGCATTTCGGTCGCATTTTACTACAGGACAAAGTATATTTCATGAAACACATTGTTTCCCATTAGAAAATACTTAGCTCATGCTTGAATGTTTTTACCATTTGCATCCTTGGCCATCAGGTTCTTTGCTTTCATAACAGAGACTCTCAAGGAAAAACTGGCTCGCTGTAAGAAAGGAATATTTATTACTAAAGAAACCCGAACCAACAGGCAAATATCAGTATGTGCTGCGAAGGAAGAGTGTATTTTATCAAATTCTTGCATGACTGAACAGATTCAAAACGGAGATAAGGCTTCAGTTTAGCAAGGAGTGGTATTTGGAAAAGTTTGACTTAATAACAAGCTTTGTTAAACTTATAAAATTTAACCTCATCTGGGTTTTGATTTCTGCCAGATTAACAAGGGTGTCAGTGCATTACTGCTACAGACTTAAAAAAATATGTATGTATGTAATAACACACCTCACTATTAAAATGCGATGATATTTCATCTCAAATTGCAATTTGTCTTGCGAAGTGCTGTCTAGTTGCTTTTTTTATGAGATTGTCTGGCTAAAAACCTCTACAGGCGTGTTTTGCCTAAGAGACCTGATGCATTTTTCGCTCCATAACTTATTTAGCTGGAACCTTGTAATTTACCCCTTCTCTTTCTTTCTTTTGTTTGCTTGTACTGTGGGGTCCAAAAAGAGTCATTCATGCAAAACACATCCACAGACACAAAGCAGTAACTGCTCCTATTGGAGGAGTGTTGTCTTGTTTAGCAGCTGAGTGAAGGAGAGAGTCTCTTTTCTCAGAAATAAAAAGCCATAATCTTCAGCATAAACATGTAACCAATGATTCTGTCACAGGGATATTTAAACAGACCAAAATTATTCAGACCCTTGGCAGATTTAAATTGGAGATGATTTTCAATCAACCAAGAAGTATTTCTGATAGTAAATGAGGTAGGAGTTATTTAAAACTATTTTTAAAAAACATGTTTTCATTTTACATTTTAATTAGAAACTGAAAAAATGGAAAATTACTTATAAATTTCTCAATAACCAATGAATTTTTTTTTTTTAGACATTTAAGTAACTATCTTAGTTACCCTAAGATGGCTTAGGTGCTATCTTAGTTGCTAGTTTACCTGAACTGGGTTTACCGACCTGAACTGTCGGGAAACCCTTTATCTTAGTTGACCAGACTTTAGCATGGTTCCACCAGTACTTTGATTTATTTATTTTTGGTGATGAGCTAAAAGTCTTGAAAACAGCTAGGTATTAACCATGCATGAGGAAGCCTCATGTACAAGTAACTTCCTAACTTAAAATCTATTGCTACAAAAATTCTTACTAATTCATTTCCCAAGCATAATAATCAAAAGCTCCTGGTAAATGAAAAAGTACTACCTACCTTAGAATTTTCCTTCGTTTATCATGTAATTTTATAATTTTATAGTGGTCAAATCAGTGCAATTATAGGATATGCTTTATGGCCCCAGGGAACTACTTTTGTAGTTCCAGGAAAGGATAATTTGGATATATGTAAGCCTCACATGTGAAGGTATGTCATTTAAGCCCAACATTCTAGTAAATCTATGTTTGAGACTGTCTTTATGAAGTACAGCAGGAAGTAGTTGTTGCCCTGTTTTGTTTACAGCTTAGGCTGATGAAAAACATTGGACTGGCTGACAAGAGTTGGTTTCCTAACAGCTGAGGAAACATTTTAAATATTATTTAGAAAAAACATCAGTGTAGTTTTTTTTTTTGTTTACCCAACAGTATTGTAAAATCCTGTCTCTCAGTGTGATGCATCATCATGGTGTCATTATAGTGTTGGCATAACTGTACATCTATTGTCAGCTTCAGAAGGTGACAGAGTAAAATGCCTCACCTTTGATTCTTGAACTTTTTGAAGAATGATCTCATGTTCCTCATCACCCATGTCAAACACCTTGAAAAAGATGTTGATATAATTATTATTATGTAGTTACATGTAACAGTAATATTTGCTAATTCTGCTAATTCTGCTTTTGCAAAAAAGAAATAATTGAACATTACTGTGGTTTTAAACTCTTGCTTGTTTCTTTAGTACCTGAACTGTTGGAAAACCCTTTGAAATAGGACTCCCATTTCATTTCAGACAACCAAAAGGCTACAATCCTTAGTGCAGCGTAATCACAGCTGAATATCAGTGCAAAGTGTAACTGGGCTTTGATGTTTAATCAGTTTTGAGCCAAGAGCATCTGCTTGAATTCTTACAGCCTCCTCACAACAAATAACACTCTCTGGGAGGCCACCATCAGTGTTACTGACAGAAATTTAATGAAGCTCCAGGAACACAGTCTGTTCTATGGTTGTGCTTGTGATTATTACATGACACTCAGACAGACAGAAAGGCAGACACACAGACAGATACCTTCAGCAGGTAAGCAAACAGCTCGTCGTCACTTTTCACATGTTCTGGAGCAGGCACGCCAACCCTGTTGACCACCGTGTACACAGCTTCCTCATAAAGCAGATCCAGCTACATGAAAACACACTCCACTCAATAACTTCCTTTGAAGGATAAATGCACAAGTTCTTTTCCCTACATGATTTCTGCTCTGCTGCACATCACAAGCAGGGATAAAAGCCACGTTTCTTTCCCCTCTTTTCGTCTTTTAAAACATAACTCCTGCTGAAACACAATGGAAATAGCAAAAAACAAGCCGACACACCTCTGTCCTGCTGACTCTTTCAGATATAAAGGCCTGGTCCACATGCTCTTGTGGTGGCGGCATTGTGCATGGCCCTCTTTGGCACTGCAAGGAGACAAATTCAGTTTAGGCTCTGATAAAAAAGGTTCTGCTGGTCATCAGAGAGGAGAAGCTGAGGTCGCAGTCAGATATTGGAAAGTATCACTTAAGTCAGGTGAAAATACTTCACAAAGGTTGGTCTGGAAACACAATAAAGCAATCAGAAACGGCTAAGGAGCTGTAAATGTCATCAGCATGGACTTCAGAACTGTATGGAAAATTACAAGCTGTATTCACAATTAATAAGAGCTTGGCTGATATTATCTATACAAGGTCACATTATTCTTATTTAGATATTTACATTAACACTAAAATCGTTATAAGCTTTAAGGGTTATATTGCATACAGTTGAGATTTATTTACTCTTACATAATACATAAGTGAGAAAAAAATCACAATTTTGTAAAATAATGCCTATCTATACAATAGCATAAACTATTGAGTAAGATCATTTTTAATTAATGTTAAAAACTGAAGAAAGAAATCCCACTAAATTTCGATGTCACAACTACAAATAGAAACTTAATTTCTTTTAGTTTGTCCATTTTTAAAGCAGTGTGGATATGATTCACGTCTTGACCAACGTTGACGGTTTCCGTTTGTGTCATTTTACTGAGCTAACATGCAGTAATTTGGGTGTGAAGTCATGAGTTGCTCTCATCAGTCATGTCTTGCTCTGCCAGTAAAGTCTGAACATATCAGTCGACAGCAGCGTGCAACAGCTGAGCTCCCAGTTTTCTGAGCACCCTGTTTAACCCAGTCCGTCTGTCTGTGGACGTCATAGTGGTCATGATGGTGGGCTGAAAGACAGCTCTGTGCCCTGCTGGCTACACAAACTGTTCACGTTTCGAGTGTGTAACAGATGGAAAGGTGGAAGTTGGGTTGGGGTTACCTCAGCCTGGGCTGCCCGCATCATGTTCTCCTGTTTCTGCAGGATGGCATTCATACGCTCAAAGAACTCCGCACTTTCCCCTGAAATCCTGCCAAGAAAGTGGAGCAAAATGAGAAACTGTTCTTATTTCTACAACTTATCATAAGAGGACAAACTACATAGATTGACCTAAATAGGCTGCATCACCTGATTTGCTAGGCACATGAATATTTATGAGTATTAGGTGAACACACATCCATGTTTGGTGACATTGGTGAGATCAAACAGCGTCTTGTTAACACACATTTTGATCAGGGTTTATCAATTCATGATACATGACATCAATGTGCTACAGGACTTCCTCTCCTGCAGTTCTGTGTTTTTATCAGATGTATAAACACCTTCTCTTGTCTAGCATTAGAAGGCTTTCAGTTACACTCTGCATGAAGCATGTTAATCAAATTTTATATGTCGGGTTGTGCCCAATATGCAAATGATGCTTTTCTGTTTCCTCCAGGTGGGAATGAATCCCAAAACTCCCGCTAGTCACAGTTGTCATGGTGATGAGGGCATGTTCAGAAAAAGGGTAGCTGGCTGAACACCTTGGGAATCCCCAATAAATCCGCCCTCTCACCAACCTCTCCCCCCTCCCAAATCTCTCAAGGGGTACCTTCCTCTCAGGCTGTATGGAAATAACATAACTGCCCTGATGTGAGCTGTAGCAGAACCGGCACAATCACTCGGGCTGTGTTTTTTTTCCCTTTATTTTTTAACGCCTCATCCTGACTATCCCCTCCCACTGTGATTCTGTCTTCTTTCTCATCTATCAGGCAACACTGTGCAGAAGAGCCCCTACTCCCTTCTTTATTAGCGTCATCACTTCGCAGCAGGCATATGGCAGCCCATCCCAGCACCCACTGACTTTCAGCATGGTGGGAGAGCGGATGGTAAACTCGTGAGGGTGTTTATGGAGACTAATAGAAGGCATGCTGGGAGAACTGGGAGGATTTTCACTGATGGCAGGCCAAATACACAGAGAAATGTGTGATGTTTATTAGACAACATGACAGATTAATTCTAATTTCCTATACATATAAATCTATTAAAGCTAGTGGGATTATAGCTCACAGTATTATAGTATGAAACAATTAGTGGGTTTCCAACAAATTGGCTATTTACTAGAGTTGGTTTATTTTTATCCTAATCAGCTCTGATGAGTGACCGAAAAAAAGGATTTTCTCAATCAGTAAATGCTGTAATAAACGCTATTAGGTCACACTGCGTGCGACAGTCACGGATGTGAACTGTATTAATGAGTGTAAAAGACTCAAAGGTAGCTGTGAGATGTTTAAAACAAAGTCAGACGAAGTTCAGAGAAGCAAGAGTCTATTCAAAAGGATTCTTAAGTCAACAAAAAACAAGAGTTTCAGTAGATAAGGAAGGCCAAATGGAAAACAGCAGTTATTTTGTTTTACCCTTTTGAGCTCCCAACCTTTGTCTACTTTAGAGCAAGCTAAATTTGAAGACACTGGCAGTCTTTCTGAAAAAACTCAGAAATTTAGATTGTTGTTTTAGGAAAACAAGCTGTGGATACTGCAATACAATGGACCCCTCAAATTCATGGATCACTAAAAGCAGATTCACAGATTCTTATGTAGAACATGAATCCAAATTATTCATAAAACATTTGCTAATACGCTTAGCAAATGCTTTTGTAGATTTTTTTGAAATATTTGAAAGAAAATGGGAAGTTGAAGTACCTCTGTGCAATACAACTTGACACACTGTTGAATGGCATGCACAAAGCAACCAATCTTGGAGCCCCATTCATTTTCCTTGCCACTGATTAGCAGCAGAGGTCAGGGAGACTGTAGATATTAGCTTCTGCAGTAGTGCTAAGATGGCTTAATGCATATTGAGATACAGTATATTTGGCATTTGAGTCAATGACTCAGCGTAATCTGCCACCTTTCCTTAGATAGAAATGTTTTAAGCTAATTTGAATAAGGAATTGAGCTTCATGTTGGATAACTAGGATTAACTAATTGTATGATAACTAGTAAGTAACTTGAAAATGTGACTAAGGTGAGTGAATGATCTTGTGATTTGACAGAATATAAGTTAAACCACTGATGGTGTGGTTCACAGTCCAGTATGAGATGTGGTGATGAGTTTATTGGCATGTAAAACTGACAATCAAAAGCTTTTTTTAAAAAAATTATGGTTGTAAGAAGTTGTGCTTAAAAGCTGTTAACTTGAATCTGGAAAAGCCAGGATGCATGTGGCTACCAGCTCTGAGTAAAGTAGCGAATGTATTTAATTAAGAAAGTTTAGACAAAATTACAAGTCCTCCATGATGACAGCTGAGGAGTGAGGTTATAGGTTATCGGTTATCTACCAACATTTTGGAAGTTGTAGAAGACTCTCTCAGAGAAAAATATTTAAATAGGTTTTTGCAGCTGTGGCTTTAGCTAAGAGGTTTAGGATTTCTAAGAAGAGAGAACTATGAAGAAAAAATGTAAGTTAACTTGGACACTTATGACTGATTATAAAGTTGGTTCCTTGGTGTTTAGAGTTTTAATTTGAACATAAAATCAAGGCCTGTATTTGGGGCCACTTGGTTTTTTTCTACAACTGTGTTCATTTGCCTAAGGTATTGTTGTTGTCTCATCCTCTGGTGGTCAGCCTGAAGATTGTTGTCTCATTTTGAACGGGAGGCAATACATTTCAGGTACGAAATAAAACCCTACTGATTAAAATTACACACAGATTATTTTGATTTGACATTTACACATATATAAAAACACAGTTCAAATGCATCTTTCAATCTGTCTTTCTCTCTTTGTCTCTCTCTCTGTTTCTCACACACAGACACACAAACACACCAGCATAACCAGAATAACAGTGATTTGATGTTGCTAGGAAACAAGTCTTTAAAAAAACGGGAAAAAAAATGTTCTAATTTATTTTTAAAATTCATCCAGATGCTTCAATCATGTTTTCCTCTGAAGAGAGCGAATCAGAGGCACAGCAAAAATTGGAAGTACAAATCCCATGTAAGTCTTCTATTTAAGAGAATTGTTTTAAGCACCTTTAAATAGATGTATGAAGGGGACAGCATGCACTCTCTGCAAACTTAAACATACTATGGCCGTGCATAAATAATAATTAGTTTTGTACCCATCACTGTTATCCCAAGCATGACAAAGAATGCGACATCCAGTTGGATTGTAACAAAATAAGATCCTTCTTTTTAAAAAAATTGGCCTTATCATGGCTGTCACACAACAATATAAGCCTGCATCTCGCATCGCAAACAAGATCTTTACAACAAGGATCAATCTCAGTGATACAAAGACTGTTTGTTTTACTGTAATTATGTCTCTGATTAACAAACAAAACATTACAGGTGGAAAAGCTTCAGAGCGGAAAAACCAGAACAACCACAAAGGCTCTAATTACATCTCTCCATTCAGTAACTTGACAATTATATTTTGGTGCCAAAATAATAATAATAATAATAATAATAATAATAATAATAATAATAATAATAAAAAGGTTAAACACATTTTGTCTTTGCTTAGGCACAACACAAAGATAGCTTTTGAAAAACTACACTGAAGTACAATAGAAAAATCACATTATTTTGTCTGAAACACAAAACTCCACCAGAGGACATAGCTTTCCACATCATTGACAATTCATCATCAAACCCCAGTGTGGGACCAGAGATTTCAAAATGAAATGCAGAATTCAGTTTCATTTGAAAAGAGCACATTGCAACACTACAAAACAGTCAAGTTTTTCCTCAAATCTTGCCAAGGTAAGACTTACCTTGATGTTATCTCTGGTTCAGAAGGGGCATAAAAGTTGAAATTTGTGCCTTGGATATGTGTCTGTCCGTTGGCTCTTGAAACAAAGAACTCAAATTGTGGACTTCCCTCAAACTCCCGAATGGGCCTTGGTTCACAATCCTCTTGTGAAGCAATCCAAGACTGGTGCAAAAACTGGTGCTTTTGCACCAGCTTTTCCCACACTTTTACCTTCTACTTATCTTTTCATTAATATGCTTGGACAATGTACTCTTTAGCAAGGCCTTTTTGTGGCCTACACCCATTGTGGAGGATGTCAGAGGTTTTACTGGACAACTGTCTTCCATGTGGTTGTGTGGGCAATAACATAAAATGCAGTTTCCAATAGCTGCTATGTAATATGTAAGTTTTACTTTTTGACTTAAATTTCTAAAACAACTTTTTTTAAATCTCTAGTTTAATGAGGAATAATAATTTATAAATGAGCTTTTGAGTACATCTATGTAAACTATGTGACATATTCAGGATTCCTAGTTAACAACATTCTAATTCATTTTCTCCAGTATGAAGATGTAATAGCTTCAGTACAGGGACAACAAGGAGTCAAAGCTATTAAAGACATTGCTGCAAGTTTCAGATTTAAAACGAAAGCAAATTAAGTGTGAAATATCACATTTGCCACTGCTGAAAGCAATCAGAGGGAAGACTAAACATGTAAATAACCAGCAGAAGTATACAATCAAACATAAATCCTGTGGGTTTGTCTTCACAGTCTGACCAGCTCACATCTGAGTTATTTTTATTTTTTTATTATTATTATTATTATTTTAACATTTCCAGAGATTTAACAATCAGTTCTCACAGAGGTAAAACCAATAATGTGCTCAACTGAATTAAGTGTTTATGTCCTCTGTCTGCCAGTCACTGTCTACTCAGAGAGCCTCAACTCTGACGACTGACTCTACCACTGGGTCAACAGCTGCAAACGAAGCAGTCCAAATCTACCCGGCCTCATTTGCAAATTCTCAATTAGAGTGAGAGTGCAGGCAGGTCAGCAGCAGTCTGAATGGATAACAAAGATCAACAGCCTGGATCTAATGATGAGCGCTCAAGCTGAGGCTCAGTGGGAAGGCTGCAGCTCCAGGAAACTGGTACGGAAAATGAGAAGAAGGTGAGACATTGTCTGTCAGTTTCGATCAGCTGCTAATGAAAAGCTCCAGACCATATTTGAGCGGCATTAAAACAGAATAAATAAAACAAAATGACACTGGATTAATTTTTTTTTTTTAATCAAACCATGTATTATTATTTACACCTAGCTTTAATCATTCAAATCCCAAATGTAACTCTATGCAACACAAACCTGTGGTAAACTTCCCTGGTAAAAAATAGATGTAGTTGTCTTTATAAGTAAAGGTTCACATTGTGACAGCAGCCTGTATTTGGGTTGCCATAGAAACCTCAGGTTCATACTATCACTTCTGGGTTGAGATGAAGCTCAGAATGAGACTGGAAAATATGAGATGACTCTTTTCACCTGAGAGACTTCATTAGTTATCATATCAAACCGCATAGTGAGAACTACGCTGCCTGCCCCTCCACTGGCCAAAAGGAAAGCAAATAGAGATGCAAAAATATGAGAAATGATAGAATAAATGTAGACATTGAGGTTGATGTTCAATCAAGATACAAAATGCTGGCAAATTAATTGTGAAGCATTGCTTTTTGGCTACTATTTAGGCATAATTTGCTACAAGGTTTTTACAGCATCGCTAATCATCTGTGGTCAAAATACGAAGGTAATACAAATATTACCGTGTTAAGGATCAAAACACAAAATTCTCTATTGGTTTGATTAAATCAGATAACTTTCTTTGTCCTGGTCTTATGATTTCTAAGGTCTTTTCTGGCTAAATTCAAGCAGCCTATATCTGTTCAGCCACTCTGCCATACACTGCTTATTTGTGAAGTGCATGCCCATTGGGTTCTTGGTCAGCCCTCTGACATTCCTCCCTGATTACTACTCTTGTAATTTGATTAAAAGCTATTTTAATCTTGGCACTGAAATTAAGGAAATTTGTTTTTGTGAAATATTAACTTTTAAGCAAGTGTGTACTTTGTAACAAGGCACCAGTCATTGCCTAATCTATCTAAGATGTTTTCACATATTTCTCTTTACTTAACATAGCTTGATGCCAGATCACGGACTATATAAATTCAAAGTGAGAATTTTATTATCCTATAGCAAAAGCTGAAAGCAAAAGCGATTTAAGCTTTCTAACGTAAGTGGCCGGCAAAATAACTAGCACAGTTTCTTAGAAACTCTAGAGATAGAACGTCATGCTACTAGTGGTCTGTTGTGTTCATGGAAGTGGAGAATACTCTCTGCCTTTCTAGTCTGAATTATCATGAAGTTAGGATTAAGTTTAGACCCTAAAAATTCCAAATTTTTCTTTAAACTACTTGAATTATTAAAAGATCCCCTCAAACAAAACACATTGGCAGAGTCATGACCGGAATAAATTGAGAATAAACTGAGAAAAAATTGAAAATGCTAGTGGTTTGGTAAACTACTCCCTGATCTGAGAAGCCACGTTTATCACTGAAATAAATTCAGGAAGCTTTTTGACATCAGAACCAGGTTTTAAAGCTGCTTTACAAGCAAGCAGCATTTATATCCCTGAAGAGCCTGTCTGTGCATGTAACAGTGTGGTTAATGTGTCACAGGGGGGAAGTCTGTGTCTGGATGACTTTTTCAGTGTGAGCCATGGCTTAGGTACAAATGTGATATATTATCACATTGTGCCAGCAAGAAATTATGACCCGTAGCTTCGCCAGCACAGCCAGTGGAAAACAAATGAATAGCAAACATGAATTATTACTTCAGAGCTTTTGCTGCCATTTCTGAAGACATGTCATTATCTGTTGAGGTACCTTGACCGCGCTTTATTTTCACAAAAAAAGAATCTCATAAGCAAAGCTATTACTTATCCGTAATGGGAACAATCAAGCGAATAATAATTCAAGCAGTAGCTGGCAGTTTTAGACAAAGTAATATAGATTTGTACAGACTGAACACTTATGTTTAACCTTAAGCAAGGTTTATGATTCAGTCAGGTGTTTTCAATCAAAAACACTGAATATCATCAACTTCTATTAAATATGTAAAAGCAAGAGGTTTGTCCTTCTGTTTGATTGGAACATTCAGGTTTCTGTTACCATGATGTTGAAAAGCAAAGACAACAGCAATAATGATTCAAATTAAAAAAGGAAATCTGTTGGACCTATCAGTTTGGAAAGTTTTGGATCCATCATTTCACAGTAAAAACATTATTTGCAAGTGAAAATAAATTCAGTTGTCAGTCCTCTTACCAATGTATTTCACAAAAGTGTTACTGTTTAGTTCAAATTGTATAATAAGAACATAAATTGCAAAAAATAAAATAAGAATAAAATAAAAAATATAATTATACACATCCAGTCATTCTTGTTTTACTTGGTGCATGAAATGTAAAAGTTATGAATATTACAATTATAAAACTAGAACTCAAAGGTGTTATGAAAAGAGTACTTTTAAAATTACAATAAGTTGTAATTTAAATGGACCTTAAGAAATACCTGTGAAGCAACAAAGGTCAAAATTCTCCCACAATTTAGAATGGAAGGCAATTACCTTAAAATTATCATTGCTGCAAGATGTTTAGCAGCTTTTCTATACATTACGGTACTTCTGAATTTCAGCTTCATCATGTGGAGGCTTAATATTTTGTCTCAGCTTAATAATTTGTTTATCTGAGGTCGTACTTACTCAAGACCAGGTGATGAGAGAGTGACCTTTTATAACATCTTCTGTGTGATGATCTGTGTATGTGTGATCAACAGTGACTCACCTGCGAGGTAAGGGCTCAGGAGGACAGTGTGTGAGGGGACTGCTGGCAGCGGGCGGGGCCTCTCTCCGAGTCCTCAGAGACTGGCTCCTCTGGACCTGCCTTAGCACACTGCTCTTCAGGTCAAGCAGTGTCGTCATGTTTCACTGGCAAAGACAGAAATGACAAAAATCAAACATTTATTTTAATTCATTTGTAAGAATTAATACAAAAATTAGGTAGAGATACTCTCAGTTTTTATGCTTTAACTCAGTAAAGCATTAATAATAATTTTTTTTAGCTCTCTGTAAATACTTAGCAACCCCAAGATTCAGGACAATATTAATTTGCACGTTCAAAGTATATATTTTTTTATATTCTTGTAAAGCTTAAAAAAATAGAAGAGACACTCTAAAGCAATAATTGTTGCCATTTATATGAAACACATAATCAAAAAAGCAAAGTAAAAATCACCTTAAAAGATGAATTTTGTTACGCTCAGATTAGTTAATGGAAAAGCTTTTTGGCATGTGGTTTGTTTTGAGAAAAGGCACAAAAAATAAAGGAAATGACACCTTAATCCTATATGTACATAGAAATAATTACTGCATGTTATTAAAGGATAATTAAAATTAGAATTAACATATCCTGTGCAAACACAGACTCTAGTGATAATATTTGGGAAACGTTTGTGCTTAAGAAGGACACTTGTTAACTTTGTGCATCTCTTACTATTCAGTCTAACAAGTTAACTTCATACAATTACCAGAGGAGAATTTATGATTTTTAAGTGAATGTCTTGAATTATTCACTTTCAAAGCCATAGCTTTTGAAAGTATGTGTTTGTACAAAACCTAAACCTCTTAACTATGCACATCTTGACTACAGATATTGGATTTGGGTGACAAAAACTAAACATAAATTCTATTATAAAAACAGGCAGAAGACATATTTAGAGAAGAAAACACACAGTAAGATAATAACTTTCTATCTTATTTATTAACATGTGGGATTTATTTATTTTTTTTCAAATGTCATCCAATTATTGCAGAGAAAGTTATTCTTGGGTTATCGTGACAGCAACATGAGCCTACTAGGCGACCTCAGAGAGATTGGCAATGTGTTGCTAAGCAATTCTCAGAGACGGAGTTGGCGTACTCGGAACCACTTGCCACAAAGTGAATTTTCATTTTGGCTTCCTGGAGTCCTCTAAGCATGTCTAAATCATATGACCTCACAGTTCCTACTCTACACAAAGGAATGGAACAAACTGTTCCTAGCAGAGATGCTTTATACAACAGAACATATTGTCATATTCTAAGAGTGGCATGTAATAATAGAACATGTATAGGAATCAAACTTAATATTTCCTATGCACAGCATCAAGTCAGTTTACACAGAACAGGGACTGTGAGCAAACAAAATTGAGGTTCATTTTGATTGCAGTTCCTCCTTATGACCTTTTTTGCAAGACTTCAGGGAAGGACTTTAATTTGAGAACAGCTTTCACTTTTATTACTAGTTAATTCTCTTAATCGTACCAGAACCAGCATGTTCATTTCAAGCAGTCTTCATTGAAACAAAGCATAATTTATTATAGTCCCTGTAGCTGCACACCTGCTAAAATCTGCAGTCTCTGTTTTATTTTATATTTTAAGTAAAAGTTCAGCATGAGCAGATTTAAAGTTTTCAGTCATACAAACGTAAATTTCTTGTACAGCCAAACATTTAAAATTTTAAAATGTCTGTCCAGCAAATAAAGAATAGAGGGACAACCCTACCGATAACTAAAATCTCCTTTTGAGAATGGTGTGTGTTCTGTTACATCTGTTGAAATTTGGTGATGGTAGTGTGATGATCTGAGGCTTCCTGACTGCTTCAGAACCTGGATAACTTGACTTCCTTGATGGAACCATGAATTTCTCTGTCAGAAAGTCCTGAATGAGAATATCAAGCCATCAAGTTTGAGTTTAAGTTCAAGCGCACCCGAGTTTAACAGCCTTGAAAGTGCACCCAAACGACACATCTACCTCTGACTGTCTCAAAAAATCAAAAACAAGAGACCTTGTCAAAGTCTGAAATTAAATCAGATTCAAATTCTGTTATATTACCTTAAAAAAGTTGTTCATACTCAAAACCCTCAAATGTGGCTAATTAAAATCAAAAGCTCCAAAATGAATTTGACCTAAATTTTTTCATTGTGATGTAAAAAAAACAACCCTGGATTAGTTGTCATGGGTTCTACAACTAATTATTTGGGTTAATCACACATCACTATGTTGGTTTGGATGGCTATTCCTTTAGTAAATGAAATCACCATTTGAACACTACACTTTGGTTTCACTCAATGTATCTTTGTCTAATATCAAAACATGTTTGATGATCTGTCACATTTTAGTGGGACAAAAAAGGAAAAAATGCTGCAAATAAATTTTAACAGCCCTGTTAACAAGCACCACCTGCTTAACTCTGCATCTTTTTTATCTTTTTAAACTCCAACAGTTGCGAGCAGCAGGGAAAAATAGAGGAAACAAAACACGCACAAAAAACATGCAACAAAGACTAAACAGAGACGGGATTTGATTGATGGAATAGTTGTTTTCAGAGACAGCCAGACACACTCAGGCTTGCAGTCAGTTACTCTTTTCAACAGATGACAGGCTTATGTGTTTGCGTCAATGTGAAAATGATGCCATGAAGCATTGTCAGTAGTTTTGAGGACAATTAGCCTGGTGTACTTGTAGGAAGAGGGTGCTTGTTGTTGTGGTCCACATTAGAGGCGACGCTAATTCATTTTTCTCCCTTGGTTTTGAATGGCACAGTTTAGGTTTGCCTATTTAGTAGCATAGTGCTTACACCAAATGGATCCAGCAAATGAAACATGTTGGCCTCTTTGAGTGTAATAATTTGGAGCGCTGAGCCAACAGAATGGAAAGCAGAATGCACGCAGAGTTCTGGCTCAGAGAAAGTCCAAAATTCATGGTACAAGATGCATCATTGTCTGAGCCAAAGAACAGTCTGGTGTCTAGCTAGGAGGCTGACAAGCATACAGTAAGTTACTATAAGTTTTCAGTTTTTAGTTCTTCTCTAATGACAATACCAGTTGTTATTCACCATGAACACCTGAGAAAAACTGGAGCTCTTCAAGTTATACCTTATATAACCTTTTCTATGATAGCTGTGACTTGTAGTAACACATAGTGGCTTCTTAAAAGTATAAATGACAAAATCATTGTTAGCAAAACAAAACAACAACAAAAAGACTTGTTCTGACTGCTGAAACATCTCTTGACTTCCTTGATGACACAATAAATCTCTGAGAACTCAGATATAATGAGTTGCTGGGTCTTTGTATACAGGAGCATAAATAATAAAAGAAGTTCAAGAAAATTTTAGACATATTTATGGAAAAGAAAATCAGATATATTTTTTTAACTTTGTACATTTTACACCTGCAACTGAGGATAATTTATTAAAATAACTATATTTCTGGTAATATCATCATGTTGTCACTTTAGTCAAGCTCAAAGCAAACCCATTGACGGTCACAAAATCTTAATGTCAGATGGATTTAAATCTGAATATTTCTTATATTTCAATAAATATATTTCTCATCCAAGTCTGACAATGTCCACTGAAAATTAAAATTATTTGCTAAGGTGTTTTTTGATATATTAAAGATACAATGTATAATTTGCTCACTCCAGGCCATGATTCCCTGACTTAATTAATGTCATCAACTATTGTGTATGCGTGTCTGTGGGGGTGTGCATGTTTCATCAGTTGAGTTCAGCTTCAGTCATTGGCTGGCTCTGTCTTCTCTAACATTTATTTAATTTCCCTGTGGGATCATTAAAGTATTTTAGAATTTGAATTTCAACATAAACAGTTTAAAACCAAGCAGCATAAATGCCCTGCATGAGATGCTTAAGAGAGGGTCCCATGGGTTGCTGATGAGTCACAAAGACAAAACAAAATAACTAAACATTAGTTATTTTTAAAGCTGCCGATTGCTTTCTGAGCTTACGCAAGTTGTCTGAATGCTACATTTTGAAGCTGATTGTATATTTGTTTTGTGCAGAGGTCCAAATTGAATTTATGGCAACCTATTTTATTCACCTTTATTTCTCTGCATAATGAAAAATAATTGTTCTAAATATGAAAAAATATCAATGAAAAAACAGATGTAACACAGGAATGATGTATTTCACTAGCAGACTTTGGACTTTTTCTGATCTCAAGCAAAACAGGCGGATAGTTCTGACAAAGAACCAATATAGACATCAATCCATCCATTGATTTTCTGCTCAAGATTAATCCTTGCAGGTTCATGGGGGGCAGGCTGGTCCCTATGTCCATCAGTCAATGGATGGGGAGTTGGATACAGCCTGGCCAGGTTGCCAATCCAATACAGGGCAAAACAGAGACCATGACCAAGACACACTTTTTGGTAATTCATAGTGGTCAATTAACCAAATATGCACACATTTAGAGGGAGGAAGACAGTGGAATATTCCATAAGTGCGGAGTAGCCCGAGAAAACCCATGTACACAGCAGGGAAAGACAAAAAACTCCATACAAAAATCCCCACATATGGATTCAAACCCAGGACCTTAATGGTATAAAGCAACATTGCTTCAATTTTTCATCTCCTCTCTGATCATACATAAAGTTTGTGTCTGGTTGGCTTTGAGCCAAGGAAAATTTGGCTAGGGTAGGGTAAAGTTTTGAAAAGTTACAGTTTGAGAAACACAAACACAAACACAAAAAAAAAAAAAATCTACAACTATTTCTATGATTTACAGTTCTTTTAATGAGATGAAAGACAAAAATGCTGGAGAGACTGGTGCTTTCCTTGGCTATATATAACCACCAGTGAGCTGGCTGAAAGAAGGGTGCAATATTTTTTCTCATACTTACAGAAAAAACAGATTTTTTTTTATTTTTAGGAAATGTTTCCAGTCGTGAAAAATGCTGAATGATCACTCTTCTCAAACTAACGCTTTTAAAACTACAGTTTTCAGTCTACAAGCAGTTCAGGGAATGCTTAAGCTATTGCATTTTGTTATGCAGTTTTATTTTAAGTTTTATGTTAATGCCAAGATACAGTTCAATTGTTGGGAGGTTATCACACTGTCCAATGCTTGAAACACAGGCTGAAGATTAGTGAAGCATCTGTGCAAGATTTTGAGATCAAACAAAACTAAATGTCAGAGGGAGAAAAAGAACAAGACAAAAGTATTCTCATTGGATGTCAAGAGTGAAAATCAGAGAGATATTTTTTATATTACAAAACTGGCAACAAAGCAAAAACAGCTGTCTGTTAGCATTGAAAAGAGCTTCCACAAACACGAAAATCTTGTTCTCGGGTGAGCTTGCTTCTTCTTAAGAGGCATCAAACCATATTTTGTTGGCACAATGAGCCAGGATGAAAGGTTGCTGCATTGTGCCAACTCCACAATTACTCCTTTATGGTGCACAGAAACCAGCTAAAATGTGCAAACTAAGATAATATACATTGCCGAAAAAAGATAAGAAACTATTTTAAAAGTCTTACTTGAGATTATAAAATCAAAAATTGTATTTAAAATATTGACAAATATTGTTAGAAATCCATGCTTCTACTCAACAAAGTCTCGCATGAGAGCATAAGCACCTCTACCTTCAAGCTGTGCTGCAGCTATATTTATGTGGATTTTGTCACTGCAGGTGAACAACTCAATGTTTCATGCTCCATCGAGTGACTCCTATTTACCAGCTCTCTGCTCTTTTCATCACATATCTAAATGCCATGCATCTGGAATACCTGAGGCATGTTTGCTGCGAGCACTGAGCAGTGAAAACGTTTCCCAACTTTTAAACAATGGTGTCACAGGCCGAGTGATAACTGCTCAGTGCTTCTCATATCACTTCCACATGCACAGACTGTGACAGCTTCCAGGCACGGCGCTGCAGCTGTCTCCCAGGTGAACTCATTTCAATTACAGGGGTGGATTTCTCCCAGCTGGATTTCACACGGTCTCGGTCGTCAACCCAAAGTGACAAAACGGGGCGACGTACCGCCTTGGTCGGGCCACGGGCTTCCAGGGAAACACTGTCAAAGCTAAGTAAATGCCTTTCTCGCTACATTGGTGCCGAAGTCAAACCAGGGAGGCACTTGCCTACCGGACTCACTCCTGCAAGAGAGCCGATGAGCCCTGCAACCAAAGTCGACTTGCTGATGGGGATAGAGTGTCTCTATGGTAACAGTAGAGGGAAAGGAGCCGGTAAATACAGGTAAATGGAATTCTGTGAAGGATGAAAAAACAACCCCTTTATGTCATAATGTGTTTATACAAATGCACACTTCATAAATAACAAGTTTAATGATGCCTGGTTCAACAGACAAAAAGATCAAATGATTTGAAAGGTGCAGAGTTTTTTATGAGCACACCAGGCACTCCTGAGAATATTTCAGTATAAATCACACACCTAAGGTATTCACTGTCTACTTTATGCTTTCATATAAAATTTAAAAACACAGAAATAATAAAAATCGTCATTGCAATGTGCTCTACATCCATTTATTAACACCAGCTTCATGTAGGCACACATGTCCTTGTGTGAGACTTAATAGCTTAAATCAATATAAATACCAGGGAGAAGATAATTTAATACATTCCTTTGAGCCTCCACAAAAAAAGGATGCAGACAGCTTATGTAATTGAATGTAACAACACTTTCACTTAGGACCTTAATATTTCTCAAGACCTTGTTTCGCACACCAGCCAGAGGGGATACAGATTCAAATCATATCATAACCTTGAGGAGATTATTCTGTAGTGCTACTGATGTTTCCTGATGAGGTTTAAGACAGAGCGAAAAGCTTTATCAATGACCACTAATGTTATTATGTGGCAGGCCCTTAGGGACTCATAGGCTAAATGGATCTCAGTGTCAGGTCTTCCTCGAACCCTTAATAAGCTTTCCAAATGGAGAGATGGAGGGATGTAAAAACAGAGCAGACATGACTGGGATCTTTAACTGCAACCACCTGTGGATAACACATAATCCATAACCAGCTAAAAAAGCACAATACTGGTCTATTGCAAGCAGCTTACGCTGTTAAGACACATGACAGGCACTTTGGCTTCAGAATTGATTGCCAGAAAATATTCCAAGAATTGACGGCTGTGTGCTGTTGTAAAAAGCCTCTGCTGAACAGCCAAGCAGCAAAAATTACTGACAGTTGCACACACACACAAAAAATTTCAACTAGTACAATGGCACAAAGTCTTGCTTATTATACCCCAATAATACACTCTTTTGTCAGCCTGATAACACTCCAAAAGTACCTCTCCAGTCAAAAATAGCAGACATTGAGTTTTTCTGCAATAAAGCCACCTCCATAGTTTACACAAAAACATCAATCTGAATCCACAAGACACTGTGCCACATTAAGAAGAATGTGATGAAGTCACACTACTGTTCAACAGGCTGTAATTACAGACTGAACAAAGCAACCCAGTTGTACTGCATTACTATAACACTTGTTTTTGTCATGACTCAACACATGTAGGGAAGTTGTGGTTTTAAGAAATGATTTTTGAGTTATGAACACACATTCGCTCTGTAGTTATAATGATTAATTAGGAAGGACACACAGATCAGCCTGAAGTGAGGCTATGACCTGCACCAGTCTGCTTCTGAAGAAAATTAGTTGAGAGTTGTGCTGAAGGACACAGAAGATTTCTGCAAAATACAGATATTCGTGATGATTACGCTCGCAGAGTTTAATCTCTATTGTCCTTTATTCAGCTGATGAATAATGAAACCTAATAGTTTTTATTGCCCTTTTAATCAGCTGGGCATGTAATTATTGTCAATACAGGCAGCACAGGTAAATTGAAAGCACTGAACTGCTGGGGCTGTCTCTGGGGTAAGACAGTTGGAGCTGTGATCTCTGTGAGTGTGTGTGCCTGTGCCTGTAATAGCAAGAGAGAGTGAGAGAGACCTCCACAGGATTCTTCACAGCACTGCTTCTGAAACGAGTGCATCAGTCAACTCAGGATGTCTTCAGTCTGCAACCATATCTTCAGCTCTTCACTTTACCATATTTTATTGTTTTCTAATTAGTTTTTTTTCTTATCTTGGCATAATTTCCCTTTTTTTAAAAAAAAAAAAGTGTCAATCTTGAGTTGAGTCAATCCTTACCAGCTGATTAGGTTTGAATGGGTAGGACGTTCTTGTTTAACATACAGGGAACTTCTGCTTATATTCCAGTCATATAGAACATAAATTATTTTTCTTAACACAATATGTCTGACAGGTCAAATTCCTTTGTAAGAAATCTTTATCCTCGACATAGTCCCTTAAATTATTTTACTGTTACTGGAACATTAACAGAACTTTATTCTTTCAAGAATGACTGATTTGAAATTATCTGGAACTTAATTCAAATCAACAGGTGCACGTTCACGGTCATATTTCGCAATTACGGAATCATAAAAGCAATTCGTGCATAATCTAGCTTGATCAACAATGTTTATATTTTTTTTCATAAGTGAAAATGATATAAACATATATCTTACCTGCGTGTCTTGACAGTTTTCCCAGAGTGATATATTTTTTTTCTTTTGCAAAGGTTGCGTGTGTCAGAGTTCCTACAATCAAAGCTCTGATCAGTGCAGCAGGACGTCGCTCCTTGCTGTGAACGTGACGCAGTCAACTTATGGGAAAACAACGTTTGGGTCTTTTTCCTCAGATAGACGACAGACAAAAGCTCTTATTAGTCTCTCGAAATGCTCACCCCTCCGCTCCCCCGATGCCAACCCAAATATGGCCATAGGAAGTAGAGCGATACTTCACGGACCCTGTCTACTGTCAGAAATATACCATTTAGCCAGAAACGTGTTCCCGCCATCAGTCAAGTCTGGGAAGAGCTTTTTTAAATCTTGAAGCCAAAGCTATTCATAAAAATGCTAATTTGTGTAAGCACATAATCCTTGTTATAGTTCAATTTTATCAGGTTGTAGGAAATGAGGAAATGTATGAAATTCTCAGGGTACTACAAGCTTGAGTAACAATACCACTATTTCAGATTTTTTTTTTTACTTCAGTTAACATAATGTAACATTTGTTATTTGAGTTACAATAACGTTATTTGTTCTGATTTAGTAAACAAGCGAGTAAACATTTTTTGCAGAGCACCTTTTATAGAAAGAAATTACAAAGTGCTTTACAGCGGTAGAGCTGAGTCATAATATAAACAAAGACAGTAAGAACAATTGATAAAAACAATAAGTATATTTAACTTAAACTAGTTGCTCAATTGCCTTTTTTTCTCTTCGGTAGGGGAGGGGCAGAACTGTGTACCATACAGCTGAAAAAACTAACAATTTAATCATTTTGAAAGAACAATGTTTTCAAACCTTGGTATCCTTAATTAGACATGCCTACTTCTATGAAAGGTTGTATATCAGAGAATTTGTATTCTTTCACCAACTCAATATTAATTAAGCACAGTGGCAATAATAGACTTCATTGTTTCTCTTTGGGATAATTTACATTAATTTGATATAAATAGTTTGGTTTCCAAATGTAAAGACATTACTTTACTTTTTTCTTTTTAGAAAATTGTAAATCAAGCACATCATTTATGTTTATAAAATAAGTTGAAGTTTTGCTTAATTGTAAAATAAATGTGCTTTTTCTAATTCACTGAATATGCGTTCAGTTTTGAATAAGTTCTAAAGTAGATGTGTACAGAATGTCCGTGAACGCATCATTTGACTGTTGCTGAGGGGATGTCGCCGAGAAAAATCCTCTCTGAGGCAGAGGGGAGCAAGTTCAGCTGTCAATCAACACGTGATTCATGGGTTTTTCCTTTCTTTAACTTAATTAGCTCGAACAGTAGATGAGAAATTAAACAAAGCCAGAAGTTAATGTAGTAGTATGATGATGCATGACAGAGGTACAAAATAGCAAATACACAAAGTCTATTTAATGTTTAAGAGACCAGCAAACAATATTGTGTTTTTAAATAACTGTCAATATACAGAAGATAACTTCTGGAAGCAAAGGTCAGGGGTTAGAGTTAAGAACTCAGTAAACAACTTGCTGTAAAACCAAACTTTAAGTGATCACTTTAAATTAAACCAAATACTGATATGCGGCTAACATTTCAAATCAGAATTATTAAAAAAAAAAAAAACAATATAATGATTTCCTTTGTTTATTTCTGGTTCAACGCTCACAATAATACTTGTTTGTGCATGCTGTTCCTTAATTTTCAATAAAAGCTGGTATATTTACAATCAAGTTAGATCTGCATAACACCAGGCATTTTCTCACTCTTTAGTTTACAATGGCAGAAGGACATGCAAGTAAATTCTTTAAATAGGCACACAAGCATATCCCTGCAGGTTATAACCTCTCTTTAAAAAAAGATTTCCTACATGGTCATTATCACAGAGGGTGCAGGCGTGCCTCAACACATAGTGTAGAAAGGAGTAATTCATTTTTAGTCACAAAGTAAAATCTCCTACTACAGCCTAATTAGAATTTATTGGAATATCATACATCAAAGAGGTCAAATTAAGCACGTTTTGAAGTATTAATTTTCCTTTTTGTAAATTATTTAAAATGTTTGTCTTCAATGAAAAACACTGATGAAATCTTTGGAAACAATAGATGTTGTTTTTGTGAATAAAACTCTCCAAACATTAGATTAATCCTAAATCTTTAAAGCCTTATCTCAATTCCTTGTCAAAAATTCATTGGTTTCGAAGGACATGAAAGTTGGTTCAGGATTCCAAAATGATTTATTCACTGAGTGCTTTCATGCTTAAAGGTGGTACTAATTAATATTTAGGTTGCTTATGACTGAATAGTTTGTTGAGGGTTGGTAAATAAATAATTTTAAGCTCTCTCTTCCAAAATGCCTGTATATAGAGGGTTGTACAATCAAATCATTCAATCTGAGATAAGTGTTAAGTAAAGAATCCAAAAGGTTTTATCAGAGGCTTTGTTAAGCACATTAAGGAGGAAAAACACAAATGTGGACTTGTTCTTGGCTTCGAAATGTCTTGGCATTATTGTAAGATCCAAGATAAAGTATAGAGCTTTTCCTGTGCAGAGTGATGATAAGACACATGTGACCATGTTCCTTGTTTCCATGGACACATCATTAGAGAACTTCCCCAGCTGGTTTCAACTACTTGAAGTGTTGACGGCAAATAACAAGTGAAGGATTTGGTCATAACCAGGGCAAAAGGAAAAGTGACTTTTTAAGTCCCGCACTCAGACAGATGTTAAGCTATATTGGATCAATATTTTCTCATAGGTGATTATTTTGTTTATTTATTTTCATCACGTCTATCCTTAAGGTTTTCTTTTAGGTTTGAATGTGCAAGTCTATTTTTTGTTCTTATCTCCATCTTAACAAAACAACCTTATTATTAGAAGTTTCAAACCAAAGGTTTGCATTAATTAATTCAAGTAGCCACCATAATCCCCCAACAGAATACATTAGTGTTGACCTCGGAACAAAACAATGTTGATCACGTCAGTCTATGTCAAACAAATTTAACATGAGAAAAATTCAGTCTCATGCCCTCATTATGTTACGCTGTTAATTTGATTCCTGTAATTCTGAAATAAATCATAAAGCCCAACCTCACAAGTTTCTCGGTTAATTTCACACAACTCATTGGGTAGAGTTCAGGACATATGCTCAGTTCAGTTGAGAGAATTTGACTTTTCTATTATTGTGAAGAAGAAAAAAGCAACAAACACAATTACATAATTATCTGTAACAGTAATGTAAAACATAATTGTGCAACTATAAATGTAACTACCAGGGTAAAGAAAAAATGAACATGCCATCTTTGTTAATGAATAACTTAAACAATGACAATTTAATTTTTATTCCATGCGTTTACGTGCAACAGACTTTCATCCATCTTTTTGTTTTTGCGTGCTTCTTGCGCCCCCCTCAGGGAGACAAAAAACTGAAGAAGCATTCACCAGTTATTTTGTTTTTTCAGTCTTCACTGGCAATATTGGATCAAGAAGGTGAAAAGCCTCAATGTTATTCAGCGTAGCAGTATGACACAGAAGAAGGTGATTTTAATATTATTATTGTTTAATGAACGGGGATAGAAAATTGATTTGCAAGCACCAAGACAGCTAAATGTGTGTTTATGTGACTTAAAGCTAGAAAAATAAATAGTTTATTATTATTATTATTATTATTATTATTATTATTATTATTATTACTACTACTACTACTACTACTACTAATAATAATAATAATAATAATAATAACTGGCTAAAATCCCATCATCTTGGATATAATAATGCTAATATACATTACGTTTTGAATCTATGACTTTCAAATTTATTGTATTAAAAATAATATATTTTGTAATTTTATTTTCATAATTATTATCAACGTTATTGTTGTTGTTACTTGGATCATTTTTATTATTTTAGTCTTTAAAATACCACCATTTGCACAGAATTTCACGTTTTTGTCTATCTTGTGACAGTGTAAAACGTCAAAACACATGTTTTATAATCAGTTAGTACTCATATAGCATTTTCATGAAATACTTATACTCTTAGAAATTTTTTGGACGGCTAGTTTTTACCTCTACTTCAGTTAAAACATGTTGAAGCAGTGCTAATGTTACTTGAGCACAATTTTTAGGTACGTTATGGATCTCTGCTCTGGCTATAAACAATGTCAAATGAGACGTAAATCATAAAACATAACAAAACAACAATTCAGCAATACTCCCTCCTGTCCAGTGCGTGGTGCTGTAAAGCAGTTGTAAACTGTGACTTACGCATCTCACATGAAGAAGAAGAAGTAAATCAAGCCTTTCCAGTCTGGCCCGAATGTGTCTCCAAATGAACCTAAAATGTGAGGTAATTCAGTTTCAGCACGGTGTCTAACTCTGACCGTCGTTAGCTGCATGCCATGGCGGAATATCCGTTCCGACTGGACCAAAATATCTCGACCGAAACAGACTGTCACCGTTTCAGGTGTTCGCATTGTTATTGGAGCTAGCATTAGCCTTTCCTAAATTAGCTAAGGCTGCTGTTATTTTATACTTCAGCATAACTGATTCATTGCTGCAGGGCAGAAAGCCGCAAAAACAAGGTAATTCCATTCCAAGTTGCACCATTCCGTAATAGCCGGGCTAATATTTGGATATTATTCTATTAATTATCGCAGTCCTTTACAGTTGTTTTTATATATATAAAAAAGTAATTAACTGTTGTGCGAGTTTTACTGAGACGCATCTCAGGCAAAATGTCCCGTGTATCAACGGTTAAGGTTAGCTAACAGACTCGGAGTTGTCCCAATACTAGCTGGTTTGAGATGTAGCAGCAGGCAGCCAGTGAGCTGACCCTGGTTCAGCACAGCCCGTCTGTCAGAAGGCAAAAGGGAAATCATGTCCTGCAAAGCCGCAACCAAGGACAAAAAGTCGAGCTTCAGCAAGAAGCTGTTCAGGCGAGGCTCTGTGCGCTCCGTGGGCAGCTTTATGAGCAAAGTCCTCCGGACGCTGACAGCCTTATCACACTTTGGATCTGAAGTACAAACCGATGATGACAAGGATGATGGAGGATTCTCCGCGTTCAAATCCGGGAGTAAAGATGTTCCCATGGAGGATGGGGACTTTGGTGGGTTCCTGTCCGGAGAGCGAGTTCCCGGAGTGTCAGGTCTGAAGAACCACGGTAATACCTGCTTCATGAATGCAATCCTGCAGTGCCTGAGTAACACGGAACTCTTCGCCGAGTACCTCGTTTTGGAGCACTACAAAGGCGAGGAGTTAGAGGAGGAAAAGCCGAAAACAAACGGCGTCCATCTGCAGAAGAAATGTCCTCTAGGCAAAGGAGAAGTGACTGAGCAGCTGTCCGGACTGGTGCGGGCTTTGTGGACGTTTGAGTACACACCTCAGCATAGCAGGGACTTCAAGGTAAGAACCAAAACAACACAGTATAAATGGACATTAATGTTGATTTCTCATATTAGAGTATTTCCAATTCTATGTCACCTCTAGCATCTTGGCACTGATTTAGATGTGGATATCTGCTAAACTGAGGCCTCATCAAACAGGCAGAATATATTGTTGGGTAGAGATGCACTGATCAGATGCACTGATCAGTTGCACTGATCAGATGCACTGATCAGATGCACTGATCAGGCTTTTTTTGGGCCAATACTGTGTGCCAATTTTCTTTGGGAGTCTTATCTGTTGATTCTAATTACTTAGAAAAAATAATCAGTCTTTAAAGATAATGGGTTTTTTCAAATGGGTTAGTCATTTCAATTCAATAAAAATGTCTCTAACGTTTGAGGAATTTTTATTAATCTAGAAAATGTGAATTAAAGTTGATGCTATTGAAAATTGTGGTCGTTTTTAGCTTTATCCTTTGGATAAATAATGGGAAGAAAATCCAGTTTATTATTTCACCAAATGATCACCTGTCAGAGCTGATGGCAGAAAATGTGTAATGTCTGATTGGTTGGTTAATGCTGCACTAATTATCAGCATCTAAATTATTAATTCCAAACACTTAGGGTTTATTTGTCAGGAAATTTTACCTTCTTAGCCAGCATTTGCTATGTTATTACTGCACGTGTTAATTTTAAGATGAGGAAATATTTACAACATATTGTGTAGCCCTTATGCTTATCTAAAATAAGGCTGAAAGAAACCCTAGAAATGCGACGTAGATAAAATCGATTTATTCTGAGTATTAAAATTTCAGTGCGTATGCATGATTGTATGTTGGATTGATTTGATTATATATCTCTGTGTATGCATTTATCTGTTTCTATTGTTAAGTTTCCCAAGATGTCATTTGTTGTGAATTAATCTGCTAAAATGAACTATATAATAGTTAGACGGTCAAAGTTAGACACATTCAAATGAATGTTTTAAAGTTTTTGTCAGTTTTTTGTATTGTTGGATTTTGTCCTTTGCTGCAGAATGCTGTGTCAAAAAATGCCACACAGTTTAAAGGGAATGCTCAGCACGATGCTCAAGAGTTTCTGCTGTGGTTGCTGGACAGAGTACATGAAGATCTCAACACTGTCAACCCAAACACCAGGCCTGCTATTAAGGTGAATTGTGAAGTTATTAGAAGGATAATAAGTTGCAGGATGGGCCTGTAATTTAAGTGAGAAATCTGAGACTTTACTCTTGATCTCTGAGCCATCAGATTATATATTTTTTTATTACATTGTTTCTTATTTAATTTTTCTCATTAACTTAAATTGTAGTTGGATCAAATTAGACTCGCCTGACCTTGTGCTTCCACTTGAATTTAGGAATATAAATTGCATCTCAAGGCATCATATGCACCTCACTGACGAGTGTAATTATGACCAGTCAGTCAGGTTAATAAATCATCTCATCTCATTAGCCTCCCATTGAAGAAGATGACCAGAGCATAGAGGGGCCCTCTCCTCCTCTCTCTGCTGGGTCGTTTGTGCAGGAGCTGTTCCAGGCTCAGTATAGGTAGGCTTAATTGATTTAGAGTCTGCTAACACTATCTGTTGATCACATTAAGAGATTTATTTATTTTTTCCCTCACAGGTCTTCTCTTACTTGCCCGCATTGCCAAAAGCAGAGCAACACCTTTGACCCCTTCCTCTGCATCTCCTTACCAATCCCTCTGCCACACACACGGTGAGTTCCTCTTTAAAGCTCTGGCTGTGGATCAACAGGGAGGAATCAGTTTCCAGAGATATGCTTACGGGTCCCTACATGTTCCTAACTATTACCTCTTAACATGGTTGTGTTTTCTTCTTTGAAACTACGCACACCTAAATACACTGCATGCAGTCTCTAAAGCACTTTTGACTTTAGGTCAAACACAGTGTTTGTTCATGCAGGTGTATGTGTTTTAAGAAGCTTACAAGGGTGTGACAATAGTGGAAGTTGGAGTGTGTGTGGCGGTGAAGGGAAGGAAGGAAACCTGTTTTGACAGGAGGGCTGTCAGGCTAAAGGTGCAGGAGCATCAAACGGGTTGAGAAGGAGCATGTGCTCCAGTTTTAAAACAAAGACAATTACGTGTGAGCGGAGAGGGAGGAGAGAGAAGAAGAAAAACAAAAACTACTGTAGGTGAAGCATGTTGTTATGTTGTACTGTAGATCAGCAAGTTTAACCTGTAAGCAGTGCATCTTTTCTCTTTGGTAGTACAGGATGGATGAGTTTACTGTTTTTTTCCCACTTGTTCTAAATTGCAGATTCTTGTCCTTGGTAGAAGTGAAGAAGTAAAAATGTTTAAATGAGAACAAATTTGACCTTCTTAAAAATAGAGAAAATGAGAACGTGTTGAAGGACTTGGCCTTGCAAGGATCAAAAATCTTGTTGACTAGAAATGAAACCCAGATATTACTGTTGAGCGTATCAAACATCTTCTCTTGAATGTGCAGTTATTAAAATAAACTTTGATTATTCTGTTGGAATAATTCAGAAATGATGTGGTTGCCGCATAAGTAAAGGACAAACTACTAATTTATTGTGTCAGAATGTCAGTCTCTATGTGATACTTCATTTTAAATTTACTGATGTGTCAAACTTTTCTTTTTACTTAACAGCGGGCTTAAATGAACTGGTAATTTGCAAATCAATATACATAAAACAATATTTTTTACTTTGTTTTTCTTTCATCAGACCCTTGTATGTGACTGTGGTCTACCAGGGGAAGTACTCTCACTGCATAAGGATTGGAGTTGCTGTTCCTCTCAAAAGTACTGTCTATCGCCTCAGAGACGCTGTGTCACGTGAAACCAAGATCCCAATGGACCAGGTGCTATTCCTGTCTCTGTTCAGGGTCTGACACTGAAAGGCTTTGTTACAGGCACAAGGTGTCGGCTCAGTCAGTGTTTGTCGAACCTGTTCTACCTTCCAGTCAGATAGTAATTCATAAATTTAACTAGTTTTCCCTGAAGCATGAGTTGAAATTGACGGTAGCTGTCAGCAGAAGCATTATGTCGGCTTTCCTTTTACTTTCCCGCAGTTTGTTCTGACTGAAATGTATTACGATGGCTTCCATCGCTCATTTTGCGACGATGACGATGATCTTGATATCATCCAAGAGAGCGATTCCATCTTTGCCTTTGAGACACCAGAGACCTTCAAATTAGAAAACCTACGCACAAAAAGAGGTAAGCTGGAAACAATTTTCAAAAATGGGTTCATAGTGTTTTTTTTTCCTGCTTATAATAAACAATGCAGAAACAGAAACATCAGCGTGCCTTTATTTTGTCACAGGAAGCCTTCTGGCAAATCTAAATCATAACAATTTAAAGTACGGGACAGAAATCAGCAGGACTCCATCCTTCATGCAGGGAGCAGTGACTCCTGTAACTGGATCTCCAAATAAAAACGTAGGGCCAGAAAAGGTTATTCTCCTGGTGTGTAACAGAGCGTGCACTGGCCACCAGGCAAAAAGGTACTGCTATGAAATATGTCAGCGCTTGTAATTTTGGCCAAGTGTCTTCCTAGTTAATCACAGCTATATAATATGTTTTATTAGATTTGGCCTGCCTTTTGTACTGTACATGGAGCGCACTGTGACTTGGGATGCTCTACAAAAAGAGATCCTGGAGAAAATGCGACATCTTTTGAGGCCTGGGGTCTACATTCAGGTAGGGAGATTTTAAATTTCTGCCTGTTACGTTGTGTGTAATCTAATTTAAATATTTTGTCTGTGAATTGACTCTTTTTTTTACAGCAGTGAGATCACAAAGAGCAATATAAAGAAAGTAGAACATCTATTACTTTATTGTTTAGGTTGGACCTTTCAGTCTTCGGGTGGTTGGCGTTGTTGGTATTACCTACCTCCTTCCTCAAGATGAGAGACCACTGTGTCACCCAACGGTTGAAAGGTCAGTTCATATAGTTAATGTCATGTTTCCTAAACTTTTATAGATTGAACCTGTGACATCAAGCGTTAGTTTCATATATAAATTAAGCCTGATTTGGATTCTCCAGGATGTATCTTCTTGTAGTTCATTCGGTCATAGACATACGCCTTCCAAAAAACAATTATAGCAAATATGAAAATTGAGATATATAGAATACACCAATCTTCTCTAGATTTGCTTCTACTCATGTTCTCCCTTAGTTTTATTGCTTTTACGTATTGGGTTAAGTTATGTTGAAAGAGGAATTTGAGTGTTGAGATTCTAGTTTAGCTTGTTTTAATGAACCAGTAAAGCTTGTCACTGTAGTAATCCTTTATATATTGTTGTTGTTACACCATTTGATGTTTAAGTGACATATAATGAATAAAAGGACATTTGGTTCAAACAGTTCTTAACACTGACTTCCCATAACAAAAATATTAATAATATTTTATTATTAGTATGTAGCTGTAGCAATTAAATGTTTGCATTTGAATAAGTTTAAAGTTGAAATTAGACACTTTTATGTCTATTTATCTCTAATTGAAAATTCTGAAGGACAACTAAAAATAAAACGACATGATTTTAGCAGTTAAGCACAATATGGTTTTTACAGGAACGAGTCAGAGGACAAAATGGGTGAAACAGGAGTCTGAATTGTAAAAAAAAAAAATGCCACTGACCTTTTTTTTTAATTGCAGAGCGTACAAGTCCTGTGGACAAGGGGGACCTCCACATGTGAAGATTGTGGTCGAGTGGGACAAGGAAACCAAGGACTAGTGAGTTAAAACACAGTTGAATTAACAAAGTTAATGCTGAGTGCTAAACGCCATAAAAAGAAAGATCCTGTAATGCAGCACACTATTTAGAAATGTTAAAAAGATTGTATTATTTAAATCGAAAACCTTCGGTCAGTGAATAACATCTCTTGTAGTGCAGAATATTTTGCAGGTCAACAACAATTTATAAAAGTCATGGAGACCTAATCTGACAACTTTGATCAGAATTTCTGACAATGTTTTTGCTTTCAAAATAACCTCAAATCAGATTCAGTCTCCTTTGAGCTCTTGAAAGTTTCTACTTTGGTACTGCCTTTCACAATTGTCTGATTTTGAAAATATAAACCAGATTTTTCTTAGAACTGATGTTCTGCAGTTGAAAAAGCTTTCTTTTAACCAATCACCAATGATGAAGTTCCTCCTACCCAATCAGATGAATCATCTTTTTTATGTCATGCCAGCCAAACTATCCTGGTTCATTAGTGCACATGCCTCTTCTTTTTTTACTCAGTCACTATTTTTTACATTTATGTGGATCAGGATTCTTTTGTGGACAGCCGTTAAATTTTGTTCTAGAAGAGTCCTCTGAGTTGTGTTTATTTGGTCATTTTGAGGAAGTGATAAACTCAAACTGATTACTGTCACATTTATTGGTGTTAACCTGCAATACAGTATCAAAATATACTCTCATAATAATATCAACAAAAACAGAAGGTATTTGAAGAAATCAAGGGCTCATTTTGATCATACGTTTTCTGTTTTCTGCAGTCTGTTCGGCCACACTGAGGAGGAGTATATTCCAGATGCTGAGAGCGTCTATCTGCACAGGCAGCAGCATCATCAGCCCCAGGCCTGCACCCTCGCTCAGTGCTTTCAGCTCTACACTAAAGAGGAGCAGGTACCAACCAGCAGACAAATATGCTTTCACTCAGTAGTTTCCCATGAAAAGAATATAACCTAAATTTGCCTTGGCAATAGCAGTTTGAAAAAATCCCGACTTTTGTTTTTGTTTTGCAGTTTAAAAATTTCTCCAAACACCCAAAAGCTATTCTGTTCTAACAGTTTAACGGCATGTAACTGCTAATGCTATGTTTCATATAGACTAAAAATCCTAAGCTTAGTCAAATGCCTCCATTGTGGTTTAACTTGCCTTGAACTGCTCTCGTGGAAAGTAGAGAAAAGGGTGGAAATGTGGGCCTCATCCTGTGTGGAGCTTATTTTAAAAGCAATGTGGTTGAAACTTGTTCTTCTTTTTGGACTGCGTGCGTGCGTGTGTGGGTGTGTGTGTGTGTGTTTTAGCTGGCTCCAGACGATGCCTGGCGCTGTCCCCACTGCAAGCAGCTGCAGCAGGGCCGGATAAAGCTCAGCTTGTGGACGCTGCCGGATGTGCTTATACTGCATCTCAAGAGATTTCGACAGGTATTTGAGCTTAAGTGATTACTAAATAAACTTAAAACAGTTTTTAAGCATATAATCACATCCTAATAAATTTGAAAATTATTTAAAAACATAATTTATTTCAGTAATTAATTAAATTTATTCATGGTGATCTTGATTGCTTGCAGGTAGTTCAAACTAAAAATTGAGTATCCCAGAAAATTAAAATGTTTCAAAAAATCTATAAAAAAGGATTTGGTTTATCTAAAGGTTTTCTATCGTCTACTCAAGTATAGACAAGACTGCTGATTTGTCAGAAGTTTTCAGTCATTGAGACCCTCCGTTAGGGGACCATAAGCCATGAAAAATCATTGCTGCGGAAGTTGGTTGTTGAAGCATATAAGTGGTTATTATGCATAAGCTGAGTGGAAGGAAAAAGTGTTGTAGTAAATCACATAACCTGTTTGAGAATGTATGAAGGACAGTCCAAGAAGATGATGAGAAACACCAGAACCAACAATGCAGATAAGCACTGATGCAGTAATTCATGCAGCACAACCAAATTTGAGTGCAAAATGTGTCCAATTTGTCCAAATTTGAGTCCAAAATATGTCAAAAAATTGACATATTTTTTAGGCTAACTTTATGTAATAAGGTTTTTATTGGTCCTATGGTGATAAAATTTTGTGAAAAAACAAAATTTAACAGAAATAAATGTTTGAAATACATCACTGTGTTTAGTTAATCCCTATATTACACAAGTCACACTTTTGAAAATAGATTTCTGAAAAAAAACAAAAAAAGCTTTTCAATCTAACCTGCTTCTGGATCGCGATCGGTTTTTGAATTCAGGAAGGAGACCGGAGGGTGAAGATGCAGAACATGGTGAGGTTCCCACTGATGGGGATGGACATGGCACCACATGTGGTCAAGAGAAGCCAGAGCAGCTGGAGTTTACCGTCTCACTGGTCGCCATGGAGACGGTCCTACGGCCTTGGAAGGAACCCTGATGACTACCTTTATGACCTTTATGCTGTTTGCAACCATCATGGCAATATGCATGGAGGACACTACACTGGTGAAGCGCATAGTTGAAGCATTTTTAAACAATGTTCATGTTTCAAGATCTGAATGAATGGGTTTGATTGTTAATTTGAATCTGTTTTATTCTTGTTCTGTGTTCTCAGCTTACTGCAAAAACTCTGTTGATGGTCAGTGGTACTGCTTCGATGACAGTGAGGTGACGCCAATTTCTGATGATGCTGTGTGTCAGCAAACGGCCTACATACTGTTTTATCAGAGAAGAACCGCAATTCCCTCTTGGTCTGCCAACAGCTCTGTTGCTGGTCAGCATCCTTTCTATACTGTTTTTATGCAAACTTAACCCAATGATCATGTTTCGACAAAATTGCTTGAGAACTCTCTTTGTACTGGAGCTTGAGTTTTGATCTGTGGTTGAATCCCCCTTTGTCTGTCACACAGGCTCCACTAGCTCATCACTGTGCGACCATTGGATCAATAGGTTACCTGGAAGCAGGCCTGCCAGTTTGGCCTCTGGAGCTTCATCCAGACGTACCTCGCTTGCTTCACTGGCTGAGTCAGTGGAGTTTCCTGCAGAACGTAATGAGGATGATGGTGAGGATAGACCTTCATTTATAGTGTTTGAAATTGCATGGGAAATAGTCATTTCAACCACATTCATCTGACTGTACCTTCCCATATTAATGTTGAGTGAATCACAAAGCTAAAGAAGCCTACAACCAGAAATTAAATAAGGCTAAATAAAAACTATAATTTTTTTTCTTTTCTTGTAATCAAGCTGCTACAAACTCTCCCCCCCAAAAAAATTTTCTAATGAAATATTACTTAGACGTTTCTGTATGTACCACGTAACGTTTTTTAGACGTTACATGGTTGATAGGAACAAATTCAGTAATTCTGTGCCTCTCTGCAATATATATGATAAATAAATGTCTGTTATGATTTATGTCCATGTCAGTTTATTGATTCAGTTGGCAACCACAATTTTTATGAGTTGCAAAACCTGTTTTCATGTCCGTTATTACTAGATTGCCTCAATTTAATAAAATACACATTATTATCATGTCCTACTTTTGTAAACCACATATTATTCTGATATTACAAGTGGGCATTTACTGTATTGTTTATCACTTATGAAAATTTCTTATCATAATAAACCTTTTGATTTATTGTTGTCTTGATAAATTTCCATTAATGATGTAAACAAAAACAATACTGACATTATCAGGAATGTTATTTTTACTATTTTTTCCACTGTTTCACAAATAATAGTAAATTTCAAAATCTAATTAAACGTAGTGACTTTGCATAGTTTGTTGACGTAAATTACATTTCTTATCGAAGAAGCCAATTTAAAATGGGAAAATCTTTCAAGAATAGTATTTGTGTTTGTCACGCTGTCATTGTTAAGCCTTACAGTTACTTAATAAAGACATGATACATAGTTTTTCATCATGATTTTTATTATCACAATAGTACCACAAAATATTGTGATAAAATTCTAAGTCCATATCGTCCACCCCTGTTTGATGTTCACTCATTTAGTTTAAGGAAAAACAAAAATCTTTTTAGCTTAATAAAAGAATCTCTAAAACCTTTGCTGTTTTTAGGAGGATTTTCTGTCCGCCCATTTGTGAGAAGCATCCAACGACAGAGCTTGTCCTCCAGGTCATCTATTGCCAGCCCTTTGGCCTTCAGTGACAGTGGAATGAAGCCGTCTTGGTCTCTCTCTGCCAAGCTCCAGATGAGATCCAACTCACCCTCACGCTTCTCCTTAGACTCTCGGTGTTCTCCTCCTCTGGAGAGGATAGGAGAGGCAGGCGACGATAAGGTATCCACGTCCTGTTTTGGCAGCTACAGTCGACATGAACGGTACTTTGGCAGCAGGACTCCGTTGTCTATGATGGAAAGCAACTTCGGTGAAGACAGCAATAAAAGGTTTGTAGACATGATGTACTGCAGGGCTCCCACCCCAGTGGAAAAGAAGAGCAACAAAAATGACACAACTGAAAACAACAATGAGATCACAGCTATAGACCAAAACATACAACCCACTCAAGCAACCCCCTCCAAAGAGCAAAAAAGAAAAAGTAGCATTGGAGGATTTACCCTGAAGTCCGAAAGCACAGGCTCCATCAAGAGCTCCAGCAAAACAGAGTTGGAGAAAACCTCCAAAAAACGTCTTTGCTCAATTAATAAGAACCCAGCCTCCGATGCGTCTTCCAGTTCACCGGCAAAAGGCAAGAAGCTGAGCAGCACGAAGGAGAAGACTGTAAACACGAAGAAAAGCACCTTGACACCCAGTGGAACGCCCTCTAAAACGAAGGAATCAAATAAAACTCCTGAGGCGACTCCACAACGTAAACCTTCCCTCTGCTCCACACCTCAGTCTTCAGCTTCTCCCTCTCCAACTGCGAAGAAGAACTCAAGCATTACTGAGAAGGGCTCAACGAGCTGCCGGAAACGACTGATGGAAAGGAGTTACAGCAGAGATTCTATGCACACCAGCCCCCTCGTTGACAGCCATCGGAGCAGCTGTGTGTCCCGTAGTTCACTTCCCAAGAATGGGGACAGTAGTCGGCTTGAGAGGAGGTCTGTAAGGAGTTCCAGCAGCAGTTCTTCAGTCACTAGCCTGCGCTCACCAAGTGTATCCACCAGAGACTTGCAACGGAGTAGCAAATCAGAGGAGAAAGGCTTGTCTTTCTTCAAGAGTGCCCTCCGACAGAGAGAAAGTCGCCGGTCGGCCGATTTAGGAAAAAGCGCATTGCTTACCAAAAAGGCTTCAGAGAGGACATGCAAGCAGAACGGACAAGCTAAGGAGGTAGACGGTGATGGTCAAAAGACTGGAGAAGCTGGGTCCTTGAAAACGTCTAAAGAAACTCTGGGAGGCGAGTCAAACTCAGACAAGCAGGAGTCTTCCAAGCCCCCCAGCTCTCTTAGTCGTACTCTACTAGGAAAGTCCAAGTCTTCCTCATCCGATGTAAGTAGCAAGTCTCGTACAGATGGGAAGAAACCTCTAGAAAAGATGGCATCTTCTCGAAAGCTGTCATCAAGCATGCAATCTCCTGCACGAACAACACAGAGGCCTCAGTGATACATCGGTAGTAGTAATGAGAAATAGAACAATGCAGCTATTTACGTTGTGCCTGGGTTTCAGTTAGCATCAGATGTATTTGAGACACACTTTTTGGTGTTATGGTTTTGTACGTCAGCCCTAAAGTCTTTGGCTTTGAAATTTCCCTGTTTAAGATATTTCTTTTTTGTTTTTTTATTAAAGTAAAAGCATTCTATCATCTGCATATAAGAGTTCATGGCACTTGCCTGACATGCTAACAGTATTTTTCCAGCCTTTGATGCTTATGTTATGAATGTCTTCTGTAAATATTCAAAAGTCAGTGGCAAAGAAAACAAAACCATGACATCAAAATTAGCCTATGGTACCAGTTCCCAGGTATTTCATAGTTCAGAAAGAACGTTTTAAGAGTTTCATTCTGAAATAATTCTTTAAAAATTTTATTTTTTGTGAATTGCTGTGAGCCTCTGCTTTTCTCACCTCTCTTCATGCTGTCTACACATTTATTAATATAAATCCTAAGTTTTTAAATTGGAAGCAGTGGAGGAAAATGCATGCCATATTTACTTCTAAAGATACACTAACATTTTTGAAAGCTTTTGGCATTGATGCATAGGAGCAACAGCAAATGAGTCTTTATTTTGAATATTAAAAAGATTAAAGTGAATGTTGGCTCTAGACCAAAAATGGAAATATTCAAAATTACTCTCTAAAAGAGGTTTTGCAAAATTTTGAAACTTTTTTTTTTTTTTTTTATAGAGTACTGTTTTGATAAAAGTTTTTTTTTTTTAAGTAAAAATGTATTTAGGTCCTTATGTAAAAAAAGAAAAAATTTGATTTTTTGAAAGGAAAACCCTTTAAAATTAAAGTTTATACATATATATTGATTTATCTATAAAACTGTAGACATAACATAAATTGTATCTGTTTTCCCCCTCTATGAGCAAGATAAGAAATGATCTTAAGCGCCTTTCAATGCTGCACATGGAACAAAATATTGCCTTTTGGCAAAATAGTCTTTTACTGTAAGTGTCACCTATAGGAATGTTGTTCAATAGCACTTTGTATAGATAAAAACATAGGAAAATTATTATATAATAGTTGGTTAAATATTATAGGGTGTATTGTAAAGTAGAGTAAGGAGCCTTAGACTTAAAATGGTAAAAGGGTACATTCATCTCAATGTTGCAGGGGTCATCCTACCATAAGAAATATTTCATTTAATGCACCTGGTGCTGTAACAGACCACTGCTTCAGTAGCACTGACAGTTTTTTTTTTTTAAATAATGACGTTAAGAACTATAACCACAATTTTAACGAGTTACAGAGCTACAGAGCTTTTGGTGTTTGTATCATAACCTTTGGTACCTCATTCAAGATATTATCTTTAGCAACATTTTGTCTTCTGAAGCCTGAATCACATTATTGGTAAAGAGCCATTTACTTAGCTAAATAACTCAACAGATGTTGTCTGGGAGTAGTTGTCAATGTGTGGACATGAATGCTGAACTTTCTGATCTGATCTACCAGACAGTGCAAGACAGTTTTACTTTAAAAAAAAAAAACATGAAACAAATCAATGTGTAAGTTCGGTGCTTGTCGTCCGGCTTGCCGGGTTTATTTTCGATTGTAACTGTAGCTTGGTCATTGTTAAACTGCCACCTCTACTGGCAATATTCACACATCAGATACCAGCAGAGACTTTGTTTTCAAAGATTTAAATGTCTGTAAAGGATCAGAATTTAAATCTCAAATATTTTTATTTCTATTTTAGATATGCAGGAGACAGTTTCTGTAGCATTTGTCAAGTTTACAATGGTTCTCGGGTTGTTTGAGAAAATGCCACCTTATTGAACCTGACTGCCTTATTTAAATGGTCTGTATGAAATGTGTCTGTCAAAACGTTACATACTTGGCTATATCGGTCTATTAAAAGTCTCTCTAACCCTGAATCGGTATTTATCAATCTTAAGTTTTAAAAGAACTGTTGCATGATGCACCAAGATCAGGTTGGAAAGTGTAGAATTCTGCATCTAAACTGGCAAATAAAATTATTGAATCAAATACATTGTTCATGTGATAGACAGAATTTATCAGTAATAATGTTTCATAAAACAAAGGAAATAGGCTTGAATCTAAAAACTAGACACACCTACTTTGTGACCATTAAAACACAACAAACACATTTTTAACTATGTTTTACTTCCGGTAGGTACGTTTCTTTAACGTGTTTCTCCAATACTGAAAAGTACAGTCATACATTTGGATATGACATCATCCTCGGTTGATGCCTGCTCATTTCTGTCACAGACCATAAAAATAAAAGGCAGCATGTTTAGATAATGTGGTGTTGCTGTAGCTGCTCTATTTACCTAATCTATCAGGAACATGTGCATGGCATTCGAATCAGAGGAGTCAATTTTTTTGATTCATTTTGCTTTGTCTTTCTGTAAAGTCAGTAACTGCTGGTATACATTTCAGAAATGGCTCATTCCATCCTTCATGTTTGTGTTTCCAGCCATGTCCAAGTTCATGTAGCCATAAAGCGGTGTGGTGTCCTTTTACTTACAAAGCTTTTTTATATTTTCTATTAGGGTTGAAGGTTGCTGTTAGACAATCTGATAAAAAACAGAAAATGTTAATACTTTATTAAGAATATGTAAATATAAATCATCTCTTTTGGGCACATCATCTTCCTAAAACATTCTAGAGTTTCTGGGACCCTATAAAGACAGGTGGCATGTTCCACTGTTTCTCATCTGTTTGTATCACCACTACATTTCTGACAGTTTCTTTAAACATGCAATACTTAGAGATCTGACTGGTTAGGACTTATAGTTTAGTATTAAACATCAGGCAGCTAACTCTTTGGAAATAGTCAGGTTTTCACCTGAGATGCAACTTAATAAATTGGAATGTTACTGAAAGATTAAAATTATTTCTGTAATTCAGTTTAAAAAGAACTGTTAATTAAATAAGGCTTACAGTTAATAAAGTCAAAATTCAGTTTCTCAGGAAATTGACATACTGCACTCTTTTGCTGCAATCTCAGACCTTAATTTTCTAATTTTCTGGCTGCAGATGTGTGCGATGACTATTTATGCTCCAGTGCTAGCTGCACGCCACACATTGTGATTCACCCCACAACAAATCAATGACCTTTTGATTCACAGTCCTCTCAAATCTACAGTTACCTTTCTTGATTCTGCCATATTTACTACCACACTTTTTTTCTTCCACTCCACTTTCTTTTGGTATGAGATAAAGCACTGTGTGAACAGGCAGCTTCCTTAACAGGAATTTTTTGTGGCTGATGCATGAAATAGAAATAGACAGCGACTGTTGTAAAGCAGTTATCCCTAATAAGACAATGCACCTGTAGTAAAAACTCAATTTAATGGTCCTATGTGATATTTATATTTTTTGAGAAACTGAATTTATGGTTTCCATGAGCTGTAATCCAGAATCACCTAGGTAACAAAAATAAACACCTGAAATATATCACTCAGTGGGTAATTTCTATATTTGAGTTGAATGGCTGTTTCGATTTTTAAATTTATGTATCAAAGCTGCTTCCAAATGTTCAAGAGAGATAAAAATTGTACTAAAGCAAACAAATACAATTTGGGATTTACTTCTTATAATTTTAATATCCAGATGCTGGATTATGTGAGATAAAAAAATTATAAAAATGTGCACAATCAAATAATTAACCAATTCTTATTCCAGTTGAAAACATTAAAGCTGAATCACAATCTTCACATGAATCTTCTTTGTCTATTGTTCTGCACTGCAGTGCATGTCTTTTTTTTCCTTTGCTGTTTCCTGTAAACTTGTCATTGTACAGACTAGAATGATTAATGAATGCAGTATTGCATGAAAACACTAATGCATGTATTTTAAATCAACTATGCAAGAGTGCAGCTGTGTAACATAGATTGCAATGCATGGCTGGTATATCCCATTGCTTTATTTGCACACCTTTACGATATTTCAGAACTATACAACACAGAATATTTCATTTTGCTGTAAAGTGTTTCGAGTCATCTAATTTCTTCCATGTTGACATTCTCTAATCTTTATGGGTGCTCCCACTAGTTTGGTGGGTTTTTTGTCATTGTTGTTTCACATTTATCGTTGTACACCAGCAGAGATAATACTATGGATGCGAAAATCTATATGTGGTTACTATGTCGACTCATTATCTATGACTGTATATTGTGAAAGCCTCTCATTACTTTACTTCAGTGGGGGGAAAAAAGTGTGTGAACCCCTGTTGCCATTTTCTCAGCTGCATCCAAGGTGTGGTCAGTCTTGAATACATATAATAAAAAATATTAATGTAGCTACATGCAATAAATAGAAATAGTAAATTTAGTTTTGTAATACAGTACATAAATATGACATTATTTTTTTTAGTTTCGTATTTATCAGACAGTCATTTCGGTCATGCTGATTTTATTTTTTTATTCATTCAAATTTTTAAAAAGGCAGTTTTACAGATGACTCTTTTTTTATGGCTTGTGAACTTTTGTTAATTGAATATTTAGCCAGCCATGCTGCAGGAGCAAACATCTCCCTCTATTAAGATAAAATAGCATGTTACATGTTCAGATATGCATTTTGCTGCTAAACTGAAGCTGCATTGAACCTTGAAACTAAGGTAGCTGCATTTTACATTTGAGTTACACACTTCATTTCTGCAGGTTCTGTGGCACTTCAAATATATTCCCTCAAGTAGAGCTTCGAAGTTTAAAAGGCTTGCAGTGCTTTGAAATGGATTTTCGAGGCATTTTTCAAATGTAAGCACTACAAATGTACTAAAACTGATCGCTAGCCTTAAGCAGTCACATGTAATAGTTATGTATCTTTGGATGATGCAGAATTTAGAAAGCTGTGTAATGAAATGTCTCGAGTGTCATTTTTTTTGTTAAGCTAGAAAATCATTCTGGATACACAAAATGTTTTGTTTTTTTTACATTTTTATATAATCCACAAGCTGTTTTGTAAAATTAAATGTGTTGCAAATGTTGTTTACTTTTTAAGTTTGAGAATAGTTTATTCCTTTTTATCACATCGACAGCTGCATTTTCTGATTCTTGTTATACATTACAGCCTCTATTCCACAATATGCCTGTACATTTTTTTTGTTAAACTGTTTGGTTATTTAGTTGTTTTGAACTCATAAGTCTTTTGAATTTAATTTATTTTTTAATTTTGTTTTTTCTGTCATGTGCACTTTTATATTTGTTTCATCCAAATGGACAAGTGTGTACATACTTCCATGCAAGTACAAAATTAAACTTCTCATTAAAATGTTGAGTGTTTGGACTTCTTTTTAAAATGTTTTTGTAACTACACTATGTTCCCCCACCAGGTGGCGCTTTTGTCAAGCAAACTAGCCACTTATGTTACTGTAGGTAGGATATTGTTGATTAGTTAACATTACTGCTGAAGACAACAGCTGTCTCAATGTATTACATTTTATTGAGGTTACACTTTGCTACTTTAACCAGTGTTTGTCTCTCATGTCACTAAATCTACTTTACTGGCATGAAGTACATCATGGACTCCAACATCCCCCACAGCATGCGGTTTAAAGCCCGAAGTGTTTGTACAAGCGGTGCATAAGCACATAAATATACGGCTTATTGTGTTCTTGTTGCAGATACTGTGTGTAATCTGAGATATCAACACTCAGCAACACACAAAAGGCTCTAAATTTGTGAACCGGGTTGTTATTTCAGGCTTTTACTGGTCACGCAATATAGAGGTGCAGGAGTGAGGATGTGCAGATGCAAGCATGTCTGAGCTTAGCTTTTCTCTGAGAAGAGAATAATAATTGAACACCTTTATCTTTCTGGTTGGAAAAAAGAAATCACAGTTGGGAAGTATTGTTTTATTATATTGACATATAGGATTTGGAGATAATATCGCTATTCCTGTGGTTCGTCAGTGTGGAATGAAAAAAACAGAGAGCTGTGTTAGAAATGAAATCTGCTGTAGATTTCTTTTGACAAGTTGTAGTACAGGAAGCCTGGGTAAGCTTTTTTATTATTATTATTTGAATTATTAAAACATTCCTTCAACAAAATGTGCCTCAAATTCTTGAGAACTTAAAGTGAATTCAGAAAGTTTTACACAAGATATTTCTGGTTCAAAAAGTGAATAAAAAATACTATGACTTTAGATTGCTTTTGGTTTCAATATTTTTTATTTGAATGGTATCACTGTGAAACTGCTATACATCGCATATCTGATAAATATCCTCTAACTATGATTTTTAAAGAACTGATTAGAATTTTTATGCATGAAATAAGAATTTGACCACCAGTCAATTTAAAAAGAACTTCAAAAACGTGTTGGTCGATCTTTAAGAAGCCTTCCTTTCCTCCACTCATTACCTCTAGTAATTGTACCTGTTTGAACTTACCAGTATAAGACACACGTGTCCACACAAGTAGACTTTTAAGTACAGAAGAGGTAATTGTGTTACACAGTCATTTACAGCAGGTGGCGGTATGCACCTTGAAGTTGCTTGCGGTCCGCCGTAATGGAAAAGAAGAAGACTTTTGTTCCGCAGTCCTTGGACAGCCCATGCAGATCCAACTGCAGATCTACATAACTGTAGTGTAGATAAGCTACAGGACAATTAGCAAACAGCTTGGTGACAAATGAAAACAACAGTTAGCGTAATTATTAGAAAATGGAAGAAATTCAGAATGACATGTACGTCTCTCAGACTGGGGCTCGTGGAGCATCATTGACCATGAGAAAGATGAGATAGCAACTCAAAGCTACACAGGAGGTGCTGGGATATTTTTTTTTTATCACAGTATGGATTAAAAATCATGCAGCAAGTACTTCCTGCTTAAGCCATGTTAGGCTAGTGTACCAGTGACCATCTGGAGGATCCGTAGGACGCATGGAAGAAGGTCCTGTGGCCAGATGAGGCCAAAATAGAACGGTTTGGTATGAACTCCATTTATCACGTATAAAGGAAAAAGGATGAGTAAAATCCCAAGACGCTTATCCCAAGTGTGAGACATGGGGATGGAAACATCACGCTATGAGCTGCTTTTCTGTTAAGGGAACTGGATGACTGCACCTTATTGAGAAGATGATGGCTGGGGCGATATGTCTTAAGATTTTTGGCCAACAGCCTCTCTCCCTGAGTAAGAAGATTAAAGACAGGTCATAGCTGAGTCTTCCAGTATGGCAATAACCTGAAACACACAGTCAGGGCAACCAGTGGACAACCGGTTAAGCATTTCAAGGTCCTAGAGCACAGGTGTCAAACTCCAGTCCTCGAGGGCCGCAGTCCTGCAGTTTTTAGATGTGCCACAGGTACAAAACACTGGAATGAAATGGCTACATTTCCTCCTCCTTGTGTAGATCAGTTCTCCAGAGCCTTGCTAATGACCTAATTATTCTATTCAGGTGTGGTGCAGCAGAGGCACATCTAAAAGTTGCAGGACACCGGCCCTTGAGGACTGGAGTTTGACACCCCTGTCCTAGAGGGACCGCTCTGAACCCAATAGAAAATCTTTGGAAGGAGCTGAAGCCCTGTGTTTCCCAGCATTAGCCCTGAAACCTAAAAGATCTGGATAATATCTGTATGGAGTAGTGGGCCAAAAACCCTCTGTGTGCAAACCCAGTTAAGAACGACAGGAAACGTTCCACATCTTTAAGTGACTCTGTAATGATCAAATATTAACTTTGCTTTTTATTAGCTTTCTATGGTATCAAATAGTTATTTCATGAAATAAAACCCAAAAAAGATTTTAAGGATCATAAAATATGTATTTTTTGTAGATTCTGTCTCTCGCAGTTGAGGTGCACTTATTATAATTACGGACCGCTCTGTTCTTTGTGAGGAAACTTGTAAAAGTGTTTCCCTACAATTTTACAAGTTTATTAACTCCACTGTAGTTTTCCAGTTGATAATGTTTACTATGGAGATGAGCTCAAAATGAAAATATTGTAGAAAGTTGACATGGAGCAAATTTTCTTAATGTTTTTGGGACTGATTAGTTGACATGTTAACATGTGACAATACATAATCCTTGTAATGCATGAATATCATCTGCAGCCTACAATTATTTTTATTTTTTATATCCGTTAATGTATGCTTAGAGTTTCATTAAATGGGATGAAATTGTTGATCAGATATTAAGAAAATCACAATGTGCAATACTTATTTAAATTGTTCACTGTAGAACCATTTTCATGAATTTATTTGACTTTTATAGTTTTTGCAACAGCTGTGTTTGCTGTCCTTTTGATGTATCTTTGCTTCAGTCTCTCTCTTGTCGTCAGCCTGTTTATTTATGTTATGAATTAGACCACCCAGACAACCTGGCTAAGATCCACCATCAGCACCAGATGCCATTATGCTCGTATTTGCCAGTGCTTTCAAGTGCATTCAAACCAGTATCTGCCTCCTCTCTCATGATCGGTTAAGTCCCCAGTGGTATGGTGGAGTTACTCTGACAATCTGCCTATGGTTTTATCTCCTTTGTCCCCTCTTTTGACTCCACCCTGTAGAGTGCAAAGAAATCAATAAAAATTGATTTTACAAGGCAGGAAAAGGAGGTTAGAATTCAGGGGAAGGTCCAGGGGAAGACAGAGACAGAGAGGCACTAGCCGAGAGGTGAAAGACCCCAAGCATAATACGTATGTGCTGGCACGGATAAAGGTCAACAACATGAACCTGTCTGTAACAACAGATTATTAGCTGTCTTACGCTCATAGTGGCGAGATCTTATAAAAAAAGGAGAATAATGGCAGGTGTAAACAAAAAATAAAAAATGTGTAAAACGGCAAGTGCCAGAGCTACTTGAAGAAAAGAAAAAATAAACAGGTTTTCTGCACGTTTAGCTCATAAAAGCTTCTTCTTGTTTAATTTCTGCTTCAAGTTAGGAATAATTTATAAGAACTCGTGAATTTTTCTGCCAAATAATATACATCTAGAGGAGCCTGCTTTACTTTCACACTGCTTGTTTATTAGTTGTTTTTTTTTTCACTGTCAACCTTCAGAGAGATATGTTCAAAGGAGGGTAAAAAAAGAGTCAGGCTCTCACTGCAGAAAGGAAGAGCTGTTTGATTTCTGTCGAAGGATCCGTCTGGGGTCCAGTGGGTCAGCGTGGCTGACAGCTTAGAGATTGATAGTTGAGATCTTTCCCAGGCGGAACAGTGTTGGACAGCATGACCAGTGATCCAAGACACCAGCGAAACAGGGCGGAGGTGATGCGGCTGCAGATGCATTATATCCCACAGTGAAGGGTGTGCGTGTGTGTGTGTGTGTTATATATGTATGTGTGTGTGTGGTCTTTTCACTGAAGTCCACTTCTTCCCACCATCATCAGGGCTGCTGAACTGTACTCAGTACTTGAAGACTTAGACGTAAAACACTGGGAAGCCATCAGAGTCTCAAGATTGGTGAATTTTCATGGTAAATAAGCAGCTACTTATCCACTTTTTCATTCCTCGTTTTATTTTTGTATTGAATATTTTTTTTTTTTTATCATTCCCTGCTGTCATTTCCTTTCCTTCCTTATCTAGTGGTTTCAGACAAAGCAAATACCCCAAGATAGCTCTGAGATAAATCGCCACTCTTTCAGATTTTGATCAGAACCGTCCAAACAATAGGGTGATTTTTAATATAGATGCGTGCACCCATGGGCACCCAATCACAAAGCTGCTGGGGTGTTACTTTTTCCTATTTTTCTTCACCGTTAAAGGAATTATTTGTTCAGCATCACAGCAGCCTCTTTAGAAGCGGAGATGGGCCAGACGGTTTTGGCCCAACTCACTTCGAGATGCATCCAGCCAAACCTTAAAGCTGGGAATGTACTTCATACAATCTATTCAATACAACATAAAGATTCACTCTTCAAATGCACACTAGGTCAGTCATTTAGATGCACATACAAATTATTTAGATTTAATTTTAAGATCAACAGTATGGATTAGGACGTCAGAAAGCTGTAAATCCCTTGAGTTTGCAGCAAACAGACAGACTGCAGTAAATATCCAATTTTTCTGTTGCTATGGCTGTCTGAGCAGACAGGTGTAATAACCCTTTATACAGTTCAGGTGATTTCCGCTGACGGCACTTTTTATGTCATCACAATTACCCTGATAGCCTGTTTTTTATGTGTGGCTGTGTGGTGGCAGAGAAAAAAAGCAAGAACCTATCAGTGAATGAGAGTGTCTCTGTTGCAGTTGTGGATACATGGATTTTCATTATGCCTTTATAAAAGCAGTAAAAAAAAAAAAAAGAAGATTAGGCATGTGGCATATTTCTTGAAAGAGAGAATACAGATTTGTGTAATAATGGAAACTCTACTTTTCCCAGAGGGTAAAGACTTTGAGATGGATGAAATCTTAGATTTGTGAAAGGTTTTTGAGCATGGTAATCATTGCCATTAACTGTACTTAGAGATTTTTAGAAAAAGAAAAAAAATAGAAAATCTTCCAGAGAGTACTCCTGCCTCAGTGCTTCTCTTTTTAGCTTTTTCTATGGTTAGGGTTTGTTTGTGTGTGTTTTTGTTGTGGTTTTGTTTTATTTTATTTTGTTTGTGTGTGTGTATATTTGTTATCCACCTGTACGTTTGAACTCCGGTCCTTACGTCATTTTTACCAGTTGACATATTGACAATTAGCAAATTGGATTTTATCAGAAAGCAAATTGAATTTAAAGATATGCTAATGGTTTGGAATCTGACCACACTGTTGGATATTTTTGTGTATTTTTGTGAACTGGTCATTGAAATGAATTTTCATTTGACTGTGGGAGGGTTTAATTGACATTCCATTCAAAACATGGCACTAGTTTGTGTGAAACAACCTTTAAAACGGACACAAGTTACTAACCCATTTACTAATTTAAAGTCAAAAATTGGAAAATAATAAATCTATAGTCTTAGAAGCCAGTAGGTTATAAAAAGAACCAATTAAAAACAGCATAGGGGATGGCGCAACGTGATTATGTATGTGTTGCCCTTGAGGTATATTGCACTTGTCCATCAGGTGTGTGCATGCATGTTTTATGAATTCAACAGAGAGCTCTTGGGAAGAAGCTGTTTTTCATTCTGTTCGCTCCAGCTCCGATGTTTCTCAGCCAGGCCGACAGAAGGACGGTGAGCAGATAGAGTCCACAGCAAGAGGGCTTTAAAATATGTTAAAGACCCATTTTAGTAGAACCTCCTGCAAACGTCATTCTGGTGCTAGCTGAGAGTTGTCTGTTTTGCCATCAGCTGAACAAATCCATCCTCTCTGCTGGACTGTAACTTTATTATGAGCATCAAAACAGATGCTGCATCCATGTTGTTATTGAAGTAGAAAAATTCAAGAAGAAGTAGAACACACCTGTGTGGGGAAACAAGCTCAGTCAAGTCAACAAGTGCCTCAGTTAGCTGGAGATCAAAGAGTGCAAGACACAAAACATACGACAATAATTCCGATGTTTATTTTCACTTTTGTTCTTAAAACTACTAGATGTATTAGTAGAGCTGGAAAAGAGATTCAACATGACTTTAATATTGCACTTTTCCACAAGAACAAACTGCTTGACTGAACCGTTATTTAAAAAGGAACAGGGCTCATGAATCCTCTTTATCATGATACATGGTTTCATGAGCACAGCAGCTAATACGAATATAAAGCCAGATGCCTCCCATAAGCTGCTTCACCATTATTTATTTATGAATGAATATTCTCCAGCAGCACTAATATGTCCCCGGGCCTTGGGAAATGGGCTAATATATGTGTTAAGCACGGTCTTGGATTCTTTATTGCCTGTCAAATCTATAAAAGTTGTGCTTTGTCTTGGGGTTTTATTTCTTTTTCCTTTCAGCCACAAACAACATGGAGAAACTGCACAAGTGGATGTTTAGCAAAAATATTTAAAAAAAAGTAAATACATTGTTTATTAGTAGCCCAGATTACTGCTTTGTACAAAGTGAAATGAACATTTGAGGATACTTCTTGCCAGCACAAATGTAAATGACTTCATCTGCCTTTGAATCAGAGCAAATCACACGTTTAATGAAAATGGAGCTGCTTTATGACAAAGATTTTTTTTTTTTTCATTTCTTAATGACTCTGGTGTGGATGCTCTCTCTTCGTTCAGGTACTTTCATCAGCAACAAAAGATTGTGCTTTGAAGTGTGCTGACTGAGACATGCGTTTCAAGTGGAAATGTTCTTCTTCAGCAGAGACGGGAATATGGTCCGGGTGGATTAAAGATAAATCAAGCTAAATACAGGACAATGCAGAAATAAAGATGGTTACAGTTTGTTTGAGGCTATGAAGGTTTACTTTTCAGCAGAACAACAATATAGGGAAAAAAATCTTAAGAGTTACTGTGGAGGGTTTTAAAACACAGCATATATGTCATGTCAGAATGACCCAGTTGGAGTCCAGATCCAAATGCAATGGCTAAACTGTGGCAGGACTTGAAAATTACTGTGTGGAGGTTCTCCTTCCAAGCAAGGAAATCTTGCAAAGCTGGTAGAAGGAAAAGAAAAAAAGCCACACCTAAAAATTTACTGCTGGGATTGGAACAATAGATGGTTCTCACTCAGTTTGTTGCTGAATTTCAGAAAATGTGGAAAGGTTCAAGCGGTATTAATGATCTTCAAAGCACCAGAAGTGCTCATTTATTCAGCTATAAGATTTCTGTGTATCCTTGATGCAAAAGAATAAGCAGAATCGTTAGCACACACTTACACAGTGGACAAAGTCAGAGAGATTTCAAAAGTATTTACATTTCACCATTTTTCTGGAGAGAAGATGCAACCACAGACTGCATTTGTGCAATTTCCCCATTTAGTCAAATTTCACTGTCACCTAATGGCTTTCTGTCACATTCACAATATTTTATTTTTGTTAAAAAGCCAGCCTCCCCTCTCTTCTAATTAACTGCAAGAATAGACCCTATCACATTCCCCAGAGTGCCCTTTCCACCAATGAGAATAACAATGAACCTCACAGAATGAATTATAGATCACCCTATGCTCTAAAGAATAATTGCACCACTTTAGTACACAGAAAATCTTGGTGGCCACTCACCGCACTTTTGAGCTATTTTGAGGGTCCAAAAAAGATATTTAATGAGGGTTCGCCAAATGAATCAACTTTTCTTTAAAGTAGAGCAGCACCCTTATACAAAGCATCGCTTATTTGACGTTTATCATGCTTTAAGTTCTAAGACAGGTTTTTTTTTTTGTTTTGATGTTACCTGCATATTTCTTATATTTGCAAATGTGTTTATACCCACTGGACTTTTTCCTATTTTGTGGTGTTACAAAGATTGTATGCAATAGACCAATGCATAGTAGTCATAACTTTAATAGGAAAGGGGGGATGGTTTTCACATTTTGTTGGAGATATTAAATTAAAGAATGCTGAATGCAAACCCATTTAAAGCTTTTTAGGTTTATAAAATTAAATCACAGCTGAGTGCTCTACATTGAACTTTGTTGGTGGTACACATGAGCCTTAAAAGTGTGACATTTGGACCTATTATTTCCTCTTTAGCTTGCACAGAGAGAAGTTTTTTGAAAGTCTTTTGTTTTGTCCTCATCACCATCATCTGTTTGTCAGCAAGCAAACAAACTTTAGCAGCGACATCTTTGCAAGAACCCCAAAAAGTTTTCCAGACAGACACCCTTGGCCTCTTGTCATTCCTTAGTGTAACCTAAGTTAGTCTCAAGGGCAGTGGGCCGAGATTCTGTTGTCAGGAAGATAAGGAGGTGGGACCGTTGTACTGTTCGCTTGCAAGGAGCCTGAAATCCAGAGAGTGAAAGATACACATTACCTAATCGACCCGAGAGAGAAAAATCCTTTATATTGCATGATGTGAAGGTGGAGTCAGAGGTCAGAAAGAGCAAAGTTTGGCAGGTCACTTTGAAAATGTAACTGCTTACGTATAAACTCCTGTTAATTTATTTACAATATACTAATTGTATAACAAGTAAAACCACTTTATCAAGAAAATGTACTTGCATTTAGTTATTAGTTTAGCTTAGTTAATTTTGAACACATTTAGGTGTTTTCACACCAGTTGTGATCTTAAAGTCTTGCAGGCTAGAAGCAAATGAAGTTCCAGATAACTTGGTGTCACCGTAAATTTAGATAGCAAAGCAACAGTTCTCTGAAATGAGCCAAGTCCCATATTTCCTCTCAAAGAGCTGTTTGAAAGAATGGAATATCCATGTATCCATCCATCCATACATGCCTACATAGGAAGATGCAAAATAGATGTTGAGCCAAACTTTAATAAAACATTTTTCTTGAAAATATTACGTCCTTGAACACTTTTTTCACATTTTTTCTGGGAAGGTTAAACATTTACATAATCTATTTTTTTATTTATGCATTCATCAATTTGTTTCATCCACAAAAGAAAGAATAAAACTGAGTATTTAAATTCCATGTTAACATATTTACAATGGTGTGAAAATGTGAAATATAACAGGAGTTTCGATAGAATAAACAGCAGTATTCACCTTTTAAAAATAACATATTCTCAACACATATATAAGCTGTGCTTTACCCCCTTCAGTTTTCGTTTTTCTTATTTATGGCATTTTACAAAAAAAGGAACAGCTTCCCACCCTGACGTGATTCTTGCCCTGGATGTGAGAGCATTTATCAGTTTCACAGATCCAAATAGTCCTCAAGAACTCATTTTGCCGTTGCTGCAAGGGATGACATGAAACCCTCAACAACTGGTGAACATTCAGTGCAGCTGGCTGCTCATAAAGGAAGAAATGTCAGCCCTGACTTTAAGGCAAACTCCTTAAGTCTACCTCTATAATTATGATGTGAGAAAAGTCATTAATGAATAAAATATCAAACTCTGCCTCCAGTGTGTAAACTTGAAAACCCCATGGCGACTTATGATGAGGATCTTAAAACTTCCACTTTCATGCATTTTTAATCAGGGGTAAAATAAAGTGAGAGGGAAAGAAAACAGACCAAAGTGAACTTCATGAAAAAGAAAGTATTTGCATGTAATGCAGAAGCAATTTACAGCAATTTAGTGTGGCTGAAATCCAGCAGCTTCCTTGGGCGCCTCTTTTATTTTCATACAAGACTCAGTGAGTGTAATGAATCATAGTTAAGACCATACTGCAGTGTAAGCTTGCTGTTTAATAAACAGCCACAAACTCATTGCTTTTATAAGAACGTCACTGCGCTCGATTACATTGCGCCATGTCCAGAGTTTTCCCAGTTATTCCTCTCTGATTTTTTTTCCTGCGATTCCTAGCCTCAAAACTTAAAAAAAACAAAAAACAACAACAGATAAACAAGGAGTTATGCTTTGGAATGTGAATGCACTGACCTTGGCTGGTGTTATCCTCTCGAGTGCTGAGGTTCTCGGTGGCTGAAGGCAGGAATTTAATCACTGCATTCTTTTTGTCTCTGAAACAGGTTCAAGCTGACATTCTGGTGAAGGACGAGATATGTTTGGGGAGAGTTATCAGGGCCTACGCAGACGCAGAGCAAATTTAGTCTCCCTTGACTGTTTCATTCATCACCAGATGATGGATATTTATATCTAGTGCTGACATGGAAACATTCTTCTTAATTCTTCTTCCAGCGTCTGCCAGTGATGTCAGAGCAGTGAGTCAGAATAGGGTTACTTTATTGATTAGTGAGCAACATCCCTATCATTTTACTTCTGTATGTCTTCTGTTTTTATTTTTTGTTTGTTTTTCTTTTTTCTTTTTTTGACACATTTAATTATTTTAAATTTATTACATACTTTAACATCGCTGTGGATAAGTATTGGCTTACATTGTTGCACATTTGTTTAAAGACAAACTTTATGTTTTATTCTCAAATTCCTTTAAAATAGGACATGCTGCTTTGCAAAATCTTTTAGCCTGCTTCATTCTGCCAGAAAATGTAAATTTTATTATTATTATTATTGTTATTTTTAATTCAACAATTCTTGCAGTGATCAGACCTGAATGTGTCTAGTGAAATGTAACTTTTTATGACTAATTGCAGGTAATTCATGATTTAAAGGTGTGTGTTGAATTATTTTACACTAGATAGGTTGCTTTTTTTCCCCTCAGATGGTCTAAATTGTTTGAAAACTGAACAACTGAACATTTGGAAGTGTGGCCAACATGGTCTGAATGACATTGTTCACTTCCTCTGCTGCCTCTGCTAAAACTACCGGCAGACTACAATTCTAAAAAATCAATGCAAAAATCAACTTCTTCTATTCCCTGTCAAAAATTGACTGAAGACAATCCAAGCCAAGGGGAGAAAGCCAAGACTATGCTGGAAGCGATATTTTTTTTCCAATGGAGTTGCACAGGAAGGCAATGGCCAGGCTAGCGTCACATGTAACTATTACTTTCCCAAACTAACTTTAGGTTATTAATGAAATCCAAACAATTTGATCTTTCTAAGAACTTAAACGTAAAACAATAGACGGTGTTAATATATTACAACCATTACCTTTATGTTCTTTACAGTTAACAACAAGGACCCTTACTATCAATAAATCAGTGTAAGGGTTTGCTTACATTTGCATCCTTCTGGATCTTGATACTTTGGACATAATCCACATCATTCTCACTTTAAATTAATCACATACTGATGCTCTCTGCATCTTTTTGTTTTGGCACACTAACAGAGAACAGTTTTACTACTGGACTGCGGTATTCAGCCTGTGTGAGTAGCAGTAGAAGTAAACATGGGAAGAAAGCATTACAGTACAGTGCTTGCTTTTAAATACATAATGAATATTGCCCTGGGTTAGGAAGTCAGCGGGAGAGGGATTGAGAATGGTAGGCACCTGACAATGTAGCATCAAATTTACTGTTTTTCACCTTAATTAGGCTTTTTCCTTTCTTTCTACATGCCAGGATTTTCTTGTACATCACAAATTCCTAATTAATGTTTAAAGAAACTCAGAATTTATTCTTGAAAGAATCACTTTCTACTTTGCCATTCTGACTCGCTCTAAAATTGTTCACGTGAAACTGGAAAATAGTTGATTTTGGTCTTTCCATTAAAAATCAAGGTAAGCCCTTCCTCAAAGATAAGATCAGAAACACTTTTCTAAACTGCAACATTTGTTTAAAATTTGGATAACAGAAGTATAAAACATTTTAAATCTATCAATATATACTGGTTGCCATAAGTCTTGAGTCATCACTTATTTCTTTATATGTTGCCTTTAAAGATTTTCTTTGGTTTATGGCCTGATGCTGATGAAGGCCACAAGCAGAGATGTGTTGATTAAAATTTTTATTGCATTGGTGTGTCAGTTATCTTATGCAGAAATTAGATATAACCAGGACTTAAAAAGCAAGTAATTAAGTATTTCATATTTTTTCAGCTAATACAAGTTTATATTTCCAGACTTTATCATAGTCACAATTTAAAAAAAATCTACATGTCATGATAATGCTAAATACTTAAACATACTGATAGGTTATAATGCTATTTTACCTGCAAACTGTTGTTTACTCAAGCTCGTGTTTTAAACATGCCTCATGCTCACTCAAAAAGCATTCTGTGTACAATCTGGATATTGGTCCCTTTTCAAGAATTTTATTCCCCGTTCCCATTTTGCTTTGACAAAATGACAAAGGGAACTTACTTATTTAGCACTCCAATGTGCCTCCATGAGCTTGATATATTCAAATTGTGTCTAATTCTTTCATGAGTGTGAAACAGCTCTGCAGCGTGTTGCATCCACCAGCTGCTCATCTCATCTCATCTCATATTTGGCGCGAGAATCGATCACAGCTCTGGACGTAACGTGTCGCCAATTGCAAACACACAGAGATGCATGCTGAACATTGTGGCTCTTGCTTTTCACAGCTCGCCAGTTGCTCCCCTGAAGCTTTAGGTTTTTTCTCTGGCAAAGTTCATGGAGGAGAAATGACTGGCCGAGATGATTCAGCTTGGTCAACTTTGATGTCTGGAACAGCTGCACAGACCATAATAAGTTATTTTTGCTCAATTGCAGACCTGGATTAGCTTATCGAGAGAACTGGGAGCATTCCCAGTGGGTTGCCTGGATAAAGTAAAGTTAAGTCAGTGACTGGATGAAAACAGAGGAGACAGCCTGGGGTCCATGATCTTGCACAACCTTCTGTAACCAACACTAACTCTGCAGCAAAGTTTTATGTGTGGCAATATTGACCATACCCAGGTATTCACAGACTGCATGCTTTTAGTAGTTTCTACATTGCGTTTTATCTTGTGTCATGATTTACGTGATTTCCTGCATTTTGAATGTTAATGGGGTGGCAGAGGTAACCTGGTTTTATATAGTTTTATTAAAAATAAGTTATCATTAATTTACTTTCATCTGCCTTTTTTATTCACACACTGTTTTTGGGTCTTATATCCAACCCCAAAAGCATAGGATATGATTACCACAGATTTTGTTAGCTAACCATGTAACTTATTTTTCCATTATTAGGACAGGATTTATTTAACAGCAGAGATATAATAACTAATGTGCTAGTAAATAAAATTGGACTGCACTTGAATACAGAACAGGAAGACCAAAAAGCATGCAAAAACACTAAATTATGGTTTCATAACTATTCTTTTGTAGGGCTTGGGGATGACAGCATCTTTTTTATTGCTTGAACTGTGAGTCAGTTACTCAGTAAGACCACATCACTATGCAGAGTAATTAATCTATTCAGAATGCTATAACAATTACCAGGCTGATCCTTTCACAAGGCGGCAGCGGGTTGTAGCATACTTAGATTTCCAAGCTGAAAATCCTTTTGACGTGTTTAAAATACCAAGCAGCTCAAAACTTGCAGCGACTGCATTTTTTTCAAGCAAAGACTTACTTGAGTTGAATTAAATAACGGCAAGACTATATCATATAGGATTTATTTATTAACTTCCTACTGTTTTTTTGTTTGTTTTGAAGTTCTTTAAATCTAACTCTTCCTCCCCTTATCTCCCATTACTTCTGTTTTTATAGTGTTGGATCATAAGACAATTCCTTGCTCAGCAGCAATGGATGATTTGATCCTCACTCTGTGCTGCGATAAATAGGACAGCTGAGTATATAAGATCCCCGCAGCTTTACCCACACACAATGTGATGGATTTTTACGGCCATCCATGAGAGGAAAAGCAAAGATACATTGTTAGACTACAGCTGACAGGCCTTTCTTTGTTTGTCCAAATACTTGCAACAACAAGTAATGAATACTAATAAAGATCTTATGTATGGATAGATAAACATTTCCCATTATCCTGGTGGTCTTGGTTCATATCTTTAATTTTTTCAGATGCCAGACGTTTTGGAGCATTTTTTATATAGTTTTGATCTGATACAAAGTTACGCAACTTCTGTCCTTTGGAAGTGATGCACCAACACAAGCAATCTTAGTTCTTTAGCTGGGATTGTTGTCTCTGACTGGGTTGCTTAAAAAATTATTTAAATTCCAAGAATTTGCAAACCACCTCCATAAACTTGAGTTTTTACAGGAAAAATGGACACATCTGTCACTAAGATGTTTGTTTCTCTCTATTTCTGTAAAAATCAAAAGTAATGGCTGTTTGTGCATGGATAGAGCAACTTGCTTGTGCCACTCCCCAAGGAGCGCAAGACATTTTGCCATTAAAAATAAAATGACATGAAAGAGTGTTTGAACCAAAATCCCAAAAGTCTAAATAATGTTTTCTGTTTTCTCTTTTGCTCAACTGTTTATCATTTTTTTAGTCTTAATAGGAAAAGAATAAAAATTGCACTGATGTTGCATCAGACATAAAAAGAAGCACACACCCTTGGACCTAGGATGCATATGTTGGTTCTAATCTTTGTGCAACAGAAAAAAGCTTCATGTCTACAAGACTGCTGGTTTGTCGAAGAGATGACTGCCTTAATAATGAATGAAAGCAGACAGTTAATTTAAGGCGTGTGGCTTGAAGCTGCTGAAAATCATATCTAAAAGGAGGCTACATCAAGATTGGTTATAGTCAACAGTTCTTATGATTTAATATGTGTATTGTGTCTATTGATGTGAGCTCAACTCTAGTCGTATATTTTGTAAAATGCAACATTTTCACAATAGTTGTCCATATTTGAATTATTGCAAAAATCTGTGACATCCTATCTATGATGATTCAAAAGACACATAGTCTTGCCATTATATTTTGCCTCCAAAGACTAATGTGAACATTAATGAGCAAGCTTCATAATTCTTATAAATTATATGAAAGAAAATGTTGCTGATATTCTCTGCAATACTGTGCACTCATCTCTTTAAAGTAAGACATGGACTGTTGATGAAACATCGATGGAAAAAGAACCTCAGCCTGCTAAACATAGTTTATTAAAGAGCCCTTGTTTGCCCCAGTATTTTGCTCCCTTCTTTAATTTCAGTTTCCCTCAAATAAACGTGAGCTGAGGATATGTGTGAATGTTTCTAAGGATAGAGACCTAACTGCCGTCACCCTCCATCCTCCCAATGAAGAACTTATCTTTCGGGCATGTTATTTTCCAGACACTTGCTGCATCTTTAATGTAGTACTGAAGCCAAATCCGCCATGGACAAAATAAGTCCTCTCTCGTCATCTGCAGCTATAAAGAGACAAAACAGATGGGTGCAATCTATGATTGATGTCAATTATTTGAAAAACAGCATGGAATAGTCTTGCATTTGCCAAATGCTACATTTCTTTTTCTTTCCAAAAGTTGCCTACATCTGGAGCGGTTTTTCAATCGTAGCTGTGAAAGGGTGCCAAATTGAATGTGCTAACAATCAGAACTTATTGAAGTTATTAGTGGTGCATAGATCTTCATTGTACTACAGGTAGTTGGCAAAAAGGAGGAATAATGTTTAAAATGTAGACAAGAAAAGACTGTAATTCTTACCTACACATCCTGTAGCATGATGATGATTATCCTTTCTCTCAGAAAATAGATCCTGCTGACCAAGGTCAGACTGTTGTTCTGTAGGGTTGTGAAAGGTAATGGTTTACTTATAATATGTAGTATTAATTAAGAGCCATAAGGTAACAATATCACCTTGGGACTTTTACTTATCCAAGATCAGGGCTAGGAAGTCCAGGAGAAAAATCCCAGACAAATTCTCAGACAGCCAAACTCCTATGACCCCCTCAGCAGTTCAACAATGACAAAACAAAAATCAAATGTCCAGCTAGGACAAAAGAAACATCAGTGCTCCTGGTGTTTATCCATATATTGGTGTTAATCTGATTTTGACAGTTTTCCAAGGAGACTGAGAAACATTATTCCTTGATATATTAAAAAGTATGTTCACCATTCACAGTCATCCATTCTGCAAGAGCTTTTGCTGTGTTTCTTGTGGCTCTGAAGAGAGCTGATAACAGAACGATCGCTCTACAACAGCCTTTTACATTAGCTAAACCAGAAATATGTCACTGCTTCTTTTTTAAGAAGTTGAGTAACGGCCTTTAGGCTCTGTGAACTTAAGCTGGAATTGGTGTAGCTTAAAATCATGAAGAATTTATTGCCGATTCTGGCTCTAATAGAGTTTTTTAAAAATAATAATACAACATTTCTGACTTTAACTCACCTCTGTTGACCAGTTTACATCCCTATCTATATCTATGACATGACATGATTATTCAAATGAATAGTTATGTTTTATACCCCTCCTTCTCTTGCTTGCTATGAGGTTTACAGCCTAGTTAAAATGCCTGTCCACCATTCCTAGTATGAAGATTAATTTTTAGGCTGGAGGCAAAGTGTCAAGAGTTGTCTGTCTCTATCAAGGCTACCTGAGAGAGGTCTCACTGTGCATAACAAAGTGGCCAGTGAACTTTCTTCGCACTCTTTTTTTTCTTTTTTTCCTTTGTCCAGTTCAGAGTGAGTGATGCCAGCATGTAAAAGAAGGATGCACTGGTTGAAAATATACAAATAACACTTACACTCATCATGCATGCTACATGTCACTTCACTTGTGCAATCAGACGTGTGAAACCACGACACAAATGAGCAGCTTGTGTGTGGTTGGTGTGCAGGAAAAGAGCGACTGTCTGATTCCTACAGCTAAGCCTTCTAATTGTTTTAGCAAACCAGTTTGTGCTGTAACATCTAAATATTCAGTGTCACTTTGCTTTATCTGTAGCCACAGAGTACATATTTTAAACCAAGACCAGGCAGCTCTATGTTAACCAATACACCTTTCTTTGTCTTGTGCACCCCACACACATATTTTTGATCAGCAGTTGTAGGTTAATGTATCGAGTTAGCATTTTGTTCAATCAGAACATTTTCATTCACAGCAATAACAGCGATTATTTTGGTGAACAGCTTGTGGAGTTGATTTACGACTTCTCCAGGCTGTCTCAATTTCTGGACATGTAGGACAGGGCTTACACAACAATCTGTGAGTTTGCCAGCATCTCCTAGTTGTTGTACTTAAGAAACCTTAAGGCTCTTGTAGAGCCAGGTTACCCCACATCCTAAGAAAATATCCAACACACTGCTTCATCACACTATTAACATCTCATTGGGCTATGGAAATTGATACACAACAGTTTTGTGTGCTGTTAATAAGACTGAAACTTAAGTGCACAAAAGAAGCTTTACAAATTTTGAACTCAACCAACTCTTCCCAGAGTTTTATATATCTCAAGGAAATCTTTCAACCTGTGCTAGCGATCTTCACTCCTCGCAGCTTCTTTGTACTGTGTACATCTTTTGTGTGTCAGTTGAAGACCTATGAATGTCTTTCCTAAAATATTATGTATGCTAGTAGGTTGATAGGATGATTCTAAAAGCTAGCCGAGCCTTATGTATATAAAGCTAGAGCTTTGTCCACATTCTCTGCAGAATGTTGAGCCTGGTCCCAGTGTGTGTTGGACTCAATCCAGATTGGCTCTTGTTGCCTAACCTGTTTAAGGGTTCCATGGACAGGATCTAAAGGCCTAGTCATAGAAAGAAAGATTCCCTGTTTGAAATCTCAGAGTCTCATCTTTGCTTTTTGCAGTTGACGTGGTTCTGTTGGCTTCTTCATATCATAACCTTCAGTATATGCTGGAGCAATTCATGTGAAGTTACCGGGATGAGAGTGAGCTCCTTTTAAAGGCATGGTGTTTTTTTCCCCCCAAAACCTAATTTACTTGAACTTTCATTTATTCTGGCCATTTTTGTGAGCATTCCCACTGTGGGGTCCAAAGCAGGGCTAAAAGGAAAACTCCTCCCACTGCAGCAGTGTTGACAAAGATCTGCTGTAGAGAGTGAAGAGAGACTTCCATTATAAAATAAAAGCCATCATTTTTCACTTCTCCACAATTTTATGATATTTCACTATCATCATACTTAGCTGTACCAAATTTTAAATAGATTTTGCTTACACTGTCTCTGCCTCAAGTACTGAAGTTTAAGTATCACGGTGTCGTGTTCATGAGTGACGAATTTGTTCTAAGCCTAAATTGATGTACATTTAAAACATCTTGAAACAGCGATTCAAAAGATACATCTCCAGTTGCCACAAAGACTTTTGCCGTATGTGTGTAGTTAAAACACATTTTAACTAAAAACTGTGGAAGAACTGAAATTTTTCAGAAAAACAACTGATATCCTCATATAAGTTGAAGTTAACTGAGCAATAATGCAGGTTGCAGCCACATTTAAAGTTACCAGGGAGAGAGTCACCCTTTCTTAAGTATATGGTTATTGTAGAAGTAAAGTTGGTGATCTTCTGGATTAAAACACGTCAGGGATGAATAGATGATCCCTAAAACAAATCAGTGTCACAGTTTTGTGTATTCACAAGAACTCGTCCTTCACTCTGTATTTCTAAAAAGCAAGGGAATGATTGGTAATGAATTTGGAACATGCTCCCATCACAATGAAAATAGTGAGGCTAACTTTCTTAATGTTTCTCAAACTGTGCATAAATCTGTTGTGATGCATATTGTGTTGTAAGGCAGGTGTTCACCACTTGCATTATGTTGCTCAATAACAGCCTTAATTTTACTATTGAAGTGTTTAGTCAAAACAACACTGTATTTCAATGTCATGCATTTTGCTACATGGCCTGAAGTACGAAGAATTGATGCTTGTAAGATTCCCAGGCACGGCTCTAAATTAATCCCCATGGAGCCATTTGCACCCCGTCAATCCAAAAAATGTATACCTCATCTCTCAGTAACGGATGGCTGTTAAAGAGCAAATGTCTTCATAATTGAAGAAGAGTCCCTGCAGGTATTGTACTTTACAGTCAGGAATGCATTGTACTTTTCTTGGCATTGATATTAGAATCACACTTCAAGGCAGGTTGTTTGAAGCATTTCTTAGGGAAGCCTGAAGCATAAATATTCTTTGAACATGTAAGATCAATTGTCTCCAGTGATCAAAAACTACAGCGCTGAAATGATTCCTTTTGAAGTTTTATGCAGGGCTGTTGAAGGTTTTTCATTTCAAACATTGCTGATTCTGTGACATTTCATGACCCCTACCGCGCATTATCACTCTTTAATCTGTTTTACATTTATGTACAGCATCTCACAAACAACAACACCTGTCCATTATCAGATACTGCAATGTTTTGCATAAAATGACATCATAGAAAAAGTCCATTAACTAAAAGTAGTTGATACAAGATACATAAATACTGCAAAGAGAGGCATTAAATCAGACTCAACATTTTCTATTGTCAGTCATTTCAAAGTTACCACAATTGTTTGGTAACTTTTTTTCTCATTATATCTGTCTCAGTATAATGAGACAGATATATTCATGGAGATTTTTTAGCTTTTAATTTTAATTCCTATGTCAATATTAATTTATTTCCTTCAAATTTGGGAGAATTGCCCTTTAAACTGTATGAGTTGAAATGGTTTTTCATGATAGTTTACTGTGATTTTGACCCATTTCTTCTGTACTGCTATAACCAAGTCAGAGTTCTTTGCTTATAAAATTTTTCACTTGCACTGGAAAAATAGGTCTCTAATTTACGGTAAAATACCGGCAGCTGTGGTTGCCAGAATTTTACTGGATAGGTACAGTAAAATCCGTATATTAATATGGATTTTACCGTATAAATGTGATCAAATCCATATTTACACAATAAAATTCAGTGAAACCACAGCTGCCGGTATTTTATTGTAAATTAGAGTCGTTTTTTCCACAGTGTGTGGCGTGCTCATACATTTTCTGTGGGATCATGGCTTCTGATGACCACAACAAAACACTTAACATTTAGCTATAAGTAGAAAAAGCATAACTAGCAGAGTTAAAGGCCTTAAAACATTGGTGTGTAATCTATATAATATGTTTCTCTTAGTGAATTGAGTTATCAAAAAAATAACATTTTCAATGCTATTCTTATTTAATTTAATTTAATTGGTTTATTTGGTAGGGACAGACATACAGTGACATAGACAAACTGAACAAAACAGCAGTCCCATGTTTACGTCATAGTGCAATAGCAACAGCTAATTCGCAGCACTTGTCCCTAGATGGGCTTTTTTTTAAAAATACCTCTAAAAGTTAAAGTAATAATCGAACAAACAGTGAAACATGAAACATCAAAAGTGGGTACAGTTCTGTTTTTGACATAACCAGAGTTTTGTTTGCTTCTTAAACATACTGAAACTGGTTACAGACTTTAAATCAACAGGAAGTGAGTTCCAAACTTATTTATTGAATATGACTGTGTTACAATGCTAAAAAATATCTTCCACATGACTTCTTAGCCTTTTTTTCTGGGAGTGCTCTTGTCTCATCCCTCCCACATTCAACTCTTTCCCTTGAGTCTTTTGACCCTCCCTCCCCTCTTCAACCTTGTGGTTTAATATTTCCACAGTAACAAAAAAATAATAATGTTGATGATGCTAGAACAAAGGCAATGGAAGTAAAAAGTGAACTCAACATTTAAATATGTTAATACAAATAAGAAAAACAAAAACAAGGCATTGAAATAGGTTGTTTTTTTTAAAGCTGCACAAACGTCGTATTTAGATTTTTGTCCTTGAGCTCTTTTAGGTGGCGACTCCTCAGCGTCATCTGCATCCTTATTTCCTCTGCGATTAAATCATTTTCTTAAGGACAGTTGTGGAACTGTCACTCTTATCATTCTCAGTTTCACTGAGATACTGTAATGGATTGAAAATAAAAAAGTTGTAAAATGCTCCTAAAGTAAGCTCTAGAGTTTAAAATTTTAACTGGTATATTAGTCCTTTATCACTAATTGATGTTCATATTCTTTATTAACTGTAACGGAGAGATGGTCCTAAATGACTGTTAATTTGTTAGCAAGGTGCTATGCATGGCTGATTCTGTGGGTTTGAGGTAATGTCTTGTGAACTTAAACATTAAGTTCAGGTCACTTTTTCCTCCACAGCCAACATGAGAAATGTAGGAGCTATACTTGATTCCTGCTCATACTTTGACTTGCATATTATCTATTGCTCACACCAGTACCTTTCGTCTAAGAACTGTTTCTAAAATATGAAAATGTGATTTTCCTGGCAGCTTCAGGGAAATGCATAAATGTATTGGTGTCATAATTCTGATTGTAATGTCCTATTTACCAGGCTGGGCAAATAATCAATTTCACAACTCCTAGCTATTCACATCCATCACCCAGACTTTGCCCTATACCCAGAAAATGAACCTATATCACAACTGCTTTACACCGACTTTTAATAGATGTTAGAAGTATGTTTACTCTCCTGCGGATTCTTGATTTTCTCTCTGCTTTTCATCAAAGATATCTCTGCTTGTAGCCTTCAATCCTAACCTTGGAATATGTTTTTTTGTGTCTCACATTTACAGCTAAACCAAGGAAGACAGAGCCTCGTAGCTCCACAGCTCTGGAAAGGTTTGCCTCATAAACTTTGTTTTGCTGACTCCAGTTGACAGTGTTTTGCTCTCAGGCTTGTAAGTCATGATTTTATTGTGAATCTTTTTATTTGGGTTGCACTGTTTGTAACTTCATTTCACATGTGCTGCACAGCACTTTCCAACTGTGTCTGGGAGAGGCACTATATAAACTTACTTAATTACTTAAGACTTGCTTAAAGTGGTCACTCTGTGAGATGCAGAGCTTGGTGTGACACCCACAATGAACTGGCAAGTTTACCAATGACATGAAGAAAACTGACCCCTTTTGGAATATCAGTACCTTGTAATGAACACTGTGCATGAAACATACATAGCAGTATGATATATGTTGTTTGTATGGTTTGGTGTTTTCTAATATTAATATAAAGATTTGGATTAGGTCTGCCTTGTTTCTGCTTAAGGTCATGATCATGATTATGATACTGGAAAATGAAAAGATGAGTATTCTACATCTTTTGTGCATTAAAAGAAAGAGATAAATATCCAACATTTTAGTGATATTTTGTGATGCTCTGATTATGTCCGTCGTTTTATTGCTTGGATTGATTGTTTTCTGCTGCCTCCTGTTAGCTACATAGCTGTGATATTTGAAAAACAGAATTTTTTTTAGTTTTGAAAATAGAAAAAAAAAAGTTTAATACATTCTGGTGAATAAGTACGTTGTAGTGCATCGATGAACAAGCATGTTTAACTGAAATGCTCTGGGATTATTAGAAGAAAAAAAAAACATTGGCGAGTACAGAAACTCAAAAATCCTTTTCCCAGGAATGATTGATTTGGTTTATAAGTAGCTGTTGAGCTGTTATTTTTAAATCTTGCACCAAAGATTTTAGATAAAACAACAACTTTAGGACATTATGCAAAAAAAATGCATGAATAAAAATGCAGTGTTTAGCTTGTGAGATGACTTTGATGTTGCAGCTGCCGTCTGAAGACTGACAGCATCAGCATTTCCGTGTTTAACATCTCATTATGCTGAGTTTAAACCTGCAGTATTATTTGTGACAGGCCTGGCTGGTCAGCTCAAGGGGAATTTAAACTGGCAGTTTTTTAAAAATGAGATCCGACAATGCAATCCTGTGCAAAATAGGGGTCAATGAGAATTTCAAACTGAGCTCCATTTTTTTTTTCTTCCGCTAATCCACCCCAAATAGCAGTGAGTTAAAATGCAGTTCCTGTCGACCTAACATAGCGTTTCTTTTAAGGTGCCGATCAGGCCCTCTCTGCAGAGATAGGTGTGACCTTTACATGATGAACCATGTGGGGGTGCAGTTCTGACATATCATTTTGTCTCGGCAGTCTATGCCAAAGAGGCTCAGCTCTGTTCTGTGCAAGAACGCATGACAGAGTTCTGGGATTTTTGAAATGCCACTATCCATTTTCAGAACATTTAACAAGCAGCCATAGGACACACTGTTTGTTTGGCCCCATGAATCATATCTGCTCACCCACATCATTCCCCTTTATTCGCTCTAAAGCGTTCTTAGCTTCAGGGAAGAGGGGTAGAAAGAAATATTTAGGTGTCTCAGTGATGATGCAGAGTTGTCTTTTCCCTTGGCACTATTTTATTTATTTATTTTTTTCTATAATCCACATTTCTGCTCCAAAATCTATTAGGGGACAATAAAGTTACAATTTTTAAATGCTTCTTTGTTCACTTTACTCTGTACTTGACAGGTAGGAGCTTTTCCATGTCAACTGATATTAACGTTGAAGTATAGTTGAATTGTTTACATGATATCCTTTTGCAACAGCTGGGAAAATGCTGCATTGCTGTTATTATTAGATCACATTTGTGCCTTTAAAGTTGCAATGTGATTGAGCTAAATCAGACGGCTCATCCTAAACTTTGTTTTGTTTTCATTAATGATGACTAAATTTGAAAAGCATCCATCCATCCATCATTATTTAAGGTTTAAATTAATTGTTTTTAGTTGCTTCAATTCAAATATCAAAAAGCTGTCCTGTCATTTAAGCTTGAATTGAGATACATTCAACACTCGGTTTGCCAATATGGCCATCACCATCATCATCAAGAGCCAGAGTTATTTTTTTCCTTTTTTTGCTGTGCTGCTTGCAGCAACTAAAAATGGTGCCATTGCTGCACCATTTTTGAAAGGCAATGATGTGGCTCTGAACAGGGTGTTGGACTGATGCAACTTAAGTGCTTAAACTGATGCAATTGTAATGTTTTTGTTTTATGTAAAAAATGTTTGAGCTCAGCACAAAACTAAAAACAAGCATAATAAATGCTGGAAAAACTCCACATGGAGTTTAGTTTTTAGCAAGGTATGCTTTCTGAAATATTCTCCCTAAAGTTATTTATTTCTCCTCCTCCCTCAAAAAAAGCAACATGTTGAATTTTTGTTGATGAAAGCTTTAATATACTAAAAGAAAAAAAAAAAAGAGTTAGCCACGGAAGATTTTTTTTAAAACCATTCCAGGATAATGGTTCCTGGAATGGTTATTCTTTGGAGCAGATAGTTGGAAATAATCATGCAATATGTGTGACCTCAAAAAGTAAGACCCAAGCAGTCCTTGAATTTTAAAATGCTTTCACATCTTTCTTTTGTACGGATGCCTGCTGTTGGATCCAGCACCAAAGTCATTTATTCTGTACAGAACAAAGAGAGAAAAATCTTTCAGAAACCTTCAATATCTTTAAAAAGATATGAAAGCAATGGCACGCTTAAAAGAAAAAAAGACATTCACTTTAACATCAGACAGTGATTTCAGGGTGTGTAAAGTGCCATCTCAACTTCCAGAAACAGAAATAAAGGAGGAAAAAAATACTACACTTACTCAGTCTTGACAGTTTGTGGCAAATCATCACTCCACGTTTACAGATAACTGACAGTGGTGATTTTAAAATCCACACAAGTCCACAAGTTGGGTTAGAAATGGCTCTGCCTCATATGAAGAGAATAAAAAGCAAATCTTCCGCACTGCAGTATTCCTGTAGGGGTTTTCTCTTGTAAAATATGGATCAACTTACCAAAGAGTTCAAAAAGGTCTTTATAAAGGTTTCTTTATTCGTAGAAAATATCATCAAGTGAGCAATTAAAGGATAAACTCTAATCTCTGAGTCATTTCATCGCTGTACCTCAGGATTAAGATGTTTCGCATTTTTTGGCCCACCAAAACATCCAGCTGTCTTTTGTTTTCTTGTTATTTCACATTCCGGGAAGGTCTTTTCTTTTTTTAAACTGCATTGTTTCGCTTTGAGTTATGTTGATGGAACACTTTTAATATTTCAAGGCTGAAACATCTTTGATGTTGTAAGACACAGAGGCTGACAATTCCAGTGGAGCTCAATGTAAGTCCCAGTTATGTCAGCAAATGTTACTAATCCTCCTGCATTCTTTGCATCCTTGTACTGCAGCTTGTCATGTCTCACAGACTGATTCTTTGTTTTCTGCATCTAGCTATAAGGTTTATCTGTCAAGCGCAAGCCATTAAGCTATGCCCATTTTTACTAACTTGGAAGACAGATTGTTTTTTAATGTTTCTTTCTCTGTGCTTGCATTAAGTCGTTCAATTTGATCTCGAGATAAACTGTTAAAATTTGAATTTCAGTAAGAAATCGTCACATTCTTGCATTGTTATTTTGGAAGAGCATAAACAACCTTTTCAGCTCTTAGCGCATGATTTTAAAAGATGGCAAAATTATGCATTTATTCATAGCAATGTGTTTTCTTTTTCAGTTTTAAGATTGCATATGACTTCTTCACAGCAAGAGGTTTTGTGCTTTTTAAACTTTAAATATTTACTGTGAAGCTAACATTGGTGTGGTGTAAAATTCCTACCAGACATCAAATGCTGAAGTTCACCAACAAAAGAATCAAATCATGCAAGTAATTATCATAATCTGCCTTTTAAAAAAAAACCCAGTCATTGAAAAACCCTTTCGTAACATGACTGATTGTTCTCCTTTCTGAATTTCCCTTTCCTTAAACTGCAGAACTGGTGAAATGTGTCCTTGTACTAGTTTAGCTCTTAGATATTTTTACCAAAGAAAATGCTCCTTTCACTTCATTGTTTAGAGATGAGATGGTGGGTGCAGCTGTGATATATATCTTTCCAATCTGAATAAAAACCTGAAAACACATTAGAATCTGTGTCTGTTCTTCAACTGTTTTCTTCCTCAGATCTGAGCAAAAAGACATCATTGTCTTGTTTATCCTGAGTAGTGTGGCATGGGCCAGAAGGCTGCAACATTAGTGTTTTCATCCTCTGAACGTTTGTCACTGTGCTTGAGCCGAAGAGGTAAGGACGTTATTTGTGTGGAAAGTAGAATATCTCAGCACTTCTTTTTAATATTCCAAAATTGTTTATAGACATATTGGGCATTTTTGAGCAGTACAGACACGTCTCATCTGTACGTGAGAAAAACGACCACTAGGTGGCGGAATGGTTCGGTGGCTGAAAAAACAGGCAGTCAAACCAAGAAGCAAGACGGAGCGTCCCGGTGGTCTGCCCTCAGAAGTAAGTAGAAGCTAAACCTGCACGCTTTGCTTTGTGATTATAATGAGACATCGAATAATTATAAATGATTTCAAATTACGTTTTATATGTCTGATACGCTGCCCTCATATGTTTCTGATAGCGGGAGCTAATGTCTATGTGAGCTATTCTACTTCAGTTGTTAGTAGCTAAGTCCGTGTATCTTTAGTGTTACACTCAGCACGAACAAAACACTAACAAAGGAATACACACCTCACTCAGTAGTAAAATATGGTTGTTGTAGAATCATGCTGTCATGATGTTTCACTTCAAAGACTTGAATCACAATTGGAGGATCACCTTAGCTGGACAACAAGCCCAACTCACGATGGAAGGGTCTAAATTCATTATCAGCAATAGGCCCAGTCAAAGTTCAGACCTAGAGCTCATTTAGAGTCCAAGGTGGTCTTCCTGCAACCTGATTATTTTTGCAAAGAAGAAAAGACAAAATAATAGCTCAGGTAGATGGTAGACAGATAACTCAAAAAACTTGCTGCTGCAGTTGAAATAAAACTAAATACAAAAATATCCTACATTTGGAAAAAATTGATAACTATGTCACAAAATTCCAATAACATGCAATGAAGTCAACATATAAACATGAAGTATGCCATTTCCAATGTGCAATAAATAAATTACAAAAATCAATATTAATAATAAACAAAAATCAATAGCAATTGCTTAAAAATTTACAACTAGCCTCTGACACCACTTTAAGTTTTTTGTTTCATCCCATTGAATATTTTGCTTGTTTAATTTGTGAACAAGACTAACATGAACCAAAATGTTTTTCTCCAGTGAAGAGACCAGAAGTTTTAATCTCTTCCAAATGGTGAGGTACATTTCTAAGCAGGTTTGAGGTTCTCAAACAAACTTTTTCCAATTTCTCATTATTAGATTTGGCCTCAAGGCATTTATTGGTATCTATTGTTGAATAGATACCAAGAAAGTGAGTGACTTAAATGACATGTCTGATCGGTTTGGATGTAGCCTGTAAGCCTAATTGTAGATCTAAAACACTAAAGAAACAAAGAAAATGGTTGTCTTACTAGTTCACTTAGAGGAGTGTTGAGGTTGATCTAAAACCTCTATCAACTTGAATTAAGAAATTCTCCAAAGTCAAACTTTCTATTCCATTTCCTGAAAGATCTGTGGGAATTCAGAGGAACTTAAGTTTTGAGCCAATACCAACTTCTCCAAAGTTTTAAATTTGACAGTAAAAAATTCACATCAAAAAACTATATGCAGCAAATTCAACCTTTTTAACTCTGTAAGAAAAGACTCATTATAGCACAGAGCAGCTGCAGTGAACTGCAAATATCTTAAAATATTTAATGGGGTGTGTGTGAGGGTTGCTGATAGCAGAGATGATAACAGATAAAAGAATGAGATGGACTGATACTGTCTGAGTGAGCCCATTTTCAGTGAAACGGTGAAACTAATGATTCAATGGAAATGCTTTAATAAGTCACATTACACCAGAGCCCAGCAAGTGTGATTGCAAAAAGCTTTGCCACAATCTCTGATAATTTCCCTCAGAGACGTTATCCCAGGCAGGCAGAGGCAATCTCAGTGGCTTTGGCTTTGATCCGATTATTGTCTCCTGTTCTCCAGAGTGAGGCCATTAGTTACACAATTACAGAGAGTTATATTCAAGAACCATTTAGCCGTTTTTTTTTTTCTCCCCTTTTCTTTCAAAATGCCTACACAGTAACAGCCAATGAGGCAATATATCAGCTGAGCTCATTCTCCATTCATGTGTATGACACTAATGGCATTAACTCACACCTTGAAAACAACCACGGCAGCTTTATGTTTCTGTTTTATTAAAGGAGCTTTCATAAATCCCCACCCAGGAATAACAAATTACATCCAAACAAGCAGCACACATTTACTGTATTGATCAGCAAGTAAAACAAATGAAGAATGATTTCAATACTGTGTCAAAGATGCAACAGTGATTTAGCTACTGTGTAAATTTTGTATAACCGTACAGCTACTATTTTTTTCTCACAAAGTGACTGGATTTAGTTTGAAAGGGGCTTTAATATGCACTCTATGTGAAACTTTTGGAGCAGAAGTAGCCATCTCAGAGTACTATAATAGAGAGCAAGAAGCAATTCATTATAGATTAAAAATATATTAAAATATATTTTTTTATTACTCCAATCTATACTTCTCAGAGCTGAGTCTGCGCTAAGAAGTTTTTATTTTCAAACCTTTTCTGTCTTTTAGATGTTTGAATGTGTCTTCATGCAGTGTATGTAAATAATTTGGTTTGACCTGTTTGTGGTAGAAGTTTAAGCAAGTGTTGGTCACTTTGGCTCTTCTGAACTAGCTGCTGGCCACGTTTGCTTAGTTAAGCACTTTAATTATCTCACAAACGCAGGCTGGCTGCATTTATCAGGCCTCCTGGAGAGAGTGTCTGTTATCGCTGCCGTCCCTTCGTTTCCTTCAGGAGTCCCCTGGGTGTTATTCTGTGGAGAGAATTGACTTCCTTCACGATCTCACATTTAAACAGAAGGCAGAGGCCAGAGCGTGGTTCTCTTCTGCCAAAAAAACAGAATGATTGTTTTAACTTGCAAAACTGTAACCTCCAAAACAGCTGTTAAAATATTCTTTTGAAAAGTACTACTTACCAAGCAAAAGCATTTTCAGAAAATATCTACTGCTGGTTTGAGACTTGTTTGAGGAAAACAGCATCCACTGAAATAAATCACTACTAAAATTTAGTCTTTCAGTTGTGTTGAAAGCTTTTTTGTTATTATAAAGAACTAGAATAAGGTGCTAGTTAGCGAAAATTTGAAAATAACAAACCTCAAATCTTTTACTGAGCTGGAGAGTTACGCAAGTGTCTCATGGCCAGCACCAATAACATCCTGGAGACTCCTCTTGTTTCCTGGCAACTGGAAGAAGAAATTAAGCAGTTATGCACAAACATGGATCGCATCGTAGCAACGCTCTCTGCCAGAAATTAGGTTTCCTTTGTCATGTTTTAGGGCAATGTTTGCGTACACTTACTCATAATTTAATGCCTGGTAGCAAAACAATAAAAAGGAAATAATTTATGATGATGAACTCATTACAGTAAATACAAGTTTGACTATTTAGAGTTGGGGGAAGGTAACATTTACATAGCACTTTTCAGAAGATGAAATGTAAGACTAAGAGCTTTACAGAAACTAAAACAGAAGGACAGACATAAAAATCATTAGACACTCACATAAAAAATATTAAAGTAAACAGCCAGACCTATGTAATATTATGAACTAGAGATGGAGCTACTGAAACAGTCTTGCAATTTGTACCAATATTTATAAGCAATATTTTTTCAAGGAGCTTATGTCATGGACACCATGGGCACGTTGGGGGCTAATTACCTTATTATTTTAAATTTTTAACATCCGATCCCCCATGTGGTGCCCTGCGTAGAAACCCATTCTCTGCATAAAAGATGAAGTGAAGCCAAGGACCAAATAAATAAATGCATAAAACTGGCAAGCAGTACTATTTTTTTTTTTAAAACGTCTTGAGATTAAATATGTCTCAGCTACTTGATTACCTCATAAAAAACTGTTTTAAATAAATAATATGATCTTTTCTGTTCCTAATTACTGTTTCAGAGGACAACATCCCAGCTTTACATGTGAAAACATTTATTTGTTGCCTCAGAGAGTGGTATCCCAGGAGCTGGTACTCATCCACCATTGCTACTGGCTAATTAGCCTTCTTTCTCCGGGGAGGACTGTTCTCAATTTGACCTTTTCTGAAGGTAAGGCATGTTCAACAGACCACAGGAAATGAGGTGAGTGGAAAAGGTTTGCGATGGTTAGCTGTGTGCATGTTTGTATGGCTACTCGACAGTGATCATGTATGTTCTTCCCTAATGGGAAACTTATAAGTTTAGTGCAGATTTTGCCATTTGCATTGCATCAGGCTTGAAGAAATTGGAAACACATTGATATATTTTTTTAAAAAGTACCAAGATTCATCTGCAGAGGAGATATGTTTTTTTTTTTTTTCAACTGCTTTTAATTCAGAGAAACTGCTTGAAGTACACGACGATGCACAGTGACAGTTCCAGGGAAAAAAACTGGGTACTGATGACATATTCAAAAGGTGCATCGATGCAGATAGAGGTTAGCTTGCATGCCATCTTAGTATTTAATGAGATTTCCTCTGGAGGGGTTACAGGCTGCTAGGTTTCGAATCATCCAACAGAACGTCTGTTCTCATTGTCCATTGGAAAAAGCGAACACGATCATTATCTGGCATGGCTTTGGCTCATTAATGGGGACAAGAAGATGTCTCGATATAAATACTTCAAATCTGTCCTCCACAAGTAGAAGTCATATTGTTGAAACTGAACCTGTCAGCAAGAAACAAGGCAGAAATCTGTTACACACGGAATTGTCAAGCGATGCCATAAAGGTTTAGCCAACCTGAAAAATTTCACAGTGTAGCACTTCAAATATTACAATGAATGTATTGAGCAGATTATTTTTTGATATTATGTTTTGATCATGTTTGATATTATTTTTTCCTTGTATTTTTTTAGATCTACTGATTTTTTTTTTCTTTATTTTGATCAGGCTTTATTTCCCTTTGCAAATCTGGAAATTAAAAAGCAAACAAACCCTGAAAGAAATCTTGAGCACAGGACAACCTAGCATTCTAGGTTTTCCAAGAATGCTACATTTGGAACACTGAACTCAGACATCAAAGTATAAAACAATTGTCATCCTCATGTAAAATAGTAATAATAAAGTATCCAGCTTTAATTTATGTTGTTTAGATGATGATTTATATGATTATTTATTCAGTATGGTGATGAAAATCAGGGGAAACGTTGTCTTAGAACATCAAGCTTGGAAACCTAACATACTGGCACCGTATCCGGGGATTTAAAAGGACTCCATGATGAGTTCAGTTTTGTTGGCATTCTAAGAGGAACTCTGCCCTACCCTACAGAGTTGAATTGGATTTCCATTACAATTGAGTAAAACATCTAGTGGACAGCCCCAGAGTCTGAAAAGTAGGACGACATGATCTGTTTGCCACACAAATACAATGCAACAAAGCCAACATGGACGATATTTTGAACATATATGCTCAGCCAGGAAAGGTCGTGGTGGAGAAGTAAAGGAGCGTGTGAGTCGATCTTGTGACACAGCAAGAGACTGATGGTCTTCTGATGCTGCTCTTTTTGCCTGAACTCACATGCTTGGAACCTCAGCACAGTCGGTTCTGAAAATGGGGGTGATACCAAGTAATTGTTATTTGTGGAAAACCCTTATAACCTAGCAGGGCTGAGTACTAGGTAGGTGCCAGTGTAAAATGGTTGTTATACTTTTGTTCACCACAGTAATAAAATGCCACTTATAACAAAAAACTTTATTTTAGAACACAAAAGTTTGGATTCATTTAAGTAGATGTAATATCTGCTCCTTTTCTGACCAGATGTGTCATTGGGATGCATACTAGTGTCTGGACTCACTTTTCTCCGAACAACCGTCTCACAGGGAAAGCCTCATTTACATTAGTGAGCCATGCAGTAGTTGTTTAATTGTCATTGTTAAGCATTCCAGAGAAGAGTTTTAAGACAGCAGATGGAGATTTATTGAGATTTGTAGCAGAAACCTTCATACTGATGGACACATAATGCCTTTTCTTATCGGATAGACTGAAGGCTTACAAACAACACAAAGGGTCACCTCGATAGTTTGACTGTTGAATCTCTTCTCAGGCTATCCGTTCTAGCTGTGTCATGAACTGTGTTTCATCCTCTGGACCTGCCCTTGGGGTACTTCTTTCCTTAAATCAAAGCAAAACAAAGACAGATTGTGTTTGATGGGTGAGTAGAAGTCTGTCCTTTTAACCTGCTAACTTTTTCGTGAAGCTTACTCATACTTTTTGCTAATTTTTTAAAGTAAAAGTGCTCATTCCATCTTGTGTCATCAATTAGTGCCCACACATTGATTCAGCATCTGTTTAAAGGATCGTTTTTGTTAAGAAAACAGTCTGTTTTTGTTGACAACAATACAGAGTAGGAAAATTGGTTACAGATGCTGTGTCACCATTTATATCTTAAAGTATCTATCGAGTTCAGACTGCCTTTTGTTGTCAGAAAATGACATGAAAATAACGTTTTGCCTTGAAAAAGGGGGATAGCCAATTGTAAGATATCAGTATTTCAAATTTTCAGGATGTCTTAAGTTTTCCAGTTCTGAAATCTGATATTTGCCCTTTAAATGATCTTTGTTTTGTGTCAGTCTTTAATTTTGTGATCTCATATTTCACAGCTGTTTCTCTTTGAGATGTTTGGTGTTAAATTTAAGAGCTTTAGCAGCAGCAGTTATAAAAGCCTTTTGGATTCATTATGTCTTCATTTAATGTAGTGGAAAATAAATGCGCTCTCGCTTAATGGATTCCAGTATGAACTGTTAGACATTTCTGATGAGCGCCAGAGGTTTATTTTACCTCAGAGTCTTTCAAAGTTCATGACATTTACAACAGCTTCTTTGGTATTTACGTTGAAGGTTAGAGTGGTCAGTCAGACAGCTTTTAGTTTTCCAGTGAACCTTTGTTTCTTTATAATGAGGAGTTATTACAATATATACACAAGTGACATTGCAGGTGTTAGATTTGATGTCCTAGGAAAATATTCAAAAAAGTATTTCAATATAATCCTATGATCCTCTATAGGAGTTACAAAAAGTGACTAAAATATTAATCTGATGTTTTATGATTAAAACAGAAAGAAGCAATGTATAGGATTAATTAAACATTAAAGTATACATTAAGTGTCATGTGGTGTGTGGGGGAGAAGAGTTTCCTTAGTGCCATGTCATCCAGCCCTAAGCATTCTTGGGGAAAACTTATAATTAACTGAACGGAGATAAAGTTGAGCTTATTCCTAAACTGGTATGTCTGCTGATGGCTCACTAAGTAGCAGCCAGCTGCAGACAGCACTGGCAGGTTAATCAAATATTAATAAAGAATATCTCAAATGACAGTTTAAATACTGCTGTTGGCCAACAGACATGAGTTCATCAGTTGGAAAGCAAGTGAATACCCAATTTCCTTAATATGGTGGGTCACATTGTCGCATTAGCACATTAGTCTAACCGTGCCTGGATAAGGCGCCTGGACTCACAGGCGTGCAGCAGGGGATTAAGCAATAAAAGTGAAACGTGGATAGATAAAGTCAGAGAAATCTTTCATGCAGTAGCCCAGGCATACAGAAACTGGTGTTAGTTTTCACCGATTTCAGTCTGTGTGATTTTCTTCTTTTAATCCTGTCATATGGAGAAATATTAGTTATTTTTATGTAACTATGTTAAAGTTAAATATGTTAAGCTGAAAGTGTTTGCCTTCAGAGCTGGGAAACTCTGGTTTGTCCACACCTGAATCAAATAAATAGATGCATTATAATTAGTGGAAGAAAAAAATAAAATTGAAAAGACACATGAACAAGATCTTAGCTCTAGTAGTTGTATTTAATTCCTAAAATATACCTTGACTTTGGGGATTTTGTTATTGATCCCCTTGATTTCTTATATAAAGTTATGCTCTAAGTTTTCATTAATTAAAAACTAATATAAAATTAATCATTTTTCTAAACTTTTTGTTTTAAATGGACATGCGCTTAAAGTAAGATGATTTTGTTATTTCCAGTTTAGAGCATCTTGAATTCAAAAGTCAATTCAAAAGTCAATGCAAATCATCATTAGCATACTATAATGATTAAAAGGATTAAAAGAAGACCCAGTTTAGGGTCTTGACCCATGAGGACTAGCAACAAATGGTCCTGTTAGATGTTCTGGTTTTACATAAAACCCACATGCTGAAAAGTCTAACCTTACTAAGAGGTCTTGTGCGATTTTGCTGTGGGAATCTACGTGACAACTTTTGAGCTTATAATGCAAATTTACATGCAGATAGTTTGAGTCTATTATTACTCTGATTCTGAAGCATTATTGTTTTTTTTTCCAGATACTGGACCCATTATTACCCCCTTCAGAAATTCCCTAGCTCTTCCTTGTCAAAGATGCGTTGATGGAAATCATTAATGACAACTCTGATTGGCTTCAGGGTGAAAAATCAAGAGGTTAATGCAGCTGCTCAGCACGGAGAGCCATTCAGAGCAGTGACAACATTAAATCTGTCAAGAAAAAAAAGGGTTGTGAACGAAAATGACATCAAGACATGCAGAGAAGCATTTGGAAAGGAACATTTTAACTTTTAACAGGATCGCTGGAAACTGTCAAGCTCAGTAATTCGGTATGTTCCATATAATCTTCTCGGTGGGATATGGATGAATAGTCACTAAAAAGTACATTTTTGTTTCACTCTGTGTGTAGAAGTTATGTTGTCATCCCAGTTTTACTTCAGGGACAAACTTTAAGCTCTGATTCTGTCTTTTTTACCTCAGAGTCTTTCAAGTCAAGTCATTCAGTAATTTATGAAGCCAATATATGCTTTTCTAAAGAATTTGCATGGGTAGGCTGGAAGGCTGACATTGATGAAACAAAAACAACAACAAAAACCAACAAAAAGGTCCTAAACTCTGCCCTTTAGACCTGAGGTGACTAAGCCTGGTCTTGTAGAGCTACTACCCCGCATCTGTTGGATACATTTATTCTCCAATAGTGTATATCAATTGACGGAAATCCCTTTGCTTTGCAGAGGCCTGGTAACAAAGTGTTACCAACTCTCTATGACTGGACTTGGGCATCCCTGGTCTATACCTGCTTGTCACTGCAGGGGGACTGGTGCCTGTCTCCAGCAGACACTGGGAGAGATTTCAAAATCCATTTTTTTGAATTGTTGCCCTCAGCTCTTCTTCTTTAGCTGGAGGGATTGTCAGGCTTTACAGCTGTTCTCTCTGAATAAGTTGGCTGGCTGTTCTCTGTCACAGTCTATCATGCAAAGGTTCTGGGTTCTGCTCTCTACAGCAGAAGCACAGAGACAAAAACGAGACTTAATTTAAGATTATACTGGATGTGTACAAAACAAAAAGTAACAATTAATGGAAATCAATTTCACAACCAAACTTTAACTGAGTTGATCCATGCTTTGTTATTTTAATTAGGCTTTCACTTAGTGCTGGGTTAGTGTATTTTCTTGTGTCTGGACGTCATTTTTCCAATCTCTCTCTTAAAACTTTATGCTGAGTTAGTCCTAACCAGCTCACAGAAATCACTCTGTCATGATCTCGTCAGGCAGAAAGGAGGAGTTACATATGTTCTTTGCTTGTTATTATTCTCGTTTTTGTTTAAGTATCAGAAAGCAGAGTTTCAAAAAAAAAAAAAAAATCAAGATATTTTAGTGCTCTAAAGATTCCAAGCGAGATCGGTGACTGAGTTTTAAACTAGTAGAACAATATCATTAATTTGACATTTTATTTATTGACATAGACATAAATAAAAGGCTACGTCATAGCAACTTTGCAGTCATAGTATTCAGACATTTTTTAACAGTCATGACCAGAGTGTGATTTATAAAATTGTGGAAAAGTGTATAAGATGTTAGATTTCTGAAAATTTGGTCTTATACTTAAAAAGACACCATAAAATGTGTCTTTTCCATGCACCCTTACTGACAAAAAAATATTGCCAATAAATGTTTTTGGTATTTAGGACTTTTATTTTGATGATCACAATAGGAATACAAACACAGAAAAAGTCCACCAAATTCAAACATGTATATAAAAGTTAAAGCAGATCTTTGATTAATTTGTTGTTTCTCACTGTATTTTTCAATTCTGTTTTCCACACTTTATGTCTGCAATAAAAACAAGTTTAACTGCAGAAAAAACTGACTTATTTTATTATTCATCTGACATTTTGAGGCGACTTCATGTGGAGTGCTCATTTTAATAGTAACTACAGCAGATCATTTTCAGAGGAAATAATGAATAAATAAGGAATCTGGATAATAAATATTTAAGCTCCGTCATGGTTGTATGGATGGTGACAGCAAATGGTGGGACAGCTTTGTGACGTTATTTGGTAAATAAGTTGATCCATTAAAATAGATTGAAAAATATTTAATTGGTATGCTGATGGGAAGAAAAATTGTTTGGTATATATTTTATGTATCAATAAATAAATTACACTTCTCCCCAGATGACCCACAGGATAAACCCATATTTATAGATTTATATTCTTAATACCACTTATTGGATCATAGTATGAACTCTGTTTATTACTCAGTTAAATATATTTTAAAGGTATTCTCCGTTAACTTGTTTTCAGAGGTAGGCATTTTTATAAACTGTTCTCTTTTTGTTTAAAGTACATTCAATCCCACTTGAAATCTTGTCCCACAGTCTCATAGAATTTGATGTTAAAAGGTCTATAAAACTCCTGCAGCTGCTCTATGACCTCCTGCTCAATCTGTACATGAGTCCTGCCCTTGGATTTGCCGAGGCATCGAGGTTGGCTGCTGCTTTCGGGCTTCTTTAAACAGGGGAAACCTTTGGTTCGATTGAAGTAGAAGTGCTTGTCCGTGATTATCCGTTTCAGCCCTAGAAAGTCCTGGACACGGCCCATTTCCCCCGCTGGGTCCGTTATCAGCCGCTCACCGCTCACAAAATGCATCTGTGACAGTCGAAAATACTGCAGCCAGTTTTCCAGGTGAAGAATATACATTCCAATTCGAATGGCGTTCCAAGATGTGTCCACAAGACCTAAACTTTGGTTTTTGAAGGCTAACTCTTCGAATGTGGGAATGTCGGGCTTCTTAGATAGAGTCTGAGTATAGTCAGAGATGGCTCTGGTGACAGGGTTTCGTACCACAACAATCAGCTTAGTATCATGAGACATGCTGGAGATGCGGTGAGGTGCCTCTCTGGTCACAAAATAGCTGGGAGTCTTCTCTAGCGTTATCTGGCTGTCGAGTGTGCGTGGCATCAGTCCCCTAGAGAGAGAGAGAAAAAAACGTGAATAAGTTGGAAAGAGCTTTTTTTCCCCTTCTAAGAACATTTCAAAATGCTTTTCTTTTTCTTTCATCGGGGAAATGCTCCAACTGGAACATAAAAACAACACCTGTAACTTTATGCATATTAGAAAGGTTACAAAAAATAATAATAGGCTACAAAACTGAAGAGACAGCTACTAATATCACAATGTACAGTTGGAATTAAAAGTCAAAGTCAAGAAAAAAATATTAAGCCTTCTTGCTTTGACCAAAATGTACACTTATAAAATATGTGGTCAACAAAAATACATGGCATCCTACTAAATATATTAAAAATGTGACAAAATGCATAAAAGTTTAGTATGCCAGAGCAAATTAATGTTGACTATATGAAAGGTGTAAATTGTACACCTTGACGTTGGTTTTATTTTATGAAGCCGTAAACATGCTCATAATAATTTTACTGCTTTTATGAAGTCATGCTAGGTCAGCAGTTCCTCATCATGACTTAGGGGAGTTTGTACAATCAGTCTTCAATTTCATCCTAAGATTGTTCATAGGAGCTTTACGTTGAGCTGCTATTACAGTGTTTATCTGTTTTTTTTATTAATGTTGGCTTATTTCAAATGTATTTCATGTGACTAATTGTAAAAAATAAGGGCATTTTGTAAAATAATCTTGTCTAGTAGAATGTGCAATTTATAAGTCAACCCTGTTTTTTATGAGTGATCAAAAACATTTTAAGCTACTTCAAGCATTTGGGAAGCCAAAGTGCATCTTCATTAGTGAGGACAAAGCTTCCGCATTGCTTAACATGAGGTAAGGTAACATTATTATGAGGACACTGCTGCAAACTTGGAAAATTGCATAAAATACTGGTCTGAACTTTAGAGTGCAAAAACAGGGATTCAGAGAATCACTTTCCGAACTTTCTGACTCCGAGGAACTGCCTTAGATAAATGGATGACAAGTTTTACTCTCGGCCCGGGTCTTGCGTCACCCTTAAATGAGCTAAACTAGATGTCTGCACTTCCAGTTCTGTCTGTCACATTTCTAATATCACATTTGTTCAACCTAGCATCAAGATTCTCTCTTCAGCAAAGCACTATCTATTTTCGTCTGGCACTGTCCTTCAATATTTGGCGGCTGTCACAACTGCATAATGTTCTGATTATTCCAATTCAATCAAATGTATGCTGATGGTTTTCTTCTGAGCATGGATAAGAGAACGAAAACATCTTGCATACATTTTTTTCATGTCTTAGAGTTGAAACTATTCATCATTCAGGTTGGTAAATTCATATGCTTTGCTAAAGTATTTACAACAAATTGAAAATTAATGCAAATAAAATGAAGACAATAACTTGTTTTACATTTTAAACCTATTAAATAAATCTAATAAAATAAAGCTATATGTGAGTCTCAGATTTGCTGTTGAGTTAAAACACAAAAACATCCAAATTTTGGATGAATTTTCAGATACTCAACAGTGACAGGTCAGGTTGTATAATCAAAACATGTATCACAATTACCATCATCATACTGCACCAATAATGGGTCTGCAAGCTTCAGGTAAATGACTGCATTTGTCATGTTCATCAAGGAGAGGTTTCCGTCCAGCTGTAATACTTCATTTTGCTTTGGCACTTTGGTCAATAAAAATTGATTAATAACCAAATGTGTCTAACAGTTTGGAGACCAAATGCTTCATTTACCATTCAGAGACCAGCCATACATTCATAATTCTGTTTTCTCCAGACAGAAATGTGACTCATTTGCATCATTCAGCCCAGAAACTCAGCAATTTAGGAGAAATAGTCTCATGAGTTCTTTTGAAACTGGTTATTAGGTGAATGACATCAGAAGATACAATGTCTAAATTTCTATAGTTACTCTTACAAAATGCAGAGCAGTTTCTTGATTTTAGGTACATTACGACACAGTGCTGATGATAAATAGCACACTTTCTTTATTATTACCAGAGAAAGGGTTCGATTAAAACCTAACCTTTCTCAGAGCTTTCTCTCTCAAGGTAGGGGTAGCCATAGGTTACCGCTAAAGTCTTGGAAATATTGATCCATTTAGTTTTATTTATGATCCCCGAGTTGTTGGCTTGGGTGCCTCAGGGCCACCGGGGAACTATTAATCTTTTATGAGAACGACACCTTTCCGAACAAACAGCTTTGCTACACACGTAGATGCATGCACACCCCCACACACTAGACTTAAAAAAAAAAAGAGTTGCAGCTATATCCAAGATGCTGGATAATCTTCAGAGCCCTTATTTCCGCTGAAGGAAGGATCTTTGATTTCTGACTTGTCAGTTCCATGCATTTTTACTATCTTTAGAAAAAAAAAAAGATCTGTATGTACTGGTTCAAAACTGCAACTTGTCATATTAGAACTCTGAACTGACAACACTCACAGTGAAAGTTCACAAACGCTTTTCAAAATACTACTGCAAGCTGGATTCATGACAGTTACAACTCTTGTCTGTTGACCACATTTCCGAGCATGTCGCATCATTTGCATGAAGATGGTGAGACATTCAGTAAAAAACAAACAAACAAAAAAATAATAATCAATCTGTAGAATAATTCACAAAGATAACAAAGATATTTCATTCAGGTTTGCTATTTTGTTTAAATACAAACTACAACGGTGAGCCTGTCCATCAGGTAAAGTTGCAGTAGCTAGCTTCTCTGGAGTTATTGATTTTTACAGCTGTTCTGTTTGTTTACTCCCAGGGAGTCTTAGTGCCTGATAGATTAAATGACTGCTACACAGAAGATATAAAACACTGATGGAGCTGATAGAACAGACAAACACATTTCAAGGTGAAAAGCCAGTGAGAAATAACTAGATTTTTTTGTAATATAGAAAGCCACTTATTGTTTTTCTTCTAGATACCAGTGCTCTGTTTATATTATTGTGATTAATGCAAGAGTTGAAAGTAGATAATATCGTCAAAGCATTTGTCAAAGTCATTCCCTGATAAAAAATTAATTTGCATTTGGTAATAAGAAGCAAAGCACATGTTGAAAGACGTTAATGTATGCATTACACATTTGGAATCAAAATGCATCTGGATTCCATCTGGAGGCGGTCTGACTCATTTTGACAGGATGGTCTCAAGCTGAATCTGTCAAAGTTGGTAAATTTTCTTAAGAAAAGGCAAATTTTAATATATACATATGATTGTTGCCTAGCAATAGAAGGTCAATGATGTTTTCTCCCACCATCCAAAATCATTCATAAAATGTTAACTGGCCATTTAAAACTGGCAAGTTACAACCAATGATAGGTTTGACTGATGGACTCTTAAGCAGCCACATCTGGAAACTCATAGCGTTTGAATAAATGTTCCCATCAACAACCAACAGCATGTGAGCTTTCATAAATGCAGTCATAATTACAGTGAGAAGAAATGTGAAAAGGAGCTCACAGCGGTTGATATACAGTGCTACTTATAAAATTTGTGTTGGAAAGGAAATAAAGGAGTCTTTATTTCCTTTATTTAACCAGGTGAACCCCATTGAGATCTGGATCTCATTTTCAAGAGGGACCTGGGCAGAAGTCTGCAATACACAGCAACCTGGTTACAAAATAAAACTAATTAATAGATATGCACAAGTGTAAATCAACAGAAAACAATTTAAAAGCAGTGACACTGTTTAATAGAATCTCGTTGCCTCTTTTTAAGAACCGCTCGAAATAAATCCATTGAAATCAGTTCTGACATCTTGAGTTCAGATTGGAGCTCATTCCAGGCTGAAGGAGCCATCACACTGAATGCTTGCTTCCCCTTTCAGTTCGAACACTTGGAACTTGCAAAAGAAAAATGTTATTTACAGTGTAAAGATGGAAAAACATTAATGCCATTTGACGGCTTCTTGGTTTGCTAACGTGTTACTCTTGGCTAAAGTCCAGTGCTTTGTTCTGTGTTTGGAACATCACCACAACCTGTTCAATGTGTGTTCATGGAAGAAACAGAGTGCCAAAAAAGCACCTTGTAGAGGTAGTATTACGTCTTCATGCCAGCTAATGGCACAGCCAGAGCCCGTCTATTATCATTACATCACACTCTTGAGCTGCCTCAGCTGCCATGGTACTTCCAGAAAACACAATGACTCAGCCAGGGTGCATCGAATTGAAAATGGTCTTGTGACATCACATAACTTTCACCATTGGTAGCTAGGGCAGCTTTTACTACTGAGTAAGACTATGGCAAATCCAGGCTTTAACGCCACATAAAGTATAACATCTATGTGTGATAAGGATACAGTTCCAGTATTTAGAAGTAGGCATTTTAGTTAATTAACTTAGCTATTTTCACATTTATTTGGGAAGTTTATCGCTGAAGTTCTTTTTCACCTTGGTTTAATATGATGGTGTGAAAATTACTTTTCTCCCCACAATTATTACTGTTTCACATGCTTGGGCCAGCTTATACCATGGCGGTGTTCTGGAATGGAAAATTAGTTTACGATGAGGAAAACTCAGAGTGGCCTCAAGTTATTACTGATGTGCATGAATGTGAGTGGAACTGACTTTCTTACAACTCTGAAACAAACAATGCTGTTTCATTCAAGAGGAACCTCAAGTGAGTTCAGTTCAGTCTCAGTATTAACTCTGATGTAATGGATAGTGAACAAAAGATGTTCCCTGCTGCATCCTTGTCGATACCAAATTGTGATACCTCTCCTCTTGGTTTGACTATATTGCCTTTGTCTTTGTTTTAAAAGTGTAAAAGTTAAAAGTGTAAGCTGAAGGCATATATACAACTGTAAACTAATAGACTAAACTGATCATTTTACTTATTTAAATTTTTTATGGGCAGAATATACAACCGAGACAACCAAAAAAGGGCTTAATTATTAATAGTTCTGTGATTTCTAACTTCTCAATCCATCATACATATAAGTTGCCACAAGATGTCATAAATTTGCCAGTTTGATGATTTAGAAGTTAGCTTAATTGTTAACACAGAATGTATATGAACAGAAACTTAGTAAGCAATTCACACTTGCTTTGGCATTTACATAAGATGCCAAACACCATGTTACTCATCTGGGGCAATGACATTATTAGGATGTCAACTGGTGAATTACTTTGCAACAGGTATGGAGGTACAGAGTACATGTGTGTAAATGAGAGGAGGAGCACATGTGGAACGGTGATGCTACAGGGAGTAGAAGTGAAGGTTCAGGACTTTAAGTGGCCCAGAGCAACGGAGTGTGTGGAAAAGAGGTGGAGAAGCGTGTGTATGGGTGGAATGGGTGGAGGAATGTGTCAGGTGTGATGTGTCATGAAAGGGTATCAGCAAGAATAAAAGGAAAGGTGAACAAGACAGTAGTGAGACCAGCAATGTTGTTTGATTTAGAGACAGTGCAAATGAGGAAACGCTATGAGGCAGAACTGGAGGGTACAGAGTTCAAGATGTTGAGGTTCTCTCTGAGAGTAACAAGGATGTGTAAGATCAAGAATGAGCACATCAGAGGGACAGCAGGTGTTTTGATTATTTGCAGATAAAGTCAGACAAGCCAAACTGAGATAGTTTAGACGGTTTCAGATGAGAGGCAGTGATTATATCACATGCTGAGTTTGGAACTAACATGGCAGGAAGCCGAGAGGTTGACTAAAAAGGAGATTTAAAGATGTGTGGAAAGATTACATGAAGTTACTTAGCGTGAGAGTTTGTTGTATTATTGGATGCTTGTAGACAAAGTCGATTTGATGTTGCAATCCATGTAAAGGCAAAAACAATGCTTTGCTTTTTATTCAGGCAAATTATAATGACTGAATGAGAGCCGGTTCCTTTAGGAGGTGTCTATCTAGTTCAGAATGTTTAGGTGGTGAACTATGAACATGAATGAATTCTTTTTTGAACATGTACACTAAATTTAAAGCTTCTTTTTGCTAAGGGTAAGCTAGCACAAAACTGGTGTTTGCATATCTAAATATTTTGCATGTCCGGTAGTCAATTCACTCGTTATTTGAATGGTTAAAAACAATTAAAATTCAGCTAGATCTAAAAGCATGGATAAATAGAGCATCCTCATTAAAAAGATTCTAAAAGCATTATGTCCACTAATATTTCACCTGCCGGTTTTTTTTTTTAAAAGGATTAGTTATGTGTAACCACAGGAAAGGAGAAGATGGTGCAATCAAGTGATCAAAGAGGACCAGTCCGTATTTTTGTATTGAAATCAGGGATGCTTTCATGTCAGTGGGAGCAGTCTGGGGCGATGGGTTCCATGTTGTATTGCTGTAATGTTAATGAGGAACACTGAGGGGTGCCTTTAATATCTACAAAATCTTTTTTGATCTGGTATTTGTAGTGACGCCTCATGTTCAGGTTCATTTGTCTAGTTTTAACTAAATTAGCATTCACAACTCACATGGATTTGTGTGACTGACTTTATTAGATGTTTAAGAACTAACAAAGTTTATCACTTGAAGTGGTGCACATAAAAACAGTAAATTAAATGACAAAAATGCATTGCACGGCCCCATTTAATGTCTGCTGGTTATTGAGATAGCCAGAGTCAGTGGGAGAACATGTTATACCTGAGGCAGATTCCTATATCAACCATCAGAAATGTACTTTTTTCTTTTTTTTTTTTCTTTCACTACGCCCTCAAGAAATTAATAACGCTGCACATGCTATCTGAAATGAAAAGATAAAACAGAGTTCCAAATGCTCCAAGTTCTTAGATAATTATAAGCAATTAGAAAACCCACATAGGTATACCCAAAGACTTGCTCCAAGGGTTACTAAAGTTTATAGAAGTTGGAAACACTTGAAATGAAATGAGAAAACCTGTCTTTCTGCCTTGACAAATGGGAAAACTCGTTCACACTCACGTGTCCAGACACACATCTTGATTAACAGACATTTCAGAGAAGTGCCTCGATTGATTACAGCCGTCTCACTCAGAATCAACAGCAAATTTCTTGGGGGTAATTTACAATCTTCTTCACGATTCTTGGCCAAACTTTAAGTCAGGATGCATTACAGACTCGGCCCTGACATTTTAATCCCTCTGGGAAAATGAACTCAAGTGTGAAAGATCTGCTCGATACTGTAAATGAAACCTTCTACTAGGGAACATGGTTGAAAGCTAATTTGTGCAGGATCCTTTACCACTGCAATCGATGTCGTAACTGCAGATTTTTTTTTCTACTTTTTTCAAACCTAAGCAAAGAACAATTAGAGAAAAGTAACAACTGAATCTGTGTAATACCAACAGGCAGCCACTACAAATGGTCTGCTGAAAGATAAAGAACTCTAAAAGATAGAAAAATGCTGTTCTTTTCATTGCATTTTTGATCAGAGTCTCTTTACACTAGGACAGTGCTATATTAGTGTTTATGTTGAATCGTTTTATTTCTTTGTGTGTTTTATGCATCTTATACTGCTGGAATTTTTCCCTTTTAAAGTAAGTTGAGAAATTAATTTATCGTTTTTATTGTGAATATCTTTGGTCAGTGAAGATTGACAAAATGACTGTTACTGCTTGATATGAAAATAATTTTTTTTTTTAAATGTGTAAAATAAATGCTTTCTTGCAGCTTTTTTGTCTTATTTTTGTTGAATTCATAGTAGTCTTTGCCTCTCATTACCTCCCATAATGAAATATTTTCCCTGGAGGCCTTGGTTTTTAGGTTAAAATCAAGTTTCTACAAGAAGAAAATACTCTGCTTTCTCTCCTCATGACTGCATATCACTTACTCTGGTAAAGTCAAGCTAGTAAAAAAGCTAAATCTGCCTAATCTTGACATGTAATATATTAATTAACTATGTACCTAAAGCAAATGTATTTATTATTTTCTTTTTCCAGACCAATAATATCTGAATTGTCTGGTTTTCTCTTCAGCCCTTGAAAAAAGAAAGTATTTACACGTTATTTCGATTTAAAATGAATACCAAGAACCAATGGTCACTTGTATAGGCTTTGTTAATTTCTACTTCAATTAATAAGAAAATATAAGTGCGACATTAAATCTAGAACTATTAACCCGAGGAAAGAGACTGCTTACTCTATTCCAGACAGGTGTATCCTGCTGAAAAACCTCTTCCTCTTAAGAACAGTGCAGTCTCACCAGTGATGCACACTTTCTGAACATGTAAAGGTCAACTTTGACTCATCTCTTTGTGCACAATCAATGAATTTGAATTTATAGCAGCAATACCAAAATGATTTGATCTTAAAACATAGTTTTACATGGTGTCAGTTTAAGAAAGGTTCTCTCTGCTGTTTTCAGCATAACTTGTACATGTCCTGGTGACCATCTAGAGGCAAAACAATCAGAACTGAAAACAAGAACCTTTTCAGATGCTTTTCGTTGAACTTCATGCATAAAAATTATACATGCTTAAATGACAACACCAAATTTTCTTTCAAAACCGACTTATGCTTCACTTACGCTTTTTCTGTTCCCATAATTAGACTTCCTTTACTTTCAACCTTCCATCTTCAATCATGCTTGCATTTTGCTCCTATAAATTCACATTTTATGACTAAACTTTATTGAGTGCAAATGTTATGCAAACATTGATCACCAGATGTACCCTGGTTGGTTAATCACAAAGATTTCTATGGGCAGTGGGCTTTTACTTAATGCCACTTGCCTCTCATGGGACAAAAGCTTAATGTTTGCCATTAAAAAGGTTTGATAATGAACTTTACCCATTAAACAATATTCATTACATTCCATGGTTGTCTGCTCTCTGGGGTAATTTAGCAACAAAACATCAGCACAATAACTTTTAAAGACAAATTCCCCTGGGTTCATATTACCAAAGTACACAATAACATAAAGAGAACTAATGACATCGGTTTGCACTTTATTTGGAATACAGTTATAAGAAGTAATGAACATATGTACCAAATCTTAGAATTCAGCGAGTAAGGATTTAAGTAAGTAGAATTTGAAAACCATGTTTTGAAAACAAGCACAACAATTCTTTTTTGTTGTTGTTTCATTTTAAATTGTAAGCTATTAAAGTAAAATTTTATTTCCTGATAATACTGCTTATGTTATTCATATGATCACACAGATTTGACAATAAGTAAATGTTTGATTTCTATATGATTTTCATTCTTAATCAAGATAACAGTTCAAACTATTAATCCTGACGTGTCATGAAAAGGGAGTTTCAAACAAAGATGGACAACCTGCTGTCCAAACCTACTGACAGTATCCATAACACAGATTCACAGAGCAGAGTAAATGTTCTTGAGCTGGATGACTCTCATGATGTCTGTGGCACCGTACTTCCTAAAAATGGCATCGCCCTCTCTCCTGATATGACAGCATAAATCTTCACTGCTGAGGCTGCTCCATTATTAAACTATCACTCACTTTGATTACAGATGTGATATCTGGTCATTAATCAAAAGTAACAGAAACCTGCCACCTCCAAAAGTCTATTAGGAGTTAACAGTCCAGCAGTCCAGGTGATTACAGCAATCCTGTGCCCATTTCAGCTCAGTGAGGAACAGAGGTGAATGGCAATTTAGCATCACGGGAGCCACACATCTATTTCTCTAATTTAATTGGAGAGAAATTGGCTAAAAATAAAAGGCAGAATGAGCCTGATGTTTCAAGGGACTTTCTTTTTGTCATCAGAAAGCTTCTTAGTCAGATACGTAAATCAAAAGTTTGACAACGCAGTGACGGAGAGGCACAAAAGTAAAAAAAAGAAAAAGAGAAAGAAATCTACATTGAACAAGATCCTATTTAACTGCTGTCATTTCAACTTAGGACTCTCCTCAAATAAGAATTACTCATGGTTTGGCCTGCAAAGGGAAATGACTGACACTTGCTCTCCTTGAGCAATAACACGTTCAATTGAACTGAGCTCTGAGCTGTCACATTAACATGTGGCAAGGCAAAATATCTACAGACACTGAAATAGAGAAGCCTTTGAAATCCAAACATTTACAAATGAGTGTTAGTGCTTCTTCTGAGACTTTTCTTTATCTTTTTAATAATACAGAACACATAAGATCATGGCCAAAGCAAGAATATTCTGCTGGGTGAAAATGCCATTAATTTTTCAACAGTTTTTAGAATTTTGTGGTGAATAACGTTAGGCTGAAAACACAGCTTAATTTTTCTCATTATTCTAATGGTGTCAGTCAGTGATAGTCATGACAACTTGCCTTGTAAAACCCTCTTCTCTTTAGTTTTGGAATTTTGTGTGCAGCTTTACTGCAGCATCTTAGCCGATACAAATGGAAAGATAAACACAGAAAAGCCTTCAGCAGCTCTTTCAGGTTTTATAGTAAAGCCTCCAGCAATGTGACAGTCAAGGATATTTATATATAGGGAGCAGACAAATTGCATATCTTTAGAACATTTCATTCTCGGATGGTGGAAAAGTACAAAAGAGAGCAGAAAGTTGAGGCAGAGGAGGAACAACTCAGACAGGATTTGATCCTTGGTCAATAGACATGCACTGAGTCTGACAAGAGGGGAAGGTTAACAAGCTGAAGATCTCCCAAAGGGAACTAAGAATGGCAAAGTACTAAATATATCCACAGAGACATTGTCTGTAAAGGCATGTTCTTTTATATTTCTGTGACCAAACAGAAACAGCTTGAAATTAACCTGAAGCTGTTAAATACATGAATAAACATGCATTAATGTACACCATCAATACCTAACACTTACAAGAAACATTTAATCTACATATAAGTAGGAAAGTAATAACAATATTCTCTCAAGTTTAAAGAAGACGGTCAGACAAAAATAACAACTAAACAAGCAATAATGGGGATGAAAATCACTTGTTGACAATAGGAAACAGATTAAATTCACAACATTTTTTAGAGCCACATTACCCCATTTGCTGTCCCAAATGTGCACACATCAGCTTGGGGAAAATTAGGGTTAAGTGCCTTGCCCAGGGCATGTCAACATGTGGCAGAAGGAAGCTGAAATCAAGCCAAACACTATTTGATTTCAAAGCAACTGCTCTGCCCAAAATGCCATTGTTGCCCCAGAATTGGCAGACTCAAGATAATAGAAAAGCTACAAAAAATGACTCGTTATTTGTAGAATCCAATCGCTGAGACCAAAACCTTGAAGCAGATGGTAAATCAAAGACAACTATATAAGGTGCAACTCCATAACCCAAGACTGAGGTTAGAGTTTGCACAGGCTCACCAAAATTAGATACTGTAATACCAATTTTAGAAAAACTGTACTTGGTCCCTCAAGTCTCAATTTAAGCTGCAACATTCAGAATTTGGTGTAAAAACATGAACGTTTTTCACGATGATGTGAGGGGATAGTTTTTAGAACAGTTTTGACCCCTAGTGGGGAATAAAAGGCTGGCACAAAGTTTGATGTTACTTTTTTCTGTATTCACTTAAAAATAAAAGTGGCTTACAATGAGATACACATCATTATATGAAGATTAGTGACATATATCGCCTAAAGAAAGAATAATTAGGCCCGAGCAGCAAAGCGCTGCGAAGGCCTATCGTTTTTCACTTTATTACTTTCTGCTACTAAAATAATATATTGGTTATCAACATTATAATACTGTTATCTATAACATTCATTTACATTCTGATACACTGAGGTATAAAGAGAACAGTTTTGTGTCTTGTCAGTGTTTCAAATCAGATGTAAGCTGAAGTGGAAAACAACAATGTAGCATAAATACCTACAGAATGTAACAAAAGGTTTTAGTTAAACATTCTCGTTGTGCAGAAAATTCCTTTTTGTCATTCTGCTTTTTAGTGTCTAACAAGCTTATATTAGCTGGTTAATTGAATTGGTTTATCTGCCCAGACAGCGAATCCGCAGTATGCTGCTCAACAGATGTATTACCTTAAATATCAGTAATAGCTCATGCTCTTTTAATTTTAATCCACAACTTCCCAGCTAGTCCAATTTCCTTCTTCTGAACAAGAGAAATGTGCATGAATCTCAGGAAATGTACTGAAACATTTAAAGGGGAAGCAGGACAGACAAACTCTGCTTTCTGTAGCTTTAGAAAACTCTGGTCATGTAGACATCAATGTAATCTAAAAATCACAAAAAGGATTTTATAATACAGGAATCTTAGGAGGGTATGTTTTTGAAGCCATAACTTTTTGAACTACTAACTTCATAGGCAGAAATGCATTATGAAACTACAGTGCATGAAATAAATGCAGTGGTTCGGTATTAATGGATTCACCTTCAGGATTTTTCTGTGGACTGTAAATACTCCAATTATTTGCAGAAAATCTACCAATTTTTTCTATACAGCATAACTAAAATATTCGGGGACAAAAATTTCGCTAGAAAAGCAGAAACACATGTAGCAGCAATACTATTTGACACACTATTAGCTGGTGTTTGCAAAGCAGCCAATGCAGAAGCACCATTAATTTCCCTTGCTGTACCAACAAAAAGGAAAATAAAGAAGACTAGGTGTTAGCTTCTCCTGTAGCACTAAGATGGTTTCTGCTGTTCATTTGGTGTTTATACAGTGTTTATACTATTAAAGCAGTCAATATTTGCATCTACTTCCCCAAGTCCACACAAATACACTATGCAGCTTTACTAGAAAATTACTGAGAGCATAAGACCAACACATCTTAATGTTAATCTGGCATGATAGCATTGCAAGATTTATCTATGACTGCTTGTATTTTATTTTGACATAATACAGCTGCTTTTCAGTGTGCAATTTTGTCCTTAGCACTTAGCTCAGTTCAGTTATTATTACATTATCTTGGGATCTAAAGCTCCTGCACCACTCAAGCTAGTTGCAGAGATATATGTTCAAACTGGCTACTTTAACTAGGGGTGGTGTACAAGGGTGCAGGCATTAAATAATGAGCAGCAGGTCTCAGTCTTGAATCTTTGGAAAAATGTCTTTTGAGTTGTTTTGTAATTAATGGTAACAAGTGCATGTCGAAGACTGGAATGGAGTGAAGACAGCTCATTAATAATGCAGAGTTATGTCTCACCATCGCTCACTCTATAATGTGCGGTTTTCTACGCTAACTGAGAACCAATCGGCTTTCTATCCTCATCAACCTTCTGATGGTACTGTTCCAGCGCACCCTGCCTCCCCAAGCCAATTAATGTGGACGTTTGGAATATTTGCAGCTGCATCCTCTCATACAATTTCGACACTTCTCTAAGAAGTAACTGCAAGTGCTATAGACTTCTGTAAAATCAATAGAGCTGAGATGCCCTTTTAAGTCTTGATGGTGTATGGCAATGTGTTTTTGTTTGATTTTTATGATTCTGCAGAGAATGGAAAAAGCAGAGGGAAAAGAGTAAGGAAATTGGTGGCAGAGGAATGTCTTTTTCATCAGGTCCTTTATCGTTGTGTGAATACCCGCACACAAAATAAATGAGGCCATGCGTGTGTTCTCTTCAGGAGCCACGGTAATGAACACTGCACCATTTTTCTTCTGAGCCTAAATGGTCTGTCACATGCTTAATGTAACAAGACAGACTGTGCAGAATAACTGGACAGTACACTGAAACTCTAGGCGAGTTAATTTGGTGTTCCAGTTTGTAGATTTCTGCCTGACTCTAAAGGACACATACATTGATGTATATTGAAAATCATAACGGACTCACTTTGAGTTGGTAAGATTAAGATTACGGTGATGGTTACTTGGTATTTGGAAGATGGTGGCAGAAATGTGTGAAAAAAGCAAAATGTGAATAATTTCTCCAGCATTTTGTAAAATACTCCATTCAAAATTATTTATTTGATCAAGGACATCAACAAGGCAACATAAAATTAATTAGTTGTCGTCTCTTGGAACTGAGTAGATGGTGGATACCATCAAATATGTCTGAAGAAAAGATTTGCTAAACAGAAGAAATGGGTGTAAAAAGTCACAATTTAATGTTTTTCTGAACAGAAAAAAAAAACAAAAAACTAACCAGACTGGAATATTAAAAAAATAAGATTTTTACTTTTATGTTGCAAGTTAAAGGTGCAAAACACAACTGTAAAGACAGCTGCTGAGTATTTTTTCAATATTTCATAATTCTGTGGAACCAGTGCTACTAAAAATACTCTCCAGGCTAAGCTGCCTCTGAAACACTATATTTTAAGGGAGACATGACTACGGACACAGTTTTTACGACGGATCCTTGTTGTAACCTTGAGAGTGGAACATCATTCTAGAGGGAACCTAAACTGGCAGTGCAGATGCTACAGACTAACATCATGTTAAAAGAAGGTTACACAGTAAAAACAATTGCATATTTTAAGAATTAAGCATTTTCAAAAGACCTAGTGTCCACATAGTATAGTAAATGAAAATAACTCTTAAATAAATACGTTATAGCTGCCATTTCCCAAATTATAATTGTTGTGCAACAGTGCTTGTTATGGCTTTTGTGGGCGCACCGGTTAATTTGATCAACACATTACCCAGCAAACACAAGCATTAATGTGCATGGTTACATTCAGCTGTGTTAAAAAATAATCTAAATAAAGAACAGTTGTGTTTTTTGTATATGTGTATACAATATATTTTTATTTTTTTAAGTGTTGGTGCTTTGTTTGCATTCTCCTCTGTTATCACCAATCGTTAACTTACCAACAATAAAAAGATATCTAACTCTTTTATTTTCTGAGTTGCAACCAGAGTTGCACTGAGAAGTAGTTAGTATCATGAGATGAGCTGATGTGCAGTTTCACCAGGTGTTTGCTAATTGCTACTGGCTAGTTTGAAGGAACTGAGGGGGGGAGGGTGCTCTGTGAGACGGGAGCTCAGAAACTCGGAAACTGCAGCTCAGACAAGGAGTTGTGTCTCGAAGGTGGCGCTAGGTCCAACCAGGGATCCTGAAACAATCAAGGTAACACTCCAGGTATGTTCTTGTTGAAGGACTAAAAACAAACACAAAAAGTTGATTTTACATAATATTACCCCTTTAAACTACAACGATTTTACATGTTATCTAAAACTTTCTGCGTGTTTTATAAGGTGTGCAAAATTTACTCAAGAAAGATGTATAATTTGACATATACACTGCAACCACTCAGTCTGACATTAACAGTTCAGTAAACTGGATTTTACAACAGGCTGTGGTTTGTGTAGCAATATCAAAGATAGTACTGTGTTTTTGTAGGTCCAGTAGTTGGTTTAATATTAACTTCCTGCTGCACATAATAGATGTATGACTAATGATAACCTCTTTTATACCGTGTTGTTTTCTTCATAAATCGACAACAAACTTATCAAACGCTGCTTAAAAAGAGTAAGTGGCCCACTATAATAAGAAAAGCCACACATTAACTCAAAGGAAAAAAGAAGTGTATATGGAGGAGGGAATTATTTTAGAGAGACAAACTACTCAGTCTTATTCTTGACAGTCTGGTTTGTGTATGTACACCAACCATAAGCAACTGTAAGCAACTTGTCAGGTTTACAATTCCCTGCATCAGATTTCTGTCACACAAGTAGCTGATAATAAAAACTGAATTGAAAGAATAGTTTGCTAACTGTTGAAATGGATCCTGTTTGTCACTTTTCAGGCCAGAAACAGTCAATTTAATGCCAGAATGCCCCTCATATAAAAAAATGGACCAATAATGAAGGAAATATGAGGTTCGATAAAAGCTGAAACTTTACTTCTTTTATGTACAGTGACAACAATGTTCCACTCTATCACACCGCTGTGCCTTTTGAACTTGATGATTCCCCTGTTGGCGTTTGTCTCTATTGCCTTGTTAATGTACAAGCATCTCTAAGTTTAGAAAAGCTTTACATTTCTCCAACCCTTTTGTGTCTGTAGCAGATACACAAGCAAATGTGTTGTTAGTTTGTCTACCAATCCTGAATGCATTGGTGCAATTTGTTTTCCCACAGTAATGTAGGCTGCAAATGGTTTCTTTAACCATCAAAGAGACTGGTTAAAGAAACCAGTCTCTTTGATGGCTGGTTTTTAGCATTTTGTACTGCTGATCTGACAATAAAAGTTTAAACAATTTGTGTCCTGGATGTGTGGGGTCTGCAGTCACGTTAGCTGCTCTTTTCCAGTCCCTGTATAAGTCCTGGGTGGAGGAAAGGTCGACCATGATAGTCCTATCTGCAGACATAATTGTTACAGTTTAGACCTGTTGTCTTTTATGGATGAGTAGCAGCAGAAAAAATTACATATGACTACCTAGAATATCCAGCAATTGATCTATGCATCCATTGCCAATTCATCCTGATGGATTGAAGGGGAGGATAGACTGGTGTCACCAGTGGTCACCCTGGATTGGTTGCTGAAACCAATCCAGGTTTTAGTAACATGTGTTTCTACCTTATTTATGCTGTCTGTTCTTGAATAGTTACCACTATTATAATCATTTCAGATGAACACATTGTGTTGTAAAAGTACAACACAATGTGGGAGCTGTAGAAGTTCAACTAGGGACAGCTAAAGTGCCTGATTATCAACAGGTCTGCTTGTTTGCACCCATTAGTAATATGCATTTTTCTGCTGCTTTGGCCAGTATTAAAGTGAGCTGGATGAGTCTGTGTTCATTGTGCAATTTTGAAATGCCACCCACAAAACTAGATTGCTGCAATTTCTGCCTTGTATTTAGTTAATTGCCCGGATTCTAGTTAAGATTCATGTCAGAAATGCCAGAAATTCCTTAACAACACGAACATGACAGAATACCCACAGACCAAATGTTATTTTGGTCTGTTGGTTATTTATTTGACTATGTTAAGAGTAAAATCTATTCATATTAGCATAGAAATACTTTGGTATCTGTACAAAATATGCACGTGTGTGTCATTCTGACACAACATAAACTCCCTGAATTTTAGAGTGTAAGTCCACATTTTTTCTTTTTACTAGAAACCTTGTTCTTATTTTCCTCTATGGTGTGTGTGTAAACTAATTAATTAAAAACGTGCTGTCTTCAGGTTCAAGAGCTGGTGTGTCTCAGGATTTCAGAATATCATAGAAGTGTAATCAAATTATTTCTGTAATTTGATTGCTGGAATATTAAATAGATTCATCACACATGAAATAATACTTGTCAACTGTTTAGTACTAGAAATGTTGACGATTACGGCCTACAGCCAATGAAAACCTCAAATTATGTTTTTCAATAATATTTAAAACTACAGGAGAACAATTAACAATATTTTATGATACCAAAATGTTTATTCACTTGAGAATGTGTCTGGAGCTTCACAGTAAATCCATTCAATACTTGCTCAGGAATGTTTTAACATAAGTTACTGCATCAATATCATGTAGCATAAGAACAAGCAGATTGTGACTCTGCTAAGATGTTAAGGAAGCTATAGTTTCCTAGGCTCTTCAGGTGGTCTAGATTTTTGGATCTGATGTCTCTCAATCTCCACTTGAAAACACTCCACAGTTTCTCTGTTGGGTTTATTTCAAGGGTTTACATCCCAAATCATCACTGACATTGGAAACTTCACACTGGACCTAAACCAACTTGAATTATGTGCTTCTTCACTCTTCCTCCTGATTCTGGGACCTTAATTACTTAATTTTAAAAAATCCTTTCACCTGAAATGAAGACTGTACTACAGAGCAACATTCTCATCCTTTTTGTGCTTAGTCCAGGTAAAATGCTTATGACATTGCCCCTCACTCTGGAGGAGCTATCCCTGGTGGATGCACATGTTCTTGTAACCAGATAATGACCAATGATATGCTATCTACATGCAAAACAAGAAGAAAAGTACATGTAGCTGAGGATCTGATTTTTTGTACTTTGTCATCTCCATATGTAAAAAGCCAAAATGATCATATTTGGTCTGGGTGAAGCATGGAAGGCACATTGGGGGATACTTTAGTCAGCTGTGACACTGGATTGAAATTAACTGCACCATTCTAACTTAACCTTCAGGACATAAAGCTCTGCTGACTTAACACAGCGATATTGAACTTTGCCATATGTATGTGTGACTGAGGAACTTTGTGTCTGATGTGAGTTCCATGGCTTTTGGAGTGGAGAACGATTTAAAAATGTTGGAAGTGCCTTTAAGTTTGCTTTGCAGATGGAGCACTTGGAATTATAATCAGACCATAAAAGCATGTAAGACTAAAGACAAAGAAAAAACAGAACATGTGCAGAAAGACTAAATTGTTCACATTTCATTTTCAAATTTTTCTCACCTGTACCAATCCAGCCCTCTGTCGTAGTTTCTGTCAAAAAAGTGCGGTTCTGTTCCGAGTGCGCGCACATCTGGATGTATCCGGATGAACTCCAGCACCGCCCTGGTTCCCCCTTTTTTTACGCCTACTATTAACGCATTGGGCAGCTTCTTGTTCCCATATTTTTGCGCAACACTCATGTTTTTAAAATTCGCATCTGTCCCGTGAGCACCAGGCGGACCTTGCGCTTTGCTCTGGTCCCGGGGATCACTGGATCCTCGCTGAAAAGCCGACCTGACATTCAGCGAAGCACAATTGTCCAGCTTCCCAAGAAGTTTCTTCCCTCCTGCGTTTTTGCTCGGCGGGCAGCGTTTCCCGTCGTAAGTCTGGTTTGTCATGACTGCGCCGCGATAGAAAATAATATTGTAGCATAAGTACGCACAGGATAGGGACAAAGTAAATATGAAGGCGAATCTAGCGCTGACTCTATTCGCAGATGTGAGGAGCCTTTGCGCCATGTCTCCATGGGTTCAAAGTGCTGCATGATTCTCCATCGGAGTTTTCCTCTCCAGTCGGTCTGCGGTGAGAACCTGGTGAGAAGTGGACAGATTCCAAAGTGAGACAGAGCAGCGCATGTGGACAGGGATGTTTTTTTCCTGGCACCAGCTGTGAATTTGTCCTGCTGACTGATGAAGTGATTGAAAACTTGGCTCCGCAGAGGAAATGGGGTCAGTCCTCATCGAAAGTAGCTCCCTTCGAAAAACTTGCGCGGAACCATCGGTCTTGAAACGCATAGCCTACAAGAGAAGATTTTTTTATGTTCATCATAATCCTCCTAGTCATCTTTTTTGAGTGAGAAAAAAGGAAAAGATCGATTGCGTCTCAGTGCGCCCGAAACTCTCACCAGCGCAATCTTTCTGCGCGCCTCTGGGGGGATTTCAGTGCTCATCCCTCCTCTTTCTCTCATTCTGAAGTTGCGAAGTTATAGACACTCCCACCACCTAGTATAAATATTTAATCAACATTCTGACGTCACAATATCATAAATCTTTTGGCGTTCTCTTTTTTTTAAGAAACATGCCGATTTTCCTGAAAATATCTGGGCGTAGAGATTTTGCCATTGGGGCCAGAGTATACGTGATTAAAAGTTTAATAAACAAACGACTTTAAAACACATCTGTGATATCCCGCTATAAAAACGGTATGTGATGCTTGCACTTTCCTATGGCATAGCTTATAAACCTGGTAAAACAAACATTTTTAAAATTCAACTTTGAGATGTAAATGTTTCCAATTTATTTACAATTTGTGTTGTAATTGAATTTCTGATATTTTACTACTATTGTTAACTTTATATTAGTTTCTACAGACCGTTAATTAGTAAAAACACCAATTTAACTTACCTGTGTCTGTCAAAAAAATCCGCAGACTAATATGGCATCTAATTTCTGCTGTGTAGCTTAATCCATGTTTGCTTTTCACTTGAAACAGAATGATTCATCAAGCTTCAGAGGTATCCTCATGTTGATAAAAAAAAGTTTGACACACATGGGTATTACTAGCCTTAGAAAGTCAAGATCACATTTGATCTTCTGTTTTGCTATGATGCGAGGTGGATGCAGACTGGAATGCAAAGTTTTCAGCTCCTTTACTCCCGTGGTTAGGATTTAACTTTGAGAGAATATTAACTTCATTGACAGCACGGTGCCCTCTCTGCATTTTATTGGCAACTCTGGTTAACATATATATAAAAAATAATATAAACTACAATAAAACCTTTAAAAAATTTGTTTTAGCTCTGTAACCTCGATTAATTTTTAAAAGAGAAAAGCTGATGCATATGGGATTCTTTTCTATTATATAAACCCATTTTACCAATAGAACATTTTTGGCCATGACGATAGATGGTGTGTCATGGAATGCATAATGTATAATGTGAAATACTTGCTAGATGTTTGTGTTGCAAGAAAAGCTCCTAATTTTTTTTTAAGTTGCGGTTCTCTGTGATAGTTTCTACTGCAGGAAGTTTTTATGAGACATGACAGTTTCAGGGCAGCAAACTGACTCTCAAGCTTTGCTTTTTGTTCTCATTCCAGCAAAAGAAACCATATTCTATATTTAAAAATCATCCCATATATAAATCTAGTAGTGTTAAATAGATGCTACATAAGAAAAGCATTCAGCTAACTTTAAAAGTAGGTATCCTATTGTGCTGGACTCTGACTGCTGTGTCCTAATTAGCATCACATTGCTATACTGTCATTTGAGCGTGGTGCTACTGCCAGCTGGACTTTAGCTAAAACTCATGTTTCCTGCAGGGAAATTTGTCTTGGGTGATTCACACACGCTTTGAATTTTAGAGTTCTCATAAACCACAAAGAATAAGTAACCCTGCTAAGCAGTATGTATTATCATATTTCTCTTTCACGTCACTAATACAGCAAATTATATCAGTATGTTTCACTTCTCCTTTACTTTATTACTGCTGAAAAAGAGTAGGATCACATTTGCACTGTGATTTAGGAACCCAAAATCATTAAAATATTCCAGCCACTCTATATATATAAAAAAATGACATTATGAGGGTATATGTTAGAGGCATTATTTTAGGTCCAGTTTTGCAGATAAACTTGGAGAAATAAACAAATCTGAGGTGAGAAATGACAAGGCTCCAAATTCAAGGCAGACAGTTGAGTGTGTCACTTATGATTTACACTCAAAGATGGCTACATCTTTCTTATCAGTTTGATGGAAAGTCTGCCATCTGACAAAAAAAGAAAACAGGTTAACTGAAAAACAATAAAAATTTTGTGTGAAAAATAAACTGCCTTGACTATAATTCAGCACAAACTTACCAAAAATAGAAATGGTGGATTAAAGAAAAAGAAAAAGGACGGAAAGAACAAAACTGAAAAGAAAATGTTTTTCACTGGTGAAATTGTGAAAGTGTTTTATATAAGGACAGGAAGGAAAAGGAAATGTTAGTAAATTTAACTGCAACCAAGTCAAAGGCCAGATGCATATTGGTAATCTACTTTGCACATTAAAAACATGTTTAATATATACATTGAATCACTCTCTATTTTGGAACATTCTGTCATGTTGGTTTCAATCACTTGCTGTTGATTTGAGATGAAACTGAAGAATTTGAATGTAGTTTTTTCACTCTGTGAACCTAAAAAGCACTAATAGTAGAAATTACCTGACAACACAAACCCACTGCCACATGTTTGATGTGGTTCACTGTTCTTTGGTTTGAATGGCTCATCCTTTAATAATTGTTTTTACTGTGGCCAAAAAGCTTAACTGTTGTCTCACGTGATCACTTACAGATTTTAAATTTGCTTTATGGTGTCTATTTTCAAGAAGAGGCTTTATTTTTCAAATACATGTTCTGTCTCTGAGGGTGATATACTGGCTCAAATAGTTGAAACTAAAACTCAGCTGGGTCCTCCAATAGAACAGTGATCTAAAACATACGATAATGCTGATCTTGGAACGGATAAAGTAGTCCGAACTTCATTTGTATTGAAAATCCATTGACTATGCTAAGAAGGCAGGCCAGTGCCAGAAAACCATCCAATTTAATTAACTGTACTAATTCTGCCAAGAAAGTCTGTCAAAACTACCTCAAGAATTGTGTCCAGAAGTGTGTTGATGGCTACAAAATGAGTGTGGTTAAGCTACAGTTTCCTAAGAAAAATTCAACCAAATAATAATCAGGGTCTAAGCACAAATTAGTTCATGTCTAGATCAAAATCTCACAATGGTCACTGATATAATTTGTTGTTTACTAATATTAATGTAGATCATTAAATCCACCCAAACTTAACACAAAAAATTTCACTCTGGATAGCCCATAATTATATTGTTAAAGTGTCTTCTGCCACAGCATTTCATGTCAATGTACAGCTATACAATGGATTTCAACATGCATTTATTTTAATAAAAAGAAGGATAGCATAGAGTATCTGTTTTTGCAATGACATTGGAAAGACATTGGAAATACACAAAACATATTTCCTTTACTAGTTACACTGATGCTACCAGTTTGTCCATCATCTTTTATTTTCTGCCTTCCATAGTCTTCTCCTACCTCCTGTGTGTACTAGCTGCAGATCCGCACAGAAAAGACAAGATGAACAAAAGCCACGCAGTGAGTAAAGGCCGTTGAACAGCAGGTTACTGCTCTCCTTGTCAACCACAGTGTCACATAATTGTTGCTGACATTTTGCCTTTGTTTTTTTTCCCTTTTTTATCCAAACTTGTCTGATGCATCTTTTCCCCTTTTTTCCTTCTTTTTTTTTTTTTTTTACATAAACACAACACACAAGTTCAGAAATGTCATGTTCTTTGCTGTCTGGTGCGATATTCAATATTTGACAAAAATCAGCTAATTAGAGCACAGTTGGTTTTGACAGTGCTCAGCGGCTTCCCTAAACGTAAAGTCTAATCCCATTACACGAGGGGAAAAGTCGAGATTCAGAAAATTGCTTTTCAGCAGGTGAATAAAAGACTCCTAATTATTAAGAAAAATGATAAAACTCTCAGTAGATATAACTTCCAAGAACAAAAAAATAATAATTTGAACTGTTTTATAAAACAATTCTACATTTTGCGACAGAATCATTTAAAGGTAAAAAATACTCACCACCGAATGACTTTAATAGAAATGTTCATTGCCACTACACCAGAAATACATTCTGAGTTACTCATTTAAAGCCAATCTATTTTTATGTTGCAGCCCTTATGATGGACAGCTGCCTTCAGAGGCGAACATCGGTGTTGTAAAAAATGAAGCCATCTATTTTCTTCAGGCGCTTCGCAACACAGCTGCTTATTGATTTAGACAAACGACTGGGCAGATGGATTTTTGTGAGTTTTATTTGGATCTCAGTGTCACAGACAAAGAGTCTCTTCGGTCAATGATTGATCACTGTGTAGACAGGGCTTCAACCTGTTTCTGCGGTCCGAACCCAACACATTTTATTGATGGGTGAAGTGGATTTCAATGTCTTCTCAGTGCCTCTCAGATTTGTGTTCTTTGATTGCATCACAGCATCTTCGTTCCAGTTGGCCAACACGTCAAAGAAAACACACAAACATTGATAAGCTCACAAATCCTGAATCAAGCTGAAATGAGGAACCTCCCTCTTCTATAGAGCAGCATATCACAGAGCACTCAGTCTGAGGAAGCCCGAAAAAAACATTGTTAATGGCATTAGACTTTATAAATCTGGGTGCAAATAAACAAGTTGCTTCCACTATGACTTTGATGTGAGCCATTTTATAATGAATAAATAAAAACTATGTCTAAATTAAAATTTACAACCCACTGCTAACCAAAAGCCATCAATTGCTTAAAACACGAGTTGGTACTTTAAAGCACTTGTTGTGGATGTTCCAATATTTCATTCCCTCTTGTCTAATTTATGACCCTAGGAGTTAATTAACAGCCACAAATATTGATTGAAATGTCTTGTAGAGTTTTATGTCCAACAAAGATGAGGACGTTTAATTTGGCAATGTTCCGCTGAGAAAAAATTTCACAGAAGTGAGCGTGAGCACATGAAGAGAGTACATTTACAAGTTTCCCTCTCCAAATCATGCCGTCAAACAAATTAGCATGTTAAGCAGGGAAAAATCGGAGGGAATTGCATGTGTCTGAACTATTACACTTTGGTGTGAAAGAAGTTTCTGTTTGTGCATCATAAGGGCAAAAAAGAGAATATACTGTAGTGCAGGATATCCTCATTCTGTCAGTGTAAATTATTAGCTCTAATATGTTATTAAAGTCAACCAGTGCCTAGAGGAAGTTTTTTTAATTTTCTTTCTTTTATTGAACTAGGTAAAACCCAATTGAGATCCAAATCTAATTTTCAAAAGGGACCTGGGCAGAAAAAAAGGGTTGTCTCAATAAGATGTTTTCTTGATTTTTGTTTGTAAAGCACAGTAATTTGCGTTATTTTGGGCCTGGAAAAGTTTCTCCTTACAAAGGACGGTAATAAGAGAACAAAACAGGATAAATCATGAACGTATGATTGCCTCTGTCTGTAGCAGTTAAGCTATGACTAAATGTACTTTAGTCACTCAAAAAGCATGTGAGTAAACATTTTTCAGAACAGACTGACTAAGTAAATGCATTTTATTGACCGGTTAGGGTTTTTTACATTTTAAAGAAAATAATTATGACTCAATTTAAGAATTGTTGTAGAACTAACAGCATCAACAAAAAAAATACAGTATGGCTTTAAATTTGGCCAAAGCACAGAGATGGCCTTTTGAGGAATTTTTTAAATGATACAACTTAAAATGGGGAAAAGACATAAAAATGTCCCTTAATTTCCTTAATTTCAGTCACATTTCTGCCATTGAGTTTTGTGGCAATAAACAGAAGTCCGTCCATTGGAGTTCATTTGTTTTTCATGGCTTTATACCTTTTATCAGTCTTAAAATTGAAAATAACTGTTTACCTCCAGCTAAGATTAAAGTGAGGATTCATTATGATCAGGTGCTCTCAATAGATGATACTAGTCCCAAATGCATCCATTAAAAGTTTTTTTTTTTCTCTTGCACAACTCTACCAACAGTGTACTCTCCAAAATGCTGAGCATATCATCTGGTATGACCCAGGTGACTGAGATGAGCACAGTACCTATCTGTCCGTATCCGTACATGAATTTTTAAAGATATCTGATACTGACTCCCCTGCAGCACACTCTTCCTTCAGCAGTAATTTTACAGTTTCCTGAGAAGCCTTGCAGGTCATCAGACATCACAGCGCTATGAGTTCTGTCAGTGCAGAAGGAATAGGCTTTGCTAGTACAGAGATTCTCACATTAAAAACAGCAAATGCAGGAAATGTTTTTCTAAAAATAACACCACAATACATAAAAAGTAGGTGCAGCGCTAAGCTCCCAGAACTCATTATCTATATATCCCTCTTGTTAATACAAAAGCTACATCATTGGAAGAGCATCACTTCTTTGCAGAATTATATTTAACGACAACATAATTTATTTAATGTAAAAAAAGGAGCAAAGTATTCTGTATGATCCCTGTAAACATCAGTGTTTTAACTGGGAATCCATATGGACTGCCAAAGCACTTTACCATATCCATTATTGAACTGTAATGGGGAATTTTTAGAGCACTCAGAATTTCTGCTGTATTCATAATTTATATTTAAATCCTTCTTGGTCCCCACTACATATTCAGATCTCATTTGCTGTCATCCGTGCAGACTCACCACCTTTATCCTTGAGTAATCTAGTCTCAATTAAAGTTCTTATTGGGATTTGGGGGAGGATTTTGGAGGGAATGTGATTGACAATGACTGAGAAAAACAGATAGCAGGAACAATACGTATATTCTCAAACAGACGGTGGAGGAATTGGATGGCATTGAATTTTGTGTTTCATTTTACTGTCACACAGATCCTGCTCCATTTATCAGTTTCTCACAGAGGAATTCTGTTCATTTCTTTATATTTATGGGGTTTTCAGAACTAAAGAAAAGGAAGCCTGTGGGAGCTCTGAATATATCAACAACTTTTTAAATAAACAGGATTCTCCAAATAGTGCAGTACAAGTTCAAATTTAATGTAGAAACACAAGAGGACCTCGATGACTGAATGATTCATTGTGTTTTGCATGGCAGAACTGAAGTGCTGAAAAATTTAATTTGCAAAAGCTTCTTCAGAACAATAAGATAAGGGGGGAGGGAGGGCATGGTCTCACAGGTCCTCTTATATGATGGCATCAGAGCTGACTACTGATTACTGTGAAGGCTGAAAAATAAAATACATGAGAGTGAAAAATTAGCCAATTATGGTATTAAGTGATCTGGTAGACAATAGTTTTTCTTCTGCTATCATTAAATTAAACTAAAAGTGATTTAGTACTTGTGATTATATTATGCGTAGTAAAAGCCTTACTTTCAGAAAGGGCTATTACTGTAGGGAATCAGGGTGAATTTCCCTTGAGAGAGTCCAGATCAAACCTAATCTGAGGTTTCATCATTGCCATTTCTATGGAGAAGATGATTCAAATATCCGAACTGTGACAGTCAGAAGAAATATGTTGGTGGAATTAAAAGATTAAACCTGTATCAATAATTTGGGGGCATAGCTGTATCTGTCCATGTAAGTATTATTATTATTTTGAAATCGTTGCTATGTAATTATAGCATTTTCCAGTGTAATTTAGTATAAATACATGTCACTATATGATCTATTTAGTCAATGCAATCAAATTGGTTCTTACATGAACTTTCACATTCTAGGAATAATAGTATTCCACAATGACTTTCTGTTTAAGACAGAAGCAATGGAGTGTATATGAGGGGAAAAAAGTCCTTCACTTTTTCCTCAGATTGAGTAGACTTGATGTCATAATGTAGAGACTAAAATACAGTTCCCTATTCCCTGTCTCAGTCAAGCTAAACGCATCCCGTTTGAAAAGACGGCAACTAAGAGGATCCAGAAGCTGGAGCTGACACATCCACAGAGTGCAGGCTGGGATGTGACTCCACTGAAGCTTGAATCTTTGCCTCACTATCAGTGTAAGACGGCTTTTGAAGTGAGTTGAAAGAACTTAAATCTGATGATGACTGGCTGCACCTCTTCATCTGTGACTATGAGTGTGTGTACGTAGCATACCTAATGAAAACGCTGCTGTTTCAAATTTCCTCCGAAACTGCCTGAGATTAGAAAGCTGATATCCATCTGCATGGACAGCAGTCTATTGCACATCAAGTAAAGGACTGAAACTATTGCATCACTTTAGAAGCCATAGGTTCTAAATCAATATTCATAAGTCAGATCTTTAAGTAATGATCCTACCTGTTCATGAGCTATGGGCACAGATGAAGTATGGTGGATCTGATACATGGATCAAACGAACAAATGCACTACTCTGGTCTGAAGGCACAAAAAATAAAGCCAATTACAACATATTCAGACATTTGCTGTTGAAAATAATGTTAAATCATTAAATCATATTGTTACTATCAAATTCAAAGAACAGTTATTCTTAAAAAAATGCAACTGACTGGCTCTATGTTTTGCTCAGTAATACAAGTCAGAGGTGTGGATTTGAGTTATAATCAGTAAGACTCGAGTCACATGTTTAATCGCTTTAAATTTCACTTGAGTGCAATATGAAAGACATTGGACTTGGACTTTCACACCAAAGACTTGTGACTTTATTTAGATGGGAATCCTTTGACTTGATACCCCTGGATCAGACCTGATGGAGCCATACTTTTGAAAATGACAGCTGATTTTGTAGCAAAGCCTGTTACAATTATTTTTAATCTTTTGATCCAAAACAAAGAAATCCCTTTATTGTGGAAGTCAGGTTTTGTTATTCCCTTATTAAAAAGAGGTGACACAGCAGGTTTTAACTATCTATAGGTCAGTGTCAAATTTGTGTCTTGAATCTTGTGTTTTCTGTCCACTAAAAGAGTTTTCATACTTAAATTAATTATTCTCAAAATTGCAATCAGGGTTCAGGAAAAATGACAGCATCATCACAAAAGGAACAAAAGTGATTAGTGCTATGCTTATTGCTTTTATCAAACGCAGTACTGTGCGTCTCTTTTTATCCATCTGTCAAAAGATAGTGACACTGTTGACCATGGTGTTTTAAACCACAGACTTCTTTGCTTGGGACAGTCAGATCATGTAGATTCTTACAAATTATTTAAGTGACAGGACTGTATAAAGTGATAGTCTGTGTTCTTCATTTTTGATTGACCAAAAGGAGGTGCCACAGGGTTCCATATTAGGTATCCTCATGTTCATTTTGTATATTGATTATTTAGGACAAAATGTGTCAGGTGCTATTTATGCATTTTTATGCTGATGACACAATTATTCACAGTTTTGGATTAAATGCTTCTAAAGCTGAAGAGTTTGCAGAGATCCCCACATTAATAATCTTCTAAAATTGTTAAACTAAAATTGTTTTTTTTTCTTTGGAAACAAATACAAATTTTCTTTTAAGTTGAATAAACAACTTGTTGCAGCAACATTTTTTATCTTAGATTACAGAGACGCCTCTGATGAATGTCTTCTTGAATAGTCTTTGTTTAACAATCATTGTAATCTGTACAGTCGAGCGGGATGACCTCCTTTTTCCACCAGGAGGTTGGAACATTGGTAAAGTGTCATTTATGACACCATGTTTGGGCTGTTGCCTCTCTCCGTGTGTGATTTAATGACACAGACAAGCATTGGTTCTTACTCTTTGCATTCAAATGATAATTTTTTGCTCTCTGTTCCATTTTTACTCAGTTCTGTCTACATGGAACATGTTGCAAAATGCCTGAAAATAACAGAACCTATGTCATTGAGCACAGTTAGGCTCAGACTAAGAGCCCTAGAGATGGAGTTCTTAAATTGTGACTGTTTTTAGTAATTATTTGTTATAATTATTTAAATCTCAGTCAGGGCTCCCTTAGAAAATAGGCTTTAAATCTCAGTGGGACTTTTCTGGTTAAATAAAGGTTGTTGCTGTTTTTCTTTTTTTTTCTTTTTTTAATTTACACTCAAGATTTAACGTCTAAGACTTTCACTCGATGTGAAACTTGCATACCATGACTTTTGTACCCAACTTAATTGTGACTTGCAAAGCAATACCTTTGGTAACACTTGGTAACACTTCTGCTAAAAACATTAACCAAGTTTTCCAAGAATCCGTGAGATACCTCATGTTTAAACAAGTTGGTGTCAGAAAAGTGTGCAATTATTTTGCATGAGTATTCATTCTGTCAAGCTGTCTGCATGAATGGCCATTATTTTGAAAGTAACTGACAGTTTTACATTACATTTTGGAGAGCCAAAATGTGCAAAAACTTCTCTTTGTCTGCTCAGTTTTTGAGCTGACAGCACCCTCAAATTAAAGCTGTCAGTCTACATGTCTGCTTCCTGTCAACTTGTTACTTCACATCCATTGCACTGACTGGAAAAGTTTGTATCAAAATGTTTGGGTAAATTTTACATCACTCATTCAGTGCCATGTGTATTTAGCTGAACAGTCGTTTTCTAACATGTAAATTATATTATCAGCTCTGTGAGTGAGGTGTAGGAAACAAGAGAAAATTGAGGGCAAAGACACAAAGTTAGGATAGAAGAGTTCAGGAACAGAACCACAGACAGCGTGAAAGTCTTTGGTGCTAATGTGGGGCCTGAGTGTGTAACCTCACTCTCAGGGTGCTCTGATTAAAGAATGATTTATAGGCCTGTTGGAGAGCCCTCTCAGCAATCCGTCTCCTCAATGAGATTTTTTTCCTCTTTCAAGAGGTTTGGTAAATCAAGCCATCTTTGCAAGGATCTCATGTGGACAATGTCAATGTGTTAGTGAGAGGGAGTCATTAAATGCTATGATCATAAAAAAACATGGTGGGTGTGTGGGGGGGGGGGGACTATACTTGGGGGGAGTGTGTTCGTAGATGCATAAAGATACTTATTTATCACATACGGTGTTGCTTGTGACTCTGTCAATGAAATAAATCACCTTATGGATACACATAGACATGCATTGCCTTAACTGATTGATCACCAGAATAATTCTGATGTTTCAGGTTAAAGATTCATTTATATATGAAAATGTGTAAGCTGTACAGTCATGCATTTAATAAAAGCATTAGCTATAATTTACCAATGGGGGATGATGCTGCTTTTTTTTTTCTTGCTCAGATTTTAACATTTGTGTTTATAACATTGCAACATGTCTTAAATTTAAGTTCCTAACTTCTAAAACTTTTAAAGTTTACTTCGTGTAAGGTTACAATACCTTAACATAATTAATGAAACCCCACATGATGTCATCAAACTTCTGACAGGTCAGTTAAAAACAGCTGTGGTACTTAGAGCCATACTTGAAGACATTTTTAAGGTAACAGCTTATTCACAAGTATTTCTTTTGCAACACCATAGAAAAAAAATCCAAATAAATCTGCCAAAATATCAGAAAAAAAAATGTGTGGACCTCTACAAATCCAATTCATCATTGGGGTTCAATTTCTCAATGCATGCCAACTCCACATTCCTCTGTTTAAAATGGTATGCACAAGGACATCAGCAACTGGATGTCCAGCAATCATACCAAAAAGCTTTATGAAACAAATATTGAAACAACAGCACATCAACCAAGAGACTAAAGCATGTGTTTTTCAAAATTACAATGACAGTAAGTATATGGCCAAATTTGTAAAAAAAAAAAAAAGTGGCTTGAGGACAACAGCATCAAGGTTTTGGAGTGGGTATCACAAAACCTAAACCACAAACACAAACAAGGCAAACAGTTCCAGCAAACTATTTGGAAAAGCTTGTGGAAGAAACCCCAAAACGTTTGACACAAGACATACTGTTAAAAAGGCAACTCTACTAAATACTAAGTAAATATGTAGAAATGACTGACTTTCAAGAAAGTAAAGAACATTTCTCTAAATGATTCACTCTCTCTCAATTCTGGCATTTAGCAAAAACAAGTACTCAGTATCATTCACCAAGTAAATTCCAGTTTTGAACATAGTTGAGCGTTTGTTTTGAACACAAGAAGCTCTTAATGTCTATTTTTTTCCCAAACAAACGAAAATAACTAATTTATTTTCAAAAAGTATTGAATAAGATATAAATATTTATTTAGATATAAAGACAACAGGGAACCATGATACGAAGTCACTTCATTCTCCTCTGGCACGCCCATTAATCATTACGAAGTCATCCAAAGACTAAATCCCATCTCTCAGATGGTGTCACATTGCTGTTTGTTCACAGCGTGCCTCATGAATCACAAGTATGACACAATGAAAAGCGTTTTGTTCATGAACATCTCTAGAGATCACCCACAGTATTCATTTTCTTTTGTCACAAAAATCAAACTTAAAGTACGCCATTAAAATTTGTACTGTGACTCAATTAATAAGCAAGGTAAATACCCACTCTGTGTGATGTTTCCCAATTATCTCCTTCTGTTTACCCAATTATATTAATTAGAATGCATAGTATTTACATCCCCTAGGACAAATAAGCCATTGAGCTAAACCTATTAAGCTCATGTGAAAATAATTAACCCACAAACTGTTGCCATTGTCTCTTCATGCCGTAGTAACTTTTAGGAACAGCTTGTAATCGGCTTATTTCTACCCGAAAAAAAAATTGGGTGAGAAATATAAAGTCATATTTAACACAAAGGAATGTCAACTTTTAATGAAATTGAAAGTTGTCTTTTACAGGCATTGTTTTTTGGTTTTTTTTGCAATTGTGTGCTAATAATTTAATACTAGCGTATGTCTTTTATATAGGGAGGCCTGGAAACTTAGCAGACATGTGAAATATGACCAAAAAAAATCCAACAATTATGTCTGTTTGTTTATAGAATGTCATAAAAGCTATGCTAAATAAACTTTCATTTAAAAAGGTAAAAGACAAATAAATATAGTTGGAAAGAAATGAAGGAAAAAATTATGCACTGACAAATTTATTCGGACGTTTTGAAGCCACTTTTGGCTTCAGAACTTCCTGAATTGTTCATGGATTCTGGTTGATGTTGAAATAATGCTACACAAGGGAAAAAAACGGGTGGATATTGTGGAATAAAATAAAAGTATTCATGTAAACCATCCTTGAAATGTGGCAAAATGTGTGTTTTTACTTTTAAGTTTTTATTAAATTCTAAGAACAAAATTCTCATTAGTGCCCAATGAAAAATATGCTGAATCTGTGACATATCCAAAAAAGAGGAAAAAAAGAATACCACACTTTGATTTCACAGAGAGAGTGTCTTTAATCAAGTCAGTAACAATGTAAACAAAGCAAGCCAAGGCTCCTCTGTGTGCTTCACTCTATATATTCAAATTTGCCCTTTAACAATGTAGCCCACGTATAAAACTAACCTGTCTGAATAACAGTGATTAAACTGGGCAAACGGCTTGCTCATCATTATGGCACAAGGAGAGGGCAGTCACAGAGCACTTGAAGGTGCTTAACAGTCATAGAACACAATATTTTTTTTCTCTGCTGATTAGCTTACATGGTGCCGAAGAGCATGGGCGACATACCAAGATGATAGGAGCAACATTTTAAAATGCGACAGCACCTCAAGGACCCGAAAAAGATTTAAAGACAAGTGCCATAATTCCATGTTTTTAGCACAAATTCCCAAGCAAGCTTATTCCACCTAAAGTGAAAACATGTTATCCTTGACTGCCATGCAAAATGAAGGAGCAGCCTTGGCAAATACACAAAGGCGGCTCTCAGAATCCCAAGCCATAGAGAACCCAGGCTACAATCGTGCTGGGGCAGCTCATTCTGTTCAAATCACAGCATGAAGTCTTTGTGATTAACTAGGTAGTCCATCTTTGACGGGTATGACAAGACTGCAAACAATACGTACTGAATATGTAATGGGTTTATCTGTGGGGAAGATGTGTAGCTCCTTAAAACTATGCTGTCTTCCGGGAAGAAGTGCCAATTATAATATTAAAGCTGTCTCTACCAGTGACCTTTTTGCATTTGCTCGGTGTGCTATTACACTCAATCAAGAAAGGTCAGCTGTGGACGTGGGGCCCATGCAAAACTGCCTTTTTTTATATTGTGTTCATTGTTTGTGCAACTTTATTTCCTTCTTGCTGCCCACAATTACATGAAACTTTGACTGACTTTGCTCTAGGATGGGATTTTACAGACAACACAGACCAGGACATAACAACGGACTTTGCATGCCAGTATAGCTAACACTAGTGCACTTTTAATTACTTTGTAATTTATATAACATTGAAGTGTTAATGTTTTTATATGGATGTTGACTGTTTCAATGAGCTCCTTAAATCAGAGGTAGCTTTTGTTGTTATGCTCAGTTATTATGACTTTAATAAAATAATTCTGACTTTCAAGTATTGTATGTTTGGTATTATCTTAAACATGGACTGTAACTTACAATCTGTGCCCCATGTTTTGCCATATGACTCCTGGAAAAAGATCCCGCAACCCCAAATACCAATGAAGTCTCTTAGAAAGTAGATGGATGGACATTAATTCATCTTTTTTTTTCAGTCAGTTCACAATAGGGTTTTTCCACCGCACTGTTTGGTGCATCTATATATTTTTTTCAATTTTAAATTTATAATGCAAGAATATATAAATAAATAAAAACTTTATTTCCGAATCTTTAGATAATAATCAATCAACATCCTGTTTCTGAACTCACCTGAAACGTTTGAACTAGCTCGAATACCTTTTTGATTATGTGGAAAGGGAGCCCCTTAGTGGACAAAGTGTGAATTTACTGTTAAGTCAAAATAGGGGCATAAACAAAAATGTAAACGTTTCATCATTTTTACTTATAGTGACCACATGTTAGGCTGAAAAGATTTGTAAATGCTACAAAACTCTTTAACATATATTTTGTTCACATGCTGGAATCGATAAATCATCTCCTTTAGCACATTTATTTTAGACTTAGTTATTTTTATCATAATATTTATTTGTACCCATGTTTATTTATTTATTTATTTATCTGCCACCCACAGAAAAAGTGAAATATTACTTTCATTTCCTGCGATCACTGCCCTAATCTTACAGCCTCAGAATTTTTGGGAACTTATTTCTGGGGGAAAAACTAAACCTTGCTCCTCTACATAATCTCTGCATGGTTAATACAGCAACCAAAAATATACTGCACTAGTATAGGTGGTAGTATATGTTTTGTTTAATTTACATAGCTTTTGAGATTCAAAAAAATTATCCTTTTTTTCTGTTGCATTTTGAAAATATCACCCTACAAGTACTCTCACAAATACATTAAACTAACTTTTAAAAAAGTTTACATACCACTTTTACAAAAACATCAGAATTCTATGATATTTCTTACAACTATCTCAATAACTGAATATTCCCAAAGATTTCTTTTAAAGGGCAGTATTATATATTTTCCAGGCACATAGTGCCATTTTAAGGTACGATCAAGTAACTATGTTACCTTCAGTTACAAAAATTGCTGACTTAAAATAATTTTGACTTTGTAATTTGAAGGCTGCCAAGGGAGATTCAAGGATTCTTCAAACATGCATGAAAGAGTAAAAGCAACACTCCATGTATGTTTTTGATGAGGAACTAACATTATGACATGATATACAGTTGAAGAAGTTCAAGTTTCAAAGTACACACACCCCCCTCCCTTTTAAGTACTTTAATTCAAAAAGTGGAACTCGTATAGATTCAATAGACACAAGGTAATATATTCATGGGTTCATTTCTGTTCAGTCTGATGATCCTGGCTTATAGCAAATGACAATTAAACATCACAAAAGACTAATAACAAAGGATTTTAATACAGAACTGTCACCCTTTTTAAAAGTAAGTCCATGCGTTGACTCAATATTTGCTCAGAGCCCTTTTTTCATGAATTACTTCAGGGCATCATGGAGGCAGTCAACCTGTAAATGCAAGATTTGCTTTCTTCTGAAAGGGGACTTAAGACCACAAGTCATTTTTCTCCTTTGCCTTTGTAATGCACTTCTGATGTTGTCTCTGGGATGGGAATGGCCAAACCCAAAGAATGTGACAGTGGTAGACCACATCCAGTTGGAGGCAGTGGTGAAGCTCACTCAAACCTTTGAATGAGGTTTGCTTGATGATCATTTCAGAGCTGTATGTCAATGTTGCTTGTGGACCCTTCTGATTTTTTCTAACCACAATCTTTCCTTCCACACTCCACTCAACTTTTTGCTTGCATGCACATAGCATTCTGCAAATAGTTTAGCAATAACCTTTTTGTGGCTTACCCTTATGTGGAGGATGTCTTTGACCATCTGCTAGACATCCATCAATGCGATGGTTCGCCCCATAATTGTGTATGAAACATGACCAATCCATTCTGAGAAATGGATTTTTGCATTTTCATTACATGTATGCATTATCCTCAAAGTTTTAAGAATTATACACTTGAAATATATCGCCCTGTAAGATTTTACATTATATAGGTTTTAATTTTGAATTAAATCAGAAAAACTAATTAGTTTTTCAGTCATTTTTCTTTAACATGTCTTTATGCTTTTACCTTATATCTTTCAAAACACAATGGAACAGTTGTCATTTAATCCTTCAATAGCAACTGTTTTAATTCATGAAATAATGAATACTTTTACCACATTTTGACTTTGTTCATGTATTTATTTTAGGAGCATGTTAAGATTATTGTGGTACAAAAATAGCTGACTTTTGCATTCCTTGTTCATACGCCCCTTGTGTGATTTTATACTCCTATCACATTTGAAATAAATAAAATAGCTTAATAAAAATGTATAAATATGAATTCTATTGTATGTGTTCATGTATAAAATGACACTCTACCTCAAGTTCATCAGATTAGTCACACATATTATTGCTATGACTTTTGTTGGAGCTTAGTTATTCAAGACCATGTTCAGGAACATTAATATCAGAGTGAATGAGTAATGTTCACCAGATTTTGCTATTTTATAATTTCCATCTGTTTTCCCTAAGGCAGGCAAAACATAAAACATATAAATTACAATCATGGCATAAAATCATGAGACTACACCAAACAATCACCCTGTTGACACACCTAAAATGAAGAGACATGTCATATTGTGTTGCTTTAACTGTCCCATTTCAGATGCTAATTAATTTCATAAAAATCCTTCATCAAAGAACAAACAGAAACCCACACAATATTTTAAGCTGTTAGAAAGCATGTTCAGTTCCGTGATGGTCCTAAATGGAAAACCAAACTCACCAGATTGTAGATGATTTCATAATTTTAACTGTAGCTCTTTGATTAATGTGGTCGTCTCTGTCCAAGAGAGTCTAAATTCCCGGTCCAAACAGCACACTTGCTTTGAATTCCACACTGTAGCAAAGTTGGCTGTCTGCACCATAAGAGCCACTGAATAAATATTTTACCACTTTTGAAAAACTTTCATCTGTGAACATTTGGGCCTGGCCGATCAAATCTCTTTTGTGACAAAAAAAATGTTGTTTGTGAGCGGGGCACACACTTACTGTGTGAAGAGAGACTGTTAAAGTTTGATTCATCATTTCCTGTGGGTGGAGAAGAGTCCACTGCCAAACACAGAGCTTCATTATAATAAAACGAGGGAAGCTATCGGTCTCTGTGGAAAATGGCCATCTGTAGTAAAGTGCTTTCTACACAACTAACAACATAATGGCATCTACACACCAGCAAAAATGTTTTTATGCTCGTGAAAGTAATTATGTTAGGTTCTAAAATGGCTTTAAAAATCATTTACGATGAAGTTATTAAAACAGGCAATCATATTGCTCAAATAGATCAAGAGATTGCAAATGCTATAAACTACGGTTATTTGTGCAGCAACTAAGTTTTTATATTGCAAGCCTCTTTATAAGATTTTATTACTTTCTCTTGTATTTTTCAAGTATTCCCAGATAATTGTGTCGGTACAGTTGGTTTTGTCAAAACAAAACTCTCAGTTCCAACATTATAAGCACTGAATAAAATATGGTGAATCCCAAATTTAGCAAAGATACACAACAACTTTCATGTATCCGACATTTATTAGCCACTGTATTTATTGCACCCTGCTAATAGTTGGCTGGACACTCTTTTGCTTTTAGAACTGCCTTAAATTATTAAAACGTAAATTCAACAAGTTGTCAAAAAGATACTTCAGAGATTTTGGTCTATAATGATATGACAGCATCACACAGTTGCTGCTCATTTATTGACTTCATATTGTTGACGATAATCTGCTATCCCAAAGGCGTTCTCTTTGCATTGTGATCTTGTGTCAACAGCTAAAACTTTTAAAATGAAAACATTAATGGATCCATGCTCTTATAATGTTTGTGCCAAAATTTGACCCTACCATGTCGATGTCACAGATGAAATTGAAACTCATCGGACCAGACAACATTGTTTCAATATATTACTGTCCACAGGCTGCATGGTGCTAACAACTGCACCAGTGCACTGCTCTGCTACCATTTAATGAGAAGGTCCTGGGTTCAAATCCCTCATTAGAGTGTTTCTGCATGGAGTTTCCATGCTCTCCCCATAAATATGTGTTATTTGTAGATACTCCGGCTGCCTCCCACAGTACAAAAACAACCATGTTAGGCTAGTTTGTCTCTCCTGATTACCCTCAGGAGTGATTAGTAGGGTGCATGTTTCTTTTATTTTATTTTTTTACACCCAGTTGCCCTATGATAGACTGGTGCATGTTCAGACAGGCACCTGGAGTGGTCTTTTACTGTAGCCCGCCTGCTTCAAGGTTCAGTGTGCTGCTCATTAAAAACTTAGCTGCAACAAGAAGAGAGTTGAACTACTGCTTAGTGCGCCAGTGACTCTATAAGATACATTTGGCCTTGCTTCATTTTTATTAATTTTAATTGGTGTTAATTAGTTTTCTTCATGACTGTTTAATACACATATACACCTGCAAACAATGGTAATAAATCCTGGCCATATAGACCATATTGCTGTAGTAAAAATAAATAAGAATTAAATCCAAACATAAGCAAAACATTTTACTCTTGAATGGTGCATGTGTTCATTAAGGTTTCCATTGACCCCTTTGAAGTAATACCACAGTACAACAAATACTAAGGACAGAAGAAAAACACTATACAACATATTTAACCTTACAGAAAAATGTGTTCCTTGAATCTGATAGCAATTATTGGATGCAGCCTTCCACTGTTTGAAACTGGAGAAACCTTATTGATCTAGAAGCAAGAACCCACCTGTTCTTGTTCTTGTGTTGCATTCATTGGGCTCTGCAGGGATTCATTCATGACTAATCAATTCACAGATCAAAGCAAGCTGAGCAGGAAATATCCCCTACAACCTCATCACTGGCCTATGCTTTCCTAAGGACATATATTAATAAAAGAATATGGTCACAAAAACCCTTGGTCCACTGCTGCTTTCCCATCGATCCAGAGTGTTTCATGCAGTACTGGGTTTTATGCATATAATGGAACATTAAAATGTTGTTTATTAATAATGTAACAGATTGAAGCTGTTACAGCACTGCTGAAATCAATTGGTTGTGACAGAATGAAATGAAAGATGCCATGACTTGCCTTTTGACCCTGTTTGAGCAATTTTAGGGCAACTTTTTCAGTGAGTGTGTTAAGACAAAGTCTTAAACATCCTGCATTTTAAAGCCCAGATGGGATTATATGATAAAAATAGTGCAATTTTATTTTTCATTATCTCTTTTTTTAAATTCATAATACAGTCTGACCACAAACAACAAAAAGTGCAATGCAATTTAGGCCTTTCTCAGAAGTTCTTCAAGAAGTTAGATATTTACTCATTCTGGAAACTGAACACAGGGCAAAAACATTTCTCTGTTGTTCACTTGAATCCTTTTAAAAAAAAATTATAATAGACCATCCATTAACCATGCTCTGAGACTAATAAATGTTTTAAATTATTGGATACAAAGTGACTTAATAGGGTGCTTTATTGATTTTTATGGGCTACAACACTGCAGCTACTGTCGGCCAAACAATATATCCATTATAATCTTGAGTTATTATTGTTCAGTTTATCATCCACGAACAAGTCAATATATTATATCTTCAATTTACTCAAAGAGGAGAATGATGAATTAATTTATGCCTGTGGGAGTTGTTTTCTTTACTTTCTTCTTCCTTCGAAGATACACACTATACTTTACGGGAGAAAATTAAAACAATGTTGCACAGTTGATATGGTTGCTCATCATGACATAATCTAAACTATATCTAATATCCATGTTTTGGACAGGGGGAGGCAAGTGGAAAACCCAGGAGCAATACATGTATAAGAAAACATACAAACTCTGCTCATAGCTAATAAATACTCCACCAAGGTTTAACCGTAACACAAACCCTAGTTAATGTAATTCATCTCACAATTGAAACACTATATTGTTACAATATATGAATTCCTTGCTGTGGTTTAGAAACAAATAGAAAGTAAATTTTTCTTTTGCTGTTTTGTCTTTGTAAAAACATGACTCTAAATAGTTATATTATTAAGATTTTTTTCTTGGTATAGTGGTATTGTGACGAACCTTTAACTTATTATAGTGCACTGTTTTATTTAAAATACTTGTTCAACTGTCCACCATGGTTTAAAATAAATATTGACAGTGAATTATGTGCACTCCCTCCAAAGTGGGTGTGGATCAATCTGTTTCTACTGTAATGAGAGAGCATTCTCTGTCACCCTCCAGACCGTCTGTGAGTTCCACCACATTGGTTTTGCTTGATGGTAGATGTCAGTGAGAACAGAACAAATAGGTTTTGAATGAATACTGGCAAATTGAATTCCTTCCTCATTTGTTGGGTGCCACTGTAAATGGATACTTATTGACGTCCATACTTTCCTTGCCAAGAGGAGCAACCCTCAACATTAGAGATCAATAATAGCAATTGAGACATTTCAATTCTCAATCTGTGCGAACAGAGATGGAATAAAATAGCAAATATGAGATAATAGAGTGAAAGTAACAGGAGACCGGACTTTTCATGATGACTGAGCCGATAAGTTCCCATTTGGCCTCCTTGGACCAGTGTGCTTTCTTTATCAAGTCCCTTCATATTATTCATTCTTTCATGCCAATCCAGTGATATTGTACATTTGTAAAAAAAAAAAAAATTAAAAACTCAAACAAAGCCAACATGAACATTATTTTAAAGCAGAATATTGTGTAGTTATTGAATATAAAATATTGCCCTTAGATCACTTAACTAATAGATTTGCATGTGCCATATGAAAGAAATAGAACTCCATCTGTTTTTTGAGTCTGTGGCTTGTTTTAAATCTTTACATTGATTTGGTTTTAGGTAGCTCTCTGAAAAAAGGGGAGGTGGGGTGAATTAAGCACAGCATTGCAAAAGTGATTATCTCCATTCTTTACCCTAATGGTGAATTTGACACAGAATGCTAAATAGAAAGGCCTGATAAGCCTGGGGCATTTTGGAAGAAACTGGCTTTGCTGCAATCACTTCATGAAGCTCTGGCAAAATGTAGCCAGGGACATGTTGTCAGAAATTATGTCTCTGTCTCCCTGAGTAAACAAGCCAGCACACATTCATTAAAGAGCTCTTGACTGGAGCTCAAACGTGTATTGACCAGCTCAGGGAAAAAATAGGAACCATTTCCCTGTATGAACTGTGGCCATTTGTTACAGTTTAGGATTGATTCTTTGTCATGGCAACCACCACTGTGTGGTCATGAAACAAAAAAATTGTATCATCTCAGCAAAAATTGATTTAAAACTAAATGCTTCCATCAATACATGACAGGGTACTGGTGCACTTTTGCACATGTCAGTTATTTTTACTTTTTTCAGAACTCTCATAAGTCATTATTCATAAAATTGCATGTCTCTGTTGCATTCTGGAATGGATATGTAAAACACACTTTTTTTTTTTTTTTTTACAAATTATTTAACCAGTCATAGTGTTGTGGTTGCCTAGTTACAGGAACCTATGACGTTAATGCAATCCACTCATCTTTTGGCTATACTTGCTTATCCTTTAGGATTGTAAGGGACTCAAGTGCCAGCTGACTTGAGTTGAAAGGCATGCAACATCAAGGACATAGCAGTAGTCTGTCACAAGTTTAACACATAGACACATAAATATATTTACTAATATTTAAATGAAATATATTTAAATATCCATATGGCAAAGTCAGTGTCTGCAATACATTTACCAGATTATATCCCTCCAAAGATTAGACTTTCATGGATATGCCTGTATGTCTCAATTTAGATTCTGTATTTATAAAGCTACTTAAAAAAACTGACTTTGCTGTTTTATAACGCCTTGATATTGGGCCTCTTTTACTTTAAGAAGCTCCTGCTTTTCTGACACTGCATTCAGCACATCATCACAACATTGCTTCTTATTATGCCTTTTACAGCATTCTTTGGAGCATTGGACTGAGATAATACTCCCCCTTTAAGAAATCAACACAGGCTTTTTTTAGAAAGGGGAATTAAAGTGCAAGAGAATACCATTGGAAGCTGATGGTCAGCTTCTACCACTGAGAGATGTTAACCTACTGCCACACTCTGTGGTACTCAAGCTGTGCTGCTGCAGGAAAAAAAAGAATCTCCAAAGGGTTTTAGAGGGTCACTGGCTGCCCTCTGACCTGCTCTTGATCTGATTCCTCACATCGCCCAAGAAAATCCTGCAGGGCCCCTTTTGCCTCCTCTTCATCACATTCCCCTCAGGTAGACTCAGAACCTGAAACAAACACGCACACAATCATGCTGTGGAACAACTAGTAAAACTTCCCAGCCAAGCAGCCATTTCTCATGAGTAAAGAGACAGGGATTAAGTCCATTGATTTTTTGTTATAAAAAAAAGCCTTTTCTCTCTTTACGTTTTACAGCTAGCTTTCCTTAAATTCTTCATTTTTAACCACAAACCTCAAAATTAAATTAAATCTAACACAACCAAACAACCATACTGTGAAAGTTTTTTTTTTTTTTTATATCGGCAATTTGGCTCACCCATTCTATCACAAAAAAATCCCAAAATTATATCAATAACTTTGTCACTTTTGCTTCAAATTAGTTTTCTATTGTTTTTTGTTGTTGTGCTCAAAACTGGCTGATGATTTTAAAGTCACTGTGTAATTCAGGACTCCTATTGGGTGCCATTTTAAAGAGCTATTTAATTTTTAGGAAATCTGTAGTTTAATCATTTCTAGCAAAATATAAAATACTCATCAAATCTGAACACTCAAAATGTATATTCTTTAAAACAATTTGGGAATTATGAAGCATGATTTTTTTCTTTCTATTTCATGCTGTTAACCTTTTGCTGAGCAGCTTTTTTCAGTGAACCCCTGTGCTGTTTGTTTGTTGCACAACTGACACTAAAAGCACATTTATAGGGGGCCCACAATTTATGTGAACTCTGTTTGAGCCCTAAAAGCAACAAGAAAGTTCTCTCTTCCTTCAAAAGATGAGGCAGTCTTATTCTACAAAACAACTCTGACACAGAATAAGTATTTCATTTAACACTGGTTTGAGAAGCCATTACCTTGGCACACACTAGACAGCTTTATTTAATCTACAAGCTGCCTTCTCTGTCCCCTTCCCAGACTGGCACAGCAGGTGCTTGTTCATTCAATCTGCAGGGGCTGGCATTCGTTGAGAAATTTGATTATATCTGGAAGCCTGAATAAACTGGCAATGAGCAAAGTTCAAACTGGTGCCTATGTGTGTATCAGTACATCGGAATAAGATTGAGTGTTGCAACAGAAAATTTGCTTTAAATATGCTTTGCTCTGAGTATTCAAGGTTAATACACGTTTCAAACAAGAATAAACAAATGTATATATTTCTTGAATCTTTCAACATTCCCTTTGCTCATTTATTTCCCCATCAAGTCATGCCAAACTTGTGTCATTTGCTCCACTGATGACTTGAAGTGTCTAACCAATGAATAGCATAGATCATATCTTTGTAATCCACCACTCACATCTCACCATTCACATCAAGCAGCATTTTTATTTTTAGATTTTATAAGATCTAGTTGTTCGGAGGTAAACATGCATAATGTGACTCCTGCATAAAGGGGGATATTCAGGCTGTAGGATTAAATCCCAGCAACCATAACCAGAAACCAAAAATGTTGCATATCTGCAGCAGGCTCTAGTGAGTATTTATTAGTCTTGGATGGAATTGAGGTTATGTTAACTTGCTCTTTCAACCCAAACATTTAAACATACAAGGCTTAAACACACATCAGCTTACATACTGCTTTCTGAGATGTTATTCTGATCAGATCAATTTTAATGACTATTTGCAGGCTTTTTTTTAAAAAAAAATATATATATATATATATTCTACCATTATTGAAGTAAAAGGCTTCAACAATAATGTCAATGTTAAAAAGAGTTAACATTGACAATTAGCTGGTATAAGTGAGGAATCTGACTAGAAGCAAAGGACTCATGTTCCACAGCAAGAAAAACATACTCAGGCCTGGACAAATGGAATGAATATTTTTCTACAGACAGATATTCTGATTTGTGCGTCTTCACAGCATTGCCTCTCTCGTCCCATTTCTGTGATAGACGGAATATAAATTGAGAATTTATATTGTTTTCTGGTGAAAAAGAAATCTTGTGACTTTTGAAAAAAGCTAATGTCATTTTTTGTAGGGCTTTTTTCTATTCTTGTCCTCTTAATAAATAAGACATAGTCTCTCTCTCTCTCTCTCTCTCTCTATATATATATATATATATATATATATATATATATATATATATATATATATACAGTATATATATCATAATATATTGTTTGCCCTAAAATGCACATCCACAAAAGGGAGGTCAGGGTTTAGCCTGTAACCGGTGAGCTGCCGGTTGGAATGTGTGTGTGTGAATGGGTGATTAAATGAGTCTAGTCTATTGGACTATACATGTACAGACTACTTACCATTATTGTAGGGTTTTTGCTAAATTTCTTAAAGGTCTAATAATCTTAGTGTACATAGAAGTATGAATTTCCAAAATAGAAACAAACATATAAAGGAAATAGTTTTGGTAAGTCTAACTTCGCAAAAACAGGAAAGGTTTGGTCTTATTTATTGTCTAACAGTGAGGAAAAAATTATTAATAATTTTATATAATGCATGTAAATATATAACTTAAATTGTCTAAACAAGGATTTATACAGGTGCTGAAGCTTTTGTTTAGGAAGTTACCTTTTTACGCCACTACATGTTATGTCTTCTCTTCTTCCCTTTATGCTAACAAATCGCACCAACCTGGCACACTAAATAGACACAGTGGAACTGTTTGTTTTCAGCATCCTCTTCTGGAGACAAAGTCAAGACTAAATGTTTGTTGTAGCTTCAAGGTATTTCTCTGCAAACTATGCCTTGGGTCTATTTGGCTTGTGCTGTAATTATTCTGTTTTATATTTCATGCTTGTTGGTTCTGCATACAACACACAGCGATCACAGAGCCAACACATATTTCCTGAAGCTGTAATTGAATAGAGAAAGGAAAAAGGCAGCTGTGACTGCAATGTGCTGCAGATGGCAGTAGTTGAACAGGCACAAGCTGATAAGCTCTTTCCTTTTTTTTCTTGTCTCCAATGTTAACTCTTCCTGCAGTGACAGATGAGAACGCAGAGCTTCCCCAACAGTGTAGTAGTACTTTTAATCTAGTTCAGATTTATGATATCAACAAGGGAAAATTCTCCCTTGCTCCTTGTCAGGGATGAAATGGAGAGTGAGGAAAGACATTAAATAGGGAGGAGGGTGTTTTGGTCGGAAATAATTTGCCCAGTATTCGCCAAAGTCAATACCTCATGTGATTCATTCCCAGCACCTTTAGAGGCTTGACTAAGGAAAAGCATGAGGTGAACAGATACTGAAGATCCACAACGGACAGGAATGAATTGAACGACAAAGTGTAAATTGCAGCAACACCAAGAGAGATGAAAGGCAGAACCTGAAGAAAGTTCAAATTGGAAGTTAAAACAGGCCCTGAAAAAGAGATGATGAACAACCTATATACATTTACTTTATCTAGTGCCTCATTCAACATGTTCACCCTGTGGCTGGGTTCCTCATTTCCATAAAAGTCTGGGCCTTCATCTGTTGAGAGAAAAAGAGAGAGAGAGACAGAGAGAGAGAGAAATAACTTGCTGCTTGCTTGAAGAGAACACAAACCATGACAGAGATTGCATCATAGCTTTATTCTGGAGACTCTCCTATGAGGTTACACTTGACATATTCATTCACACATTGCCATGCCGTGCAAGGACAGACACATTAAACATTGATCCAGATGAAGTCAGTCCTCTGCGGCTGCTCTGCAAAGCAAAGCTGATTAAGAGCACATTTCTAAACAGGTCATGACGAGCCAATCAGGCAAGTCAACATTAGCCACCACTAAAAGGCAAATTTGAATAAAAAGATGGGTCCCTGCAAGAATAGCTAAGTCAACCCATGAAAGATTTATATATTAGAGAGCACCAAAGATTTACAGTCTCATCTAGTGTCAAAGTTTGACTATCCTGCCAAATGGTTCAAAGCTAAAGCTGTCCCAATAAATTAATGCCACATTGTAGAAGACCACTGTTTATCGCATCTCAAAGATCTGAGCTTGACCTTAATGATTTGTGAAACACAGAATTGAATTACCACGTTACTTGAGATGACCACTGAAAGCCATACTGCATGTTATATTTTGATTGTGTGGGCAGGAGCCAATACCCTCTCTGCCCTCCTTGTAAGGAATCTGACACCGGCAGAGGGACACTCGGGGGAGGCTTCAGCAGGATGAGGCATTCAGCTGAACGGCAATGCCACACAGCTCTGCAATTTGTCTTCCCCTTCCTCTGGATACACCTCATGAAAACAAATGAACTCTCACCTTTGCTGCTGCAGCCAGAAGGCATGCAACATCATTGGAGGCAACAGCTCATTGTATAATGTCAGTGTTGTTAGAGCTCTTAAGCACCAGCGCCTTAGGGTTCCGATGGACATCTATGCAGTTGTGACTGGAATAAAAAAAAAAAATTGAGAAGATAGAATAAATAAATAAAAGTGAATTGCACCTCCTAACCAATGATAGCCACTGCTGTTTGCCATCAAAGTTTGTCGACAAGATAAAAGACAGCAGAATAAAGCTGGTTTAAGAAATACATTTTAGGTCAGAGGCTGACTCCTGTATAAGCACTTGTGATGCAGAAAGATCGTAAAACAGTGGGTGACCTATTGATTTTAAAGTCTTTATCAGTGTTTCTATTCAGCCAGTGGCTGAAACACTGTGGGGAGAAACATGTCTGTCATCTTTATGTGAACATTTACAGTGCCCAGGAGAAACAGAATGTCAGACTCTCATCTATTGCTTTCTGTCAACCCTAAAAAAAATTTTATCCTGTTTGTGTTTTCTATATAAAAAATGGCTAATCTGAACCACAACAGAATTTTATGAATGTTGTATTCAAAACAGAGAATTGTGTTATTTTTTTATTTTTAAATTGAACAAAGCTGCATGAGCTTTTTTATTCTACTTCTGGGTTTTATTGCAGTAAATGTGGCATTTTATAATATGGCTGTAACAGAAAATACAATCGGGGGAAAAAAGTGAGCAGTGCAGCAAACAGTCATTACTTCAATCCATTTCTTTTAAAAGTAAGGGTGTGAGATTATTTCCATTAAGTTTTTTATAGTGTATTGCGACTGTAAAAGCTGTGATCATGATTTGAGCAGTAATTCTTGTTTATGTTCCATATAATTTTAACCAACCCGGGCGGTCCGTTTAAAAGCTTGTCTGATTTTGATTTTGATTTTCTGTTGATTTTCATCCTGTTGGACATTTTAGAAAATTGCAGAATCACTCAAGTAACCAGCAATTAACTTATGTGTTGCTGTCAGAAAAGTGTGTCTTTACTCCTTCAGCAATGACAACTTCTGGCAGAAACAATAAGCACTAAAAAGATAACGGGTCTTGAAGTCTGGAAGATTTTTCAAATAATTTGTGAATGTCAGCAAATGCCTCAAAGCACTAGAGAATGTATCAAACCAAGTTGGTGAGGCAACAGAATAGAAACAAATCTAAAAAATAAATAAAGCATCATGTCCTTATTAAAGTGAGAAAAGGATTATTACCACAACTGCAAAAATGATTGCCAGATTTGAACACAATATAATACTTCTCTAAGAGTAAATCACAATTAGGCTCGATTGACTTGATCTTCAGGTAAACAGCAGTTATGTTCAGGTAAACAGCAAATCAGATAATGTTATCATAAACTTTGAAGTTACTAGACAGCACAGTATTTCTTTTTCAGCTCTTCGTGTTTCTGCCAGTATGAGATCAAACGTCAGGAATAAAAAAATGATGAGACAGATTTCTATCAGCCAAACAGTTCACTTAAAAGCTACAGCCTGTCTGGGTCATGATAGACTCAACAACCGGAGTTCATGTTCAGGTTAATTATGTCTTTCTGTGTAAATAAACACAGATTGTCACTTGTAAAACCTGAGGCATCTCATTTCCACTGACTGTGATTGGGTTTCTTTGTAGGTTTAGGGGATTAGTTTGACCCGTAAGATGAATTGGATCAACTTTTTGTACATAGTTCAGCAGTGTAATTATGGCAGGACATCAGGACTCCATTTATTGAACAAGTCTGTCTTGTCATAGTTTTTGACAGCAATTAACTATTTTCATGCAGGGCTTTTTTTCTGTTTAGATAGCAGCTTAAAATTAACTATTAATTTTGTACTGTTAGGTTATATCGTTCCTGGTCATTACTGTCCATTACCTACGGAGATTATTCTAGCTGTTGTTTAATCAAATCTTGAATATGGACTTATTTTTTTCATTCTGTAAGCATTTCTAGTAAGAATACAAGGCACCTGAAATTGCAGCTGAATGTTGGTAAAGAGGGAGAATGTAAAGTTGTTAAGTTCATAAGTAAAAATGTATATGGTTATTTATCTAATGAGTATGTGGAAGCCAGGATACATTTTGTCTGAGAGCTTTATTCTCAAGATCTAAAGTACTAACACTACCCGAGAATTTAACAGCTCAACTTATATTAGCAGGCTGTGTAGGGATTTAGCAAGGAAGCATTACAACCAGAGGCATGCAAGCACTAGAGAAAAAGATAATGATCTGTGAGTTCAGCCTTGAAAATGTTTTCTTTATACAGGCATTTGAAAATGTGGTGGAAATTTCTGGTTTTATCTGCCTTGTTCAGTTTATTTTATTTTATTTATATTATTTTAATCCTGCTTTTTATGTTTTCTCCTTTATATTGATTTTGTTAAGCAGTTTGGTCACCGGATATTGCGTATGTGAATGTGGACCATATAAATAAATGATTGATTTAAATGAGTATGCAATCAATGGGGAGTTGACACCACCTATTTCTGGCCTAGATTATAAAGACAGTTTTACGTTTTGTGTAGTACTTGGCTGTTTTAACTCTCAATAGGATTCCTGCATTTTGACTGGTTCATGGTTGGCAGCAGAAGGTTTTCACCCAGTCTACCATACATTCAGGAACTGACACTGCTGTGTGGTGTGAGCGCTCATTGATTTAGCCCATATTGTAGACATCAGCAGACATTTTTTGCTGACAGAAGAGACATGGTAAGAAAGAACTGTATTTTCTTCTCCCCCCTCAGCTTGGGAATGATTGTTCCTTTAAATCCCTGATATGAAAGTACATATCAGGTATGAAGGTTATGATTCAAACAACCTTTTGTAACAGTAGAAAAGTGTTTTAAGATTATTTAATCACTTTAAAAAAATTTAAAATGTATTTATTTATGATTTATATTTTCATTTTCTTTACTCCAAAATATAATTGAAATAAATTTTCAGTCTTTAAACTCAAGAATCCAAAAAATTACATTACAGCTTAAACCAGATATGTATACACCCAATAAATAAGTTAAATCAGATCAGTTGAACTTACCAACATTATTCCTATTTGCTAAATTTCACAGTCAGAGAAAAAATATGTCAGGGATTCATTTATTATTGCCTTCAAAATCAGAAGTTTATATACAGATTTAAACAATGAGGGACAGATGGTGATGTCATATCTTTGGAAACGCCTGGTATGATAACTGACACATTTAAGTTAATTTTAGGCGCATTTTAAGAACACAGCTGGAACACACTGATTTTTGGTTTGACACCTGTGGAAAGTCAAATGAAGTGTGGAGCTGCACAATTCTGGTTCATCCTTGGGAACAATTTACAAACGCTTGAAGGTACCACTTTCAACAATTACAGGCTATGTAACTGTAGACATCATGGGTGTGTAAACTTGTAGTTTTATGGTTTTTAGATTTTAAGTGTTCCCTTGAAAACGCCAGTCTTTTCTGTCATGATGAAAGTTCAGTTCAATGTTGATTTTTGTTTTTTTAGATTTTAGATTTATCATGTATTATCTTAAATATCAGAAAAATAATTATTAAATCAGCTTTCGGCGACGTAATGTAAATGTAGATTGACAATAATTAAACTTTTAGACATTTAAGTAGCTACTCCTTTCCACTGAACATGTACCAGCTTTGACAAAATATTTGGCATACAAGAAAAATGTGTCACAACACTTGTGACAAATGCCAGTGTCAAAGCTGACTGTTAGCAAACACATTAAAATATTTGGCTTCGCCTTGTCTCGTTCACTTGCCTTGCAGTCAGAATAAATGGGCTTGAATATGGAGGAGTGGAAGGTCAGTGGTACTGAGTGTGCAGGTGTGCATGTGTCAGAAGTTAATAGAGGCAACGGTGGTTTTGTAACAGATTACAGCAGCTCTGTCAAAGGAAGAAGGGAGGCGAGGCCTGCAGCCCATTCATCACCACCCCTGTCTACTCCTCAGCCTTAGTCTCCTTAAGCCAAGTGATAAAGGTGCATGTCAGCTCCTCTCTGCTGCTCAACTGAATCAACTTCCTGCTGAATCCTAACACACAGGATCGAATACCTTTGCAGTAGAAGCACAAACAGTTCTCTTCAAATACCTTGATAAGGTGGTATGCAAAGAAAAAATCTTCATTTATGTGTTTTTTTGGTTTTTTTACATTTTAAGTATGTATTTTAATTCATTTTTTTCTGGTTCAGAGTATAGCTCTACACAAATTGCTAACATTTCAAAAATCAGTTCAACAGCTTATCGTAAATATGTGCATATGGTCTTGTTACATGCAGTTTTTTACACAACAAGATCGCTAATATAACCTCACTCAGCTTATAAAACACTTGGAAGTAATATCTGTCTGACCTAGATTACAACATCAGGATATATTTTTTCCCCCATTAGTGACACAAGCTTATATTTGCTCTCAACTATGTGTAGGTGGCAGTTGGTTGAGTCATTTCATAAAGGATAAGCCATTAAATCACACCATGTTCTGGTATTCATGTTCATTTTCACGTATTAATGAATGTTTATCGTGTCTGCAAATACTTGTCAGACATGGTAAACCTTTAAAAAGTGAGTCAATCATCTCAAATTGAAAAAAGAAAACCCAACTATATCAGTTCCTAAAAAACTAAATCAATAATCACAGTGCAAAACATCTTCTACAAGCATCACACAGCACCACATATAAACAATTAACTGGATTTTGCAATGTGGAATGACCACACATCACATTACCTTCCTTTATTATCTGCAACAAAAAAAGTCTCCAGTCATCCCTGAAAACATAAAAAGACAGACATATTTTCAGACTAAGCAACTACTCACAAACACTGTTTAGGAGCTACTAAAATATAAAGATGATTAGGTCCTTTTCACACTTAATTAAAGATTTTGAGGACTTTTCATTATTTTCATCCAACTGAATCATTCAAAAGTCCTTTATTGTCATTGTGCAAGAAAGCACATCAAATTTAAAAGTGGCAAATCTGAAAAGTCTTTTTTTTTTTCAGTTTCAAGACAAACACAGATTTACTGGGCTCTTAGAACATGTCATAACTTTTGCCCTGTTGGTTTCCTGTTCATCTTTTGACATTCCACATGTGTTATATTAATGCAAAGATATCTATTCACAATCTACTGACTTCCCTGTTACACACAGATAAGATCAAATATTTATACACTTCACACAATGACGCAAACAGTTTCTTTACTTTCTGAAATTGAAGTGGAAAGGATTTTTTTTTCTTTGGTGAATCTGATCCGCTTCTGTAGAAATCAGAGCTGCTCCGCAACTTTCATTTGTAATCATGGAGGTTTATGCTTCCTTTATTTACAGATTAAAGCATGATTCTAATACAGCAATAAGAATCTCCACATTACTGTTGTGGTTCCTTCAACATCTTGGACAGAAAAAGTCAACACGTTTCTTATCCTCAAGTACCAGTAGTATATACAGTTTTGTCTTTACTTTGGGCCCAAAAAATGTAGACATTAAGTCCGCTGTTTTCCTGTAACAGCTAGAAAATTAATCACAATTGGGCTGTTGTTCTAGGAAACAATAGCATAGAACAAAGAAAATAATCTTTTAAAAGCACATAGGACTAGAGGTTCACTGCAACATTTTAAAGGAACCAGTCAGCAGTATAAAGGAGGGCATCTCATAATGAAACTTTACTTTTAATTCTACAGTCCATTTCATTTAAACCCCTTCACTTTGAATGGGGTCCTTGAGGTAAACAAGATGAAATGCTGTCCCAAAGTGAATAAATGTTGTGCAGAGACCTGGTTATTCCTTCATTCATTTCGCAATCAGTTCCCTTCTGTGCCTCCAACACAATAAGGGTACTTGTGTTAACAACTCTGCCCTGTGAAATCTAATCCAGCTACTTGAAGTCTGGTCTGAAATGAAATTCTCCCCGCCACCTAACAATACATCATCTTTGAGATGCAGTCCATATCAAAGTAGTTACAAGAACAGAGACATTTGAGGTGAAACAAGGTGTACTGTCCTCCAGAGACATCAATTTTTGGACTGATGAGGATTAGGATGGAGAAAATTCTTTCTATGATGATGGGATCAAACAGATCACATGAATTATTAATCATCCACATTTTGTCCATGATACCCGGAGGAAAAAGCTGCTACTTCTAACCCAATCTACTTTGCATTAATTTTAAGGAAAGTTATTCAGTATTTATTTAATATTAACTTGGCACAAAGAAAAACTACAAATGTGTGCTCCCTAGTTTGGGCTTTAAAAAAAATGAAAACACTGATTTATTCAGCAAAATGACATCCAATATGAAAAAAAAACCATTCAATGAATTTTTATTTTACGGCAAACATCGTGTAACAACAGAATGGACACTGAAAGACAAAGCAAGGCTTTTAAATAAGAAGATGCTTATAAAAGTTTTCATAGTTGAGTTGGTAATCACTAGAGAATGGTTGGTAAGCAAGTTGGAAATTAATGTCAAAACCAGATTCAAAACATTTTAGTAGCTCAGTTAGAGTAAAGATAATGTTCATAGTTGAAACCAGAAGTTTACAAAAACCCAAAAAAAGAGACACAAACACCTTTTATTTTACTATCTGAAAAGGTTTGTGAGAGTGAAGCAGTCTACAAACCTAAGTTATGGCAGTTCTGTCAGGGTGAGTGGGCTAGAACTCCAGCAAACTTGAAACTTGTTGAAGGAAACTCAAAAGATTTGTGAAAAAATGTGCATATGTCCTTATTAGGTTTGTTTAAATATCTGGTTTCAACTGTGTTAGCCAGATTTATCAGAAAATGTGTGATTCCATCAATTTTACAGTAAGTCTCAAGCATCTAGCATGCAGAGCATGCATCTAGCAAAGTTTATATAGGCACCATGCTAAAATTGCCTGTGGGGTTACTACCAGTTGTCCTATAAAAATAGAAAATGTTACACATAAAGTAATCTAGTTTAGGTACCAAATCAAAGGCATGGTTTCAAAACTATTGCAAATGATCTCATCGATTCCCAGACATAATGATTTTTCAAGATGATCAGTAATGAAACATACAATACTACAATAGTTGATTATCAAAAATAAGGCTTTTTTTTAGATATCCCTTTCAGATTTGCTCCCATTCAATACTTGCTGTTTAATGTCTCCCTCTCTCTTTCAGTCATGTTTTACAAATCATGACCTATTTTCAGTTACCTGGAAAAGTGTTGCAAAACTAGATACAATTCTCTCAAATCTGTCTTTTTCCAGACCAATCAAAGTGGCTTTTTTTATTTTTCACAATGGCATTTGCAGTTTAAAATAAACACAAAAAAAGACCTTTGGCTGTTTGTGATTTATTCCACACAGAGCACAGATGAAACACTCGCCATTGAAAGGGCTATAGCCATTTGGACAATAGCCCAAAAGGCTAATTCTTTGAATTAGAAGAAAATATTTTTTCTGTTATTTAGAATTATCCCAAAATATGTTACAAGGTGAAATATTAATTGGTCACATCAAAACATAGAGTAGACATGCAAGCATTAACCTAGCCTCTCAGTAAATTGTTTTCTATGAAAACGTTTAGATGTGAGACTGTAGATGCATTCGCCAAACCCAACTCTACACATCATCAAAATGATTTTGGGCACAGAGTTCCAGAAACATTTATTCTACATAACATGACAAATCTAAGAACGTCCTAAGGGTAATATTGCATTAAAGTCAGGAATTATTTGAACTATTTAGCGATATGACTGCAACATAAAATGACAAATATGAGTAGATGAAAGTGTCCAATTGTAAATAAGATAATTTCCTGACAAAACGTGTCTCTACAAACATTTCCATGATTTTCCAGCTGTTCAATGTAAATATTGAACTGTGCCATTCAAAGTCATTCAAGGACGCAACAATCTCCAAACACCTTAACACTTTTCTGCAGGCAAGTTGTTACTTCTCTGCTGTGATTGGAAGTGTATAAATCATAGAACAGGAAGGCTGTCAACTGTGATGGCACTCCTCATAAACACTACTGACCGCTGGCCATGGCATTGTATTTCTTCATCAGCTCTCACCATCACAGACAAGTGCTCTAGGCATTGTCTACATCCTCACTGGAGGGGAACCTCTCAAGATGGCAGGCAGAAAAAAAAAGCTTTATGCTTTGAAGTGGAGCACTTAAAATCATAGCAATGTTTCCTTGGAAAATTTAGGTACAAATGCCAGCAGCACTGAGGTAGAAAAAAAGCACAAAAACATTTGATTGCAGTGAGTTTACATCACACTGTAATGTGGCACAGGCTTTTATCAACACAAGCGAGCTGGGCCCCAAAGATTGGTTGTTTGCTTCACATTAATATTTCTCTCAAGGCTGTTATATTAATGAAAATTGAGTCAAAACACACACCATGTGTTGTTCTACACAAAAAATGTAGGGTGACAATAATTCAGCAAGACAGCGGCAATTTGATTTAATGCTTTTCAGAGATGGTCTGTAGCACTTTAAAATGCAGAAAATGTTTGTCACACATCCTTTGAGTTATTTGATTAACGGTCAATATAAGTGTGCATTTAAAGTAATTACAACAGTATTTTCCAAGTATCTGTAGCATTTTATTGTCTATTTGTTAGTATTTCTATTATCTCTATGTTTTCATGTGTTTTTGTAGGTTTAGATGAATGTCCCGGCTTCAGGTCAGATTTGTCATATTCTAGCATTTGTTTTTACCTTTCCATCTTGGTCAGCCGAGTCGCATCATGATCTCATTCTCTGATTATACACAACTCTTACACACTGTTTATGTCTGATTACTTTCCTCTGGATATTTGCTTTTCCAGTTTTCTGTTCATCATTCCATGGCGTAAGAAAGCAAGAACCTTTATGATTAATTAATAAATAATCAATAACTCTCAAACATCACTTAACTATATGTTTGACACTGTAGTATACACAATTTGACCATCAAATAAGTCATGCTGTCACAGATTTGTGTTTATGTCTACAATTTTCACCTTATGACTGCAGCAGATATCACTGCAACTGACTCATGACAGAAATGTATTACTTAAACACACGGCTCACAATGAGCTTCCTGTATGACATTTGATTGGATTAAATAAATATGAATCATCTCAGCTAATTTATGTACATCTTAAAAAGGGAACTTAAGAAAGTTTTTTTTAAACTTACCAGTAATTCAAGGATCAACATGAATCTCACTTTTCACCCACATTTAATCTATGTTAAATATGTATAGGCATATTTCCCTGGACTTGTGATGCAAAATGTGAACAATCTCATGTGAGGCCAATTTACCTTAACAGTCCAAACCTTAATTCTCACATTTTAAAGTTTCATCTTTGATTCCATCATAACAATGAACGTTTTTTGTTGTTGTTGTTGTTTTTTATCTTAGTTTTGATAATACAGATTCTAAAAAGTGTCAGCAACCAAAAAATGGCCTCACATGCTTTTTTTAAAAAAGATGACAGAAGTACACTAAAAAGATGCAGGTCATTCTTTACTAGTCAGATCTGTTTTAATTTCATTTTAGTTTTATTTTCAGGGCTCATTACTTTGTCTCTTATTCACAATTACATACACTGTGGACTACATAATTAAAATTTCTACTTGCCTTTATACAACCTCTATCTTGTGATTGTAACTCAAATGAAATTCATCTGAAAGAAATGCGAGGCAAACTAAAAATAACTCCTCTCATATTGTTGTGCTGCCCATTAGGAGGTTGATTCATTTCTGTGTTTGACTTTCTCTTGCTGTTTGATGCAACATCAGGGATTTTGTAACACACCCATTTGTTGTGTAACACCGTGTCTAAAGCACACAGCAATGTAATTTCTTTTTTAAAGGCTGATATATAACTGGACGATTCCTTTGTAATTTAAGTGACAATTAGTCATGACACCCTATAAAAGAGGCAGTAATACAAGAAGAGCTTTGGAATCATTATTCAATTGGTCATTTAATAGGTGATACATTCAGTTCTTGATTCTTTAGACAGTTACAGTCACATGTTTTTATCACCTTTTCTATTAAGTGACGTTTTTGTTCTTGTGAAGTGAAGATAAAACTAATTTGACAGTTTAATCCTATGAATTGATGGTATTGCTTGAGCTGCTTTCTTTCAGAACATGGCATGAATTGATAAAGATTCTTCTTCAGTTTACTTATTCCCTGTGACATTCAACAAGGTACAGAAAGTTAGAGAAATATTATAGCTGTTAATTTATTAACCCTTAACAAATTGCTCAGGTTGGAGACAAACATTATTGGTTCCAGTATAATATTGATTTTCCAAAGACCAAAATGGTATGTGAACAAAAGTAAATGTCTCTCTATCTTTCTAAAGTTTTCCCAGTGTTGTTTGTAATGTTTATTGAATAACCAATTTTAAATGTTGATCCCTTAATATTCTAATTACATATACATACCACAGAAAGTGGCTGCACAGTCAATAGCAGCTTTTTCATGAATTGCGCCCTAGGCGAGGCCCTGCTTCTGTCAGCCACCATCAAACCAATTGACATGCAGGGTTAATCTATCTGAGGCAGGATGAGATACAGTGCAGTTCCTCACACAGCATTTTAAACGATTTAAGCAGGGAGTGGCAAATTTCGCGTTGGCTGCACATGCATAAAAGCAATAGAAAACTTGTTTAAGATGCAACTGACAAATAGGTTATATATTTTTTAACTGTTGCATCTTCATCCCTTTTTGCTAATGCTGCCCTGGGCTACTGCCTGTAATGTCCATATCAAATGCCTTCTTGTTACTGGTCACAAATTCTCCTTGAAATTAAAAGATAAAAAATACAATGAGTAACTACTCGAATGGTGAACTTTTGAAAAACCTGTTCTTGTATTGTTTTACTTTATTAGAAGAAAAATATATAATTTGAGTTGGCAGGTGATTTGTAGCTTCCAATTTTTTGGTTATGTAAATGGATATTTTACACATCTGAACTACTTGATACCTAGAAAATATAACTTTCAATACTTGTGCTTGTTAAACCTGGGAATATTAGTTTAAACAATTGTCAGGTTTTAACATAATTTGTGATATTTGAAAGCATTTTTAGCAGTGTAAACACACAATTTTTATTGTTACTTTTACTAAGTTGATTCTGGTTCCAGTGGCAAGCCTTTACTCTCCTTCAAAGAAGAAGCCAAGAAACACATGTCAACTTCAGTATCTCTGGTTTGCTAACTTTAATTTGCTCATCCTTAGCTTAAGGCTAATGTTAGAAAGGTTAGCTATCACCCTCAAACAATTTGCACAGTGCAAATAGGAGTTTCTGAAAGAAAAACAGAAAAGTAATAAAGTTAAAACTCACTTCACTAATCTACCTTCTTGGGTCTGTAGTTTAACTTTAATAGAAGGATTATTGTAATGCATATGGGCATGAATGAACAATATGAAATGGTCAGAAATTCTCACAATATTACAGATATTATTCCTAATTAAATAAACCTAAAGTTATTTTAAATGTATGATTAAAAAAAAAACATAGAAAATGAAATCCCCCGGCCAATATTGTTTGCCTTTATGTTCACATTTTAACTAGAGGGACAACCTGCCATCAGTTTGCCATCATAAATGGTTAGATGGAGCAGTCATACAAATGAATAAAAATTATCCAGTTTACAGTAGCTGTATTTTAACTGGTGAAAGAATACACAGTAATATTCCCATGTCAAGGACAATGACAAATAAAGAATTATTAGATTCAAGGATTTTTTTAAGCCTCATAAATTATCATGGCCTGATCTGAGTAATAACTAATACTGTATGTTGTTTACTATGTTGCTTTTCCAATGTTCCAACAAGTTTAGCTTCTGTTTTTCACTGAGCCACCCTTTAGTGATAAGGACTCACTATATCCTGGAAAAAATGGAAAAACCAAACCAGAATCTTTATCTCTCGACATAGTGGATAAACCTAACCTCTGCCTGAGTGTTATCAAGCACCTTTGAGCAGGACCATATTTCTTGTTCATGTGAACATTTACCCTCTGGTCCCCCCCGAGTGGAAAGCTACTGTATATTCTAAATCACCCATGTGGACAAATGTTCTCTTTGCACCAGTCTTTGCCTATGATAAATCCTTTAAATTATTCCGTGCATGTTCAGAGGAAGAAACATTGCTTTATTCCTTCCACTTCTTTCAGTATAGATGAATGTAATTTACAACATGTAGAACAAATGATGGTGGTGCAATCTTTACCTTCTACTAGTCTAATTCATAGTGCATACTCAGAAAAAACTGCTTAGCCACACAGTCATCAGAACTGTATAATTAAGATCTTCTAAGAAGGAATTAAATTACAAAAAAATCAGCTAGCTGAAGGGAGGAGAGGGTTTAAAATACCAACACTGTAATTAAAGCACATGAAGTAAAACTGTGAGGTTAAAAGCCTAAAAAGGTATGTCAAGGAAAGAAAAAATTATGTAATGCTCACTGAAAACATCAATGCAATACAAGAGGCTTAAGGAGTAGCCTAACCAAAGTGTGATACAATTTTTTGAGGACTGTTCATAGTACTGGATTATGGTTGAGGGTTCGTCAATCATCAGTGTTGAAGAAACTGAACTGTTTAAGATTCGAGAGCTTCACTGTTTTATCCAAGAAATGTGATAGAAGTGTGATAGGTTTTTTATTACGTAAAGCACTTTAAACTGCCTTGCTGCTGAAATGTGGTATACCAATAAACTTAATTGATTGATTAATAAGTGGACCACCATGATCTTCTTTGCACATGACAGACAGCTAAATGCCTTGTGGTGTTTTATTTTTGAAAGAACTCTATCAAGATCTTTTAAAAAATATGTTTTATTTGCCCATTAATACTTGCAAGGTTTATCGACCAAGGTGCATGGTCCTTCCAAGAAGTCATTACTATGAGAAAGAGAGGGAGTGGATTTACATATGCATGACCAACAGAATGCAGATGTAATTCTTTGCCAGCACTATTAAGGGTGTTCTCCATTCACTGCACATGTTTTGTGAACAGTGTGGCATTCTAATCTTTTTCATTTCAGACGTATGGGGCACACTCTCTGCAGCTCAAGCCCTGGAGCTAGAGACTGCATGTCTCATCTACTGCAGGAGCCAAGGCCATAAGAATAATTTGTTTGGGAAACCTATCATAAAATCAACTGGAAGTATCATGTCACTCTGACTTATGTCGTGGTAGCTCATTTTATCTTTCAAGTCAAAAGAATAACAGAAACATATGGTTTAGTTTCCTACTCTCAGAATCTTCCTCTTAAAAACGAAAATAGAGATAGCTTAGCGAGAATTCTCACAGGCTTGCAGCACTCTGCAGACTAACTGAGTCTTTTGTCACATTTCACAGCAAAGCTGGTTAACAGGTATATTAGAGGCACAGTCACGCTTTTGTGTGGTAAAAATGGAAAATACAAAGAGCTGGACACATGTTCCACAGAAATGAGCAAATTCTATCAATTTTTTAAAAAACTCTGTTTGTTGTTTCATTTTATTCAAGTTGTAAGACCGTGAATCTTAAGACTCACATCTATGTATTTCCAGTGTGAATTAGAAATGTGCAATGCTATATTAAAGAAGTAAATACAGGACCCATATTGCTGATACCAAAACTGATACAGATTCTTTTCATTTAACTATTACAAGCCATGATTTAATAGTAGTATTTCTACTCTATAAAATGCTTATTAAACTGTTAATATTGGTAGATTTCTTCATACTAGAGGAGGCAGCTTTGACAGAAAGCCAGCTGCAAAAAGCAGTGGTCTCATGTTGCTTTTTATAAAGTCTCTCATCATTTTTATGGATCATTCAGATATTTTAAAAGTACAAGCTGCAAAATACCACGTTTTGTAAGTATTCATGCTGTGCCAAGTTTTTGATGTGCTCCGCTGTGTATTTGTTTATGTCTTGGAGACAGAATATGTGATTTATAGTTAGACTGGTGGGGGTGGCAGCAAGGGAAGCTGTTATGTTCTTCCTTTACTGTTTGTCGTGCGCTGCTGCTGTTCTCTCCAGCTTGCTGTACGTTCACCCCGATACACACCCTGAGGCAGTATGCCTTTCATTATTTCTTTTGAAACTTTCATCTGAAGTCTCTGAGGGATTAGCCCTCTTGATTCCTGACACAGTCAATGAAAAACAAGCCTCATATACAGGAAGGCTTACAGCCGGAGAAGCGGCACTCAGCCCTCCCTTCATATCTCAGTGTGAAGCTGTATAATGCTTTACACAAGATTTTTATTCCATTTTGGCACATTCAGATTTGCATTAATTATTATGTGTGCAAGTTTTTTTTTGTTGTTGTTTTTCTCTGTACAACTGGTAATACTATATTTCACCACGTTTTAAATATAAATGCTAATTGGTGAACATGTAGTGGCTTGTATCATCAAATCAGAAGACAAACTAAAATTTTGAGTATACCTTGCAAACTAAATATCAGTTGTTTGCTCTTCCCAGCCTACACGCAGGCATAGTGTACACATGTTGACCTGCATTTGTGGAACCTTTTAAACCTAGTGTATTTCAATGATTGGCTTAGAGATAAAAAAACAAAAATTACCTAGGTTAATATGACAAAGATTTAGTTTTCGTAAAAGAAAACCTTTGTGTGGAAGGTTTAAATGTTAAAAGATTAAAGTCCTCTTTATCAGAATTCTTTGAATACTGTATTTCAACTTCTTATTCCCGATATTACAATATCTATGTATACATTTTGTATCTGTCTGAGTTCACAGATTTTAGTTGAAAATCCCATTTTATTTAGAAAACTGTAAGTTCCTTTGTTCAGTGCTACCTACCAGATCCCTGTGTGCTAACATGAATGCACTGTCGAGCCAGCAAACACGACAGACAGGAGAAAGAATTATGAGGCACACTGAAGGGGAGAGACTGTGCTCCCAGTATTAATATTGAGCTTATTTATTGCTAAGAGGTCGTTTGGTGACCTACAGAAAATTATTACTTGACTTTATAGAGCTTTATAGTGATTTCCAGCTTTTTGTTCGTGTGTGCGAGTTATTCCTATATAGCAAATAAGTTCTAAACACCCACAGCTCACCATGTGCTCAGCGCCAAATAGGAGACAGACACAGTTAGCAATTAGCTGATTGAGAGACTATAAACAGAGCTATCAGAAAGAACTGTAATTATGTTCCTATTGCGTTTGAATGAATGTTAACAGTGCTACATAACTGCGGGATATATAAATACTGAGTGAATAGACTTATTGATTTTAACTTAAAAGAGGTGAGGCAATGACGGATCTTCCTATTCAAAGTATAGATGCAGCCGTAGTGGTCTGTCAAAATAACACAAAGCAATAACTGAATGTTTGCTTCCAGTGTATTTCATTGGAAGGAATCACTATATGTAAAAGCGGATTCCTAAAGGAGGAGACAAATATAACTCAGAGCAGCCATTATGTAGCTAACTAATAACAAACTGACATAAACTGCTTACCAAAACTGCAAATAATCCAAAATACATGAATGTTTTGAGCATAAATAATAACAAGGATATTGCATCTAATATGGACAATTATGGAGTCTTTGTATATTGAAGGAAGGAATCAATAAATGCAGTGTCCTTAAAGGACAGTTGGAAAACAAGTTAAACTCAAGGATGGTGCCCACTGGCTAACACTAAGAAATAAACAAAATTAAACAGACACATCTAAGCAAATTGGAAAGAGCCATCAGATGTGACATTAGAAACCACAAGATAGAGTAAAAAGCAAAATTTTAGCATACATGAAATACTCACATTAGACTTGTATCAGACTTCTAACCAAGTCCTACAAACTATTTACCTACCGCTAGTAGTACAAGTAACACTTAACTTTAAGCACAATCAGTGAAAGCTGGCAAAATATTTTAGCTTTCGCTCTATATGCAATGAAAGCATAAGTTATTAATTTAAGTTCCTTTGGGATTTACATGCTGTGTGATGACACACTCCCTCCTTTGAGCTTACTCTTGTCAGCAGTTTCATTACTTTGCACTTTGCTACCAAGCAGGTGGAGCTAATCTATCTAGTTTGCCCTTCAGTTATGGTTTACTGTCCGGGGGACTGGACACAAGTGTCTCCAATAATCCCTTAATTAGGCAATGATGGACTGTTCATTTAGTATGCAAAGCTGCAAATCTTCCCATACACTGAGTGGAGCCCTCCGCAGTCATACGGAGGCCAACGCTAATGATCTCAGCAAGTGGCAGCAATCCATTGGAGCGCTGCAGCAAGAGCGCATTAATCTTACGGGTGATCCAGTTGATGAATGACCCTGGCCCAGAAGCCCTGGCAGATCCCACCTTAATTATGCTGAGAGAGCCACACCTGGGAGGCACCGGGGGGACATTGCTAACTCAGAAACAACGACTCAGGAGAAGGCCTCTGGTCCACAGACAGAGTGTTCCATGCAGATCAGCCCAAGTTCCACTGTATCACTTTAGTAAAAGAGGGAGTCCTTAAAACAATGTCAAAGAGGACATTATTGCTGGAATGAGGACACACTGCACAATGTGCAAGAGAAAGTCATTAGCTTGGGACACTCAATTGATAGATCATTAGAGAAAAGTGACTCTTAGACCAGACTCAAATGAAAGTCATTTGAGAAGTTGCTTTTTCTGTGATGATGCTTCCCACTGAACATTTTCACCTCTGCCCTAATTGTACCCTATTATCTGACTGTGCTCCGACATGTTTAAAGAAAAAAGCACAAAGCACAGCAGGCCAAGTGTTGCATCAGTCTAACATCAACACCCTGAAGATAACACACTGCCGCGACGGGAGGACGGCAAAGAAGAGAGTGCAATCAGAAAGCATGAGCAAACAATTTGAGAAAATGGGAAGAAAACACTAAGTCCTCTTTAAACATTAAAAAGAAAGACACTACCACTCTCTTCCAAGTTTACTTTGACATAAGTTGCTCTTATTTAGGGAAAACTAGTTTATGGTATTTTAAAAGACTAAATACTAATTAAATATCTTTATTTAATTATTTTAATCCTATGGACTCCATTTTCTATCAAAAAACATTAAGGTAGTAAATGTTTAGGGAGAAAAATATGGAGTAGAAAATCTAAGAATTAGCTTTTGCTTCTGTGCCCTGAATATTGTTTTGTCATGTTCATAAAAAAAGGAAGTCATATTTTTGTCCATAATAGAAAGAAAAAATGCATGTTGCCTGCTTTGATTCAAAATCCTAAGGCTTTTAAAGAATGTTTCTTGGCATTGCTTAGTAATATTGTAATATTGTTATGAACATTCATGTTCGTTACACTATTCTTTTCTCAAACTAAATCGGAAACTGATCATTATGCTTTTATAACACATCAGAGTGTTTTTTAATTCATATAACTTATTGGTATCTCTGACACGACACTTGAAAAAGGATCATTTGTCTCTTTTAATGAAGCAAAGCCACTGTGACCTATGCAGAAACATCTGTTGTAAATCAATAGTTGTTTATGCTGTTTTCCTTATTTCTTCTGTCTACTCGTAATTTTTACAACAAAAGCCCCTCGAAAACTGATCAAACTGCATCGTAGTAACACGCTGGTTCAAAAGGTCGGTTGAAAATTGGACAATGCCCTCAGGATTTCTCTTAAGGGCCTCCTGAATTTAATACATATCCATCACTTTTTATCATCTAATTAGTCTACAGTGTGGCAGCCAGCGCAACACTGGAAGAAGGCAGAATTATTGATCAGGTAAAGGACAGTATCCATCATTTCACCTCAGCATTGACCCTCCAGCCACTTAAAAACAAGGAAGACAATATCATTGCAACAGCACAGGATGTGAATCATGAATGTTACACACAACGTTTTGTTTGTACTCACAAATAGACTTGTTCCTGATTCTATAACCACTTGGCTAACATGGGAAATACATTTCTAAGTTCTTGGCAGCTGGCCCTGCATTGATCTTTCATCTTTCATACATTGAAAGCAGTTTTGTGTCTATGGGATGTTGTTCATGAAGTTACACAATAAAAAAAATAACAGCTTACCAACTAAATATTTAGTTTATGAAACTAAATGAGAAATGTTCTCCGGATGTCACACTTAACCACTCGTTGCATTTATTTTCAAGGAAGGGTTTTTTGTAACTGAACATAAAACCTATTATATTATTTGAATTATTCAGGATAGACCAGACTCCAGAAATAGTCATTACAAACATATATTATGATTACATATATTGTAAATACGAACACATAATCTTTTCTTGTAGCCCATAATGTGACCACAGTGTGACATACCTTGTATTAAGAGAAGCCTGTCAATAGACATCATTCAAAACATCAAAATGCATCAGGCCAAGCTCCAGCATGCAACAGCAGACTAAGTCATGTATTTACACATTATATTTATGTGTTTACATCTGGGCTCTGTTTATGTGTTAACCCTGAGGCTTCCTGTCTCTAGATAGATAGAATTCATGACTTTGCTTGCTCCATTTTTTCCGTATCGTGCATGAATATAAACATTAACCAGATTCTTGTTTGTATGATTTGTATACCAGTGAACAAAAAAAAAACTAAATGATTTCACCAGAGATTTTTGTCAATAAAACATGGACCAGGAGTTTCCAAACTGGCAAAATGCCCAAGGCATTTTATTTTCATTGGCTTAAATGAAATTCCTATTCTCAGCTGTGTAGCAGTCCTTGCTCTTTCCTGCTATGCTTAATAATACTAAAAATGATAATTTAAAAATTTTTTCAGGGTGTTTCTCAACACATAAAATGAATTAAAGTATTCTTTCATCCATTCATTCTGCAGAAAGACAATGGGAATATGCGTTTAGGTGATACTCAGAAGCATTTTCCACGGGAATTCTGTTTTCAGGCTTAAATATAGACAGCTAAAGCTAACACAATCGGAAACAGTGCAATATACTTTATATTTCTGCTGTGTATTTCAGTTTGTTTTTCACTTTATACATTTCTTCGCAAGACTAAAACGTGCACTTTTATTTGTGACTACAAAGCCTATGAACAATTCAGAGGGCGCAATGAAAAGAGAGAAAATAAATAACAAGGTGTTATTGATTCGTCATTTCTTAGTCTGAGGATTGTTGTGTTTTGCAGCTCATAAACCTGTGTTCCTTTATTGTTGTTTTCTATGTTCAATTGCATTACTGGACAAAGTCCCTTAACAATTAATTTTTCACAGATATAGAGATGGTCTACGCCAACTCAATTTGATTGTTCTAGACATTATTTTTTTGTACCCCAGGTGATTGCTTTTTAGCTTTAGTTAAAGATTTAAATAATTGATTGAGGTATCAGTATGTCTGTACCTGCTAAAGGATGCACACAGTGCCTGTTTGTCTCAATTCCATCAGAGTTCAGAATCAGGTCATTTCATAGCAGAAGACCCAAATCTCACAGGTGCTGCAGCAGCTCCTGAGCAGTAACTATATTGAGAGGGTGCCTCGGGGCTGATGTATTTTACACTGACAGCATAGGAACATCATGTTTGTTGAATTCTACAAATTTGGACAGAAATTGAGTTAGTCTTAGGGGTTTATGATTTCTCCACACTCCTCTGTATTATACATTCTGAAGCAGAGTCACATCATGAAGGAAATCTGTTCTCACATTAATACGTCATTAGCATATCAATGAGAGTGTGGCTGTTGTTTAAGATGCTAATTACCTTCAGGATAACCAAGTTTAATTCCCACAACAGAACTGCTGACCAAAAGATGTGCGCAGCTGAAAGACTCCATACATTTGTTTTCAGTTCATTTATTTTGGTCAAATTAAACAGTGGGTTCATTAAAATATGAGGAGCATGGGTTTCATATATTGAACAATGACAGCCTACTGCTGAAGATTACTGCCTTTTTATATTTCCAACAAACCAGGTAAATAAATCTGTTTAACAAACTAGATAATATCATCAGGCAAATTTAATCTTGATTCAAGTTGGAGGTACAGTGCCACATGAGGTTCAAAGTTAAAACCTGATCTTTTACTTTTAACTTACTGCACTGGAGTGACTAACGTGTAGTATTATATTCAGTGATGTTGTTCTCACTCTAAACTATTGCAATGCTTCACTCACCTCATTATGTTGGAAGCTTAAAAATATAATCTCAAACTTATTTAAGCACCAGAACATTTAAAATAAAAATTGTTTGGACTTTACCAGTAAACACAAAATCAGTTGTTACTGACTCTTTCATTAGGATGTTGAAATCAATATAGTAATGGTTTATCAAAGACCAACTTCCATGACTATGATATTCCCCCAAACTAAAATCTATAGAAACCCTGGTGGATACATTGAAGAGAAGAGAGCATGAGAGATGCCTGGCTCCTGGATGTTCTGAAAGAAATATCTCTCTCTGCTCCAAATTTGTAAAATGTTTAAGTAGAAAACTACTCTTTTGCTTTGAATTATGAGGGGCACCAATAATTGCACCATGATTTCAGTTTCAATCACTGGATTTTTCCCACCACTCTATTAAGTGTACTCAAATTAAAGGCTGGGTTCTACTGCAATAAACAATAAAATTATTTAAGGGTCTTGATACAACTTCACTGAGGGTGCCAGTAAATTTAACCAGCACTGTTTATCTATATTTGAAGTAGCACTGGTCAAAAACTTATTTAAATAACATTAAATAATTTAATCCTACGAAGACCTGTTGCCTGAAGCTAAATTTGACATTTTCCTTTAAACTCGACTTACTGAATCTTATGCAACAGATCTGTCTGGCCCCACCTCATCCTCATTGAACACAATTTTTCTTGAGTGACTGCTTATTTGTTAACGCAAATAGACACTATCTCATCACAAAGCATCCATGGGGACGCACAATGTCTGAGCGATTTATGAATGGCTGAGATAACAGGCGCAACAAAGGGAAGATCAAACAGCTCAATATATTGTCTCTCGTGCTTAGATAGTAATTTATCATCAGTGGGGAGGAGGAGAAGCCATCTTAATAAAGATAATCCCTACTGTTAAACTGAGACATTCTGCTTTAACTGTTTTATATCATGGCTGTCTGAGCATGCTCACAAAACTGTGTCTGGGTGGCTCTTAGACAGGTAGTCAGAAAACGGCAGGACCTTACAAACGTGGCAGTTGGTGTTAGAGAGCTCTCTGCTACACCAAGTGGCAATTTGCGAATACAACAATTTCAACAAACTCATTGAGCTCTCCTACGCTCTCTTGACAGCAAAACATCCAGGAACCATTGTGCTCTAAACACTTGCCCGTGCTCTCCTCCCACTCACCCAATCACCTGCTTTGCTACGGAAAGCTCTTGTTTGTCACGCACGAGATGTTTCAAACTGAGAAATGGAGTTGGAACAGAGAGTCAGAATGGACTTTTTCAGATTTGATATTTTTTTAGTTAGAATGTTGCTTTGTTTTTATTCAGCAAAAGATTAAAGTTACTCTTCACGGAAACATTGGTGATCACATATAAACAACTGTTTTTAACACATTGAATTTTGCTTGACATATTTTTTATATTTGATGAAGTTTAATTTGCATTATGTAAGCCCATATTTCATTTCATTTCAGGCATCAGCATTATTTCATAACTACTTGATATTGCTTCCAAAAAGGATCTTAGCTGTTCTTAGTAAAAATACTAGTCTTAGATTTTAAACATGACCTCCTCTATCCTGAGCACAAGAATGAGGCACAGAAAGGTTTGCAGTAATACTGTTTTCTTCAGCTCTGTATGAAAACCTGAAAAGCAACAGGCTTTCTCATTCAGTGGGAGCACACTTGTTGAATGTCAATGTGTAATGGCAGTACACTAACTTTGTCAAAGATATCAAGGATTTTTGCACCATTCCTCAAATGCATCCCCAGTAAGTAACAGGCATTTAGAACTGACAAATGTAATCAAGCAGCAAGTTCATATAAATATTTCCTCTTTCCCAACACAGAAACCCTAGCAGCTTTTGTGTCCAGACAACCAGGCCCTGCAAATTATTTGTGACTGATTACTTATTGTGACGATGACTCTCCTGGTGTGTGATGAATTAGATTCACTAATACAGGGAGGCATGTGGGTGACATGCAATTTTAGATCATCATATTGTGGGAACAGAGTGTACAAGTTGAGGTCCACTGAATATTCCAGGCAGTAATTACAGTCAGTGCCCATAAATGTGTAATATGTTTAGAGTATGATGTGCCAAAGCAGAGGCATGGTACAGAATACATGACTGCTTTCTTTGATATTTACAGAGGAAAACTTAACATTCCTCTTGACCTCTCATTCTGGTATCAGAATATTACAGCACATTCTTTTTTGTGTTATACATCAACAATCTTAACATAGTGTAATCTAAACTAAACACTAATTTCTGTTTTATGCTTATGATACTGTACCCCGTTAATCACCTTAGCTCCAGGATTATTTTAAAACACTTTAAGATAGGTTGTTATTCTGAACTATTTTGGAAGACTAGTTGGAGCATGCCAAACTCCAACTCTACCCAATTTAAACCCAACATTTGTCACTATAGATAGTTCCCACAAGACCAAACCAGAAGTAAGTTGTCCTAGAAATGCACCATCTTGATAGGAAACAGTATTATATAGAGGTAGCATTTTTTTTCAGGCTTTTTCTAATCTTCAGGAGAACCAGTTCAGTGTCTAGCAAAAGTAGAACTTATGAAATAGTCAACAAGTCATTTGTGTTTTCTGACAGCAATGAGGAGAATGATGATGTGACTGGCTGCGTCAGTAAGAATTGTCTGCATGTTGCATTTTAAGTGGATAAAGTTGATCCGTGTCCTGAGGGGATCTTTCTGTTGTGCTGATTATAAGCGTAAACTCCAGAAACAGCAAAAGAAGCATTAGTAACAACATATAGGCCCGAGTATCAACAAGAATGTACCGTCTACTGTCTCCATCTGTACTACGTGCAACTGTGACACATAAAGAGCAAGTGGAATGTACATTTTAGCAAGTATTGTTTATTAACGTAGTGTGATTATAAATATGGTCACATAAGCAGTAATCATATGTGCTGAAGTACATCAGCAGCTCTGAATGTTAGATTTGTTTTTTGTTGAAGTGCAGGTATGCAGCAAGAAGAAATGCATATTTTTACATTTGCACATCAAGATTTTATTTGTTTCATACTTTGTAGAAATGGATTTGTCATACAGTCTGCAGGTTTACCTACAAAGTACATCTTTTATAATAATTTGCTCAACACACTATAAACTGCATTTCCATTTATGATAGAATTCCACAAATTGAAATTACAAAAATTAAAATTTGTGGAAATAAATTCGCTAAATGAAAACATGGCAATTTGGAAAAATAAAATAATAAAATTTTTTGTTAAGAAGTTGTTGTGTTAGGATGAGGTGGTTTTTATGGATGAATCAAAATAGATGTATCTCACCAAACTGCAATGGAAACACTTTTTTTTTTTTTCATCACAGGAGTGCGGTAATCAACAGCCGGATGTGGCCACTGGCACAAAGCACAAAGAAGATGGCAGGAAGTAGTAGGAGGATGATGGCTTGTTTTTTTTTTTTTTTGGACAATGTGCAGCTGGATCCACCAGAGCTCTCACAAAAATCGCACAGTTGTGTGTCATTTGAACATATTGGATCCATAGATCTTCGGGAAAACCACAATTTCCCCAAATGCTGCATATGCAGAGTGCTAGCGCCATGGCTGAAATATGAACATGTCTGATGTAGCTGTTTACGTCTGTTGCTGCCATGATTTTTGATTACTTATCATGTGAACATATGTATTCATTTGTGATTTTAATGTAATTTGTTATTTAACGGAAACGCCACGATTTTTTTTTTTTACAATAGCAGAATGTGGACAAATATTTGTGCAATGGAGATGCATCTAGCACCACAATTTTGATTGCAGCTAATAAAGTGATCGGAGTATATCCATGCCATATAATGGACTTGTGTATGTTCCCTCTGAATAGCCAGCTACACTCATCGGCGCTCAATGCGTAGTAGCAAAGTTTTCTCACCTTCATGTGATGTAATGAAAACTTCTCTTTCCTGTTTTATTACCCATGTTCATGTGACGTACTTGAGTCCAATAATATCCAACTATCGTGATCCTCTCTCGTGTGATCAGTGAAGTGGAAAGCTGCTTCTGCCCTATCAAGATGGCGTCAGAGCACCTACATGTTGGATGTGCGACTTCTGGTGGGAACTGTCTGTTAATGCCTAAATCCAAATTAATGGTTTGGAGATCCAAGTACTGACTGATTGAAAACACTGATGCATTTTTACTGATGATCTTCTCTCCTTAAAGTCTGACATAAAGCAAATGGTTAAAAAAATATATTTTAAAACAGTTTTTGTGCTATCCTTTGATGCTGAAAAGCCTCATAGGTACCTTAGGTTTTTGTATTTGTATTTTCAGAGATATAATTTAAATCACAGTTTATATTTACAGTCAAATATCTTGAAACGGTCTACCATAAACTTCAAAGCTCTGACTCGCCTTTTGATTTTGTATTACTGCACTAGATGTTCTGAAAATATTCTGAAAACAGATGAAAATATTCTTTGCATTCTATCGTTATATGTAAAGTCTTTATTTCCACAAAAATGCAAGAAGTTAAATCTTTCACTCCAACACTCTATTCCTATAGACTGGGCCAGGTGCTCAGAGACTACTGAGATACAGAAAAAATAAAATAAAATTAAAAAAAAATAAAATTAAAAAAAAATATATATATATATATATACATTGCTCCTCCATCATGGAGATAGTTTTGAAATCAATTGCATTTGAACAAATTTCTTTCACTGTGTGCAAAAGGATATAATTTCTGTATGACAAGATTTTGATGATTATTTTATTTGACAAGACTTTTGAACATGCCATTGAGATTGTTTTTAGTTTTGCTAACATTTCCGGTGATCTTTTCTGCGTTATAATGTGTATAATATTTACTGTACATGTGATTTATTTAACTTATACTGTTAGTGTCAGTAGATGAGCATACAGGAGATTCAAAAGTCCAGTGATTGAATAAAGCATAAATTGAATATAAGACAACTTAACATTATCTACTTCAATTCGGCATTGTAAACAAAACTTTTTTGTAAGTTTAACTAGTGCAATTCTCTACAAAAAACCAGCAGGGTGCAGGCATGAGCTTTCTCTAAAAGAGAAAAAAAAAATACATATCTAAATGATGTTTCTGAGATTGATCTTAATTGTGAACTCCAAACACTCCGAGTTAATTCACCTCATGGTAAGCGCTGAGAAATCTCAGCAGCGGGAGTCTAATCTCCGCCAGCAGCCACAGGAATGAGCGGAATTTTCTCTATCACAAAACTCTCTCAGATTAGGAAATCTGACGTTTACAGTGCTGTTTTCTGCGCGGACACGAGGAAAGGTGGGTGTACACACTAGTTGTACTGTGTGGCTTTACTGTGCCTCAGCTCAGATGAGCTCACACAGCCGATGCGCACATCGTAGGATCCTACCAATGTGAGAAGGCGTAAGGACACCGAGCGGCAGCCTGGTAGTCAGTGGGAAGTGTGTAAGCTTTTGTGCAAAGGCTGTCGACTTTCCGCAGCACAAAGTAAATAGAGAGAAGCACAAATGCTCTTGTGTTCATTTGTTTCACGTTGGAGAGACTCGGTGGATTTGTAGGTTTTCTGTCTGAATGGAAATCCACTCTTTTCATCGCAGACGGGACTGGACTTCAGACTCAGCGGCTGATAGGAAGAAGGCTGTACTTTGAACACTCTGCTTTCTTCTTTCTTCCTTCTTCATAAAATGCCGGGATTCCGTCCATCGTACACTGTCCACTTCAAGCCGGGCTGTTCATCTGGAAGGGCGCCAGACCTTCAGTCTCTCAAATATGCAAGTTCAGTCCAATAAATTGTGTCATTGTCTGTCAGCACTGGAATAAGAAATCAATACTCAAGAAAAGAGACGTGATATTCCTCCGGAATTTTAACGACCCTCTCCCTTCTACCCCCCTCAGCCATCCTGATAAATATGCGCTTTGGTTGGATTAGGGTGGTCTGGTCCAGCTTGGCGCTTTTTTAGCTGGAGCAGCGCTGATGGGGACTGATTTTTACTGTTGATTTTGTCCATGCAAGACTCGGGGTGGAAACATGTCTGGCCACTTCTTTGAGAGGATCGCTGCTATCAGAGATGGCATTTTGGTCCAGCACTTCGGTTTTCACCTCTAAAGTGCCCCGGAAAATCTTATTCATGTTCACCCTCTCCCTTTCTGTCACCTACTTGTTCTACAGCTTGATGAGCTGCTACAACTCGCTGCAGTTCCCGCTGCAGGAGAACTATGTGTTTCAGGGCAGGCTGGTGACGGAGGATACAACTTTTGTGACACTGAGGGAGAAACTTTACTCGGCTTCGCCAGGCTTCACGGAATTCACACAGGCTGAGAGAACAACCGCGGCTCCGACGGTAGGAGAGAACGATGAGGCCGAACAAAGGACAGTGGAGTGGATTAGGACGCAGGCATCTCCAACTAAATCTGCGGCGGCGTTTCGCCCCACCGCGCCGGAGAGGGAGCACCAGGAGATCAGCACCACGGACAGCGAACTCAGGGTGAACTGCACCTCGGATTACGGGGAGAAGAAACTTCCCCAAGCCATTATAATCGGGGTGAAGAAAGGGGGTACCCGAGCCCTGCTGGAGGCTCTCAGGGTGCACCCAGACGTGAGAGCCGTTGGGAATGAGCCACACTTCTTTGACAGGAACTACGAGAAGGGACTTGACTGGTACAGGTGAGCTCTCAAATCAAACCTTTTAATGGGCTCAAACAATGCGTTGCAGATTTAATTAAAATCACCACAAATAAGATTTGTGAATCGTAATTTTTAGCACCTGGCTTATGATTTATGATGACAATTATCCTTTGTTTGATTCACAAATTAGTTTTCGTTATCTGGCTTAAACTTAGTGTGCAGTATCAGCACCAAAAGGAGAATAATAACTTTTACAGATCCTATCAGTGTAATGTAACATCCGTTGTAAAGATTAACACATTTTGTGACTTTTCTTTTATGTTATAAAACACTTGTTTTATAATAGTGAATAAACTTTTCTCCAAAATCCTGTTTTTATTATAATAATTTGTTTTACCTCATCAGAAGTCCAAATAGGATTCAGATTTTAAACTCAATTTTTCCAAGGGTCAATTAAAATATAAATATTTTAAAATAATGCACACAAGACTAGTTTTCAACTCAGGGCCGTTACCGATTTCTAAAACAAGATAGATGTTTTAAGTGCCAGTGGATTTATTTTCCTGTAACTTTATTATTTAATGTCACTTTAAAGTCCCTCATTCTACATTCATACTCTGTAGATATTGTAATAAATGTCTACAGTTATTTTCAGATGCCTCAATGTTGACACCAATAATATTTGAGCTATTCTAGAGTGTTTGTGACAAAATGTTGTCGTATATCTGATTTTTAAAAATTTAACTATTTTTATATTGCTATATCCATCCATTGAATATTCAAAAAGTAAATAACTAAACACTTTTATAACACACACGTTCCAAGCTTGTTACCTAAATGGTTGGAAATAGTTCTCAAATCGTTTTGAACCGTTGACAACACATCCACTTTGACTCCAGGTTTATTAGCTGTACATGCCTGATGCATTCATAGGGGGAAGAAAAAAAATCAATTTGAGGCCTTGTTCGTGGTTAGTTGGCCATGGCTCATTTAGGTGTTGTTCTCACACATTTGCTACCATACACACATCTTCAAATTGAGTCAATGAGCTGATGAGAACGATGCTGACTCTAAGTCCCTTCTGCTCCTTTGTAGAACTTTGTTTGTTATGTTTGGGTTGTGGAACATCTGCTTTCATCCTGCTGCATAGACACGGGAACTCTCGGCTGCTCATTTAGCCTGTGCTAGTGCAAGCTGTTTCATTATGCTTACGGTGAAAGGCTCATTAGACGAGAGGACGACATGCTTACATAAATAATAACAAATGTGCTTGTTGCTTTTTGGGTCCCTGAGCTTACAAACTTTGAGAAGAAGGATTCATTTCACTTTCAACTTTGCCAGTTTTAGGACATCCACCAAAGGATTTAACTCTCAGAGAAGGAAAATAAACATTCCTTAATAATAAAAAAAAGGATACACTGAAGAAATCAAGATTTATTTTCTCATTTCAGCTGCCAAGGAACATAGGTAAATGGTTAAAAAGTAGAAAACCACTTTTCTTTTTCATCGATAAAGAAATTAATTTGACTAAAGCATGCCTCGAATGATGCATTACACGACATCTTTCTCCTCAGCTGGTAATGCTCTGGCTAATGTGCACTTAATGGAAGTGAAATTATGATCACTTACAGATGTTTGAAACATCAGTGTAGTTAAATGAGACCAGTGATCTCATAAAGTGTGATTCATAAATTTAGGACTGTCTAAGTAACACCTGCTCCACATCTTGATGGAGATGATATATAAACTACAGGGAATATGACCCTAACACTTCATCTGTAGCTGTTTTTAACGTGTGTGTGTGTGTATGTGTATGTTTTTTTACCCAAAATCCTAACCTTGTTTGGCACAGTTTCTTAATCTCATTACACAGTCCTACACATATCCAGTTTTAGTCATCTCAAGAGAGAACTGGTATTAATGGACTATATTTATTTATTTAATTATGTTTATTTTATTTTTGGAATAATTTAATTTAAATGATGGTATAAAGCAAGCAAAAAAAATACAAGACGTAACTGCACAATTAACTTCAAATTTAAAAAAAAAAAGAATATTTCAAATTCTAACCTAATGCTTTGAAGTGTTTCATCATTAGAGACAAACAAAACGTGAACAATTTTTTAGAAAAAAAAACTACAACTTTTAAACCTGAAAGCCTTTAGAATTGCTATTGTTTTCTATGCCCAGTTTTTGAATAAGCTCCCTATGAGGGATATCTTGAAAAAAATGTGTGTGCAGGTAAGTGCTGTATCACACCAGTGATGCAGCAGCGCATTGCAGGCAGAATATTGTTTCCAGACCTGCCTATATTTCTTGTACTTACAGTTCTATCTCCAAATACTAAAATAAAAAAATAATAAAATAAATTATTCATTTGTTAAATTAGAATTATCTAAAAAAAAAAAACAACCTTTAAAGTATTTTTTTCTTTTTGTAGAGAACAAAAAAAGCAGTGTTTCAAAAAATTATTAGAACACATTTATTGTACCATTCCTTTTTTGCCAGTGTAACCCGAGTTACATTTTAAGATTATTAAAAAACCCAAATCAACGTCACTCTAAGTGAAAAACTAGGTTCCAGGTTCGTCTACTGGAGGTAGTGGCAAATTGCAAGACACATACAACTGGAGAGTGCAAAAATCAATGAGGTGTATTTATATTTACAATATATACAAATTGTTTCACAGCTTTAAAGTCCAGTTCCTTAAACCAAGGAAGTCTCTGTCGGTGACGGAAGGGAAAAAACAAAAATAGTCATTTAGTTCCAGCTGTGAAGTGGTTGGTTGAATTTCCCTTCTGGTTTGGAGATGTTTCCTCAGATTATGGGTGACTTTCTGAATCCGCTATGGTTAGCTCGCCAGTCCGGTCAATATACAAAAACCAGACAATTCTTAATGTGTCCCAGATCCTTCAGTTACTCCGAGCGGGGGTGGGATCTGGAACACACCTGGCCTGCGGAAACAGGCCCGACAATCAATGTACATGTATTGGCTTTCTTAATAATTGAATCTGAGCCTACATAATTACATGCAATTTCAATCCAAATGTGTTTTTATGTAGGTGTGTAATCACAGGCTGGGAGGCTAGCGCTAGCATTCTAGCTCCCGAGCAACACTTACCAGTTCCTCTTTTAACAAACAGAGATCGTTTCAACGTTCAGATGAGCGACCATATGTCTGTAATTTAACAGAGGTATACGATTGATGTATAATCGACATTCAAAAGCAAAACCGCTTTGGGAACAACACCCAAGCCTACCTGCACGTCACAGTCCCACAGCGTCTGCTACCCAAGGTGCGATTTAGCAGCAATATAAGCAGTGGCTGTCAATTTAGGACTGACGTGCAGCTGTCGCATGACTTTAAACCCTCGCGAGAACAACCCTGCTCTCGCCCGGTTAGTGTCGAAAAAGTAAAACAAAGGAGGATTTTTAAATTAGATCTTTAAATAAAACAAAATAAAATTAGATTTAACAAAATAGAAAATAAAATAACTAAACTACATCTAATATAGAAAAATTATCCTGGTTACATCCTCCCCTCTTTAATTCCTGCACGTCCCGTTGCATGGTTACTTGAATTAATTTTTCTGAATATTTACATTAGAAACTTGCCTGAGAGTCTCAGTGTACACATTTGCCAAACTATGCAATAGAGTCTGAACTACTGAAATGAGTGGCTTACCCAACACAGGATATGTTAGACGACTAGGAGGTTGACGCTGTCTATCTGATCGCCTGGGCAATATTTCAGCCTCAACTGAGTTATAGGGTGAGCTGACATTTGCAGGACCTGTGGATGACTCAGATTGAACGACCAGATGACCCTCAGCGTCAGGTTCTTGAACTTCAGGTAAGTGTTCGTCAGGGACTTCTCCCTCCATGTGTACTTTCACAGGCTCAGCTACATGTGGTTCAGAAAGTTCCTCTGTCTCAATCTGTTCCACAGGTAGCTTGTCTTCATGGTGAGATAGTGATGAATCAGTTGTTAAACAGGATTCTTCATTTTCAGATGGACTAGCAGTCTCAAGGTCTGTGCTCTGAATTAGAGGTACAGGATGCTCTTGTGCTTCAGCATCACTTTGAGCCAAAGGTGAAATAGGCTGCAAAGTAATGGATTCGGGTGATGACTTAAATTTTCTCACCTTCACACTGAATCTGGTTGGGGATGGGATGGAAACTTCTGGCACATATGGCTCAGCATCCTCATCCTCCTGCATCGCATCAGGAACATCTGGATGGCAACCATCCTGGCTGCGAGTCTTTCGTTGTGAGGCAGGCATGGAGATGGAAGGGTCTTCTGTGGAGCAAACTGGCAGGAAACCACAAGGAAGCAACAGGTCTCTATGTAAAGTACGAGTTGGTCCCTCTTTGTGTTCAGGTTGTACAGTGTAAACTGGTACATTTTCAGCTCTGTCAACAACTTTGTACACCCCTGGTTCCCATCTGTCTGCCAGCTTGTGCTTACCCCTCAGACGGATGTTGCGAACCAGTACTCGATCTCCTATCTCCAAACTGCATGGTGTAATTTTCTGATCAAAACGGGTCTTGTTCTTTGCAGCTGATTTGAGGGCATTCTCAGAAGCTAGTTTGTAGCTTTCTTTCAGGCTGGATTGCAGATTCTTAACATACTCTGAATGAGAGATGGATGATTGTTCTCTGACGGGTAAACCAAAAGCCAAATCCACAGGAAGACGAGGACAACGACCAAACATGAGTTCATAAGGTGTGAACCCTGTTACCTCATTTCTTGTACAGTTATATGCATGTACTAAAGGTTTGACATACTCTCGCCATTTTGACTTTTGTTTCATTTCCAGGGTTCCAAGCATATTGAGCAGAGTGCGGTTGAAGCGCTCGACTGGATTCCCTCGTGGGTGGTACGGGGTAGTTCGGCTTTTCTTCATGCCTACAACTTCACAGAGCTCTTTAATGAGCTTGGACTCGAAATCTGTACCCTGGTCTGAATGTATACGCTCTGGAATTCCATAATAAACCATAAATTCATTCCAGAGGTACTTTGCAACAGTCTTTGCCTTCTGGTTAGGGGTAGGAATGGCAACTGCAAATTTGGTAAAATGATCAGTAAGAACAAGAATGTCCTTAGTATTACTGCTGTCAGGTTCAATGGTTAAAAAGTCCATACATAGCAGTTCAAGTGGTCGGCTTGTCTGAATATTTATTAATGGAGCTGCTCTTTCTATTTGAGCTTTACGCCTTATGCAACGACCACAGGTTCTGACAAAAGTCTCCACATCTAATGTCATTTTGGGCCAAAAGAAGCGTTGGCGCACCAGATCAATTGTTCTTTCGATGCCCATATGCCCCATATCATGGTGCAAGCTCTTTAAAATAGCTGGTCGTAACTTGGGCGGTAGGATTAACTGGTAGATAAGTTTATCTCCATCATGTCTTCTCCGATATAGGATTCCATCCACCAACTCTAACCTGTTCCACTCTCTCAGGAGCAAAGGAAGGTCAGGTAGCTCCTCTCGAACCGATGGAAGGACCTTCTCCCCAGTCTCCAGCTGATGAATGACCTCACGAATAGCAGGGTCAGCTTGTTGTTGTTCTTGGAGATCGACCTGAGATAGAGAGGGGATTAGAGGCAAGCCATGCAACTCTTCATTGCTGAACCCATCAGGGATGGAGTCAACAGAGACAGATAGAGACTCAACCAGTGCGACAGATCGACTAAGTTCAGTTTGGTTCTGTGTTCGGATTATACAACTCTGACAGATGGCATCCACAATTTCAGGGGAAATGTCATGGGTGTTTTTACCATTACCCAACTGACTGGTCAGATGTTGAATGAGCTCCCTCTCTCTGCAGTGCTGATCACTAGAAGTATCTTCATGTGAGCGTCGGGACAGAGCATCAGCATCAAAATTCTGTTTTCCAGCACGGTACTGCAGCTTGAATGAGTAAGTGGACAGTGCTGCTAACCACCGGTGACCTGTAGCATCCAGCTTGGCTGAAGAAAGAACATAAGTGAGAGGGTTGCTATCTGTGACAACTGTAAAGTTAGTCCCATAGAGGTAATCATGAAACTTCTCAGTAACACTCCACTTCAGGGCCAAAAACTCCAGTTTATGCGCAGGATATTTTGACTCACTGACAGACAGGCCTCGACTAGCATAAGCAATAACACGCAGCTTGCCCTCCTGCTCTTGGTACAATACTGCTCCCAACCCATTTGTACTGGCATCAGTATGTAAAATGTATGGCAGCTGTGGATTTGCAAACCCAAGAACAGGTGCTGTAGTCAATTTGGAAATGACTGTTTCAAAGGCAATCTGCTGATGGCTAGTCCATTTATCTCCAAAGGATTGCTTTGGATCCGAGTACTTTCCTTCTGGTTTCTTCAGTTTTGCAGGGCTGCGGGCAGGAGGATAACCACGGGTTAATTCATTAAGTGATTTGACAATAGCAGCATAGTCTTTAATAAATCTTCGGTAATATCCAGCAAAACCCAGAAAAGATCGCAACTCTTTAAGGTTGCGGGGGACTGGCCAGGATTTTAAAGAATCAATCTTTTCTGGATCAGTTTCAACTCCTTTTTCAGAGACAATGTGTCCCAAATAACGTACAGAAGACTGAAAGAACTTACATTTCTCTGGAGAGAGCTTTAGTCCAAACTGCTTCAACCGGGAGAGTACACGCAGCAGCCGTTCCTCATGTTCTTCCAGAGTGGCAGAAAAGATGATGATGTCATCGAGGAAGACAAGGACTTCTTTAAGATGCAGATCTCCCATGCATCTCTCCATTAGCCGCTGAAACGTGCTAGGTGCATTTGTAATTCCTTGTGGCATCCTGTTCCACTCCCAAAATCCAAGGGGAGTTACAAAAGCTGTTTTAGCCTTATCTTCTTCTGCCATCTCTATTTGATAATAGCCAGATTTTAAATCCAACACAGTAAACCATTTGGACCCTGTCAAAGCACAAAAAGATTCTTCCAAATTAGGAAGGGCATATGCATCTTTGATAGTTTGAAGATTCAGTTTCCTGTAATCTATGCATAGCCGGACGGAACCATTACGTTTCCGAACAACAACTATTGGAGAGGAAAATGGTGATTTAGACTCTCTTATGATGCCAGCTTTGAGCAGGTCTTTAAGATGTTCACGGACTGCCTCCAGATCTTTGAGATGGATTGGCCTTGCTCTGTGTTTAAAAGGCGTTTCATCACTAAGTTTAATGGTATGTTTAACTGCATCTGTACAGCCAAAATCCAGATCATGATGAGAGAATACTTCAGGCATGCTGTTCATTTTGTTGATAATATGTTCCTTCCACTCAGGTGGAATGGGAGAGTCTCCAAAGTTAAACTCCAAAGTGGTTTGTTGTGAGGTTTGAGATGCGATTTGTTGTGACAAAACAGTAGGTGCTGACCCAATGTCTGCAATAATGGTTAATGGTGATATGAACACCTCTTGCTCTGATTCATTCTTCATGATCACTGGGACTTTATATGGTGGATGCTGTGGCAGTGTAATTAGACAACTTTGAACACATAAACCCCCTGGTAAAGGCGAGCTAGGGTGTTCAACAATGGCCCACTTAGTGGCAGATGGAGAGGTGTTTTTAACAGAACCCTCCAAGACAATGGTTTGTCCAGGTGAAATAAGGACTGGAGTGGTACTTAACAGCCTGACAGTCCCTGCATTTCCTAATTGATTTTGCTGGTGCCTTAACTGTAGCAGTTTCAGGACCGCTTGATATCCTTGGGCCATGGGTTGAAATTGTACATGGTTACTGCTAAGATGTTGTTCATACAGTGGCTCCAGTGTGTTCATGCCAATAAGTACATTAGATGGCCTGTCAGGACTAGTATCTGGGACCACAAGAGCGAGAGTTGGTACCTCTGTGTTTACTCCTATGAAGTCTTCAGGGAATGTGATGACCAGCTCCACGTACCCCAGATACGGAACAGACTGTCCAGCAGCACCTTCAACCTGTAACAAATTATCCAGAGGCAGTACAGGTTGGTTGCTTAGCTTATCATTATAGAAAGAAACTGGGATCGTTGTCACCTGTGAACCAGTGTCTAAAAGGCAGTTACACACATGACCAGAAATGTCAACAACAGCAGCACACTTTGATCCAATCAAACCTTTGGGTAGCTGAGTGGGTAGTTTATTAGCTTGGGCTTGCAGTTTTGTACATTTAACAGTCTTTTCTTTAATAAGGGGACCGGTTTGGCTGGGACTGGTTCCGGTTTGTCCCGCAACAGGAACCATGCCTAGTTTAACTTCTTCTGAAAGATGTTCTGCTGTCGCTGAGCAAACTGTTTCCTTTTTCTGGCAACAAGAGCAGGGTTTGGTTCATTATTACATTGTGGCTTAATATGACCATTTTCACCACACCTGAAACAATAACCAGGTTTAACATGGACTGGTGGGGACTGTTTGGATGTCACTGTATTGCCCCCTTTTTCACCCGGCTTACTGTGCATTACTTTAGGTTGTGATGTAGTCCTGGGCTGGGTGGTTGTGGATGTTAGCTTAGCCAGCTGCCGCTGTACATCTGCCAGTTGTTCTGCCAACTGCTGAGTCAATTTGGTTAAAGCAGCAACGGCTCCACCATCACCTGCGTCAACAGAAACCAATTGTGCATGATTGACTACTTTTTGTTTGTTGGACCCCAAATATTGTCTCATCCGGGAAGTTTTAGCTGCCTCCCTGTCCTCTTCAGTACGTAGAAGTAGTAGCAGTTCAGAGAAACTAGGTGGGACCAATTTCTTTTGTTTTAATTGGAGTTCAGCAATCAAAGTATTGTCCCAACAACCCCTACAGAACTGGCTTATGAGATGCCGGTTTACATCCTTGGCTAACACACCACCTCGTTTCAGGGCTAAGTTTAATGCTACCTGCAGCCGCTGGAGGTATGAAGATGGCTTCTCCCCTGCATCTTGGAAAGTGTCCATGAATTTTGCAAAGAGTTCTTCTCCATCTTGCACCGTGCCATATGCCGAATCCAATATGTTCAGATATACAGTAGGTGGAGTATCTGAACTTAGATGCTTCAGCATATCAGCGGCTGGGGGAAGTAAACTCTCCACGATCCTCCTTGATCGCTGCAGCTCAGAAACTTATGGGTCTTTTAGTAGCAGATCCACTCCTGAATGCCAGGTCTCGTAGTCTGCTTCATGTGCTGGTCTAGGCAGCCGTCCAGAAAACACTCGGAGCCTTTGTAGATGGTAAGCACTTTCCTCAGTTTTCATAATGTGTTCCACCACGTAGCGCTGGACTTCGGGTGGTTGGATGTCATCATCATGAAGAGAGGGTCTCTGTCGTGAGGTAGGTTGCTGCTCAAGTCTCTGTCTGGAAACTGTAGGATCAGTGGCGGTTGACAACGTTGGCTCTTCCTTCATTGTTGGATCTGCAGCTGCTGCCATAACCTCAGACTTCTCATCAGGATCCTCCATCTTAGCAGCTGAGTGAAGTTCAGCAACTGATTGTCCAATCTGAGTCATCGTGGATTTTAACACCTCTGCAAAATCCATGCCAGAAAGCTTTGCAAGTTTCTGTAACTCAAATAAATAAGAATGAGTTTTACTCTGTGAAACATGTTCTGCATATACAACAGCTAATTCAGAGATGAAAAATGTGTCTGACTTTTCAGATGATTTGAATGAATATGGTAAAATGGAACGCAATTCAGCTACTGCTGTACCACTGCTAAATTCAACCACAAGCTGGCCCTCAAACTCAGAATCAGCTTCAGAAATGATTTCAGTCTTTGTTATCTTCCCATATTGTTTCAAAAAGTCAAATACTTCCTCTTTACCATCTTCATCTGAAATGCCTTCAACCAAAACAGAGTTGGGAATTTTTATGTCGAGTTTTTGAAATTCATCCATATTGTTGATGACAAAAAAAAACAATGATTTGTGTTTACAAAATGCCAACAACCTCCTGGCTAGCTCGCCAAGCTATGTAACCCGAGTTACATTTTAAGATTATTAAAAAACCCAAATCAACGTCACTCTAAGTGAAAAACTAGGTTCCAGGTTCGTCTACTGGAGGTAGTGGCAAATTGCAAGACACATACAACTGGAGAGTGCAAAAATCAATGAGGTGTATTTATATTTACAATATATACAAATTGTTTCACAGCTGTAAAGTCCAGTTCCTTAAACCAAGGAAGTCTCTGTCGGTGACGGAAGGGAAAAAACAAAAATAGTCATTTAGTTCCAGCTGTGAAGTGGTTGGTTGAATTTCCCTTCTGGTTTGGAGATGTTTCCTCAGATTATGGGTGACTTTCTGAATCCGCTATGGTTAGCTCGCCAGTCCGGTCAATATACAAAAACCAGACAATTCTTAATGTGTCCCAGATCCTTCAGTTACTCCGAGCGGGGGTGGGATCTGGAACACACCTGGCCTGCGGAAACAGGCCCGACAATCAATGTACATGTACATGCATTGGCTTTCTTAATAATTGAATCTGAGCCTACATAATTACATGCAATTTCAATCCAAATGTGTTTTTATGTAGGTGTGTAATCACAGGCTGGGAGGCTAGCGCTAGCATTCTAGCTCCCGAGCAACACTTACCAGTTCCTCTTTTAACAAACAGAGATCGTTTCAACGTTCAGATGAGCGACCATATGTCTGTAATTTAACAGAGGTATACGATTGATGTATAATCGACATTCAAAAGCAAAACCGCTTTGGGAACAACACCCAAGCCTACCTGCACGTCACAGTCCCACAGCGTCTGCTACCCAAGGTGCGATTTAGCAGCAATATAAGCAGTGGCTGTCAATTTAGGACTGACGTGCAGCTGTCGCATGACTTTAAACCCTCGCGAGAACAACCCTGCTCTCGCCCGGTTAGTGTCGAAAAAGTAAAACAAAGGAGGATTTTTAAATTAGATCTTTAAATAAAACAAAATAAAATTAGATTTAACAAAATAGAAAATAAAATAACTAAACTACATCTAATATAGAAAAATTATCCTGGTTACACCAGTTATTGTCTTCTATAGAAATTTAAAGTTAAAGCACATAGGGAGAGGGATCTTTGACAATTCCTCTGCGCCATCTACAGTAGATCTACATTGTAAGTTCATTGGTTGCTACACTGAAGGTTTTCTGAGAGAGACTAATAGATTTCTATTACAATGTCCTGGTATTTCAAAAACATGTCAAGATGACATTTATTCAAATGAGGTAAAATGTGCATATAGAAAGGTAACAAGCTACAAGCATCACAGGTCCTCCTCAGTAGTTAACAATGGGTGTTACTTGGCATACCATCTGTTCAACTGTTCTTTTAGAGAAAAAAATCCTAACACATGCAGACATGTAACATGCATACCTGGCACAATAGGAAACAGTGTGAAAGTGACTTTAGTCTCATCCAACCAGAGCACATTTTCAGTTCAAGTCCCAGTAGCATTTAGAGAACTCCGCATTTTTGCATTTCTGATGGTAGGACAAAGAACCTTTTTATTCCGGCATGGCATTAAAAATATATTTAGAAGCATGTTTTGCTTCTTTACTGTCCTCCTCTGTGTGTGTGGCAGGATAAAGGTGAGTCCTTGTCATGCCCAGTGGCCAAGGGCAAAAAGAAATGAGCCCCTGTGTCTTTTTCTATTTGAACCCCAGGAAAACAGGAAGCCATGGACTACTAACTGAAAGTTTCCCAACAAATCATCTTAAAAACAGGTTATGAAAACCTTTTATAAAATAGTTAAAAGGTATTCTGTTTTTTTCTAGGCACAAACTGCCACTTTACAGCACAATCAAGTACCTATGTTATCTTCACTTGTTTGAAAAAAAGGTGTACATATCAAACATGACTTAAAGGAAATTTGTCATGGCATCACAGTCATATCTGATATAACCTTAAAATTGGGCTCTGTCTCTTTAAGAACCTTGTAACCATGCTGACTCTTCCCCTTCAACACACCATCATGACAACGCTTGTCCATGGTGTCCATTGATGCCGTTTTCAAAGAGCACCGGACTGAAAAGTAGTTAGTATAATGATCTCAGCAGTCACACAGATTTCACCAGGTGTTTGCCGATTTTTGCAAATTTTTGCAACCACTATTCTGGTTGAGTTCTGCGGTCGAGGTGAAGGGGGGGCAGCGGGAGCTCAGGCTGATGCCTGAAGCTCCAAGACGGAGCTTTGAGTAAATAGGCAGTGCATTGTAAGAGCAAACGTTAAGACATCCCCGGGTGGCGGGCACAGGAGACAAAAAAATTAATTTTAAGATATTTTAGAAATTTCAATAACTGTGGAGGCAGCTACAAGATATTTGTTAAAGTAATTCAAGTTGGAAATTTGGACAGTTCTGTATTTCTCACTGAGATTACTCATACTCTTGTAAAAACAGCTTTAGCTTTTTCAAAGAACATGAACTTACATGTTCATAAAAAAGGCACAGATCCACAGATTTCTATTAAAATATTTAAAAATCCAAGTCTGCATCAGGTACCACAGACAGAGTCCAGTGCTTGTTTTTTTTTTTTACTTTGTTCTCTTGAACAGCTTATCTACCATTTTTAAGCAGTACCATCATCACCACACACACCGGACTTCCAATAGCGCTTCAACAAGTCTATCTTTATTTCTCAGTAAAGAGAATGAGTCATCACAGCAAGTACTTTATCTCTTCCCTTTATTTTTGCCTCAAACTGGTACATATGCTCACTCACTTTGCAATCGAAAATTCCTGATGCATGATAATCAATACAGCCATTTTTATCACCAATTCTCAAGTCTTTGCTGTTTGTGCTTTAGTGGAAAGATAATGTAGGTCGTAAATTGCACTAAAGAATGCCATCGATTATCAGTCATACATGAAGATGTGTGCCCACCGAGGGTGAACACTCACAGCAGGAAGTTACTCTGTGTTGACATGTTTAATGAGGATGTAATGCATTAGACATGTTGACTGTTGGGTATTTTCACTTTAGGTAAATGTCAAACAACGGTGTTTACTGAAATGTTAACTAACAGAATGAATACCAAAGTAAGAAGTATTTTACTTTATCCAAAGTACTTTGAATTTTACTTTATTCATTCTGATAGTAAAACAGAATGAATCTATTCAACTAAAATAAAAAACATATATGAATTAAATCAGTACATATTATAACATTTATTCAGTTGATATGGTTGTCACCATCCTTCCGGTATTTTAAGAATAACATGCTGTCGAGAGCTGACAGAGGCTGTCCATTTCAGAAGAATGTGGGATGGAAAGCAAAGTGACTATGATCAAACAATACAACAGGGGACTTCTCGTCATCCAAGATTATCTTCTGCATAGCATTAATGTCTGCCAGCGACAGTCTGGAACATGTTATTAGGCTGTTCACAAGGTGTAAGAATGTTTTGTTTTTGTAACTGTGCTCGGAAATGTACTTTTTAATTATTGGTAACTATGGCTGGAAATTTTAAGCAGTACCTAATGACTTTTCTTTTTTTTAAATTGTGTTATGTGTTACAAGTAAAATTGATAACTAACAAATCTGACTATATTAATGCAAAAGCAGAAATTTGAAAAAGCTAAAAAAGTTAAATTTGCCAATATTCCACTTTAGAATGAAGCATCTGTTACAGGTAGCTTTATACTGGCCTTGTGGTGTCTTTATGAGGCTCCGCACTGTGCAAATCAAGCAATTAACAATTTAACCAATGGATGTTGGCGAGATGGACACATACCTCTGAAAGCGGATTCTGCAGAAGAAAGGTTAAAAAACAACTTCCCTAACATTTTCTTTTGACTATCCTCACGTATGAATAAATTATTTAGCAATTCTTAACTTGCTCCTTACAAAAACTGGGCAAAAGTGGCAAGTTAATATACACTCAGAACATTTATCAGTATAAAGCTTTACAGAATATAAAAATCAATATATGTGCTGGACTTCATCAAATAACAGGTGCTATGAGGGGTTTGACACGTAAAGGTAACAGCAGCCTGGAGGAATTGTAACACCCTTAGACAGGACTATAGATCCTGAATTATAAACCTGCAAAAGAAAAGAAAAATGTGAGCTTTGACGGAATAAACGTGGTCTAAAATAAAAAAGTTATTTGCGGTTTTATAAGGTTTTGTTGAAAAATGACTTGCCACAAAAGGCAAAATAAAAAGTCAAAAAGAGATTTGTACACTGCACAGAATTATAACTTCATCTAAATAACAATAACATGTTGAGAATTTACGAGAAAATCACTAGTGCCTCAGAGGTTAAAATGTGCTCACTTTAGGGAATCAAATTTCTCCAGTGGAAAAACATTTAAACACAAGATAAATCAGCTCCCTGCAAAGCAGAGTCAGAGTCTTACTGAGGTCTGCAAGCTCTAATATCTCTATGTTATTAAAATGACACTTTAACCCCTTTGCAATAAAAGCCAAAAGGATGTTCCCATAAATCTTTTGCAAGAGATCTTCTTACCCTTTCACTGCTGCCATCCCTGAGCTCAGACAGGAGCCAGCAGTAGTGCTAAACCCAGAGGAATTTAGTTAACACAGACTCCAGTTTCATTTCAGCCAATTCCATTCAACAGACTACTATATGTTTTTATTTTTGTTGCCAGTTTTCCAGTCATCTTTTATTCATGATTAAACATGGCCTTTGTAAATAGATGTCACAGTGTTGCCATTTCCAAGGATTTCTTTTTGCTTTATATGAGTTGCAGTGTTCTGTAATCAATAGATCATTTACAACTAAAACTTTTGGCTCAGGGAAGGTTGCTCAATATGGTTTATTCATTCCACATATACCTTATCATTGAGATAGAATATTTCTTTGCACACAGCAAGAATATATGTTTAAAAGTAAATACCGATTCTTGGTAAACCTCAGTGTATTACGGTGAAATAAGCAGATGTGGATTGTCGAAGAAAACATTGTGAAGAATTGGGTTTAGTGTGTCATCATTCTTTGGTCATGAGAAAAGACTTAGTGACAGGAGGATTTTAATGGAGATGGGAATCCATGGGCAAGCCCAGCAGCAGAAAGTCCAAATCCAACATTTATCCCTTGTTTAGCCCTTCTTTACCTCTCTTGGTTCGCTTCATGGGGGCAGCTTAGCTCCTGACTCCTTCCACCTGATTGGTAGCCCAGGACTCCACTCACTAAGAAGATGAGACGGAGTAAGGTGGGCCAGATCCCCAAGCAGGCAGGATGCCATCCTCTCCAGCTGGGCCTATGAGCCGCAGCAGTGCCTTCCTGTCCCACAGCTCCCCGACGTGGCAGAATCTGCCGACGCCTGATAAGACGGCGCCAAGACTCACAAGGACGTACCTCTCAGTGCTCTGATGCCGATGTTGCAGTTGTGGAATTAAACTTTTTAATTAGCAGAACACCCCTGAACTGTCAGGAGAGTGGACCACATCTCTCTGGTTTTCCTCATTGCCCACCCCCTTCCCACTTGATCCAACTAACAAACACCACAGAGCTGAGAGACTTAAGCTACAACAGAAGCAATCATTCTTATTTCCTGTTTGCCAGTCTGTTTAAACTCAACACAGCTCAGAAAGATAACACATTATTTCAAATCACTAGTAAGCCAGACACTATATCTGCTCCTTGCACACGTACACACACACCAATTTCTAAAATAATGTATCAGGCAGCCACTCTGCCACTATATCATCTTTTCCTCCTTGTTAGATCAATATTATGATGAAGTCATGTACTTCAAGTTAGAATTGACTTCTTGTGGTGGAAGGGCACTGGTTGGTGATTGTCAAACATTCAGCTGATTGCAAAGTGTAGTAGAGTACCAATGAGTGCTTCTGCAATCTAAAAGACAAAAGTGGCAACTCTCATATACAATTCGGTGAAGAAGTAATTGCTCATTTACAGATGTCTGCAGTTTTAGCTCTTTTGTGCCAGAAGATCAAAAAATGTATAGAAAAAAAAACAAACCCAAGTAAATACACTGTTTTCAAATAATAATCGACATTAAGGCATTAAAGTTATTCAAACCTATGTGATTCTATTTAAGAATGTAATTACTCCCTAAGCATGAAAGCAGGGTTTTCTAATTTTTGTGGCAAAAACTGCCATCAAGCATCTGAGGCAATTGACAGTGCATCTTTTATGTCAGTGTACAGCATTTTGTGCAGGACTTTTCTTTTCACAGTTGTTTTAATTCAGCCACAGTTGAGGATTTTGAGTAAGAACACTACATTTAAGATAATTCCACAACATCTCAATCAGATTTAAGTCCAGAGTTTAACCTGAGCAAACCAAAAACTATCCAGCTGTATAACCTGACAAGCTTTGTCTTACTGTCGAAAGCTAATGAACAGAGATCAGAATTTAAGGTTCCAGCAATGATGGATCTTTTTTGATATGCTGTGTTAGTTTTATACTAGATGTAACAGGACCCAAACCATCCAAGAAGCTTTTCTTTTTTATACATAAAACACATGGAATATTAAAGTCTCTTTAATGGCACGCTATGTGGTGGTGGTATGTTAAGCATTAACGGAAAGCGGAGTTGATTATTTCAAGGGAAAAAAAAACATTTCACACTAAAACATGTGCAATGAAGGTGTAAATATGTGTGATTTTTCTGTTCAGTATGAGGTGAAACCTACACATTTTATTAGATTCAAGCTCAATCTATTTTACACAGAACCATTTCAAGCAATACACAAGGTTTCTATCTGATCTGCAGGAAATATTACAATTTGATAGGGATAGTTTCATGTCGGGCAGGCTACGGAGTTACATTTTCATTCTGAAGGTTTTTATTTTTACCACTGATTCATTGTTGCTAAATTAAAGTGCCCTTGCTTCCAGAACCACAGATAAGTTTGATCTTTTTTTTCCAAAGATCAATGGGAGAAGTAATAACACACCATAGTATTTGCATATGAAGAAAAAACCCTCTGGAGAAGTTAATGGGCAGAGTCAATTTCATCCTGCCTTTGAAATCTATTTATTTGCTCCTCCTTCTCTCTTATACCTTTGTCCTTTTCTTTTAGCCTGCTGTAGCTACACTACAATCCCTCAAGTAAAAGTCTATTTTACTTATGGCAAGAATTTAATTCACCAGTTTCCTCTTTTCTGTTCCTTTGAAATAGCCGTGAGTAATGGTTTTCCATCAAGTCTCATATCCACGTTTTTGTGTCCATCAACATTGTGGGATCAAATTCTTTAGCTGCCTATTCCTCTAACGCTCCTGGGTTAGTGGGAAGGGCTCACACTTGTGTTTTTTTCTGCCCACAACACGGACAGACTTTCTGAAATAAAATGACATTGCTTCATCTGTTAAATTATTTATTTTAGCCCCAAAATAAAGTATTAGCTGAAGTCATTTTATGCTCAAAGGGATTCATTTCTCCCAAAAGATTATTTGCATGCGGCGGAATTGGAGTGTTCTGCTTCCAGTCTGGAGAAACAATGACTCTGCTCGGCAGAATGCTGGTTTACAGACGTCTTTAAATCTCTGCAAATAAGGCTACCTTGGGACAAATACGCATGTCAATCATACTTGTCAGGATTCCAATTTCCCTTCCACATCTCCTGGAGCACTTGTGCTGCCTGTGCTCCTTATTGGCTGGGAGGGATCTGGTCTCATGACACAAGCTGATGCATTTGTTCAGTCAAAGGGAAAACCCTGACAGGAATGGTCATGGAGCCAAGATGCGGAGGCCTCTGGGAGTATGTTTCAAATGTGTTTCCAGGAGCTGATAGGTGCTTCTGTAGTATGTTATGCTGAAAGATGGTGGAAAGAAAATGTTTGCCTCTCCCTCTGGAACAGGGAGCATTATCACGTGAGTATGACCATTACGCACTAAATATATCCACCAAAATGCTGAATGAACATCTTTGTTCTCATCAAGAAAAAAAAAAGTTTTGAAACAAATTAACATAAATGTGTGGTCTTTATCAGATCACATTTAATTTATTTTTAACTGCTATAATTCACAAAAAAGAAAAAAAAAAAACCTGACAGACTTAATTCAATTATAGCTGTGTGATGTGTTGAGACTCTAGAGGTGTGAGCTAATTCCTCTGTTTACACCCCTGAGTCACTGTCACAAACAAATACAAACACATTCATTGGCTTCCAGGATGTTGTCTGCACGCCTGTCCCACCATCTTTGAAGTTTTTCATCGCTTTATGTTGTTTGCCCATTTATGTTCTTTCTCTCAAATCACCATGTGGCATTCTGTATAAATTTAGCACAGTGTGAAACATTGTATGAGCTGTGTATTAGACGCGTGAACTCCCCTTCTAACATGCAGCTGAGAAATGCTGTGGTGATGGGTTAACTTTGGACTGGAAATCTTCACAGTGCAATCCCGATTTCGCAGCTCTGCAGCGAAACATATTGCTGACATCTCTGCCACGGACACTCAAAGCATTTGGTAACTTGGAAGTCATTAACACAAGCTGTGGCATTTGCCAAACTCCCCTGAGACTTTGGATTAAGCCACTGAAATGCAAAAGGATGCTTTTAGGGATTATGCTAATTGCTAATTGCTGTATCAGGATGTGATTGTTTTTCCTGGGTAATTTGGATTATTGGCATTAGAGATTCAGAAGAAAGTTGACGTGTTCTGCCTCTCTAATAACGTTGTTACCTGCTCTCAACCATGAAGCCAACTCTTCCCTTGTGGGGGCTCTCACATCAGTGAAATATTGTCTGCAAGCTTGTGCAGGCACAGTAGACAACACAATCACACACAATGAAATGAACAATAAAATATGCTGCAGACAAATTGAAAACACTTTTAGTTTAAATTAGTGCTCATGTAACAGCATTAGTCCTGCCCTGGGGTTACTGTGAAGAATTTATTTCTGGCCTCCTCTGGCTCTTCTCATAGTCAATATTCATCAAATGAGTTCTACATATTTTTTTTATTCTAAAAACTAAAATGTTAGAATCACAACATTGCATGTATAATCACTTTCAAAAAATGCTAAAAGCTTTGTGACTGTGACCAACAGAGGGCCTTCTTCAACCTTGTCACCCAGCAACTGCACCTTTTAGAAATCAATTATTTTCTAGAGTGAGGCAACCTGCCTTAGCAGTGTCTTCATTTAACTTGTCTTAATGTAAAGTGAAGATAAACATCTGAGAATACTATTGTCAGAAATGATTTATTTTTAATCTTCCTAAGAACAGCTTTACTCTTTGAAAAGATTTTATGAAGATTAGTAATACTTATTTTTGCCTGGTATGCCTTTTTTTTGCCTCTGTCATTGGACAAATATATTTAATTGTAAGTCTTCCACCAGACAGTTTTATTATTATAAAAACATTTGTTAAAAAAAATGTAACAAATAATTCCAAAGTTTGAAGTTGTAGACCAAGATTGATCACCACACTGATACAAACCTGTGTAATAATTTAAAATCTTTTGCAAGCATGTACAAAAATTTGCATTAGTATAGAAAATGTGCATTTTTTAAAAGTGATCACAGGGCAGATGTTGATTTTGAACTTTCAGCACATTGTTTTGACCATTCTTGTGCAGTTAGGACAGCGTCTGAAAATTGCACCACTCTTGAGGTGCTTTATTTGGTAGCAAAAAACCTGAACGGCTCCAACTTTATCTGCTGGCCTTACCACTGTGAAATATATAATATACACACAAGAGACAGTTTGGAATATTTTAATTAAAGGCCAATTATATGGCCTTAAGGATATTATGAAAGAGCATCAATTTGGATCCATTGGTGAGAAATTAAATTTAATGCCATGATTTCAAGTTGCTTGGTTGGCTGATTTTCAGGGTAAATTAGTTAAAAAGCACTAACATTTTCCTGACACTTGGGATGTCCTGTTTTGATGCCATGGCCTCAGCATTTTGATCAAGTTGTTTTTTCAATGGTTAATATTATAAATCCTGATTGATATAATTTCTCAAGAAAGTGATACAAAATATAGGCCTTCAGTTTGTAAGAAAAAAATCACAGTGCATGTCTTGATGAACAAAAGGCATTGAAAATTGTGTTGTTCATCAATCCAATCTAAGCTTTTTTCAACAATCAAAGTGTTTTTCACTCTTTGCCATGATGTTCGGTGTAAAAGATGCAGAAGATCTGTGCTTCTGCAACCTGTCTGTCTGGCCTGGTTTGCATTCTGTTTGCTAGAACACTACCAATTAATTTGCATCATGCATTTTAATTATTAGTGTAATTTATGAAGCAGCAGAAAAGTGTTAATTTAAGAAGCAGTAGAAAGTGACTTCTGTAGCCTTTTTCCACAACAGGAGTTTTAACTAAAACGCTATCCAAAAATGTTAAAAGTTAAATTATAAACGAGTCCTATCAAAACAGTAGAGAACGGTTTGAACACAATCCCAGCATTTCAGCAAAATGTACCACATAGAAATTATTAGCAGGAGCAGGAGATCTGTTCATTTTGATGGTTTGGATCGGATACGTCTTTGGAGAAAAAAAATATATGTTGTAACAAGACATCTCTCACTTTTTAGAAAAACTGAAACTGCATCATCCACAACATCATTGATAGTCCACATAGGGTTTCATTTTACTGCACTTTAAAGCCACGTAGTATATAGTACTTGTACTGGGAATCAACATCTACAGATGTTCATTCCCCACGGACAGAATGGGGAAAGACAAAATATCACTTCTGAAAATATTGAATATCAAGGGACTGATATTCTCCTCTAGATAATTAACCATGAGCAAAACAGTGTGAAATTACAAATGATTAGCTAGCAAACTAATATATATTTGTTGCTTCCTATCTTGGAGAAACTTCTACATTTTCTGTGACAAATGTATTTTTCAGTCATGTGCACTTTTAATCTTTACCAACTTAGATTTACCACTTTTCGTTACCTCCTGCAGTGTATTACAGAAGTATTTTTGGCAAGTTTCAGTCGAGGGAAGCACAGAAGTTTCTCTGCTGAGTTCAGATTTCTATTTGCTTTCAATCTCACTGACTTCTATCAGTAACTGTGGCTTACTGGTAGTACTGCTTTCACAGTTTAAGATTGTTAGTTTGATCTAACGTCTAGCAGCGTCTAACTGCCCCATGCTATGATGTAAGCTTCCATTTGCATTTAATTTTCTAATCTGTGTGTGACTATAAAATATACTGAAAATTAACATTAAGGAAAAGTAAAACAATTTTTTTTTTAATATTCATGTTCTATTTGGAATATTAATACATAGATTTGTAATTACTAAAGTAAAGCATTTTGCCTTGTTGCAACTGTATCAAAACATTCAGTTCATCTGTCCCAATGCACTGATGTAGACAGAGAAAAAGAAAAAGAGACCCTTGCTAGAAGAAAAAAAATAAAAATTAAAGTAGTCAACTTGATGTGTTGAAAGGTGGAGCAACAAAGTACAAATGCTGTATTTACAGTGATAAAAATCGCATGAAAAACAGCTAACATCATCACAAACTCAATAGCACCTTTACTGCTGATAGCTCATATAGCCACATTTGCAATATGTTACAAAGCTTACAGGAAAAGAAAAAGACTACTCACAAATCCTTTTTCCTAGATTTACACATCTCTCACCTAAAATATGCTAAGTGAATAATTGACCTTTAATTCACACAGTATTTTGCGCTTATTAAAAACACAGTCTGTATGTTGGAACTTCACTGCTCACCCAAACAGACGGTGTTCCTCAGATTTAGGCAAGAGAAACAGAATAAATCAGATCAAATACCTTGCTACAGAGTAATAAAACTGTTGGCCAGAAGTCTGTTCAAGTCATCTACCTCGTAAAGCAGCAAGCTTTAAGCATTCTATTAGAATCATTTTGCATTAGGATCCTTGACTGCTCCTTGGTTTCTCTTTTATATGAAATGTGAACTGCAGTTGGTTTTTCATTCCTTGCATCTTAAGTACGACCATGGTGAACCGACGAAAAGTTGCTTTGTACTCTAATCGACCTCTGGTTTGTTTCATGTCCACAAGTAGGGAGGAGACAGAATCCTAACTATGAATTGATTTTTGAATGAGCATACATTTACTCTAAAATGCTTGCATGACTCATTGAGGCTATGCAGTGCAGCAACCCCGCTGTCTTAACTGATTTGAGTAACGAACACACATTCTTCTTTTGACTCAAGGTCATTTTGTCATCGCAGACTTAAGCAGTGTCCTCTGGTTTTTATAAAGGACCAACTTACCATGAAAGTGTATCTGGGCTGAGGTGAGAAGGTGACTGCTGTAACTAATGGGTTTATTTAATTCAATTTATTGCCTCTGCTGCCACATCATATGAGACATGCTGGTCACTGTAGGATTGAGGTTTCATAAAAGAAAGAGAGATTACTCCCCTTTTGAAAAGGGCAGAATATAGTCTAATGTCATGCTGGATTTTGGTGCCTGCAAAGCCGGATGTAAATCTGCAGAACTAAATGAATATAGGTTTGTGGTGAAATTTTGGCTCTTAGGCTTATTGTGGGCAAGCCGACCAATCAGAATCCTGCCGTTGCTATGCTCACAGGGCTGGGAATCTGTAATAAATGAGGGCTTTGTCAACATGTCCACTGTTGGATCCTGGAAGGCAGAGTCTTTTGATTTCAGTGTGTCAGCTGAAAGGCACTCCAGCACATTTTTTTTCTCTTCTAGCCCATGTTTAACATTCACTGCTATCTTTTTCATCTATTATTTATCTCTATGGATTGAGTGTGGCATTCTGTCTCTGCTTTAAGCATACTAGAATAATTAATTAATCCTTAACATTATTAAGTTGGATACATGTCAAGCTATATCTCCCTCCAAACACATTGTCTCCAATTAACATTTTCTAAATTTCAGATATAAGCTGTAGAATACAAATGAAGCAGTCCGAGCTTCTGGCAACACGTTGTCTTGGCTCAGGGCAAACAGCTTTCTCTTAAACTTATTTTGCATTATACCTTTTCTTTACAGGAATAAACATGTACACTGTTTTGGGGGTCTTTGGGCCTTCGAAATTTAATGCACCATGATAATTATGTAAGCAATGGAGCAGTGCTTAAGGACGGAATTTCACACCTTGAGTTTAAATAATGTACGGTGTAAATTTCCTAGGCTGTAATGTTCGCATGTTTCTTCATGCTGTTTTTATGGCCTTGATGTGCAAAAACACAGGGTGCTGGTGCGGCGGCATGTTTTTATTTAACTAATCTCTGTGAGGGGATTATAGGCTACAAGAATCTGCTTGAATCTGTATGTTGAATAAATAAATGTTTGTTGCTGTGTAGAATCTATAAAGGCAAAGCGTACGATGGAGGAGTCAGTGCTCCAGCATGTTCACAGTATAAACCATTATACGGCTCAGACAACAAGGAATAAAGCTCTAAGGACCCAGAATACTGCTGTTTTTCTCCACTACTGTGTTGATTGCAGGTAATTTCTTTCACCTGACATCCCAGATGTGAACAGACTCCTGATTACACATTCAAAATGCTTCTTTTCCCTTAACTTGTCAAGTTTCATCTTTAGGAAATACATGTTTGTACTATTTGACATATACTGGTGCCTGAACAATGTTGAGGGGGGAGGGGAGGAACTAGAATATTTTAGATTTTTTAGGCTTGACACTCTTTACCTCACAGAGGGATGTCTGTGGAGGTGCAGAAGAAAAATATTCTGACGTATAATGAGAGAGTGGGTTGCTCAGGCTCTTTGACATCAGACAGGCTATGCCTCCTGCCCTGTATAAGTGCTAACCCACAGAGTCAGATGTGGTTCTTTTTTCCCTCTATGAATCCATTGGTTTTTGTGTCCTCAGACCTCTTTCCTCTTTTCTTAGCTTTTTGTGAAGCTCAAAATGTGAAAAGCACAACAATGTCCACCACATGTTCTGTCGTTTTCTAAAGTTGCCAGAAAAATCATGCAGTGAAAATGAACACAATTATCCAGCCACCCATTGTTCTGACACAATTACAAAAAAAAAAAGAATGGAAGGTTTAGTGCATTTTTTGAGCAACTTTCCTACAGAATTTTGAGGAATTGTATTATTTTATTACAGTCAAATATGTGCTAGGGTGACTAAAACAAACTTCAAACGCAATGTCTTATAGTAAACAAGCATAAGAAGAGGTTGAAATGTAAACCTAATTTTATTGTAATTTTTGAAAATCATAAAGAATGACCTAATATGGTCAATATAAAATATGTCAAAGGAGTAGAAACTTATTTTGATGTTATTTGCATCATGGTTTTCTATTCTCATGGTCAAAAAGTTTTCATTTTAACACCATTAGAACATTTGCTTTACTTCTATTTGTAACCCTAACCAAGTCATATTGGAGTCGAACCAGAAACTCACAGTTGACAACAACTAGTCATAAGTACATGAACATTTTTAGAATCAGGTCTTCACAATCTAGTAGTTCTGCAAACTGTGAAGAATCCAACATTTTTTCTAATCCTGTCACATAATGTGGTGTACCTTGTAATGTTACGTGGGTCACAACCTGTTCTCATGCCTATGAAATGCGAGTCCTGCTTATGATACTCCTTGTTTTGTATGCTCCTTGTGTCTTGGGGAAAAATGTTGTGAAATTTACAGACTGCAATTGCATTAAGACAGATTGAGCGCTATGGCAGGACACACATGATAGTTTTCATTGGGGTTTTATGCCTAGTTTTCTTCTGCTTATCTGTAATCAAACAAAAAACCCTGATAATATTGGTATAACATCTGAAACAGAAAAGGCATTATATTAAATCTCAATCTCACAAGAATAGCATAAAACGGTCACTCTGCAAGGACATTTAGTGTTGCTTTTTGTGTTACAATGACATTTAACCCTGGATCTGACTCATATCACAAGCTTAATTGGAAGTTCCTGCTCTGTTGCTCTGCACCAAAAGAAACCATTTTATACCTTATACATGCCGTATACATTCTTTTTTTTTTTATATGCCACTTGATTGATATGCTAATTATTGGTGAACTTTTTACCTTACATAAATGCCTTGGGGAAATGATTGGAGTGCTTAGGTGATTGGATACTTATTTCCAAATGTTTCAGATCAGATTATATGCTTGTTTGCAGGCTCTTCATATGTTGATCTGGTCATGTGAAGGTTTAGAGCATGTCAGTTCTTGAACTGCAGTCTGTGATGCATTTCCAGAGAAACAAAAAAGGAAAAACTTTAGAATGATAAATGTAAAAACACACTTTAAAATTTATTCTGTTGTGCTCTCTAACTCTAAATAACATTCTACATATTATTTTTTGGTTTACGTATAGGCCTATGAACCCACTTTAGGTCTTTGACACAGACACTATGAATTTTATTTTTGGGTATGTTCTTCAGTACTCATTCCCTTGTATGGGGCTTATTTCTTGTATTCTACCTTACAATCACAAATAAACACAATTTATACATATATCTGTCTAATTGTCTCACTTGTTTAGCAGCTACTCATACTGAGTGGTGACAAATAAACAAAAATCTGTCTTTTATTGTTATGCACAGTCAGTGGTAAGGAATAAAAGAGCCTAATAAGATGTGGATGTGTTGTTCAAGTTATTTATATAAAGGAGTCCTCTTTTTTTAGTACAGGTAATGAGGTATGAAATTATAATGCAGCATAAATTAGCCAACATATGCAGCAAGAAAAAAATTATTTTCATTTTGCCAGTCCTTTTAACATTTGAGAATGATTAGACAACAGCTGCATGGCCTTGAGTATAATTTCTGCCTCATCTAGGAGAGTGTTTGATTCAGTGCAATGCCTTTCGTCTTTATACCTCTATTCCATAATGCCTTGATTTAATGTCCTCTCAGAGGTCAGATATAGTTTTGGCAACAACAAACCACTTGTTTTAACACTACTCTATTAATAACCGCAAATAAATCAGGGCCCAAAAGGAGTTTCCTAATTTGCATGCAGTTTTTCAATCCCCAATTGAAAACATGTGGTCCATGTCCCGAATAATCAAATCTCTGATTAATTGTTGTATTCTTATGTGTGCATTTTTTAGGCTTCTTGATTAACCTGTAAGTGGTGCAATGTGAGCTCTGCTCAATAAGTTCTTGAACAAATGTATCTAAAGCAAAACATTTTGTAGTCTTTATTAATTGCATGGTTTATCACAGAAGTCATTTCTTGTGCATTGTCAGAGATGTTCTTTTGTTGAAGCTCTTTGTCAAATTTTTGCTCATCATCCAAAATAATGGTGTGGTTACACAGAATTATTACGCACACTAATGTCAATATGGGACTTTGCTCTGTGTAATGTAGTCTACCCAGAAAGGATGTTTCATTATATAGTTGCAAAATTTTGGGGATTAATTTTGAGTAATTATTTTCACCTGTGTTGCATTATGCAATTTCTGTCTTTCCTGAAGGAAAATAGTGTTTGGATATTGTTATTGAGAGACACTCAGTATGGGGGTGAAAGTTATGTTTGCCATTTAAATTATTCATTTGAGTAATGGTATTCAAATAAGATGATTAAATAATATTGGAAACCCCTTTTAAAAAAATAAGATTTAATTTTATATAAAACACAAGTGTATGTGTGTACGTGTATGTAAAGTTTTATTTGGAGCTGTGTTTGTTTTGAAAACCGTATTAATACAGCTTATGTACGGACTACATTTTAGCTGCGTATATTCACACCATATCATGAATTACTGAAGTGGTCCTCTTATAAACACATACATACGCTTGGAATGTAAAAGTCTTGTTTCTTTTTTAAGCAAAGCTAATGCTTGACTGAATTGACTGAGACTGTCTAAATGAATACATGCATAAAGATAAAAAAAAACAATAAGAAGACAGGACACCAGTTCTATGGTTATTGAGGCATCTATATTGTTTATGTACCATTAAGCTCACACCGTATTCTCCCCCTCACTTTTCAGATGAAAGCATATATTGCTCCAGGCTACTCTCATTGTACAGCAGCTTGTATGATCCAAGCTGCAACAGAGACATTCACAAAACACGCCGAGATAAAACAAACATTAAAATTAAAACAATACAAATTAAACATATACAAACAGTGGACACTGTGGTTGAAGGCATTTTCTGCACACATAATTTTGACTTTGTGGAGATGCATTTTGCCAAGGCGAGATATTGGTATCAAACTCTTGATGAAAATGAAGCCACAGTAATCAAAGACTCTGCATTAATTACATAAATGAACAAAGGAATCTTGTTTCTCAAGATAAACACCATCAAAGTTACTGAAGGAAGCTAATGCAAATAGGGTCCTTGGAGAGAGGCTATGAAAGTGTCTTTATACGCTTGTTGACAAAAAGACATGCATGATTTTAGGGCCAAGCATAATAATAATTACAATCATGGTGAATTTGTGCATTTCTCAGGAAAAAAAACTGACATACTGAGCATTGGGATCATTAGCTATTCCATTTTTTCTCAACTCGCCATTAAAAATGTACAAAGCCACCATAGCTGCAAAACATGGCAGTCGGGACTTTGTCTTGATTTGCAAAGCAGCCAGTAAAACGTCTCAGAGTAGGTGGGCATTCTCTTAGATGTTAAAATGTATGAATTATTCATTAAGCTGCTATTCCAATATTTATCACAACTGTATATGTGATAGCCCTTCATGTGTGGGAGGTAGCAGGTATGACGTCACATGTTTAGATCTCTTGGTAACAGGTGAATCCAAAGAATTTAATGTCAGAAACAGGGTCCAATTATCTACTTTTCAGTTTTTCAATTACAGCAAACTCATTAGAAGTCTGCAGTCAACTTAAGTGGATTTCAAGAAAGCAACTAGGTAAAGGAAGATTGAATGGATCTCACGTTTTTCACTCCCATGCTTAACCAAATTATGCACTGAAGCATTGTTTATCCATCAAACTAGGCCCTCTTCCAGCAATCCACTCACAAAGAAATTCAAAATTAATTGGCAACACCAAAGCAGAGTCACAGCAAACAGACAACTTTCTTCCTCTCCCCATGATGCAAATGATATTCAGAACAGAAAAAAAAGCAACGCTCGCTGCGTTTTATGTCTTATCCGTCTCGGTTGTAATGCCAAAACGCAGTTGGTCTGTGGAGTGTTTTACCTCTCCACCCACACTTCCCCGGGGTTCCAGCTGGATTTTCCTGAATAAAATGAATGCAGGATAGAAAGCAGCAATCGGGAAGGCAAATGAAGGATTGTGAGTGACGGTCTGATAATTGGGGTCTGGTCCTGCTCTCCATCCTCTTGCTGATCTGGGGACAGGAAAGGAATACGATTCATGGAGGATTAAAGGAGCAGAGCTTACTCAGCAGAATAAACTATTTGAAGTAGGGACACACACACTACCATACTTGCGCTCTTAAAACATTCCTTTAGTGTACTCTTTAAGTGACTTCCTCAGATATATTGCATGTGCCTGATCTGTTCTGAAAGTTACCCTTTAACTATCATTGGCCCTTGTGGAGCGTGCTTTTCATTCATGTGAGGTGATGAAGGGGAGAGTTGCTAAATGCTGCACCTTGGTGTGAGCTGTTTACTACTGAGCCACTCAGCGAAGTGACACATGCATTTACTTTGACTAATAAATCATTGATGGTCTTATGTGCATCGATGGAAATGCAGTGTCAGTTTTGATACTTGATTAGCATTTCTGTCACTTCACCTTATGTTTAACATAACTCCAGCTGTGCAACTCAATTCACGTTGCCCATGGGCATGACTATGATGAGCCATTCCTCAAACTGACAGCCAGCCATAGCAGCACATCAACAAATGTGTAATTTCACTGAATATATGAAGCAAATAAAATGCAATGTATGGAGTATTTGAATCTTGTAAAATTAGAAACAGGAACTGATGGTGAATATTCTTCTCTGTTTTTCATAGAAACTGAAATATATCCATTTTGTTTCATAAAACAGTGTTCTGTGTTTGAATGATAAAAAATAATAAGTTAATTTCAATGTTACTCTCAACTTTATTATAGCAATTGAGAGAGTAAAGGCAATATCTGTATTCCTAAGGTACATAATTTGTGCCGAACATTCATTTTGATGTAAAGTCGTACACACATCACTGTTAGATTTTTTAAGCAAACATGACAACTATGAATCATACATTGGATACATATTATTGCTAAACCAAAATATTAAACTAAGCTATGCCTATGAAACAGGAACCAATCTCTCAGTAACTTTAACCTGGTAATGAATACAAGAAGAAAATTGGCTAATGGTGTAGGAACCTGCTCCACTCAGTAATGTGTATCTCCAAATAGAGGCTGTTCAGACAACCCTCCACTGCAGACAAAATACTGACTCCTTTTAACACCACATAATCCCACTTCAAAGAATGTAAAGGCTCTCAGGTTAAGAACATATTCAATGAGAAATTTCATCATGCTACCTGTTATGAACAGATTTGGTGTAACAGTTTACCCCTAAGCATCTTATTATTTGCATTCCAGTTACCTTGAATAGATAGGTTCTCTATAGGAAGAGAGCTCTATATGTGCCTGAATCTAAGGTCGTTTGCAAACTCACTGTTGCTAATTTGTTGGACACATCCATCTACACCCATTTAATGTTTGATTTAGCCAATTATTCTTTGTTTGGTTTGGACTTTATAGGACAATATGCTTACTCAGTATTCACTAGAACATGACAGACACACTGCAATCACACATGCCATTTCCAGTAAATGGATAGCAGGTGTGTCTTTTAACATAACTTCCATCTTCCACTAAAGCTATGTTTATATGTCATGCAAGAGTCTGATTAAAGTGCACTGTTTGTATAGTCGGTGATTTGCAATTTGTGAACAATGCATTGCTTGGATTCTTTAAATATTCATTTCCTTGATTAATTTACAAGAAAATCTGTCTGCTGAGGTTCAGTCTTCAAGTAAACCTGACACTAATCACAGCACAAGCTAAAAACACAAGATAAACAGTTATGCAATTGTTGAAACCATCAACAAAAAACTGACATCTTTGTTTTCTTTTTTGAGATTTAGAGGTAATGTGAGTATGACCTTGGAAGTTTGCCATAATTTAATTGAGGGATGTGCTTGAGGCACATTTTCATGCACGCAGTTAATGTGGTGATGAGAGGATATGGTAATGTCCACTTTTATTCTTTTCCTCATTCATCCTGGCTGTGGTGATTCCTGTCCATGTTAATGTCCGCTGCATGCCTCCTGATGAGGACTGGTCAGCCAGGTCACCATTTGCAAAATTCCTGTCAGGTCAGAACCTCTCTGTGGACATGAGGAGCTTTTACTTCTCAGTTCATTAGTTTATTTTGAAACTATATGCTATGAACCAAAGCTATCATTAAATAATGGCACTCCCCTTCATAATGATCAGCTATAAGACTTTGAACCACTTATATTTTCAGCATGAAATTGCCAAAAGGTCTATTTTGCTTATTCAGTTTTCAGTTCAGGAAGCAAAAAGCTAATCAAAACCAAATCATGTAACCAATAAAAACTATTTTTGTTTTTTCTTTAAAAGAGATGTTATCTACTAACTATGTCATTTTCCTGACTTGACAGTTGTTCAATAAACAGTCTCTGACGCCCTCCACAAGTAGGATCAGCCAAAAAATGTCATTGCAATAGAAGTTGGTTGTTCACAAAGTGATACCTACAGCTTTGAGAGGATTGTGATCAAAATTCTTTTCAAGAGTGATGGGGAATCCTTTGGTGTGAACTGTGCAGAAAAACATTGCTTTCGTAATCACCAAGCACAAACATGTCTAGGAGGTAGACTGCAGCTGTGTTAGACCCTTCCACACCCGACATAACTTACTTTTTGGTTTCAGCACAAATTGCTTCTTGCTTCAGTTGTGGTGTTTATCCTAGCTTCTAGTTTCCAGTGTCAAACATTTCCCCAGTTTACATATTCAAGCCATGCTGTTTCCGGATTGAAGCTAGGGAGTCACGTATTGTCGTACGAGTGACATCATCAGGACGTTGTATTAATTGAGTGTTTCCTATTTATTAAATTGAGTATTTTATTTTGGTTACAGATTTCTTTTTGTGTGTTATGGTTATCGTATTTATGTTATTTTATTTATTTTGTACTTACTTTGGTAGGTGTCTACTTGAGTTAGAAGTATTTTCTATTTTGTCTTCTTGTGGGCGGAGTCTGTAAATATAAAAAGGGGCTCTACACTACAGGAAGGCAGTTTGACTTTAGATTCCCATTATGCTGAAGGTGATGGATCTTTGAGCTGCTATGAAGGTACTGATGTTTTTAATTTATTTATTTATTTTTATTAAAAAAACATGCTTGATGCCCATTGTAATATACTGCACAGCTTCTCCAACTTTTTTCACCTTAAGATGAGCACAATAAACACCATCTAAAGTGAACTATGGCACCTGCCTATCAATTTTATCAAAATCACAACAGAGCCCTGCCATATGTGTGTCTTACAAACAGAGCGGCACTGCGACACAATTGATAGCATTGTTCCCTTGCAGCAAGAAGGTCCTGGGTTTGAATGCCAGCCTGGGGTCTTTCTGCATGGAGTTTGCATGGTCCCTCTGTGCATATGTGGGTTCTTTCTAGGTATTCTGGCCTCTGTTGTTTTCATTAAAGCACCACTAAACATCCTGTGTGGTCCCGATACCACATTTAGGAATATTCCAGTCTTCAAGATACTTAAAAGTCTCTTAATAAGATATTTTCACTTCCATGTATTCTTGTTGAATGCAAAAATATTGCAAGTAAAGAAATGCTACAATTGAATCCCTGACTGTCTTCAAAATGATCTTATGATGTTATAAATACAGTTAGAACTGCCCACTACACAGATTTGAAATTGTAAAAGCAAGAACAAGCCCTTTCACTGTAAAAATGGCTTACAGTTGATGTAAAAACAGACCAGAGGTGAAACAAAAGAAAGAAGCATGCCTTACATAACAAAATAATGTAATTATGTTTGTTCACTCATGGATTTGTTTGTTTTACCACTGCATGTAATAACAATGGAGTGTACAAAATCCCACTAGATAAGTCTAGGTTTAGTGGTTTTCTCTGATTCTCTTCCAGAGCAGGTCAGATAATACTCTCCGGGGCTTGACCCTTGCTTTGAGGCTTATAGCCTACATTCTACTGAACAAAGCAAATCTTCTTTATTTTCTCCTTTGAGAATTTCTGAATCTGAACATAATGAATACAAACAGAAATAGTATTGCTGTGCATCTCTTTTTGTTTTCCGTTTGTCTGTATTATATTTAAAACCATGTTTTCTTGTTTTACACATGGAGATAGAATTGTACAACACAACACTTGCATAGTCAGTTTTTTCTTTGTAGAGAGCTCTATATGACAGCACTCTGTAGTAAAACTGACGTCTTTATGCAGGGCCCTCCCAAATTATTGGCACCGATGGTAAAGATGTGTAAACAAATATCCCATTCTTTACTGCTCCTTGCTCTTATTACATTTACATTTCAACCCCACTCTATGGGGTTGAAATGTAAACCCCATAGAGTGGGGTTTACACTCTAGCATCCAGCATCCAAGGCTGGATGCTTATCCAGCCTTGTTTGTCACAGTCCCAGTTGTTTCAAAATGTTGTAATTGTTGCTCAAACTGCAAACATAGGCAAGTTCAGGTCAGTAGCTTTTTATTTATTTCCTGATTTAAGAAGATCAGCATACCTGCCTGCCTAACTTGAATGGCATGTCCTTTGTTTTTCCCATTTTAAACAGAGGCGTAGTGAAACTGGCCTCTGTGTAAGTTCATACCCCAGGCGAAAAAAAAAAAATAATCGACTCCATGAACTTCTTAGAAAATAGAAGCATAATTTTTTTTTTAATTACCCAGTTCCAACATGTGTGATATCATTAAGATAAAGCTTACATATTCTAAAAGAAATAGTGTAAAATTATATTCCCTGAGGTTTTCTTTTCACGTTTACCAAAAATTGCTGCTAAAACATTTAACCCACAACAATCACGTCTCCTCAAATTATTCAACTTTTAAAATCACAGGTCAGTCTTTTATACTCAAAACTGAAACACATTTTACTTTTAAACTGCAGTATTGAACGTTAAAATGATTTTCAAATAACAGCAGTATTTTCATGCTTATTACATTGAAGCCCTTGGAATAGGGGTTCAGACTTTGTACTATGACTTTTAACTGCAGGTAAATATCTCTTTTTTTGTCCGTATATCTTATTACTGCAGTAACCTTCATAAGGCCGTAATATGTTTCACATCAACCAGCAATGATTAGGTTTACAAAGCTGAGAAGGGGTACAAATGTATGGCAGAACTTTTCCAAAAAAAACCAAAACTTTAATGTACTACTCAACAATCACCAGCAGCAGATAGAGTTTTAGTGCAATCATTCTAACTGAAAATAATGGCAGAGAAAACATCCATGCTGCAGGTTACACTGCATTTTAAATGAATCTTTGTGACTGTATTGTATTTTTAGCTTAACAAATTCAAAATTATCAGATGATGTACCGACTTCTAATGGGAATAATGGGAACTTTCTCGTTTCATTTCCTTTTGACACTCTGAGTGCCAGTTCTGGCAGAATGTAACTTTTGTGAGAGAGTATCATCTCGTACACGAGAAACACTGTGCTCTAAAGCAGGGTGCCGCACAGCAGCAACTCTAACTCATACTAATATATACTGTACAAGGAAATGTTATATAGAGTTATTTTAAGTGCCTACATTGGAACAGTCGGTTTATTAAATCAGTTTGTGTTTGCAACAATATTTTTCTGGCCATTTGCACTACCGTTACAAAAGCACATATGAGCAACTGGCTGTACATCTTCCCCGCTGCTACAGGCTCTGACAGGTTTAGTGACAAAACTGCATTAACCCATTACCGAGGAAAAGAGCTGAGTCTGCCAGTCCCTGCTCCCATTTTCGCCGACTGATCTCACTCTGGACAAAGCCTCACACTTTGATCTGTGGAGTGAGCTCTGCCAGAACATCTTAACTGCCTCAGACTTTTTCCTCCTGAGTCTTCTGTGTAGCTCCGATATGTGCTTGTTTTACAAAGAGCCAAGGAATAGCTCAAAGGTTTGACTACCGCTGTAGGCAAAATGCATATTCTGAGGTGAAGTTTATCACTTCATCTTCGCTTTGATGACAGTTTGATCTTCCAACTCATTTTTACCCTGTTGCTCATTGTAATTTATATTTATCCTCAAAGAGGCAAATAGTGATGACTTTCCAATTAGACAGCGTAAGGTTGATTTCATTTGGACGTCCTTCTCCATTTTAATGAGGTAATAGAAATGGATTTCAGAGGGATTTTTCTGTGTTAAAACCTTAAAGGGAGTTGATGCTCTCGAGATCCCTCTTTTTAAATTTATTTTAAAAAATACCTAAAAACATGTCTCTTACTTAGAACTAATTCAGTTGCTTTAAGCTCTTGGCATTTAAGCAGCAAAGTGAAACTAAGTCTAAGTGATGCTAAGAAGTGGGCACCCTTTGTACCTCTTCACATTTTGTCCTTTACAATGTTTTATTTTTCTGGTATAGCTTAATTCCATTACTGAATAATTAGGGCACCCTAACTGAATAGTTGCAATGTCAATTTGGATACCATTAACAGAAATGAAGGTCATGTATTTGTAATTATGTCTCTGAATTGCTAATTAAAATCCTTGTTAGAGGTTGTGATATTCCTTTATTTATCCTCTCTCTCAGGAGTTCCATGCTCTTGTCATTCCTTACAGCTTTGCATGAAAGCAGTTCTTTGCAAGCACACACACGTACACCCCCCCACACAACTCACACACTATCATCAGCACTGCTGCTGATCCCATGTCTGCTCTTGCCATGCTGGCTGAATAAGAAATAGTACTGAGCTCAAGAAAAGACAATACTGGGTGTTTGCACTCTCCCATTCTGGGGTTATGGTCTGAGGAAGCCGATTAAATATCATGGGAGCAGCTGTCCAACCAGTTTAATCAGGAAATATAGTAAGTTGGTGCACAGTGTTCCAAAGTGCTAACACCCGCCTATGCTAACGAATGAAAGTAGCCACATATCCCACAGCCTCAAGCCTTTTCTTTCTCTGCAATTTACTTCTGCAATCTTTAGTTGCAAACAGCAACTATATCCATTGCAGAAATCTTTCTCAAAGCAGACAGTTTACATCAATGCGAAATCCAAATGAAGACTTATTCAAATGTTTCAGTTGTTGTCCCTAAGCAATAAAAAAATCCAGCTGGATGGATTGTTTGTTTTTTATTTTGGGGCGGAAGAAAAACACAACTGAGCAAATCTAAGAATATTTATTGGTGCAATGTCATGCAAAAGTATTCATGCCCTATATATTTTCCACATTTTATGTGGTTAAAACTACAAACTTTGACAAATGTTTGACAAAAAGTTGATAACAGTAAAGTGAAAGAAAAACATACTTTTCTTGGGATTTTTTAAAACAAAAATCTATTTAGTGTGGCATGTATTTGTTTGTATCCCTTTTTACTGAGACATTGCTAATTCAATAAAACCAACTGCCTTTAGATGTCATGTTAGAGAATAACCTTCAGCTGTGTGTATGTAAATTAATATAAATATAGCTGCTATGTGAATGTCTCTAAGATTTGTTTTGGTAATAAATTAGAACAAACAGCACCACAAAAACCAAGGATTATCATCTGAAAATGAACAGAACGTAATCGAACTGAAAGTAGCCAAGAGGCCCATAGTAACTCTGGAGTAGCTGCAGAGATTGATGAACATGATGGGAAAAGAATATAAAGATAAGATAAGGAGTATTTTATTGGTCCCAGAACTCTGAAATTATTGGGTGGCAGCAGCATGAAATACAGAAAACAGACAATACACAGAAAAACTGTTGAGAGGAAAATTATTAGCCATGGAAAATTGGCAAAATGAAAGCCATTGTTGAAAGAAAGCTGTAAAGTCGTACACACATCACTGGCTGGCTTTTTTACAAAAAGTGAGCGTATTCCTCACTTTTTTGAGGGATACAGTGAGCATTTGGTGCTTAGATCAGAAAAGTGTCATGATCTCTAGAACTTTAATTTTGTATTTTCTATTTTGGGATAATTTTTGGTTTTGACAGGCCCTGTTGTATTTATTCAAATTCTGACATCTGATCAACCATTACCTTTTCTAGGAGTAGCTAATTTTGTGGTATTTTGCTTCCCTGGTTTTTCACTATTAATTTTGCTTCAGTTACCTTTGCAATTTTCTATTACTGATATTCTTTGCTACTCTAAGCAAGCAATGTACAGTAAGTTTCTTAGTTTTTGGTGGTTGCTGCAGATAAATTTGTTGCCATAGCAATTAAGCCTCACTTAGAGACTTTATCACTTACAGACACATTTTGCACAGTGGTGTTACTGTAGGCAAATCTTTGTTTGGTGTAAATTAAAATTAGAATGATACACAAACTGCACACATGTAAAATTCATTGTGATTTCATTCCTTACTTCTACCTTGATGTTAAAAACAATTAAATAAAAAAATCTAAAAATATACTGTATCAAACTGTATCAAAAACTGCACAAAAGATCATCATCTCATTCAAAATGTGTGTTTGTTCATGTTCTTGTATTCAGTCCCAGTCTTGTTGAAGGACAGGCAATCAGTGGATGAAACTTGATGAGCTAAGAGAAATGAAGCGCCTGACAAGCAACCCCTTACCTTTTCTCCTTGTGCCTAATTCACAAGCCAAACAGGTAACACTGTCCTCCTTAGACATGAGGTGCATGTGTTTCTAACCATCACAAAGTCATTGGGTGGTTTAACAGTTCTTCTGCTTCCTTACACGTTATCGTAAACATTCATTCTTCCGTCCAAAGACATTAGATGACATGAAGGCCTCAAGGTTGTGCCTCCAACAGCAGCAGGGTGAGGTTGTGCAGCTTCAGAGGCAGATTATAATTTTTCTAGGTCTGGCAAAATGTAAACATTTACTCTTTTCCTGGTTTTTATTTCTCTTTAAACCAGTACAAAATATAGTACAGTACAAAAATAGAAATTATGTACTTCATCATAAAACAGATTTTAATACACTGAAAAAAAAAAAACTTGACACACAAAATCTAACTTCAAAATGTCACAGAAGATATTAAGTATATATGTTAAGTTTTTTTTTTTTTGCTTACATGTATGGTGTTATAGGTGTCTGAAATAATTTATTCAAATCTGCTGCCTGACTAACAGGTAAACAGTGGCACATGCCAGGCTTAAGCTCACAGCAACAACATCACAAATGTTCTGCCACTGGAACCCTGGGGCGTTTCCAAAGATGGCACTGTGCACAGCCCATGATGCTATAGAAAAAGTTAGAAAGCCACAGATGATCCGCTCTCATTTCAGTGCACTCAGCACATTGGGCCCATAATGCCTTGAGTGCTTGCCTGAGCTCATGACATTGCTCAGTGCAGCCATTCTCCAGTTCTAGTTTCTCCTTCGATATTCAGACTAACAAGAATAGAATAACTGGAAGAGAAAAAGGTAGAATAGGGGGTTTTGGCAGAGGGAGGCAAAGAACGAGAAAGCTTGCCTGGGGCAGAGCACACCAGAGAGCTCTCTATGGTACACACTAATCTGGCCACCCACTAGTTGTGAACCATGTATTCCCTGCGTGAGTAGTGTATTCCAGGACAAGCCCACCCTTCCATCACTGTCACATGCTGCACTAATGAGTGCCAGAGGGCATGAGGTCAATGACTAAGCTGATTTGCCTGCTGATAAGTGATCCCCATGAGGTGCAGTGGAGCAACTGAAAAGAAGTCTTTCCTTTGCCAGGATACTCTCAACCTCCCTTCACTTAGGAAAAAAGATGTTTTCCCACTTCAGTGATGTTTTCCCACTCCCGAACATATCTCACATATGTTCAGGGCTGAAATGTTCAGGAAACAAAATAAAGAAAAAAAATCATTGGGCCATTCCTTTTGTAAGAACTGGCTTGTAGACTGACTGCTTTTTTTTAACCACAAATACTCTATTTGTTGTGGAACAGGGTTTTGTGATGATGACCCTAAAACATTGACTTTGTAACCAGTTTGGTAATATGCTAAGGGTCATTGTTCGTTTAAAAGATCCATTTGTGCCCAGCATTCCTGGTTTATGTCTTGAGATGTTGGTTCAGTATGTCCCAACACTCTTCTTTCCTTATGATGCCATTTATTTGTGAGCAGTGCATCTGTCCATCCCGCAGCAAAACACCCACACGACATGATGCCGCCATCCTACTATCAATATCCCAATATCATCCCAAATGCACTGTTGGGATGATATTCTCAGGAAGATTTCCTGTTTTTCCTCTAAGTGTAGTGATACTCATTAATTTCAAACACTTCAAAAATTTTATTTAACCTTCATTCCAATATTTTAAGATTATGATTTTTGATTAGTTTGATGATGATATTTGTGAAAATGAAATGTTTGTTGTTAATGTTTTTATCATATAAGACACCTTTAAATGCTTTTTGCTGAGATTTTCTATAGAAATAAACTTGCCTTGCCTTGGATTGCTTTGCAACTCTGGTCACTGGTCAAGCTGCTTGAAACCAACACCTTCAAAGCCATAAAATGTTTTGGGGTTTTTTCACTGTATTTTGTCAAATTTATGGTAACATTTAAAAAGCCCATTGAGATTCGGTTCATTTCAGCTTTCCTGCAAATTACTGTACAAAGTCTGACAGAAGATATCATGACGATCTTTTATGAAGCGAATTTGAATGAATCAAGACAATTATTCCAATTATTTCTAATATTAAGTTTGTGTTTTTTGTTTCCTGTACATAATCCCTATTCTATCACTAATGGGTGAATAAGTAAGCTGAGAATTACATTCTCGGTGATTTGCACATGCCATTCAGATGTTTAAGTGATAACAGTAATCAAAACTAATTTGCATATGATTATGTAGCTGTTACTGTGGAGAACAAAATATAGACATAATTGTCTAACTTTTAGCACCCAATTACATTAGACTAGACACAGGAGAGTGAAACTGTTTGATTAAAAATGGGTTGTCTTGATATATACCCCTGGTCTTAATTTACAACTCCTAACATTTGTCTTTTTAATTTTACCTTCATGTGGCTCTTAGATGAGTCTAAGACACAGTGATGTCTTCCAGCTTTCCCCTTTTAAAAGTATTTTCTTCTTCACTGGTGTAATTATCATATATCTTGCAAACCTGAACAGGTTTTTTTTTATTATTATTATTTTTTATCTGAATTCTGTGGTTGCCTTGCTCAGTCATTATATTTCCATCCATCTGGCACTTTCTTAACTGTAGCTGAAGCAGCATCAAAGCGTCTGATAACCTTAATCTTAAAGAGACAAAATTTAAGAGAATGGTAAAACCCACAGTAAATTAAATTTTAGACACCGAATGTTATCTGCAACCAATGTGTAAATATTTGAAACTTTGTAACTATAGAGACACATTTGATGCTTTTATTTTGGCAGGACATTGAACAGCGGTTCTCAGGGAGACTGACAGTAGCTGTAATCAGTTTGGTCATCTGTTGTCAGAAGAAAACAGACAAGACCAGAGATGACCTGTTCATCTGGGAGTGAAGAAGACATCCCAGGTTACTGGACAAGGCACCTGAAGCACTTGCAGTACACAAGTGCAAATAAATAGGTTGTGTAGATTAGCCAGTGCAATGCCTCTTTAGTTTTATGAAGCTTTCAATATCACTGAGGTTGCTTAAATTATGTATTAGGTGCAGAAACAGAGAAAGGTTTTGCAGGCTCCAACTCAGAGCTTTTATGCCTAAGAGATGAAATAGTTCAGGGATCTAAACGTTTTACATCAGGATGGGTTCAGGCAATGTCAAAGGAATCTCATGGAGACATGTGCTTTTTTAAGTGAATCAGTATAACTTTTTATTTATTTATTTATTTTTTCATGTTGAATGAAATAACATGAACCCTGTTGTGAGCCTTTTCCCTAGTCTTAGCTAGTAACCAAATATAATAGTACGACATATTTCACTTTTTGTGCCTAATTTTTCTTACTGATTTTAAGTCAACTTGTACAGCAGCGTATTGCTGTCATATGAAAATATGTTTTAAATGCTATCACGTTATAACATAACTATATTGTGCTAATGTGATGGTATATTATGCAAACATGATATATTGTGCATACAAGATAATATATTGTGTACATGATAATTGCAAAAATGTGATAATTAAATTGTATAAACGTAATAATCTCTTCCAGATGGGGGCAGTAAGGTGCTTTTAGTACATGCATAATGAAGGCTAGTACGGTGGCTAATTTACATGAGTTAGTCAACTTCTACTTTAATTTTGGTCTAACACATGGAGAGATACTGATGCTGCTCCACATTGTGGGTGAAATCATTATTATTATGCACTTTCTGTGAGGGATCCTAAACAAAATGGCACCGTACAGAAGGACAAAACAGTTTGATCCCCTAGATGTGGTGACATTTCTCACTGACCAGCTGGAGAGTATGGTTTCCATAGGAAACACAACAAAGGGCCAGCCATACATTTAGCCAATCATTCCTCACTACATGTATCCCAAATTAAAATTGTATGCTAACTTCTCCCTACTGTTGAGTCTCATTTTCAATGCAGTCTAAAAGCATATACTGCTGTCATCTGGAAGAAATGATCACATTTATACAATATAATTATCACGTTTGTACAATATATTATCATGTTAACACAAGATATTGTCATGTTTGTTCAATATAATTATCATGTAAAACAGGTGTTTAAAAACTTATTTTTCTTTGTGACAGCAATATGCCTCCATAGGCTTCATTGGCCTTGTCTCTATTCCCCCCATGTGATTTTCTTTTTTTGATGGGTCTTAATGCAAGGTAAACTTTGTTATTTAGTGGAATATAATAAGACATGAAATATTCTAACTTTTGCAATAAAAGGAAACAAACCTCTCTGAGCTTCATTCCAGAGAACTTCTGCATAACATTTTAGAATATTTATATTGTCCAACCTTTGCTATGTGAACTTTCATACTGGTTCCATTTTGAGGTTAGTTCAGTTTGTTTAGTCTTGTGGAAGAAGAATAGAAACAACATATGCCACTGCAGGTGGTTTCCAACAGCAGGCCTATAAAACTAATTTCATTCAAATTTATTATTCATTTTGTTGGCGTCGCACAAACACAAATTAAAGTAACAACGAAGACAATTTGATTAAATGCTTCTTTCATACACCTTTAGGCTAGAAAAGTAAACTCAACAAGTGATGTTGTCAAAGCTACGGCGATGCTTATTTAAAATTTCTGTAATACCGATTTTAAGGTCTCAAGCCAAATACTGAAAATGAAAGAGTATTATGATAAATATGTATACAATGTGTCTTCCTTCTAGAAGATTTCAACAAAAAAAATTAATTAGTAAAAAAATTATGTATACAAATTTGGAGCAGGTTCAGTTTTTCATTTTTAAAATTAAGCAATCACAAGCAATATCAGAGAGACTACAGCAAACATTTATTCACTAAAAGAAATACATTCACTTTAGCTATTTTGTCAGAAGTACCAACGTCTGTTGCTGTTAAACTTAAGCCTGCTTTCGCATGCTGCTTTAATGTTCCTGCCTTTAGGATTTTTATTATTATTCTTTGTGTGTGTGTGTGTGTGTGTGTTGCCACTAGTCCATGAATGATGCATACACATGCAGAGCTGCAGGGGCTCTCAAACAGTGACCCTGTGTTGCTTCACTCCCAGGACTGAAAGGGAGAAAGGAAAGAAGGAAGGCCTAGAAGTGTGTTGTGACATTTTGGAGTGAGTGATCCACAACGAATGTCCATTAATGGAGTGTTCCATTTCATGGAAGTCTGTTGCATTCTTCCAGCATGGCACAGGTCATCCCAACTCAGTCAGCGAAGGTGACGCTCCACCAAGCTGCACAAATCAGTTTCCTGTTTCACTTTGCATGAAATGCTGTTTAAAATCGGATTTTGGTTTATAAGTACCTGTTTCTCTGATGGGAATGAAAGTGACACTTCCTCCAGCATCAGCCTTACTTTTCAGTATTGTTGTGTTTGTGCTTTCCACTTACAGAGTGTTTTGTAGTCAGTGCTCAGAATTGGAAGAAAGAAAGTCATTAAAGTTAATAGATAAGAAACAAGACATTATTAGTGCCCTTGTGTTCCACAAGAAAATTAGGGTTAATATACAAGCAACCTCCTGGAATGTGTTTTTAGCTGCAACTGTGCCTCCATTATACATTAAATTTAAAATGGAAAAGGCAACAAATCTTGGATATCTGACGAACAGTCTAAAATTACTCACACCCACCCAACCAATTTAAAGCTAGTCATAAGCTAGCAACAACAAGGCACAACATTTGATCCTGTAAGCTTAACAGTTTCAGGCAGAAACTGATCAAATTTGTTGTGCACAACATAAGAAATACAAAGAATGCACCAGAAGCATTACCGACTATTATCAACAAAGAAGATCCCCCAGTTTCTAAATAAAGATAATACAAAAACACTATTTTATTTAACAACGTTTTCAATCAGAGGCTTCATCAGATTTGCTGTAATACAGACTGCTACAAGAATTCCTTCCTGCCCACAGCCATTAGTTTTAAAGGAGCAGTGTTATGTAGATTTCAGGCAGGTACTGCCATTTTTTAGCACAATGAAACAGACATTTCCTAAAAATTACACTTTTGTCTTATCAATCCAGAGTATTTTCATAAAAGTCTTGATCATTTTTTGGCAAATTTCACATGGACTATTACATTTTCTTTTTTCAGTAAGGGGTTTTTTGCCTTGAAACATTCTTGTAGATAATATTTTTGCATTTTTGTCTCTTTTTCTAGCGTTGAGTCCCAAAGTGTTGAATCACAAATGTTAACTGGGGCAAATAAGACTCAATGCTTTAGATGTTGTTCTGGTCTCCTGTGTGCTCTTGGAACTTCACTGAAGTCCAAGATTTTTTTTTCAAATAACGAGTCATTTGCCTACTTAATACTGTTTAGATTACATTTAAATAATTGATTTATTCATTGGATTGCACTCAGATTTTGTTATTAATATCAGTTTATTCACAACTTACCAAAAGGGGCAATTACATTTTCACACATGGCTATAATCCTGTTTGTTGATCTGAAAAGATTTAATAAAAAACATTAATGGGTCCTGGACAAAATATCTGTGATGATTTATTGAGCTTTTAGAAATTACTTGTAGATTAATTAAAAATTTTCTGCATTTCCCACAAATTAAAAAAAATGTTTAATTGATTAAGATTTAACTTCATTAACAGACTAATTAACGATTGAAGAAATCGTGTTCTAAGGCACACTGAAAGTGGATTACTTATGATACGGAACAAAATATCTACAAATATTCTGCAAAGTATGAAACAAAAACTTTAATCACACTTGCCAATTGCTCTGTCAGTCAATTGAATGGAAATGCTCTTTTTCTCATTAATAACCATCTTTTGAATGTCTGCAAAAGTGCACTCATTACAGAATTACTTGTACTATGTCATATGTTCAGATTTTATCCTGAAATAACGTAGTAAGGGGAAAGTGAGTATTTGCTTTTCCATCTACATATCCTTTCACCAGCAGTACTTATACCATGAACCAACATTGGATCTTGAAGCTGTAAGGAGCTGCATGAATATGAGAGCCAACTTGCTAGATTACATTTAATTTGTACCATTTATCCAAGGAGATAGAGGGACTCAGACATTGTATTTCTTGAAAAGCTTCAGATGAATCATTAGAATAATGTCAGTGTGTTGGGAAAAGATGAAATAATATTCCTTCCCACATTCAGACCCACTGAGGAATAAAGGGAGACTTCTATCTTGCAGCACAGCTATTCTCGTGAAAGATTGTTTTGCTTCTTGGTTTTTTAATTGAAAACAGCACTAATGTCCAGCTGTAAATTCAAATTGTTAGAGTGGAGATAAAGTGAAGCCTCAGGTAGCAGCTCTTTGTGGCGCAGTTATCTTGGGGTGTGAAAAGAATTCTTACATTCTCTGTCCTCATGCATACAAATAGAAGTAACACAGGACATTATCCTGCCAAAGGTCCAGAAATACTAATTACCTGCTGTTTACTGGGCTTTAAACACCCCACCTTCTTGGAAAAATCAATAATTACATACAAAGGCAGAGGGAATGAATTCACCCTGATAACCATTAGCATGAAAGAGGATGAAGTTCATTAGTGATTCTGTGTGCATGGCGAGTAATATCCAATATCGGAGACAACTAGCTCTGTTATGCCTTTGTGTTTTTTTTTGTTCCCATCAAGGGGCGTAGGCACACAAGATGGTTTTCTGTGACAATTAATTACACTCTTACACAACAGAAAATATGAGCTGTTTATGATACATCTTTATACTGTTTACATGTCCTCTGTCTCACTCTTCCTGGTTTGAATTACCAAACTGACTGACAATTATTGCATCCTGGAATGACAAGGCTTTTTCAGCTCAGCTCCCCCCCCCCTGCCCCAGAGTGTGACATTCTATCAAATTGAATGCAAATGTGGAGATTAATAAACAAAAAAAAATAATCATCATGAGTTTGGGTTAATGGAATAAAGTAAAACTGGTTGCTTCAAAATTTTATATTTATTCTAGGTGCTTGCATGAGTCTCTTTTATTTTACTATTATATGTGACAAGCTTTAAGATCACAGTTACAACCCTTTTCACTGTCAATGTCTTTCTAAATGCATTTAGTGTCATTTACTTACAGGCACTTAGTAAATCACACCTACATTTGCACATTATGAAAGGAACTTGGTGAAGCAGGGGCTTTTAACCTAATCTAAATAATAATTATAGAACTGCAGCACAGTAATCAGAGAATCTATTATGCACCTATTTCCATCAGCTAAACTCAGACCTAGTCAGAATTCATGTATGAACATCTTATAGTTCCTCAGAAAACTCAAAAAACTGAAGGTTGATGTGTTCTGGTGGTTGTATGTATGCAACTTACATACCATTCATCTGCAAAAAGGTTGACTGTAGTGAAAATTCTCCAATTTTTGTTACTCATATTAAAAAAATGACTTCATTTCAGGAAATAAAATTAATTTAGATTTGAAGTTTCAAACCGTTCTCAAACACATGAGCTAAATGAATTTCTCTCAAATAGGTAAAGACTTTTCTAATTTAAGGCATTCAATCCATTTGGAATATATTTCCGAGAAATGTACAATAACTATTTTATTTATTTTCTTTTTTACTTAAAAAAAAGAAAAGATTTAAGGATAGTTTTTCATTGGTATTTCTATTTTAAAACAATATAGATTTTACATAGTAGTTTTTTGGATACACATTTATCTTGACTTCCAAGTTTGAAAAATATCTTTTGAAAAGTAATGTAGCCAAATGTCAAAAATCTAAATAAACTGAAAAACATCAATCATAGCACACAACAAAACAATGTAATAACTAAATACTAATACATAAAAAGAAATCATGAAAGTCAATTGAAAATATACTTTTTGCCTCCATATCTCCAGAAAATGCAGAGTTTGTATTTCCATGTCTATCTTATTCTTCGGTCCAAAGTTGGTAACAGAGAACAATGGAAGCATTCATTATGCCTGGATGTTGAGTCCTGAGCACTGTACAGATGATCTGGCTTTTCATATGTTTTCTCTGTAAGGTTGACGTTGGTTTTGGTTGGTTTCAATAGAAATGTCTGAACAATTATTGTTTGCATATACATGCACAGCTCTCTACTGATATGTCTTGCAGTATATGTACAGAAATTTAGTTTGTATTTACTGAATTTATTTGTTTAAAAATATGGAAAATAAACAGGTTGCATTTTTTTAAATGGAACATGTGACAGCAAAGAGCGTGTTTCAGTAGACATGCATATATATTTGATTTATTTCTAACTATTACTAGATTGTTCTCTGTTTCATATTTGTGTTAGTAAATATTCAGAAAAATTAGCGTTCAACATATAAGGACATGCATGCTTGTCTTTAGGACCAGCTTTATTCCACTTTTTTGCAATACCTTGTCATGTCATGTGAAGTTGTGAGAAAACTCTGCTTTATGCCTGGAAGGCTCTCCGCTACTTTATCAGCGACAGAAAATTGTGCATTTGGGAGAGGATGTAATTCCTTTCAAGCAAGGTATGGTTTAATGTTACATCTTTGAAAAGCACATGGTTCTGAAATTAGTGTTGCAAACCTGTAATTAGTCAAGGCGATTTGAATAATTGCTGATGTGCACACAAATTACACAATTTGGAGCACACTTTTAAAGCAATAGGCAGCTGTAATGTCATAGTAACATAGTGTAAGTTGAAGTAAATCTTTTGAAGGGATCAAAGCACAGTGAAATGTTGAAGATACACAAAAGCTGTAAAACAATAAACCATGCACTATGAAACCTAATAGCCATGTATCACTGCATGGGCTTCCACTTGAATTTGCAGAACACTGAATAAAAGTCTTGGCATGTAAACATTCTTTTTCATTCTGGATATAAATAGATCATTCTTTAACAGATGTCCATCCTTCCCCCTCGTTCCACCTGTGCTTCCACATTTCAAAGTGAAAAATGGAATTTATTGTGTGCTAAAGAACACTTTGCTTCACTCTGGCAAACTTGCATCTTTCAAGTTTTCGTTTTCTTTTGTTTTTTCTAGTCTCGGCCGGTAAATTAGCTGATTGTGGTTCTGTTTTTCTTCTCTCCTTAGACACATTTTGCTTCAGTTTTCTGAAAATCACAGATTTATTGAGGCTTTCAAGCTGTTGTTTACTGCAGAATAAACACTGCTTTGGAGGAAAACTGTCTTGAAAGAAATGATTTGTTTTGAAAAAAGCTGTATGAAAACTAGAAGGGCTTATATATACTTCTTTTTTTGTTGATTGAATGACCCAATGATGTTTGAGCGAAGCTCCAGGAGTACAGTATTTCTTCATTGAATGTATTATGAACAAACTTGTGAGCACCCGTGTCTTTAGACTTTTGATGTTTGAGAAAAATAATCTAAATAAACAAGATTTATAGTAAGAGCAAAAACCACATCAAAAAGACTACAAGACACAACTGTTAAAAAAAACTGGATTCTCAAGATTGTCAATTAATATATCAGTGGAAGAAGCTCTATAAATTACTTTATATCTTCCAGAGAGGTGTGAGATTGTTTACACACTCAATGAATGTTGACTGACAAAGGCAAACATAATGTAACAGATATAAAGGTATCATCTGTTGAGAGATTTTATTTATTTATTTTCTTTATTTTTAATTGGACATCATCACAACCTAATGTTTCTGCTGGCTTTCAATTTTTTCAACTAGAAATATCAAAACTTTCCTTTTTATCTCAACAGTTAAAAAGAGAACTAGGCAGATGTGAACTATGAGGTGTTAAGTTGATTAATTTGGACTTATTTATTCTAAATTGTATGTCCTGGTGAGGTGTAGCATCCTGGTGGCACTAAAAGTTCAAGTGCATTTCAATGACATTTTGTGCAAGCTTGTCCTTACTCTTATCAAAACCCAAACGCCATTTAATATCTTTTCCATCAACTCAGAGTTCCAGAGCTTCCTGGTTTAAATGCAGGAACTCAAAATTCTTTCGGGGGCACACTTGGAAAAAACAAGTGATAGAAGCTACACTTACAAATAGATTCACAAAGATGAGTATTTTCTCATTTTAATATATTTTTACACCAGAGCAAATTCAAATCATTTTGACCAACTGTTAATTGCCTTTAAAAATATTGAAAACATTGAAACAGAAATCTTGTATCTCACTTCTTAGTTTTTGTTTATGCCGATGTATGAGTGCATACATCCAAATTTGTTTTAGAATACTTTAGTAATTTAGAAAAGGAAAATATTATTTTATTCTTGCTGTCTATTCTGATGTGTTCCATTGTGTCACTTTTTTTCATTACAGTTGTTCTTCCATAAAAATCATTAAAAAATCTCTGTGTAGTCTGTGACGAGCTTGTTAACTATTTACATGACACATATTGACCACTTGTCTTGTTATGTACAAGAAATAATTGATAATTAATGGTGAACTGGCACCAGTTGCAGTGTCCCATTTTGCACAGAAATATTTAACCGTTGTTCTTTGTGACTTTAAATGTAGTGCCAAGGGACAGGAGCTGGCGTGGGTGTTGGCATAACATTAAAAAATTGGCTTTGCCACAAGAAAAACATTATTTTTATGAACCCATAAATTGACATCAAAAGACAGATTGATTCATATTTCTTTTGATTTTGAAACCTCACAAACTGAAAAAGTATGACCTCATTAATTACTCAAGCATGTATGAGTTGAAATGCCAGACCATTTACTATACAAACATATGACCTTAAGTGTTTCCATGCCAGTAAACATGCACTGGAATGGACAAGATCTTTGAGGAGACCTTATCTTAGCTAAAAGTCTAGCTTTTAGCGCCTTTTCACCCCAGGCATATCACTTACAATAGCAGAACAGAATACTTGAGCCATAACAGATTCTATCATAAATGCGGAGTTTTTCACTATTTCAGGGGTTTCTTTGAAATGGTTTTTCTTATGAAATAACAGCAAAAAGTATTTAAAAAAACAATATCTTACAGAAGTAAAAATAAAATCTTTCACATTTTGTCACATTGCAACCGCAAACTTAAATAAGTGTTAGTGGTATTTTATGTGATAGACCAACACAAAGCAGTGCATAACTGTGGCTTGTCATAGTTGATGTGAAGATTGTATTGAATATTGGACAATCCTGGTTGAAAACCAGTTGCACACTGCAAAACACCTGAGATGAGGCCAGAGGTTCTTATTTAGGCATACAGTCAATGGGTGGCCACCTCCGTTTCTTAGGAACCAGTGGACTGAATGCATATGTAGCACATGCCTCAGATTACAAAATTTACATTGGTAGAATATTTTTTAAACTATTTCTCAATCACAAAATGATACATTACTTCCACGGTTTTGTGTTTAAAACCATTCTTTTTCATTTGATTCAGCTATGTGTTATTTTGTGTTTGTCTAATAATGTTGTGGCTGATTTCATCAGTGGGAAGAGTTGTTATCTTGTGACTGGAACATCGTGGGTTTGATTCCAGTTTTCTCCTCTGCTACGTGTTGATGTACGCACTCTTGAATAAGAGTCTTCACCCCAAGTGTTACACCAATGAATATAATGCTGCCTGAATGGAACTTGGTGAATGTAACTTTAAGGCTTTACGTGATCAGTTGGATAATAAAAATGTTATTTAAATGCAGATACATTTTTTATAAGGATGAAAAAATGTATAAAAGCTAAAGGGGTATGAAGACTTTACCATATAAATAAAACCTCATGCTGTTGTCCACTATGCTTCTTTTATTAAACCTCTTCACTCCAGTTTGTGTTATGGAGTACAGCCATTTAAAAACAGTTATCGTATTTTGACAGGAATGTTTATTTTAAGACATGATCTGAGCCGCAGCTAAAATTGTTTGCTTGCTCAGTTCTTTTTAGTGTTTATCAATTTGATTACTCCGTCCCACCTGGATTAGCTGTAAATCAGTCTGGAGAGGGTTAGCGCAACTAGACTATTTTCCCTGTTTCTAAAATGATAAATGCCATCAAAGAATCAGAAGACTCTGCTAATAGTGTCTGGCTTGCAGCTTCTCAAGTAATTAAATGGGTGGGGAGCTACTTCTCTAATGTCAAAGGGATTTTGTTATCACTCTCCCAAAGTGCTATAAAATGAGCCTCAGTGAGCTCTAGCCTTAGCTCGTGTTTCCTTTCTTCGTTCGGGCTTGAGTTGTGATTTTTGGGCAAGTTTACCGTCCTGGGCCACATGGCTTGACTATTAAAAGGTCGAAGCCACACAACAAGAGACTGATCACACAGCCACCCCTCAACAGGAATCATCTCATCTCGTTTACAGCACAGTGGGTGGCTTTCACGGTGTTACGCTCAGAAATGTGACCTGGCCAACAGTGACTGCTTGAAACATACATAAGACGCAGTGAGAGTTGGCGTTCCATCGTGCCCACTGAAAGATTTGTTTTGAGATGCAAATTTTTCATTAAGTCTCGTTACACCTCACTTTTCCTGACAGCGTTGTCACATGGCTGAGTGCCACTCACACACCGTTCAGCCTAATGATGTTGCCGTTAATGAGGCAGTGTTTGATGACACACTGCTCAACATCTATTGAATGTGAACACACAACACATGCACTTTATAGACATGGTATGAAAACAGAAACATTAAAAAAATGTTATTTTAGATATCATGTATTTTTATTAAGTCAAGTTTATTAGCATATTTCAGCAACAAGGCAGTTCAAAGGGCTTTACATGTTGAAAACATGAACAACAAACAGGAAACATTGCATCGCAGAGGCAAAATATGAAAACTTGGAACACAAAGTAAAGCTAAAGATGCTCCAATTTTTTTATCAAAGGCAATTTCTTAACCTTGATTTAAAAAAAACAAACTTTGTTTCAGCAGTTTTGCAGTTTTATGGAATTGTGTTCCAGATTAGAAGAGCATAAAATCTGAATGCTGCTTCTTTTTATATTTGGTTCCGATTCTGGGAATGGAGCGTAGTGTTGAACCAGAAAACCTGATTATTCTGGAGAATTAAAAGGTTCTATAACAGGTATCTGATAAATGTTGGTGCTCAGCTATTCAGTGATATATAAGCAAACAAAAGTATTGTAAAGTCCATTTTTTGAGCTACAGGAAGCCAGTGCAAGGACTTTAGAACTGGGATGATGTGCTCTATTTTATTAGTTTCACTGAGCAGCATTATGGATTAGTTGCATGTCTGATTGACTTTTCAGGTGGGCTTGTGAAGACACTGTAGCAGTAATCAATGTGACTGGAGATACATGCATGAATGAGTTTATCAAGATCTTGTTGGGACATTATTCCTTTAGTCCTGGAAATATTCTTCAGGTGTTAGAAGACTGACTTTGTCATTTTCTCTGAAGGTTCAGATCTGAGTCCATCACTATTCCCAGATTCTAGGCCTGACTAGTAGATTCTAGCTGTAATAGCTGTTTGCGGAATCTTGATTGTAACTGTTTTGATTTTAAAATAATTGCTTCGATTTATTTTCTCTTCACCTGGGGAACGTTATGCCACATCTATTCATTGATTTGTTCTAAGCGTCAGCTCAATGATTGCTTGAATGGGCTCATAGTCACCTGGTGAAACTGTGACGTAGAGCTGTAGAAAAGGGTAATTATGGTCACTTATTTTATTATTTCCTATAATCTGAGCTAGTGTGGGCATGTAGATATCATATAAAATGAACCCCAGGATGGAACCTCAGGGTGCCCTGCATATGTGCTTACATTTTAATGTTTTTTAGGGTTTATTGTGAGAGGAAAAAAGCACTGTATATGTCATTAAACTGAATGTCTACCTAAGTTTTTTTTTTTTTTTTAAATCTGGAAATCAAAAAATATATTTAGTTGTCATCACCCTTGTCCCTTAGTGGGGTCAGGAGGGGTGCTGGTGCCTATCCCAGGCAACAGGCAGGGTACAACCTGAACAGGTCGCCAGTCTGTCTCAGGGCAACACAGAAACAGACAGGACACACAACCATGCACACACACATGTGTGGGAGAATTTAGAGAGACCAATTTACCTAACAGTCATGTTTTTGGACTGTGGGAGGAAGCCAGAGAACCCGGAGAGAACCCATGCGTGCACAGGGAGAACATGAAAACTCTGTGCAGAAAGTCTCCGGGCCGGGAATCGAACCCAGGACCTTCTTGCTGCAAGGCAACAGCTCTACCAACTGCACCACTGTGCAGCCCACAAAGATACATAATATGAAGATTTTTTTTCAGTATAATTAAAAACTTTTCACATTTCACAGAAACACTCAGTCTGTTCTATGCCTTAGTCCAGTGCTGTAATTTGCAATTGCAAGATAGTCAGGATCAGCTGTACTGTTGCTGACATTCATGCCCTATTTTTGTGAAGCTAGTAATGTCACTTATTAGTCTCCTACATCAGAATTACTACCAATTTATAACAAACTATATATTTTTTCATACAGTCTGCATGATACAGAAAACTATAGTTTTTTGTGTCATGCAAAAAACTAGTTTAACTAGTGTTTGGTTTTCAGAATCCAAAGCTGAAGGTATCATAAAACCACCTAAATAGAGTATAAAGGAATCTAGAATAGCAAGCAGTGCAATGTGCCAACTCTGGACTGCACGCATTTAGTTCCTGCAAACAGATTTGTGAATTTATCTATAAGTGTCAGAGTTTCATCAATTCAATATCTGCAGCAGTACAATGATTCAGCCTTAGTCAAAGAAAACATTCACCAGGTGTCAACCTCGCTACACTTGTCCATGCAGATTTCCAAAATCAGGGACATCCTTTCACATACCTGCTGTTTTCTCCCAAAAATAACCTGACACAAAGTGATGACGCGGATCATCTCAAGACTTTCCCTACAAGCCCATTTCTAGCCGGTAGCTGAGGTAGTTGTAATTTACACGGCAGGTTTCTGGATCTCAGTCATGCTGAAAGTGACTCCCTGTGAGATGCGTGTGCACGCAGACACACAGAGTATTATGATGTTACAACATGGTGACTTGGCTGACTACCAGAGCTGAGCATTATCCCTAAAAGTGCCACATCACTGAAAAAGGCATCAGGTTTTCTTTCTCTGCAGCTATGGGGAATAATTAAATCTGGTGCATATGTTGCCACTAAGTGTTTAATTATACCAGCCTTCCACTCATAGGCATGACTCTTAAGTGCAAAATAATTTTAGAAGACTCTATTATGGAGTTTTTAGTGGAAAGGCTGAGTTATGTTTCTGTGTGGATGCAAGTTTAAGATTCTATAGATTTATTTGGCTTTCTTGAAGCAGTCTGTTTTGTCTCCTGTCAGTTTTTCATACTTGTGTCTTGGTCAGCTGTCAACTAGAGATTTCAATTAGCCGATTTGTGAGAGACAAACTGGCCAAATTAAATGGTCCACTTTGTGGGGTTTTGCAATAAGAGGTTTTAGAGATAGTTACTGAAAAGTGAGCAAAAATGACCACCTCTTCTCAATTCAGCTTCCATTCTCCAAACCCAGCTTTTTTTGTCTTCTGATTGTCACTCTAGCACTGTTTTTCTCTTGCTTTTAGTGTTCTATGACAAACCTCTCTGCCTCTCAGTATCTCCACGCTTACAAAGCTTTTAAACATTGATAGTGCCTGCAGAGGGCACAAATTTCCACGTGGGAGGACAGTTGGTGACCTCAGGTGATTTTGAGCACCTGGCTCTCAGAGGAGATGCGTGAGGAACGACTCTGCAGTTTCTGCTTTGCTTTTAGACGGTGTGTACTGCAGACCCACTTTCTCCGACTGCTGATGAATTCTTTTTCTTCTCACCAGTCCCAGATGTGCCTTTGATCATTGTCTATTTTTTACAGTCTTTCATTGTCACCAAGAAGCAAAACTAACACAATGCATCAAGAGAAGCTGTATTTTGCAGCAAAGAATTTTGATAGAAAATACTCTTTTAGTGACTGCATCTTAAATTTATCTCGGATGTCTGACACAAGCTTTGCAAACGAACATTTTCATCTTGATTTTCTCGGTCTGGCTGCATTTGTCACTGGTTTGAAACATAATAGACAACACATCATGGTTTAATGAGAATGGCAGACAGGCAAATTTAGAATTTCTCCAGTATAATTAGAAATCATGGGATTCTGTTGATGGTTTTTCTGTGTTGGGCATGCAACCATGGGCCTTTATCTCTTTGGTTACCCAAAAAATGTAATGACATTCTGTGTTCCAAAAACTACAGTTTTATTTTTCTAAGGATGCATTTTATCGTACCTCATTTGGTCTGAGAACACTTAACACTCTCAATTAGTTTGTCTTTTTTACCATTATTTTATTGATTCAGAAGACCAAATGACTGAGTGATCCTCACCAGCAACCAGTTACCTGCTTAACTTGGTGAAGCTGCACATTGCAACTTGTGCCAAGCACTGATTTAGACATCAAAAGCCCATCTCTATATCCTGTTAAACTAAAGCAGCACAGCCATGTGAGAGAGGTCAAGCGTGACATTAGTTTCCCAAATTCCCTGAATTTGTTGGGTTTTAAAGGATTACTAAAAGAGTATGTGGCTTAGCGACGCTGTACCATTTCCAGATTTTGCTGTTGTAATGGCTGATCTTTTTTAAGCCTGTTTTGAATCTGTTGATGGACTTAAATGTGTTGCAATTTACAACACCACAGTATATTAGGTGGAAGAGAGAAAGTTAGTTAACCAACTCCTATTGTGAATGAGAAAAGAAATGGAAATTTAGCACCATCTCCCCTGACAATTTTCTTGGAACAAAGAATTTAAGATTAACAGCAAAAATAATTTTCATCCAGCTGAATAAATTGTAATTACTGTAGATATATTTTCCTTTCAGCTGTTGGAAATAAATCAGCTTGCCAGGTAACAGTAGGTACACAGAAACATTATCTTTCATAGAAGCTGTAATAAAGGTTCAGAGAAGAATTTAATAACACCTTTTAATTGCGATCACTAACTCCTTCTCATTAGTAGTTACTGAAAAATTTATGGTTTTCACATCTAGGCATCAGTTGGTAATTAAGAGCTGTGCAGGGACTGGCACAACTAACAGGCCTCAGGTTATGAATGTTCCAACATTAGTTCGGGGATTCAGTAAATTCAAAGTTCTGTGTTTGAGTTTTAGAGAAAATTGTCAACATGTTCTGTTGAGTGAAGATTTGTCACACAGTAACAACTTTATAAATTGAAAAGTCAAAAGTTGCTCATAGCATAATTTTTATTAATTAATTTTACAGTCAAAACTAAAAGCAAAACTACTACTACTGCTTCTCGGTCTAACGATCCTAAGAATGGTTTATAGGCATCAAATTGTGAAGTCAGATTTTTTTTTAAGTATTTTTTTTTCTTATAACAATTAAAGTTTACACAATTGATTGTGCAATGAAATGTGCCTGAAAAATACAGAATACCCACCTCCAGGTCCCATTAATGTTTTTCACTAGGACTTTTTTCTTTGACAGAATAACACAATGTTTTGCAAAATTGTGAACACAAAAATAAAGTGATTTCCAATTTTGTCTTTACATCCAAAAATCAGAAAAGTGTAGTGTGCATTTGTATTCAGCCTCTTTTACTCTTTTTCGCCTAAATAAAATTTACTTGCTTCAAGAAATCAGAGTTCATCTGTCTATATTATAATCTCAGTTTAAATACCACTGCTCTGTTACATTCTTAACGGTATTTTGTATAATGTTAGTGAGAAAAGAATCATGATCCTCAAAAACACACCAGACATGTCAAGGATTAAGATGTGAATATGTTTATTGTCGAGTACATTTATTAAAAACATATTCAATGAACATCTAAATGACAGAATGACTAGTATGACCCAACTACAATGCTCAGCTGGGAAAATATGACATCAGAACAACTAGTAGTTGTTCAGTCTACAAATCTTTTACTTTTATTGAAGAGTGGCAAGATCCTTTGATTGTTAAGAGAAAGCCATAATAGGTTCTCTATTCAGTCGCTGCATGTCATGTTGAGGACACAGCCAACATGTGGAAGATGCTCAGATGAGATCAAACAATGTAGCTTCTTACCCTACATTCAAAACTCTATGTACGTTGGAAAAACACTCTAAAAATCGTTCTCCCCTTAAAAGATGGTTGTGACTGATCAGAGTTTCAGAATTTGGCTAAATATAGGGCAATGCTCAAAGAGAACCTGTTGGAGGCTTTTATATACTTTTATAGGGCTCTCAGAGGTTTACCCATCACCAGGGCAACAAGCCTAAACATACAGCCAGCGATACAAAGGTATAACATACAGTAGATCAAGGCATATTCAAGTGTTGGAATTACCAAGTCTAAATCCACGTAAGAATCTGTGACAAGATTTCTAAATTCATGTTTATATGTAAGAAGAAAGATGTAAATGTGCAAAACTGATAGAGACCAAAGACTTGCAGCGGCAAGAGGAGAAATATGTGGATCTACAATTCATTGACTCAGGAACTGCATATATGCCACACTTTTCAGATTTCTCTTTGCTTAAAAACAATGGAAACTATACATTATTTTCCTCTGATACGTCACAATAATGCTCTGTATTGTGGTATTCAGTTGCCAAAAACGCCTTATAATGTTTGCTGAATTGTATGTATGTTTCATGATGTAAATTAAAAAATAAATAAATAAAAATAACTACAGGGTGTCTTATCGCTTTTACAAAAAGCTACTGCAATTTCATAATTATGCTACTACAACTGAGATTTACTGAATTTGAAACATGCACAGTTTAAAATCTTACTAAGATTAAAACTGATCTATAGTCAATATGCTTCTTGATGTTAGCAGAGCCTTTTTTTAAACTGAGTGCCATTGGCTAAGTTTTGAACCTATGAGATTAATTTGTCAAACTTATACAAAGCATATAAAGCAGAGTCTTTTTTTTCATTCTTTCTCTTCAGGACTTTTTCCTCCAATGAAAACATGGCCTCAGTATAATCCTTACTTATTGTTCCCATGGTAACAACACACTGAAGGGGCAAGCTTATCTCTCTTCCAGGTCTTAGTGGATATGAGGTCCACAAGCCTTTTCAAATAAATCATGTAAACATAAACTGCTCTTTAAAAAATATATATATATATTTATATAGCTATATCTCTATATATATATATAGATATATATAAAGAAGCCATGCTTCTTTCTTTAAATACACCCACACTTGCCAGTAGATGTTTTTCTGCTTTTTTATTTGGGCACATCTTACTGTCGCTGCTGTAGGTGTCATTGGCAAGCACATTTTCCACTTTTCCTTCAATTTCTTCAGCTTTCCATGAAGACTTAAATGTCTTTAACATGAGGATTATTATCAAAAAAAGTAAGGAAATGCTTCAGCTGGCTAACATAAAAACAAACAAACAAAAAAAACGGAACAGATGTTATTCTGTCAATGTAAATAAACAGATTTTAGACAAAATTAAGGAAAAAAATGAAAATCATTTATTCTAATTTAATACAAAAATACATAAGTAGTATTTACTCCTCACAGAAATTGCTTAGGTTGTTTAGTTTTATTTTACAACATGGAAGTCACCTTCTTTTATGCTGAGCAGATGTCTATATTTACATCTCATCACAACTGTGAAATCAAATTACTCAAAGAGTCAGTCATTCAGCATTACGTCCATTAACAGTAATGGAAGTCCTGTTGGATGTAAAAGACACATGTTCAGTAGAAGTTAGTGGACATGATAAGGTTTACATAAATACTTTTAGTAAACTGCAATAAATTGTTCTATTAATTGTGATTCCCTACTAGGTGTGAAAGTACTACCTTACTCTAAATTTCCTTCTACTGCTTGAGAACAAATCATTGACATGTTGATCCCACAAACTGAGTTTCCATTTCTACAGGATTATTGGCATAAAATAATTACTTCACTGCACACTGAAATAAAATTCATCAAACTGTCAGCGAATTAGTTCACTGACAGTGAACAATAGATAAATATCGATAAATATTGCCTATCTATTTCTGCAGATTTTTTTTAAAACCACACAGTTTTGTCCGAGAGAAGAGCAAACCAACATAAATGGCTCAGTCAGTGTTAGCAAATGTGTTCTCTCCTACAGCTATCACCCACTGTTATTAGCGAAGTTTAAAGGTGACACATATGTTAATCCATTTAACAACATCACATTTGTTTCTTTCCCAAAAACTGCCTGCTCACCCTTTAACTTGAAAGGAACAGAGAGGAAAAATAAGTTGGTTTTCTTTCCAGTAAGAAAGGCAAAACGGCTACAGAAGTTTTTCAACAGTGTAGACAATTAATATTGAATATCATAATAGGGAAACCAAAGAAGTTTAAAATGTAAAATCTGTATAAAAAACAATCATAATAGTGTTTGAACTTACACTTCTGTTGTACTAGTGAAACACAACATATAAATTTTTTTTTTTGTTTTGCTGCGATCATATAATCTCAAAGGGCTGCATTGTTTTGCTTGAATAGCCGTCGTTTTTATGCCTCAATTGCTGTGTGAACAATCCATTACTTGGTCAAATACACTGTTTTCAAAAAGAAGACAAGCATCCATATTTAATGATATTGTTTGTATCTGAGTCTGTTGTTCTCTCTTGAGTGCCATTCTGTCTTGTGAGTTACACCGGTAGAACCGAATCCTCCCAGTTCAAATGTAATTTTTATGTGACAATGCGTGAAAATCTGTTCTTTAATGTTGCAGACTGATTAACCTGGTAAACTTCAGACAAAGCTGGATGGCTGCCTCACAAATCTGACATGAAAACATCAATAATTCAGTTACTGGTGAGCTGCAAGCCAAAAGCAGAAGAAGAATTGTTGCGTTCTTTGTTTAGTTGTAGCTACAGTACATAAAATCTGATTTTGTGCAGGGAACATCAAACTTTACGACAAATCCACTTCAGAGCTACAGGGTGATAATGCACAAAGTCACATAAAGAAGACAAAGTCTTTTTTTCTACGTTTTCCTTAGCAGTTGTGTTTCTAATGATACTTTAACAGTAATGTGAGGTTAAAGATGGTTTCACAAGAAGATTTAAGAGCATTGAATAATTCTATATGGCAACCTGAAAAGTAAATAATATTTTATATCTGTATATCTTTAAGCAAAACAGCCATCTGAGTCTGCACATTCATATTTAAATGATCATCATTTCCTGTTCCAACAGTCAGGGTTCATTAGTTTTATCAGGATCAGTCCTCCAGCCATTAGTTTGCTGCTTATTAGCCAATCTGTTCAATCTTTTTAAAAACTGTTGCTTGCCCCGAGTTGTTGTCTGGTCAGATTTGGATTTCCATCAGCTAATTATTATCTGTTTAGTTATTTTCCCCGTTTTATGAACTTAGAAATCGGGGGAAATAGGATACAAACATTGTGACAGTCATTAACAAGCGTAATAAAGCATAAAAATAGAAGTTGTATTATAACAAACAATTTTAACTGTGTGAGCTGTTAATACGTGGAATATGTGAAATTCTTTACATGAGGACTTGAAACTGATTCATTTCTGTATTAAGACTGAAGCAGTTTCTTAAAGAAGATCAATCTTGTAGTCATGGTTAACAACCTGCCCATAACGATTTCATGATGTTTCTTGTTTCATTGTGGTCTGTTTTAAGCTAATTTTAGGATTTATGTTTTTTATGATATTGTAACTTGCTATATTATTTTGCTGTCTTTTAAACTGTTTTATGCTAAGGCCATCTGGGGCCAAGAACTCCAAATAAGCTAACTTAAACTAAATAATTGTCCCCATGCAAATAAGCAAGAAAAATAGGAAGGAAAAAAAAAGTGTGACACGTTTTTCTGTAATTGAAAGTAAAAACAAAACCTAACCCTGCCAGCATTACTAATATCAATCATAATCATCATTATGATTATTATCTAAAAAAATTAATTCATTACAATTATATAGGAAGAGTACTCACATCTCAAAATGTATTTTCTGTTTTATATCTATCAAAAAGACCAACTTTGGCAGCATGAGGTCAAGACAGATCAGCTCTCACTGTGATATGTACAACCCCTTAACTGTAAAAAGCACTGAGCAGAAAACACGATAGTATTTGAGGCAGTAAAGGTCAAACGTTTTGAATTGAGCTAACTGATGTAATGCACTCAGTCTTAAACTCTTAATGTTACGTGAGAAACTCAGCCTTTGCAAGCACTTTGACAGCGCAGCGGACTAATTGCTTGAAAATAGGAGTGACCTGATAACCCAACATCTCTTAAATCAGTCTGAGGCAGAGTTATGTTTAATTGGCTGCAGTGAGGTTTTAGGCCTTGATCCATGCTGTACGTTCGATAGCATTTAACTACAATGACTGACATTTGCTTCCTATTTTCCTTCACAACATATCACAAGGCCACCCTATCTAGAAAGCAATCAAAACACTTCTGCCTATGAGGGTAATAGCCTCGCCATCTTCTTTTGTGGAACCTTTGAAAGAGCTGTACTCTGAGGGAATGACAGCCGTTTAGACAAGATTTATTCCAAATTTATTCCAGTGTTAAGGTACAACAGCAGTTCATGCAGGTTCACAGAAGAAAAAGGCAGAATAACCTAGGAGTCAGTCAGGTAAAGACAGACTGACAAAATTTTCAAGTCTCTCATATGGAAGAAAAAAACCCCACAAATATTTGTATTTTCATTTTTCTGTGCCATGTCTTGACAAATCTAAAAATAGTCCCGTTTTGTTTATGGTAAGCAGAACAAGCATGGTATTTCAGAACGCTATTCCCTGAAGAAATCCTGAGTGAGTTGATCAGTCTCAGTTGGTTGCTGTTCTAAATGACAAAGAATCTCCATGACGTGCAGTCAACCCGCTGAAATAACTTGCCGTTGAAGACAAGTAATGTGAAAGACTAGTTTTGGCACAGCATTCCTTACCTTTATAACACGGTTAACAAGAGAAAGGTGCATATCTTACACTCAGATGACAAAGGAGGAAGGTTGCCGTCAGCAGATCTGACGGTAAAGAATGTGTCTCCAGCTGGCTACATTTGTTGAAAAGTTGTCAATGTGAATACAACCCTAATCTGATAAGGAAGAACGGTACACTCATGCACTTTGTAAAGGAAGTTGAAAAGGGATAGGTATGTCGGAGCATAAAAGCACAATCCGTCAAAAAACTGTCTCATTTTACAGTCTAGCATATCGCTTGTTGAAATTATGCTCTACACACAAAAATCTTTTTTTTTAACAAACATATATATTTTTTCTACATAAACAAACATAACTTGAATGTCACATGATGACCATAACCACAGTAGTCTACAACTACAAAAGACATGCCCTGCTATGTGTGTTAGCTACAAGTGAATAGTTTTAGTGACCTGTCAGTTTTAAAAGGTCAGAAAAGTTATAAAGGTGAAAGCAAGTAACTTTAGCACTCAATGCTAAATTTAATCACCACCACAGTAAGAATTTTCCCTCAATAGTGGTATTGGGGTCAATGTTTATATGTAGCTGACCTACATGCATTTACCTCAGTAAATTTACCTCAGTAAATTGTTCACAAAAATTATAAGAACTCAGTAAACTGAGTTCTTATAATTTTTGTGAATTTCTCTCATTTTTATGTAGTGTATGCTACCTGTATAGACTAAAATGAGTCATATTCACAGAGCTCACATCTATACTTTGTAGATGTCACCATAAACTACTATGGCAGACCCTTCAACTGCAACAATACGTGATCACTACCCTGTACTACATCCACAAATCAGCCAGCGTGGAAAAAGAGTGAGATGTTTACACTAAATAGTAAAGCTATTGTTTAATAATTCAATCTCAGCCATTGTTCTGGGGAAATTTAAATAGAATAGAATAGAATAGAATTCAACTTTATTGTCATTGCACTGTCACAAGTACAAGCAACGAGATGTAGTTTGCATCTATCCAGAAGTGCTCTACGAGATATAAATATTTATTTACAGATGTACAAGACTATGTGTGTATGGACTATAAGGGGTTATAGCAAAGTGATATAGATATTGTGTATGAATATAAATATAAATATGGGAGCTGTATGCACAGATTATACAGATTATACAGAATATACAGATTATACAAGAATGTTAGGGAATGGATTATATATGTATATAATATGATACGAGAATGAGAGCAAAATCAATATTCTTCTTTTTTAACTCACATTTCCATCATTGTGGAATTGCATTTATCACTTTCCTAATCATATTAGAAAAGTGATAAATAAATAATCTGATTATTTTATAATTAATAAGATAACAGCTAATAAATAACTTAAAATTAATAAACATTTGATCTTGTGTATTCTATTTATTCTGATCCTTTAAAACAGTGTTTTGATGCATCTCACTGGCCGTCTTGTTTCTATAGAACATTATTAAATGAACACTAACTGACTGAATAAAAACTAAACGGGGATTTTAACCTTTATTACAGTTACAAATACTTTTTGGCTTTGGGATTACAGGACAAAAATATCAATATTTGTCATCATAATGTTGAGTGCAATGAAATTAAAGAATTTGAAAACAGTATTTATTTTAGACAATGGATAAGGTCTCCTTGAGCTATTTATTGAATAAAACATTCAAAAACATCAAATAAAATCCCACTCTTACCTGAGAAGTATTTTTCTTTCTTTTACAAGATAAGTGCATCAAAATAAAGATATAGAAAGAAAGTGAATTTTTCTTGGGTCTCTAACAATATTTACCTATTTCCACTATTGCAAACAACTTGGTGCATTGGCATTACCCTGTGGTAGCAAAAGTGGTATGTTTATTACAAGGTGGTTGCTAGTCTTTATTTACAGAGCACTTTTATATACAACAAGGTCAACACAAAGTGCTTTACATAGGACAAAACAAGAGTCTATGAAAAAAGGAAACAAAAGAAAAATACGTATTCAGCTGAAGTTAGAAAATAGAAGTGAGGCTTGAAAAAAATTACTTCAATTCATAACGATAATTAACAGGACACTAGAAATAAACAATAAATCTGTGAAACATTTTTAAAAATCATAAAAATTTTATTAAATCTAATGTTCATAAATAATACCTAAGAAAGCGGAATGAAAATAATTAATTAAAATCCACATTCAATAAACAAGAATGAAAGTTCATTAATCACAGCAAAACAAAATAAGTAAGAGCAGTGAATAAAGATATTTGAAATCCATGCAAAACTGAATAAAGAAGATAACTTGTAGCTTTTCTCTTGTCCCAAATTTTTAATTTTGAAATAATTTTAGAAATAATATCATAATATCTGAAACAATAATAAAATAAATGTAATGCTTCTTAAATACAATTTAAAAAATCAAGAATTCACATCTTGTCACTGGTCAAAGCTGAAGTATGTAACTTCAGTATGTGCAAAAAAAAAGCGTTTTGCTAAAACTCTAACAATATCCTCACAGTAGATTGTGAGACATATATTCTGCGAAGAAATAAATCTGTGTTGCCTTCTTCCTGGGGTCCAGCAGCCATCTGTAGAAATACTGTACACAGCTCAATCAGAAACAGCCATGAGGAGGTCTTACCGTGGTCGATCATCCTCATGTATGTGCTGCTCACACCACCTCTAGCCTTCTGACACTTTTTGTTAATGTTACATACTGCAGGTTTAAGTAATTTTGAAAAGAATTTTCTCATATAACTATTATAAAACAGAGACAAATAACCTGGTGTAGGGTGACTGCTTACAGCAGTGTGCATTGTCAAATGAAGCACTAAACTTAAAACATATTTACAGTCATAGCCGTAAATCCCGGGGGGGGGCGGGAATTTTAAACCACATTTTACGTTACATTTGACTGTAACTTTGCCGACCCCTCCCCCCCTCCAAAAAATTGCTCTTAAAAAATGTCCCTGTTTATGGTCCCCACCAATAATGAGATGTGATTTACGCCCTTGTTTACAGTACAGTGAAAGTAGGTCTAGATAAAATGAAGAAAATGCTTCAGCAAAAGCAATTAAGTCAATGACTTATTGGTTAATTAGAAAATATAGACCTGGGAAGTAATTTCAGGTCTGGTATTATGTAGATATTACTGTGTCTTTATTAAAATGTACACACGCGTACCGGCAGACGAGACTGTCAGCTTTGGGGCAAGGAGTTTAGCTCAGCTGTATTAGCTTCCATTGTGATTTGTGTGTGGGCGTGGGTGTGTGTGTGTGTTGCTGCTGCTTCAGTTAAAATGGCCATAAGGAACAACAATGATACGTCTTGACAGGTATTCAGAGCCACTTCAAAACTATTTCTGTTACAGACAGTGGTGTTGACTTTCGGGGTTTGCACACTTCTCATTCCGGCTGAGATAAAATGTCAATGTTTTACGCAGATTCAGCGCATGGGGATGTGTATGCAGCTCACAGCCATGTGCTCCTCTGTCACGGTCAGGGCAAATGACAGCCAGACGGGACTCTCTGTCACATCAGCTTGCAGCAGAGGTGGAGGATTGTCTGGGGCCAATAAACACGCACTTGAAAACACTGCAAGAGAGTGTCATATCATCAAAACACTATGCCTGCAAGGAAATGTGATGTCTTTAAAGCAACAGGGAATGCATTTAGACAATATGTATTATGGTCTAAATAAAAAATTTTTGTATGCTTTAAAATGGAGGAATTGTACGGCCTTTAGCGTTTCTTCTAAGTAAAGTAAATTGTCATGAAACAAACCTTAAAGCATCAAATTGACCAATAAAAAGCTTATGACAATGCATTTTTGTATAAGCATCTAAAACAACATTACTGACAGACAGCCCACTGGCTATACTATTAAATCTTAATATGGTGTATCACTAAAGGAAAATATTTTTGGCAATGGGTCGCCCTAGCAGTTGTAGAAACTGCCACATTATTCACACCATCAACAACATTCTTTATTGTAAAGGAATGACAACATTAGCTAATATTACCTAGCAATACTGGTAACTGATCACTTTGGAACAAGTTCAGGCAATATGCAGCTAATATGCATAAATGCATGGATTTACTGTGGAATGTTTTTTAAATATTAACCTTAGATTGTCATAATCAACCTTTAGAACATGTGTGAAACCGTGAAACGCAGAATAGTGCCATCCATAAATGTTACAGTGTGAGAATTCTAGATCCAAATAAACCATTCAGTTTGCTTCTATTTCTGAGCAGGTGTAAATATCTTGATATGGTCTAACAACAAAATAAACCTCTGCACCATATTCACAGGAACACGCAGCAGCAGCATTATTCGGTCAGAATCCGGTGATTCTGTACCATCTTAGTAAATAATATATATTTTGTTCCACCTTAGCAATACCTGATGCAAATAATTGGTTTTTGTGACATATATCATGTACAGATCATATCAAGACCAAAAAGTCATTTTTAAAAAAAATTAAAAGCTGTATTTGTATGTGCAGTCTCAAACTATTACATTGCTGTGGTTGATTTTGATTTGATTGTTTTTGGGGTTTTTTTTACAATCTTTTGAGAGACGCTGTAATTCACCTAAACTTTAATGCACTATATTGAGTGTAGAACTGCCTGAGCTGAACGCATTGCTTTTTATTTGGTATAAGACGTATTTGGCATGAGTGAGCAACCATAATCCCCCAGTTAATGGTAAGGAAAATCATGATGCAGGAATGTTTGGAGTGTTGGTGTTTATTTGCTGAGAGATATGATCCATCTGATTTCTCTGAAACTTCACCTCAGGTCAAGGTGTTCATTCAGCCATGACTCAGCACAATGGGGCGCATGTCTAAAAGCAGATTGGTGCAAAACATTTTGTCAACTATTTCTATAATAGTAAATAATAATAATAATAATGTAAGAACATCGATATTGTACTTCACCAACAGCTGTTCAGGTGATAGCTGTTATTATGGGTAGACTATGTTGCAATACAGTAATCAAATCACCTTAATAAATGTTTGATTTGATTAGCTGCATGTCAGGCACAAGAAAGAAACGGATCTTCGGGAACAAAATTAACCTTTAAGAGACACAAATTACCAGCTTCTTCTGGCACTTTCAGAGATAAAGCATTTGTTTTACACCTGCCGACACTTTAGCACTAACTCTAACCTTAAGCTTCACATAAACCTCACAAAGCTTTGCTGAGAAGGAAACGCACCTAATAGCCTTCAAGAAAATCTTTGTAATGCCAGTCAAATTAAACTTTACTTTCTCTTTAAGCACTTAAACAACATGAATAATTACAAGTTTCAATGGAAACGTCCAGGACTGTGGTCATGAGATTGGTGCCTGTCACAAACTGCACATTAAATTGTCATGAATAAAGAGCTGCTCAAATGGCTTTGTGCTTCATCTTTTTTAATTATATAAATCTCTCACAGATTTCATCATTCTGTCCCAGAAATGTCTCAAGCGGTTGAAACAAAGCCCTTGTTTCCCTTTTCTTACTGCACACTGCAGATCTGTTTAAGAAATGAGGCATGTAAAAGAACAACAATTGTTTGCAAAAAGTCATTATCATTATTATGCATCATAATTTTTTGGACATTTACAATAAGTGAAAACAACAACAAATATATGCATACGAGGCTTATCTGAATTTTCCCTAACAGGCCCGGGGCCGGTCAGTTCAGGATTTTTATTTGAGAGCTGACAAATAATGAACATGCAGAGAGAGAATAAAGCATTCTCTAATAGCCTTCTGTCTCAGTGAGGTAAAAGTCAATGCGGAGACAATTTATAATGAGGCAATCATCAGGTGGAGTCTGCAATAATATTGTTTCTCATAATAAATCCTGAAATTCTCCTGGCTTAGAAACCTTATGCCCCTGAAAATCAGTCGCTGCTCTTCCTCAGCTTGTTAAAACTAGAAAAACACGCTGCATTCCAGGGCAGCTGATGAATATTAAAATATATCGTCTAAATTGCTGAGGTTTTTAACACCATGTTCATATTAAGAGGATTAATGGAGAAAATTCATCCAGACAGGTTTTTAACCACCCAGAAACAGAAACTGTCCACTAAAAACATACATAATCCTACACCCATTTCACTTTATCTGAGATGATCTGTGCTGAAAGCATTCTTAGTTTCATTATGTTCCATAACTTCCAAGCAGTTCGAATGGCCGTCAGCTGATAGTTGCACTTTGAAAACTGGACGTAATAATCCAAGTGGTACGTGTTGCTGGTAACACCAGCATCTGTCCAGAAAGATGACACAACTTAATGAAGATCCATGCAAATGTACTAAGATGTAGCAAAAACTGTGGCAAATCGCTTTTATCTCTTAAACGTGCAAAAGATGTTTTAAAATTAAAAGATGACAATGGCTACAAAACATACACTGGATTGCTAAATATCACAGATTATATATTTTCAGAGGGCTTCCAAATGTGCTTTAGAGATTGAGCTCAACTTTTCTTTGTTTATTTTCTATCTTTCTGGTCAGTTCACGTTTTGCTGAATTCATCTATTTTTGCTAAGAAATTGTAATCTCTTTGCTTTCTGCTTCCACTTTTGCCCCTGTGCCACAATTTTCTTGGAATTTAAATACTTTTAATGGCATTCTGAGAAAAACAATGATTTTATTGTTATTTCCTGAAAATTTTGTATATATTCCATTGACTGTTTTTAATCAGCATTTGGGTCAAAACTTTTATGAGCAACCTCAAACTAATACCATTAGTCACAGAACCAATTTCTGCCTTTGTTTTGTATCAGAGGAAAACAGCCTAAAGGTATTGTTTTCTGCAGGTCACGACTATTGTGCAGGCAAGCGCTGACAGAAACAGATTTTAGGGAAGGAAGACCTAATACAGTACGGAAACATTCCAGAAATAAGCAGTGAAAGTGTACAGTGGGGACCAGTGTTGCAATTTTCTCTAAGTCTGCATTGTCTATTCCCAGTTTATCCCAAATATTGCTTCAAACAGATGTAAATAAACAGAGATGACAGTTTTCTTTAACACATTTTTAGCTTTCGAGTGACAGAATCTCTCGAGATTTCCTCTAATGAAGCGATTTTTCTATTTCCTTTAACACTTATCGCTTAAGTAGATTGTTATTGAAGAATTTAGAGATATAGTGTATCATGTTATGAACGACAACTGATTATTACAATACATGTCTGCTACAAAGAGCTTTTGTTCCCTGTTTCTGTAAGCTCTCAAATAAAACGTGGGGCTCTCTGCTTTATGACTGCTTTTATGAGAATATATTGCTTGTATGTACAAGAGTCGTTAGGAAATTAATTTATTGTGTAACATTACACACCCCAGTGTCCTATTCAATTTATGAGCTAGGAATGATTGTGAAATTAGATTCTTCAAATGAGCTGAGCTTTTATTTTATGAAAAGGGAGAGTCCATATTCACTGGAGCGCAACATGAAGAGTTCAAGGATTGGTCAGATTGGTGTTTATACCGGGACTGTTTTATGCGGATGATAAATCGGTAAACAGCTCGGAGGGTTTAATGATGTATAGAGGCACAAAAATCAGTGAACTGAAGGAAAGCTGAATATCAACAGTACAAGTGTACAAGGTTTTTTATTTCAGTTTCAGAAAATGGTGTTGAATTAAAGCGATCCCAACACTTGACATGCCATATTTTTTATGTAAATGGGATGTCTGAAACGTTTTTTTTGTTTGCTTTTATCTTCATGCGCTGGGACTGGTTGAAGAATATATCTTTGGTTAAGGGTATTTTCAATAGAAGAGTCCCTGCACAAGAGAAGAAGAAGCTCAGAATAGCTGCAGTGCAGTTTGCTCTGCCAAATCATCTGATCACAAGACTTAATTGAATACTGATGTGAAATGCAGAAGGCTGGAAATAGTGAAGCAGGTTTCGAAGTAATTAAAACATGCTACTCAGCCTATGTGGGTAAATTGCTTTAACTCATTTATGCACCATGTTAGATGTTTACCTGTTTTAAGAAGTAGCTATTGATAAAGAATTTTCACGTCAGCAGTTTGTTTGTTTCTCAGGAAAATTAGCATGCAGTCAACTGTTCAATAAAGCTGCACCTGTTTTGCTTTCTAAGTAATCAGGATTCAACCAAGTACTGTCGATTTGCATTTAAAGACAGATAATGTTGACAGAAGTGGTTCGATGGCAACATTTCCTTCAGTTTGACACACAACATCAATTTGCAAATATGCATTTATCAGCTAATATGTGCATGCATTCAGGTACTGTGGAGCACAGTACCACTTTTGGTGCATTATCCAGTCAGCAAGTTGTCTTTGGCAGAGATAGGATCCAAATACGGCCACAATTAATAACCCAATTATGGTTCACATTTGCAAAATTTGGACTGCAACTCTGAATAAACAAAAGGTAAATGTGCACTTTGTTTTTTTTGTTTTGTTTTTTCTTTTCTTTTCTGTGTTTTAAGAAAATAGGGAAATCTGATTTCAGGTACTGCATATACAGTGTAGTGAGACAAACACTTCATAGGGCAAACAGATGTACAACTAATAAACTGAATGCAACTGAATAGACAAATATTCAGTAAAGTGGTGACACTTTAATGGTAATAACAGCTGAAAATGGCAAGACATTTTCTAACAATAATAAACCTGGAAGTAATTAGAGAGGAACAGCAAACGAAAATCAAAACACAAACTCCTGTGAACTGTGACAAACACTAATTTAACTGTGACTGAATAAGATGCCAGAGGTAAGATGTGTTTTTTATTTAGCTTTTTTTTCTTAATGATCTAAAGTCATATTTATGAAGTTATTATTATGAAGCTACAAGTAAACATATTAATATGAACAGCTAAAGGCCCAAGGTCTGTGAATAAAATGCACCCATTAACAGGAAAATCTAAAAACTGCAGTCTGTGGCTTACTTACTTAAAATCCCTGCACCGTGATTAAATTTTTTTTAAAAACAGACAAACTTTTAAACACTTTTATTGACAGAATATGTCAAGAAATCTAACAGCATCATTTGTTCTACATTATTGTCACACATGGGGGGAAATCAGATACTTATAGTATTTACTCAGATGATGTGCACTTACCTGGTCACTTTCCACCAAACTTTCCCAATGAGATTTTTTTTTTTTCCAGGAGAATCTGTAGCCTTCAGAGCACAACTCTAAGTAATATCTATAGTCTTTGTTTTTGCGGCTAAAGCAGAACTAAAGTTATACAGTTTGTTTTCTATGCCAGAAAGAATTATTTTGTCATATTCAGAACATCAGTTGTGTTATCAAACAGAAAACTGATCCCACGGTGCTAGAGCCCGTCCCATTTACACATACTGCATGGCTGCTCATGCACAGACCTTTTGGAACCCACAGCCTTTGACAGCATGAATATTGTTTAATACATGAGTCAAAATACCCACCATCTCAAACAAAGCAAATAAATCATGTTAAGTGGGCCAAGTGTGCTGAAATTCAGACATTATTTTGTGCCAGCCTTTGCTTTTATGAATCAGTGAAATGAGGTCTTGTGACGCTCAAAGCAGTTTGTGGGAACAATAAAGTAAAACTTCTGTGCCGGGATTTAATCAAAGAGTAAATTTTAAAATCTATCACCCACTAGCCTCCAATCTTCGCACACACCCCCTCTAATTTGTCATTGTGGAATATAACAACATTTCAAAACAGAACAGGATTCTTTCACAAGTAGGAGTAGTTGCAAACAGTGTTTTGTTTTGGCTTTAATAATATAACTATTAGAAGTGATATGTGTTTTTCACTCTTATTTTTTCACATGAACTTGTCCAATTAAATTAGCAGTTCAGCAGATCCCAAAAGAATAACTTGGGTGGGAGTGCCGCAAAAAAAAAAACGTACTTTTGCATCTGTTTAAAAGCCAGATGTTTTATTTTTTGTGTGATTTACAGAATAAAAACTAATTAAATTTTATTCAAAAACTAGCTTAAACAAAGTTGAAAATCTTCAAAAAGAAGCTTGGGTTGCCTGTATCACTTAAATTTGAACAAATGAACCTGATTCTTCCATTAGAATGAACCTAAACATGTGACAAAAGAAAATAGCTTTTAAAGATTAAGGTTTAATACTAGGTTTTATTCTATATATAAACAGTTGACACTTTTCTCTTTAAGCTCTCCCTTTGGCAGTCTGGATTACAGAAGCTAATCTGTATATCTCCAAAACATTATCCTGCATTTGTTGTGTGTTTATAGCAGATTCACTTGCTGTGTAAAACTACCTCTGCAGGGGAGATTAAGGGTGTGTACCGGGGTTTACTGAAAGTGCTCAAACAAGCTGCTCAAAGGGCTGAGGGGTATATCGAGAACCATTCAAGGATTACATCCTCATATCACCCACCATCTTGAGTATTAAAAACAAGTGAGATGTTCAATGACTTATAACAGCCATTTCACAGCTGAGGTGTTTTCTGTCCATTTCCTCAGTGATAAAGAATATCTTTTTGGGGGGCTGCAGCTGCAAGCATCTGAAATAAAGCAGAACCACCATAATAAATAGGTCAGAGGTCTAGCAGAGGGGTTCTGTGCAGTGAGAGCTTTGAATGTTGTTCGGCTGGTAAAACAGTTTTTGAGTTTTTGAGTGAGAAGAGTGGGAAGGGACTTGCCTTGCTTTGATCTTGAAAATTATTAAATATAGATGACAGAAACCAGAAAGCTCAGAAGCCATGATATGAAGTAATTCTTGCTATAAAGAGAGGCATTTAGTGGAGCGGTTGTTTAGGAGCTGTTTTCATATTTTCTCTCTGACAGCAGCCCACTCGTGCTGCAGAGTTAGGTCCTGTTCATAGTGGACTCCCTGTCTAATCCATTCTTTTATCCCCTCAGTCTTTACAGCTACGACGCTCCGCGAGGAGGAATGGCCCGCAGAGATTATAGTGTTAGATTAAATCTAACAGTGATTGAATAACCAACCATTATATGACTGTAGCAAATTAATTTCCCCAGTGCCATGTCAGCTCGGGTAACACGTTTCATGTATGGAACAAACTGTGAGCTGCTTATATTAGGTGTAGTCATACATAGAATTGTGATAAAGTAGTTATCCTATAGGCTGGCCTTTTTTTAAAAGTCCAATTTTGATTGAAAAAAAAAAAAGATGTCCTCAAGCCGAACTGGCCTTTCATATCCATTAAAATTGCAGAAACAGATTAAAATACTCACAATCTGACATAAGATGTGCTCATGTCACGGCTGTAAATAAAACTGTCACTCAACTGATTGGAACATGATGCTACAACAGGTACGGCCATTTAATCTGCATAAAGCGAAAGCAAGCTTTAGGCATTTTGAACTGGCCATAGCCGGTATTTACACGGAGAATAAGTGTAATATCCATCACGAAAATGAGCTTTCCTAAGTGGGGAAAAAAATACCCCCTGCTCATGTGCTTGCATAATGCTGAAAGATAAATATCTCATCCGTGATAGCAGCTCACATGGCAGGTGAACTGTTTCCTTTTTTTCCACCCCTCCCAACAGTCTGTCTGAACTGTAGCAATCTCTGCCAGCTAAAGCACAATTTGGATTAGCAAAAGCCCGACTGATAGGTCAGCTTAGCTCCTAATGGTGCAGCTTAGTCCTTGTCTGCGTGATTATAACATTCTTAGCAGCCTATTTCCTCACATCCAGATGTTACAGCCCAAACATCCCTGTCTCAACAAAATCACTTAGTTTACAGGGGCATAAAAATCATACAGCATATTGTCACACACAGTTTGACATAAAAGCTAATTGTAACTGAGCGTGTTGTTTGCTATGATTCCATCGCTGCTTCTGGTTTTTTACAAATATGTAAATATTATTATCTTTGAACCATGTTTACAATTTGATTATGCAGAATCAAAGCACCATAAACATTTTTTTAAACATTTCGGTCACATTCTTCACTGGATTAAATTCAAAAACAAGATATGTGTCATAGCTTTCAGGAGGAATTTGCGTGTGTATGCATGTGTGATGGTTTGAAAGGACTTAATGAAATTACCTTTGCTTAAAGTTTCAAGGGTGTTTTTTTGTTGTTGTTGTTGTTGAATATAATTGAACATGGTTCTCCTCTCAGCACAATGTGATGATCCTCACTACAATCAATACTGCAGTGCAACAGGCCAGGAGAGGTTTAGAGATGTTAAAGGTTCATAAATGGTGCTGTCAATAATGGAAATAAGTTGAAAGGAAGATTACTTGAAAAGTCAATAGTTTATTCTTGCATGTGATGGTCTGAAATTTATGCAAACTATAGTGGGGGTTTTTTTCAATGACCTTTTTTTTTAGCTCAACTCTCACCCTAAAACACTTTTCTTAATCACTTTGACTAAAAACTTTGATGAGGTTTCTTGACAGAAAAAAAATTAATCTGCTTTTTTGTAATTAGGGTGTCTCTTCCACACAGCACACCTTTGCTTCATGGGTTCATGTGCTAGAGCAGGGGTCACCAACCTGTTTGAGACTGGCAGCTACTTCACGGGTACAGAGTAACACGAAGGGCTACTTGTTTGATACAGACATAAATTTTCTTGGCTCAGCCTTTATCACAATAGTATATATGTATATATATATGATTACATGCTGCCTGATCATATTAATGTTAGGGACTACTGAAAATAGTTATCAGTAATAATTTACTATGGCAGATATGGTTAATTGCTATTATGTGATCAGAAGTTCTTAGTTCAGAGTTTTAAGTTTGATTCCCTTTTGGAGCTTTTTTGTGTGATTCTAAATTGCCCACATCTGCAGCTGTACAGCTGTATGCACTGTGAGATTTTCCTTTAAATAAAAAAAAAGTTATTGTATTGTATTTTTTTTATTCTCCAACCCTCTTTACTATTAACAAAATTGTGGAGAGAAGAAAAAGATCTTTTGTGCCTAAATATTTTGTATATGTGAATCTGTGGGGGACAAAGGGCACGCCAAAGCCTAAATCTTATTGGTCAGTTTGCTTTTTCTGTGAGCTAAAAATGAATGAGTGGAGTTTGAACCTCCCGTTGTTCTAAGATCCCGCCTGAGCTTTTTACAGTGTGTGCGGTTCTGGCGGGTCGCCGGTTTATTAGCTTTTTTTGTGGTTTTGCGAACTTAAAAGCTGACGGGTCACCCGTTGGCTGACACCAGCAGATGTCGAGAAAAAATGTCCGACATATCGGAAGGTATGCAAATAACTACCACTGCACCTGACCTGCAGGAGCACACCTCTCCAATGTGCATCATGTACACGTCGCACAAAACCAGCACAAACCTAAACCACTAAAGCAGCGCACCCTTTTTTTTTGTTTTACACAAACAATGCTAAATAATAAAGACATGGAAGCGAAGCCTACTTGTGTGATCCATGGAAAGAGGAGGACGTTGATTCCCAGGTTCAGGTGGTATCAGACGTTCAAAGGAGGAGAAGGTGAAGCAACAATGTTTGCTTAATTTTTACTCTTTTGGGGAACGTTAAGACTAGATTATATTGTTTAACCTGCAGTCTGAGACGCTCAGGAAGAGCGGCAGATGTCAGCTAGCGGGTGACCCGCCAGCTCTCCAGTTCGGGAAACATCAAAGAAGCTCATTATCCGGTGACCCACCAGAACCGCACACGGTAAAGCTCAACCGGCATCCAAACCGCTCTTAGAACTACGGGAGGTTCAAACTCTGATCATTCATTTTTAGCTTACAGAAAAAGCGCCAACCTGCCAAATAAACAAAAGCAAACTGACCAATAAGATTTAAGTCTTGGCGTGCCCTTTGACCTCCACAGACTCAGATGTGCGCTACGTACAAGATGTTTTGTCACATAAGATCTTTTTTTTTCTCCTCAATTCTGTTAATTGTAAAGAGGGTTCGATAATAAAAATTTCAGAAATTATTCTTTTCTTTTTTTACTTAAAGGAAAATCTTAATTTAGGCAGAGTGGGTGCAGCCGTACAGCTGCAGGCGCTGCTGCCCTCCGATAATATCTGCGCAGTTCTGAACTTTAACCATAGAAAAGAGTTTTATGCATAAAGCAATTTATTTTAAACATTTTTTTATAATTTACTTTTTTTATTCTAAATATAAACAAATGTTATTACTTCAAAGTAAAAACATTAAATGAAATTATTTATTTGGCAGTGCTCCCTAATGACATTGGCTATTTTTAGAACTTGCTCCGTGACTGTTGGTGACCCCTGTGCTAAAGAGAGGTATGGTGGTTTGGGTGCTAATTGAATACACCAGCAGCACAAACAGACAGCAACCCCTTTCTAACCAGATGCTGCAGGGCAGCCAAGAGCTTTGTGAAAGCAGGCTGCAGACAGATAAATATTGTGCTGTTGAATGCTTTGTGTAATTCTTTAGGATCAGAAAACTGGGATTATCCAGCATTATTGTTTAATCTGAGTAATCTGGCTCCACTTCTTGCTGATTTTGCAACAATAAATGGTGACTTCATGCCACTATGACACTCTTTTCGATTCAGCTAACTACACATACCATCTGGACTTAATAACACATCAAACGTCTAATGGAAGAAAACTGTAAAGAGTTTGAAATTGACTTTTTGTAAAAGTTCTGAAATTTATTTTTATGAAGGTCTAACCAACATTTATATTGCCATAAAAACTGTTTAGGAAGGAAGTCGTTTCCCTAATGTTGGTTCTGTCGATCTTAAGAGCTTGAAAGGCTGATGCTGTCACTAATGTGAAAAGCTTATCAGTGTGAGCCAACAATCAAGACAGAGAGTGCAAATCCATTAGTGGTCAATGACTTAAAGTGTTTAGGAACAGAGATCTAAATTTAATAAAGTTGATAAGGATACCAAATTACACACTGACAAAGACTTTCTTCCCAGTGTCATTTTTGCTATCTTTTAGTCCTACCTCACTATATTCCACTACTGGCAGCCCAGTGGATATCAATAATTTAAGGTGAATAATTCGATGAACAAAATCCTCTGGAAAAGTGTCTTAGGATTGTGCAAAACAGTTGAACTGAAGGTGCATTGGCACTGCTGCACATGTTGTAAAAAGAAAACAAGGGAACAAGGTATTTATTGTTAAAATACTCTTTGTTATTCTTTTTCTTATTTAGCTTCCTTAATATTTGTTGAATGCAAAACACATGTGCTCAAGGACATATGAGATATATGTTCCTTACGTTTGAAAAACCATAATCCTAAATCGCATTCAAAGAATCAAAAACGTTAAAGCAAAGTGAGCACATCAATGGCAAAAATATAAGACAACATAAACATGATACACTGGCACTTATCATTCGAGTCCCACCATATTTAAAATGAAATATGTTGTTTACAAAGGACTATCAGAGCAGTCTCATAAATATGATCAAAATCTAACACCACACACCAGCAATCTGCCAGATAGAGTGACTGGCTCCCCTCCTCAGGAGAGAAAATCATTTCTGTTTGTCACATTTAGTTGCTGACCAGTTAACAGCTAAAAATCACAGAGAAAACATCTCACACCCTTTTTTGTTTTACATTTTATTTCAGAGAACTAAAAGCTGCAACACAAGTGAAGTAGTTTAATCTATGCATAAACCTCTGTGCACATAGTCTTCTTATGGACAATTTTAAGACATTTGTAGTAATAAAATAAAACTGCTTATGGTTTTATTATTGATTCTTTTAAATTACACTATTAATGCCAGGTATAAAAAAAATTCTTACATTATATTTATATATAGTAAAAGTACTTACTTAAGGGGTGTCAGGGCTTTAGTATAATAGTTAGGAATTCAAAGAGAACCATGTGAGATCGAAATGGAGGAAAGATCTGTAATGGTGATAGAGATTTTAGTATTTTTGTGAGCTGCTGTATACTTCTTGTGAAGGCAAAGACAGCTAAAATAATTCCATCTGTCTTCTAGTCATTTTCACTTGTTGTCCGCAAAACGCCCTGCAGCGTTCTCCTTTTGAGTGTCACACCGACCTACAGTAATGAAAAACAAAAAGGATAGGAAAATAGTGACTATGATTTCTATTTCATTGTTTAAAGAGTTTTACCAACATTTGATGCACCTAATATGAGGAGTACATTGGGAGAGTCACATACTGTACAAATAATTAATATTTATCTGCATGTGACGCTTAAAATTAATCACCTGCTTTAAGAAACAATGTGAATCACAGATGTGTCATTTGGGGACATTTTAATTAATTTGGCAATGTGCAATGGTTTTGTTAGTTTTCTTATACACAATTTTTGATCTTTCATCTTATTGTAATGTGGAATTCTGTAACAGAGCATTGTGTCCTTAGAAATACCAGAAACCTTCTTATGTTAAAGATTTATATCTCAGGCCGTTATAACAGTTAATTGGCAAGAGTGTCAACTAATATGAAGGTAGCACATAAAAAAATAAAATAAATAAATCATTGTTTGCGCGATTGTTCATTTGAACCAGTATCCCACATGCTGCAGTTAAACAGGTGCAGAGTTCTGTCAGCGGCCGACTTAAATGATTGGATTCAGCCAGTTTTCTCAGGCTAGCAAATCTATCATGTCCAAACTGTCATATTAATTGGTTCTGCTCAACTGAACAGGATCTGCTACATTTCCAGGATGTAAATTTCAGCCTTTGACTCCGATGTACTCAGGTGTGACTTTCAATTAGAGTAGCTTTTTTGTGCTTTTCTTTCAACTAATATGCATTTTGATAAGGCTGTAAGTGAATATCACTGGAGGAGGCAAAAAACAACAACAAATGTTTGTCCTTCATATGCTATAAAGTAGCTCTGGGAATACTGCAATCAGTGTAAAGAACAAAAGAACTGAAATCTTTGTTTTGTATGGACTTGCCTGTTAATTGTACTATTCCATTTTCTATGTAGCCTTTAAACTGTGTCCTTGGAAGGTGTCTGTTTTTGTTCTGACCACAAAATTAGCAAATGTGGTTGTTTTGTGATCCTCTGGCAAGGGAACTAAGATGTCATGAAAGCCTTTGTTTTAGCTGTGAATATCAGTGGGTAAGTATTGAGGTCAATGCAGATCAAACAGGGGGAATTTTATCCTGAAGTGCTCCCATCAGGACATCATGGGATAAAGTAAGAGGCAAACAAGTAAAGAACAAAAAAGAAGATAATCTTCAAGAAAAATGACACATTGAAGTTCTTCTACTGCACAGATGAACTATTATATAAGGATCTGTGCTTTATGTTTATTTCTAGATTTATGAGGAGAAATCAGAGCTCTTCTGTAGGCAATGATGACAAGATTAGAAACAGGGGTTTAAAAAAGGAAGAAATCTCCCGGTCTGGAATGCAAGATAAGATTGTTCACATTTTCTATCTGGATTTGATTGCATAATACAATAATTCCTGGCTCATACTATTAAGAACAGAACAATGAAAATAAATGGCATGTTCCTAAACATTCGCTTTATTTCCCCAATTGTCTTAATTTATATCAGTCTTCTACTTCCAATGGCCATCTGAGCCGAGCTTCAGATCTCAGCACTACAGTCTGGTGATGCGAGCATAGAAGTACCTGGCTTATCCACTGTTGGAAGTGGGAAGGTCTTTGGGGGAAACTCAGGAAGAGAGTAGGGAATAAGGTTTTGATCAGGACCAGCTGTCACTGTTGTCCTCAAATATTCAAGTCCACAGTTTTTGCAGAAGTACAAGATTATGAGCCTATTTAGAGAGAGGAAGGTTTTTGATGTTTTAATTTGTTATATTTTTTCTGCAGTGCAACATGTATAACATTGCTAAAATAAATGCAATAAAAAATAATGTTTTAAAGGTCTATGCCAGTATGATTGACACTCTTTTTTCCTACAAAAAAAGAAGAAATGCAATACATGCATTGATAGCAAACATATTCATATGCCTTAACTTTTTTCTCATTAAGTCAAATACCCAATATCTCAATGCATTTAATAAGGATTTTATATGAAAGACAAACAAAAAGTGACTTTATTGTGAAGAAAAAATGTGGTTTAAAACTGAACTGTAATTTTTACAGCTATGTCACAGTGCAGACAGTAACTGCATGTCTTCTGCATCTTTCAAAGCGTTAATGACGTCAACTCCAGAGCAACGACAGTGCTAAAAGGAATATTGCTGCTATTATAACACAGCTTTGCCAGACACCATTGAGAACAGTAATCTGCATAAATGTGAAAATAATTTGCTGCACCGTTCAGAGAATCTTTTGCAAGACTGGAGAGAAACTGCATGAAGGTCTAAAACACAGCAAATGCAATCATGTTTAATTGCAAACAAGTAGGTCAAGGAAATAAAATGGAACTGAAAACCTATAACAATTCTTTGCTTCTAGTGAAATCTACATTGTTACTAGGATCATATACCAATGATTTTGTGATCATATGTTCAAAAGAGCAAGGTCAGTATGTCCTAAACATGTGATTTGAGAACTGGTTTGCTGCTGTTGAATCATTGCCCAAATGATGATGCACAAGAGTGGTATTGCTTTTTGATCAGTTGAGTTTATTCGGCCTCCAATGTAAAATAAAAAATAAAAAAATTAATGGAACACAGAAAAACTATATGTATATATATATATATATATATATATATATATATATATATATATATATATATATATATATATATATATATATATATATAATATATATAGTGTAAGACAAAGTGCCTGTACTTGAAGCATGACGAGCGGTCTTGGCCTGATTTTTCTGCCTCTTTCTCACTGCTGCTCAAAAGCTGTAGCACGCTGATAAAATATTTAATATGCTCTATCATATTGCCTCTTTTCATGTCTTCAAATAAAGAAAAAAGAAACAGTGTTCACATCTATTTTTACACATATTTAGTTTGAAAGGCCATAGGATTAAACTACTAAGGCAAAGGATGCTATATAGAAGATGCAGTTTTTAAAAAAGCCAAGAAATAAATTGACAGTGTGTAAAGATTGCGATGGAAAATAAGGATAAAAAACCTTAATGTAAATATCGGCGAGGCAGTATCCTTTTAATCTTGGTAATGCAAGAGTTGGAAAACCTCCCTCTAGTCCAAGTTTCATTCCTGGAGTCACAAGAGTATTTTTATTCATTGATTGACCAAATAAATAATCTTCATTAGCTCTCCTCCTTTCAGAATATTACAGAATTACATCTAGTGAGTAGCTTTAAGTCTTGACCCCCAAAGAAATACTAACACAATGCTCAAGTGCTGAGGTCAGATCTGCTGTTACTTTACCCCGCTCTGATAACTTTCCTCCTCAAACATGTAAGCATCCATCGTCGAGAGCTAAGGAACAAATTATTCATTTGACTAGGTTTTGGGGGAGAGGGGTTTTCTCTTTTTTGCCCTGAAATGATTTTTGTTTGTTTGTTTGTTTACGTATGCTGCTCTAATCACAAACATGTCACTCCTGGGAAATTATTTGTGTTATTCATTGCAAGCTGCCCACCATATCTTCCCCTTCAAATGTCCACATTGACTTCTGTTTAGAAATGGATATTCAAACCCCTGATTGATACTGTCAGTACTACATTGGATAATACAATAAAAAATTCACATACTCCTTAAATCTAAATTGTTTGCCTGCAGTCAAAGAAAAAAAAATTACTGACAGTGTAGCTTAGAAAGAAACATATCTTGTATATAAAATGACTGAAATGTCTTTTTTTTTCATTTGTGATGAAATGTCTTTCATCACATCAATCTTATTCTATACTACAGGCTTAAATGTAATTCTATCTTTAAAAATAAGATGTTCTCTTTTACTGAGTCAGTATATATTTACTTTTATTTACATTTACTAAAATGAGATGCTTGTATTTCAGTGAAACTTTCTCCAAGTTATGCACTTCATGAACTTTCAGGCTTGTTATGAGTGTTCTCCTGTAGAAAAGTGGATTCTAGTTGACATTACACAGAGGAACTTTAACCCACTGATATTAAACAGCTAAAATTTGATCAATACAAATTAGAGGGGGATTTTCATTTCCCTGTCTTGCTTTATCATTTACTCACAAGTAAATATGAGCTATTGGCATCAATAGAGATCATAGAAGACGGACTAGAGAAAGTCTAGGTGAGAGCTCTGCGAGGGCATAAGAAATATGCTTCTAAATGTCCATATACGTACAAGGTAAAGACTTCAGGAATCCGAAGCAGCTTCATGTTCCAGTTGCCACAGCTGGTGTTATTATTAAAAGCTATGTTGTTCATGGAGCAAGGTTGAGGAGATGCATAATGTGAATGGTTAAAAAAAGAGTTAAGCAAGCCATCTAAGACCTTCTAAGCTTAGCAGCAAGGTCACTTCCTGTCACTATCTATGTCATTTTAAACCATTTTGTTAATTTTATTTGCACTCCATCAGTTGATCCTTCAATATTAAAATAGCAAAACATTAAGATTAAGGAAAAATGTATGTATCCCATAGTGACACGGTGAAATATTACATGTTCCATTCTTGATCCTTATATACATAAACTATTCAAACCTACAGTGTATCAAAGATGACACACATACTTTAAAAACCTGACAGGATGTGATCTTCCTCAATATACACTTTTTACCCATAAATACAAATACATAAACTGGAAACTGTGACACCAGTAGTTTTGTATGCAAATAATATGCAACCAAATCAGTAATAAAAAAACAACTAAATGTGATTTGTGATCACCATGGCATAAATAATAGTGGATGCTATTAAACATTTGTCAGTTTCAAATTGTTTCAGAGGAAGTAGTTTGTTGTTGTTTACTGTGGAATGGTACCAACAAATTTATGCATGTCTGTAAATAAGGACTTGGGCATCCTCCACAATCCTTTTTGGTGTGGGTGTTTGGACATGGAGGAACCTTGATTATCTACCAAAAATCTCTCTTAACAAACATAAAAATGTAATATAATTGCAGTTATTGCATATTCTGAATGATGAATCAGCCTTTGGAGATGACTGGGCATCCTCCAGGTTTGAATTGTACAAACAGTAGATGTGAAGTGGATTTTCCAGCCAAGTTCTTGTACACAACCCTAATTCAACAGGGGAAATATAGTTTAAAAGAGTAACATAGTCTTAATATTAATGTATTGCTTAGGTTATTATTTTCCTAAATGTAATAAAGTTTTTGCCAGCAATTCTTGATGAATGACTCATGCTTCTAAAGCACGGAGCATTAAATATTACTCATTAAAGAGCATGGGGCTCCATAAGTGTGTCTTCACACTTCTGTTTGCTATGTAAATAAATATATGGACATGTGAATGTAAGAAAATAAATGTTGTGTGTTATATTCTCAATGTGAAGCAGTAAACAGCAGATGGCCACGAAGGCCTCTTTAGCGCTATGGATTTTATCTAACTACCCACCTGAATGACCTGTGCTTGAGCAGAGCAGCTGATGCAGAGAGAGGAAAAAAGTGAGAGTTAACTGTTTGCTCGTGTTTACTTCAGTTCCACTAGACTGCAAGGCCAGAGGAGACATTTGCCATGCATGAAGAAATTAGCTTGTTTATCAGCGTTTTGATTTCCATCCCGCCTCGCCATCCCACTGACATTTTAGACGTACATGATCCATGACTGATTCCCAATCAAAAGCACAATGACAAAGTACTTTGCTTGTGCCGTTTCCATTGTTGTATAATTAAATGTTTGACGATAAGCACTGAGCATGATTAGGAAAAGGGCCTTGTTATGTACATGCTTTAAAAAAATAACCTTGAACAGTGCACATCTGTCCTGTCAATTGGACATGCTCCAAAGATTGCCAGTGAGATATTACACCTCATGTCCATATTGGTTGCTTCAAGGTGATTTGAGGTGATATATTAGAGTTTTATTTATTTTTCCACTCCATGTTGATGTTGCACCCTCAGACCTCCCACTGTACTTTGGAGTTGAATAGCAGACAGCGCCAAAGTCCTTGAAAGGTTACAAAAATCTTTAGCCATTCATTACTCTAGGGGGAAGGGGGTGGCGAGTGAGGAAATATAATGAAAACTAATACTCTTTCTAGTCACCAAGCTATCTGTAGATATGTTTGATATCCCATTACAGGCCCAGAAGTAACCACAGTTCTATACTGTCAAGAGACAAACATAATCCAGAGGGAAATTACCCATCAGGAAGGCAATACTGCTACTGAGATGCAATTACCAGGCCACTTGTGAGACTTTCAGCCCAGTGTCCATGGATGAATGTGTGTGAGGGGGGTCGATATGTGCATAACAGCTCTTATGTTTAGCAGACTAAATTGGATTCTTTCTTGGAGAACAGTTAATTTAGAATATGTCCAAGATGCAAATGATTGATGTGACTATATGGTAACAACTGTGGGTTTGTGGTGCAGGGCAGTGTAATGGAAAAAACATACTCCTGCAAGAGGGGGATGGGGGGGGGAAAGCTTTAATACTAGAATGATGGAGAAGTTCTTGCAGACTTTCAGGATGGCTGGCTGGTTGTGCACACATTTTCAAAAGCACAGTCCTTGCTCCTGCTTCATTTTACACCACATCAAAAAATGAAGCAGGAGCTGTGTTCATATGTGTTAGTTGTTAAATAATCTGCATGTCTCACACAGGATTTAGTGTACCAATTTAGCACTAAATCACATAGCCTACAAACAAAGAAAACCACACGGATTGAAACGAACATGAGTGTAAACATTTGATAAGGTTTTGCCCATGGCAATCGCTATGCTTTATTATTGACATAAAAATGTAAACCACAGAAAGGAAATTTTCCCTTGCTCTGTCATGCTGTACATATTATTTTACAGGCCTGGTGAGCTGAACAGAACATTTAGAGCAACTGCAAATAGCTTCCCATTACCCCCCCAAATAAATATCTCAACTTCAGGCCATTGCCAGCAAACTAGGAATCATTTCCTTTAATTTGATAATTAATTATAGCTGCCTTCCATGTAACCTTATATGTAGTACAGGGGGGAAAAAAGAGCTGCTTTCACCTATTGCAATGGAAGTACATGTGGGTAAGAAATAAAACTGCCTGCACGGAGTTTGAGCCTGGCATGCATAATAAATGTATGACAAAACAATACCCCAGGCACCCCAGTATTAATGATATGCAGTGAACTCATTATTAAAGTTCCAAAACAGCTCCTGGAGTAACACAGATGGAGTCAATTAAGCAATGAGCATACTTGCTTGCCTGCCGTTTCATCTTCCTTCTTTTATCTCTGGCATATTACTCCATGGATGTAATTAGCTGTATGTTTCTCCTTACAACATAATGTCCAGTGATAATACCAGTTCTTTTCCCCTTGTAATTTCAAATAATACTCTGCTAATAAATGTACAAAATTTGCTTTCACCATGTCCTTGGGTGTTGTATTTACACTGCGAGAGGTGTTGGGAATAATGTTATCCTAAGCTGCTCTTTTTTGTGTTCTCTCTGTTCCCAGAGACCTGATGCCTTCTACGCTGGAGGGGCAAATCACCATGGAGAAGACACCCAGCTATTTTGTGACTAACCATGCCCCCAAGCGCATCCACTCCATGGCCAAGGACATCAAGCTTATTATTGTTGTGCGTAATCCTGTCACTAGAGCCATTTCAGACTATACACAGACCTTATCTAAGAAACCCGAGATCCCCACCTTTGAGGTTCTGGCTTTTAAGAACCGGACGCTGGGGCTTATTGATGCCTCTTGGAGTGCTTTGCGTATTGGAATATATGCACTTCACCTGGAGAGCTGGATGCAGTATTTCCCTCTTTCCCAGATGCACTTTGTAAGTGGGGAGCGTCTGATCGTGGACCCTGCCGGAGAAATGGCTAAAGTGCAGGACTTCTTGGGCTTAAAGCGGATTGTCACAGATAAACACTTCTACTTCAATAAAACTAAGGGATTCCCATGTCTAAAGAAGCCAGAGGACAGCAGCACCCCCAGGTGCCTTGGAAAGTCCAAAGGAAGAACTCACCCCAAAATAGACCCGGATGTGATTCGGCGGCTGCACAAGTTCTACAAACCCTTTAACATGATGTTCTACCAAATGACTGGCCAGAACTTTGAATGGGAGCTAGAGGAGGACAGTGTTTCTCGTAGCTCTCAGGACTAGCATGGCACCGCTGAGCCACACCACCAGCCTTCTCACTCAAACAACCATTGTCCCACTTCATCTTAAGAGAGTACTTGAGTGCCCCAATCAATCATGGCTCTCCTTGCAGTTTGTGTATCCATTAGCAAGAGTTTACTGACATGCTTTTTCTTGAAGTTGGCAAATCATTATTGTGTATACTAAACATAAAATATATTTATATTTGTGTAAATGAGATGATTTATTCATTTTGTTTTTAAAGCATATAATTGATAAAAATCACATTGACTATGGCAATGCATGTGATGAGTTAAGTGTCCTTACCTCATAAGCCCTAAGGGTAAACTCTGCCCGTTTCTTCTCCCTTTACTTTCCTGCTATTTGTTGCCCTCACACCCACTCACCAGCATCCAGCACAAAAAAGATATTCTATTTCAACTATCAAGGCCATGAAGTGCCCTGTATTATTTTTTTTACAAGGTCTTGCTGCTTTGGAAGACAGAAAGGAGAACATATAAAGTACTATTTTACTTTGACATGAGCTCATCCTTCATGTTGACCATATTGTGAGTGGAAACAAACCTTGTAAGTTTACCAAAGTGTTCACTTACTCTGTTCTGCCACTGCTCTGGTTGCTTGGCAATTAATAATTGCACAAAAATTCAAGTGACTAGCTAGATCACACTGGCCATCTTTCAAGTATTGGATTTTTTCAGAGCAGTATTAAACATTAGCATACTGATGACCGTACACTTTAATGCAAAAGTTTTTGTTGCCCTGTTTTAATTTTAGAAACGAGTCCATACTTTTCTTGGACATCTGCCAGAACCTAGCCAGCTAACTGCTATCCTTCTGTTTTCCTTATGACCCTTCTTTTGTCACATAATACATGTCAACAAGGGGGAAAAGCAACACCGCAGGACCGAGCAGGAGTTTGTTACCAAACATCTGCTGCAGCACGGTCCTCTGTCATTAGAGATTAATGGTGTGTTAAATAAACTGCTGCCGCTGGAACAAAGTCAATGTCAGACAGAATTTGCTGTCAAGGTAAAGCCACATACAGGCCCAGGTAAATTACCAAGCCATTACTGTATGTGCTTAACTTGAACGAGACAGTTTCTACCTGGTAAATGTGGTGTAACATGAAGTTTATTAGCAAAGGCATGATCAACAGGGTTTTGCTGTGAAATTAGCCATTTGCCCAAGCACTGAAGCACCATAACCCATCACCTTATTATTTTTTGTTTTGCATAACTCACTGTGTGTCTGTGCTTTGTCTCTGAACTTTTCATCAATTGAGACAATCAATACAGTCAATGAGTCAATAAATACAGTCTGCTTCACATCACTGGTTGCTACAGCTATGATGCATTGCTCTCTTAATTCTTCTTGTTCACTTGCCATGGATGGCTGGATTGGTTCACTCTCTGCAGACCTCTCTGTCACCCCGGGGAGGCCGACACCAGCAGCTACTTACACAGAGCAATTGATTCAATCAAAGTAAGCTCCGCGCTGCCCTTTACAGCACCAAGCCTGAACACTCACCTCGGAGTCGCGCCATTGCAGAGTTACAACTTCCACTTTGAGGCTTTTCTGTGCAGCCCTCCCTTGGTGTTTTCCTGACAATCTCTCAGCACTTTTACCTCATTCCCATTTCTCTTCCCCCTCCTGTCTCTCTGCTCACATGTTCTCTTCGTAGCTGGTGTTGCATGCGGGAATACAGCTTCACAATGATGCTCCGCTGTGAAGATAACCGAGTTGCAAGGATGACATATTAATCATACATTTAGAAAAAAAAAAAACGTCATAATTTATTCAATAACAGTGTCTCTTTGTGGTTTAGAGCATGTACAAACCACCTTCTAACCCTGAAAGTCCCTCCTACTAAGTGTAAATATGCTCAAAGAAATCCACAAAAGGCCCCCCACAGTGTTATTAGGAAAGATGAGGACTCCGTTTTCGTTCTATGAATATGCACTTTTGCTGTCATTTGCATTTTTCAGGATTACACGCTTGAGGGAATTTCTCTCCAAAGTGAAATGTGGAATCCAACCTCTCATTAAGAAAAACATATATGCACGTACACCTTTTGGGTTTATATACCCTCGGCTTGTTTTAGAATCAGTCAGAGCACCGGGATACATCCTGCGAGTATTATAATACATAAAAGACATGTTAAACTGCCCTTCATGTGCTCTCCCAGTGGGGGCAACTCCATGTGAATATACTGTATATATATATATATATATATATACAGTACAGACCAAAAGTTTGGACACACCTTCTCATTGAATTCAATGAGAAAGTGTGTCCAAACTTTTGGTCTGTATTGAGTACAGACCAAAAGTTTGGACACACAGTTGTGTCCAAACTTTTGGTCTGTACTGTATGTATATATGCGCGTGTATGTGTGTGTAAAATATATTTATATAGGACTGTGATGCATTGTGGTGCCTCTGTAACACCTTTAGAGAAAATATCCAGTACTACAGTGTTTCTCATGGCATCTTTAATTAATTGATGGTGGAAAATTAAGACTCTCTGACAAAATGGGATTAAGATTAGCAAAAAATAAAGTACAATAAATTAAATGTAACAATGGGGAGTGTACAGAACTAGGACTCATCCTATAAAATCCTGTAAAGAAGTTTTATTCTAACAGTAAGTTTGTTAGAATAAGATTTGCGGTTTTCTTTTTCTTTTTCTCTTTTTTTTTTTTAATGTCCGGTCTGGCAGTGTGGCCAGGATTTCTTTCTGAATGTCAAGGGGAGACACAACAGATTTACTTTCACAAGCAGAGCATTATGGCTTTTGTTATGATGCTCCACTTGATATATACTGCATAAATGAAACTTTATTATAAATTGCTTTAGGTTTATTTCAAATGTAATAGATGCAGAGACAGAAAAGAATGGAGTAAAAAAAGAGAGAAAGGTAAGAAAAAAGTTGTAAAGGGAAAAAAGGAGAAGTAGAGGTGAGAAAGAAGAATAAAAAGAACACAAATGAACACGTGAGAAGTCTGCCTCGAAACCTGTAGAAAGAGACAGAAAAAGAGAGACCAGAATAACAATTATAACATCACTGAAAAGAACATGGTACAAGCTAATATAAGATGTATTTAGTGACAACCATGCCCCAACATGTGTTTCTGAAAGTCATCTGAATCTAAACATCCTTGTATGTGTGTGTGTGTGAAAAGGACAAAGAGAGAGATAGAAAGAGAGCACTTGTGTAAGATTTCACCATAACAATGTTCAGTTGTAGGTGTGGGGACCCACAAACCCACTTCCCAGGACCTGAGGATGGAGGAAGACAGCAACCACATTGGGCCACCGAGCATGGAGTCCCCAGAAACACTCCGGGGACTCCATGACCTACAACATGTCCTTACAACATTGCAACCCAACATATTTTTAGCTAAATATTTTTGCCATAATGATACATTATAGTGATTGAGCATGATTCATTTGGTGACCTCCGACATTATGGTGCCCTACAACGCACCATATTGCGTTGACCAAAGCGTAAATTCGCCCAGTGGAGCTGGTCGCTCCGCTGGTCGCTCCGCTGGATGAGGACAAGTGACTGTCATCTCATTGCACAAGTTCCATAGGAAATTAATAGAGAGGGACATTTTTATTACCGTTTAAAACAAAATGATTTTGTTTAAATCAAAACCTGGAAAACAAAGAATATTCAGAGATGTATGGTTTAAGATAATAAAACATTACACATGCACACACCATACTTTCTGTAAGTAACCCGAGGGAAATTTTCTCAGGGTGGGTAATGTCATGGATTTAAAAATTCCCACTGCCCAAGCTCGGGGACAAATCTTTTTCTTCTCCTTATTTTTCTGTGTTTTTACCATCACCTGATGTGAAGGGATTGACGAAGATGACACCTGCTGTAAGTGAACACACTGCAACTCAAAACTCAAACATCTATCTCTTTCCCTTCAGCATAACTCTTCATTTCCATCCGAAATTTATTCAAGCGCTGCCCTGGTTTGTGAAGTAGAAATAATTTTCCATGCATTTCAGAGTTGACACTGATGTTGACACAAGAACTGAAGCAACTGTATTAGTCATCACAAAGCCAAAAATCAAGGGGCTGAAGTCATTTTAGAAGCAACTTTCTATTGCACATGGTTCCAGTAGCCTCAGAGTTCCTGCCATTTCCACAGATCAGAGTCTTTACTAAAAGTAATCATTTTCATCTAATGCTTCTTCCGGTGTCAGAAACTTCCCCTTTAACCACCTCAGGAGAGGAAAAGCATCCTCTCATAAATCTTGACTCGGTTCTTTCCTCTCCTCTGTGATGGGCAATTTTTCCATCCCAGCTGCCTGACTGCATTCTCTAGTTGTGACTTTTTTCACACAAAGTATTATTTACAATAGTTTTACTGTCACCTTTGGTGAAGGGGGAGATAAGGAAGAGTGACGACAAGGCATGTTTAAGAACTATCTAAACTTAAAGACTAGACTTGATCTGACATGGACATCAGTGTTCACCGAATTACAGACATAAAAACACACAAGAATCCCACACAAGACAAAAGGAATGACTAGAACTTAAATACAATGTGGGACAAAAAACCAAACTTCCAGACATCACGGCATTTACAGAAACTCCGATGGATATTTACGGTGGCCGACAGGTGCAAATGCGCAGCAAAAGAGAAACATGCAAACAAAAAAAAAAACACGCGCACAAATTAAATGCGGCAAGCAAAAAGCAAATAAAATGCAGCAAACAAAAAGAGAGACGAAAACAAAAAAGAAGACACCCCCGAATGAAATGCAGCAAACAAAAAGAGAGACGCAAACACCCCCGAATGAAATGCAGCAAATAAAAAGAGAGACGCAAACACCCCCGAATGAAATGCAGCAAACAAAAAGAGAGACGCAAACACCCCCGAATGAAATGCAGCAAACAAAAAGTGTTGAAAACGGAAGTGCTCCAGACCACTAGGGGGAGTCAAAGAAAATAGTATTCATTTCTATGGGACCAGATGCAAGATTCTTCTTCTTCTTCTTCTTCTTGGTATTTATTGGCGGTTGGCAACAAACTTACAGTAGCATTACCGCCACTTACCAGTATGGAGTGTGGTTCGAGATGGTCTATAAACTTTCACTTTCTACCTTTTCCCTCCATTAACTCCTGATTAAACATACCCCCACACATACACACCTGCTTATATTATCCAACTTGCTTATAGCTTTATATACCCCTCTTTGATATTCTTTACACACTCACACCCAACTTGCTCTACTCATATCCTATGAAATAGCTTTGTTTTTTTAAGATACCGAATAATTATTTGAATATGTCTACTCCCGAAATCTCTCCTCAAAAATTCTATTAAATTAAACCTTTCTTTAATACCGACACACTCTCTCAGCATGCATCTTCTCTCTTCTTCATACTTACAACACTCTAAAATAACATGCTCTATTGTTTCAGACTTCTCACAATAATCACACTTTCCAGATGCAAGATTCAGAGAGATACCTTTACTTTCTTTCAAATTTCTTTCTCTGAATCTTGCATCTGGTCCCATAGAAATGAATACTATTTTCTTTGACTCCCCCTAGTGGTCTGGAGCACTTCCGTTTTCAACACTTTTTGTTTGCTGCATTTCATTCGGGGGTGTTTGCGTCTCTCTTTTTGTTTGCTGCATTTCATTCGGGGGTGTTTGCGTCTCTCTTTTTGTTTGCTGCATTTCATTCGGGGGTGTTTGCGTCTCTCTTTTTGTTTGCTGCATTTCATTCGGGGGTGTCTTCTTTTTTGTTTGCGTCTCTCTTTTTGTTTGCTGCATTTTATTTGCTTTTTGCTTGCCGCATTTAATTTGTGCGCGTGTTTTTTTTTTTGTTTGCATGTTTCTCTTTTGCTGCGCATTTGCACCTGTCGGCCACCGTAGATATTACTTCTAAAAGAGGAAAACCGAGATTTTGGGACTAAAATATTTCCTTTATGTATTGGTATCAATGATTTGGTGTTTTAGAATTAGCAAAAAGAATTTACTTTTCACACTCATTTTGCAAGAATACAGATTGACTCACCAACAAATTAAAATACAAAAAATTCTATTACGCTACAGCTAGTATCTTGCATTGCGATGCTGTGCTGCCAATAACTTAATCACTTGTTGGTTTGAATTTATGTGATTTGTGTTCAAATTCAGGTTCAGTGGATGCACTGAAAGAAATTTAAAGACCCTATTTAGCAAAGATGGCTTAAAGAGCAAAAAAGATAAATGCATGACGCAGTCCGTATCAGTGCTCACAGTTATCATCTAATAACCAATTAAACGGTAATCAGCAAAAGACAAACATGTTGATAACACAGACCAGTAAATTGGGCGTATATAATTAATATGTGTTTAATGACTGACAGAAAATAGCACTGGTTTTCTAAAATATGCAATGCGGATTAATCTGGTTGCAACTAAATGCCATTGATATTGTGTTGTTCCAATAGTTTTACTTTATTAATTCTTATAATACCAGCTACAGTTCCCTTGTTAACCCACTAATGCACACAAAATAATTTGACCTTGTTGCTTAATTATTATTTGTAGTGTTGTGTGTTAATGTGAATAAACACATCATAATCTGTGAAATACTTATGATCTGATAAAAAAGCATCTTCTTTTATTTTTTTCAGAGTACTCAGAATGTCTCATGCAACAATCAGTCAATGTACATCTCTACTCATATAAAAATAATACCTGATCTAAATGTTTTCACATTTGTCCAGTTCTTGCCACAGGCCACACACAGCTGCCTGGAGTCCCAAGTGCTGAAGGGGGCGATGCAGTGACAACTAGCAAAGAAGAAGAAGAAACACTGAATGAAAAAATAGTAACCATCTGACTGTTGTTGTTTTCTGATGCTCTGTTTAAAACAAACAAAATCAGTAAATAAAAACAATAATCCTACTCTCTATACCTTGTTGTTACACATTCTGGTGGACCTCAATCAGCTTTCTGATCAAATGCTAAAAAGGAAAATTGAGCATACCTACCAATGTGCCACAATCAGCTGTTCCAACTGGAAAAAGGTAAAAAAAAAAAAAAAAAAATGTTTATATGAATTTACAGTGACTCAGAATGACGCTACCCTTTCTAACATCTTCTAGCTGAGCTAAGTAACGTTAGCATGAGAGTTTTGTTATTGTTGTTACGAGCTAAAGTTAGCATATGATTCGAATCGTCCTCAAGAGCTGTTATGTTGACGTAACAGTGGAATTGGAAGGAACAAATCAGAAGCTAGCTTCAGCGACATGTTTTCCACCTGAAACCTGTTAACGGATATTACAAGAGCCTTATAGGGATAAGTTTTCCTGCTGAATGGTTGTTTGACAGTATTTCCTCTAGCGAACAAGCCAAGGAGATGTCATATCAGATAAAAAAATAATAATAATAAAATAAATAAATTATTTTAAATAAATCTTACAAATCTATGCACGCTATTCTTGTTCTGTTAAGAAACAGGTCATTGAGGGCTTTCCTGAACACTCACGCCGATGAGATTTTTCCAACCCCTAGCCCACCTTGCCTATACAGAAACTAATTGGTACTTTTGGGGACTGGGTGTTGTTAATAGGTAACTTAAACATGGGCTGTGTTAACAACTACTTAAAAAGTGTTTATTTTTCTATTAGTTTTAATTAAAATTATTTTAAAAGCTGTATATTTATTCTTTTTACACTTGAGAACAGTACTTGACTGAACAAAAGCATGTAAAGAGCAAGAATAAATCTGATATTGCACTATGACAATGGGGAGAAACATTTTCACAGCTACAAGCACTCAGTTCCTGTCCATCGGGAGCTAGTGTCCTGCAGGTGTTTGATCCTCCCTGACAGTTAACAAGCCACACCTGGTCTGTATCTGCTTGGCACAAGTCGTGGCACATTAACCATCAAGGAGGATCAGAGGGAAGATCAAAAACTTTGAGGACACCAGCCCTCTGGGGGAAGTTTGCAAGCTCTGGGGAAAAAAACAAGTGGAAGGCTAGACTCCTAACATTTCACTGGTGAGAAATTCTTTCCGTAACATACTCCTCTGTTACACAGATTGAGACATATAAAGAGAAAAACAAGTATGAGCACATACGAAACTAGGTTTTCATAAAATGTAATATGTTCTTGAACTAGCTTGTTGTATATTGCTTCTTAAGTATTTCTTATAGGGATGGGTAAATGAGGCGTCATGAAGCGTTTCAACCCATAGCAACACTGTATTGATACTGTGTCGATACTGTGTCACTGAATACTGACACCTGCTGGACATTAAAAATCCCTACAGGCAACGTAGTTGACAGACTGATTTCATGACCTAGTCTATACAATAAGATTTAAGTCATTGTATTTTATTGTATATTATATATTATATTATGTCATATCTTCAGTTAAATTCAAAATATATTTGATATTCTTCGATACAATCAATAAATAATGTGAATATGTACCAAGTGCTGAAAATTTAAGTGAACGCGTTTGGAATGAGGATGCTTGTGGACTGGGGGGTTTTTTACACAAATTTTCATTCAAAAAAATACGTTTTTCCAACATTTTGAAATTTAGTCTGATGCGCATTTTTGACACAACCTTTCCTGCTGTAGAAAAAAATTAAGTAAACAATACATTTATATGAAATAATTTATAAAAAGCAACTGAGTCATTTGTAGAATGCGCGTGTATTCCTGAATTTATTCTAGGTGTATCTGGGACTTCATTCTGATGCCTGGCCTTATAATGCCTCGGCATTGAGGAGGTGGATTTATTTAAATAAGACAGTTCTGTCAAACATATGCAACACTTAACCTGCAGAACATAATATGAAAGTAAACTGAGAGGCAATTTCAGCTGAATTTGGATTCAGATAGATCAAGTAGAAACTGAAAAGAACCGGATGAAACAACAAAATGAAAACAAATACCTTATTTTGCTATGTAAAATCAAAAACGAAAGTTTTCACACTGCAGAAAACTTTTGTTTCCTTTGAGGCTGCTCCATAGTTGACGCCGAACAGTAAAAGATAAAGAACCTTTTTGGCAAATGCATCCCGTTGACAGATTTGCTTCCTTATAAACACAGTTTGGCGCGTCAGTGTCATTTCAAAACAGTTCCTGTATCGGTCACGTGACTTGCTGAAAGCAATACCTGCACTGAAATGGGTTTTGGTTTATGGGCTTGATGCATGCGCCGACGCATCGGTGTTGCTGGACCCATCACTAATTTCTTAAACTTAAAAAAAGCATTTATACTTGTTAATTTCTTTATTTTGAAGTCTTTTTAAAAGCAAACTGATGGATTAAGATTTTTCTAAAATTAGCTAAATTCCTATCCAACCTAAATGTCATTTTACCTTATGAAAGAAATGTTGCTTCACTCTGGTTGGGAGGATTACTATCTGCATTAATGTCTATATAATTTATAACAAATGTTACATGTACCATATGTCATAGAACATTTATATATGTTATGTTAAATAAGTGAGAGTAAAAGAAATATCTGCAGTGAGACATGATTTTCTGTATATTTTAATTAGAAAATATTCTATTAGAAGCACTTTTTTATGACATGTGCCTTACAGACTATTATGCTTGCAGCTACTGTCTTGAAAACAACGTTGACTGCTAGTCAGCTAGAAGACAAATCAGCATCAAATAACCATTTCCTGAGGGAAAATGGAGTTCCAACAGCTGAGAGACCAATTACAGAAGCAGTGGAGGTACATTCTGGATAGTTAGGAAACAGTATTTTTCTGGTAACAGTGTGCATGTAAGCATGGCAGGATAATGGTAAAAACAAGCACTTCTATCTAAACACAGAGAAGTGCCACTTGGAATAATTGCGGCTGGTTTCCCGGTTCCACTGTTCTTGCTCAAAACTGAAGTATCTCCAAACATTTCTGTCCATAATATAAATTCATAACTTACAAAAATTGCTGTAAAATAACACCATAATCTTATTTAAATATTTCTCGTCAATTACCCTGACAGGGTAATTGAGCACATTTTAGGTGTAACATTAATTAAATTACAAAGTTTTGATTATTTGTAGACCAAATGATTATAGAAGCTTCACTATCAACATATTTATGGATAAAATGCAAAGGCTTGAAAATGGGGGGTCAAAAACATGAAATAAACAATGAATATCTCAAAGCATCCAGATAAATTGTTGAAAAAAGATGACAATTGCTTATTCTTATAAGCAAATGAGAATTGATAGATCAATTCTCATTTGCATTATTTATTTACAGACAAATTCATTTCACCTTGATCATTGTTTTGGGGTTGTAAAAGAAACTTAAATAAACTTAAATAGCTTTACATACATAAGCTAGAAAGTACAAACATGGTATAGACGTAAATTAAATGTGAATTTCAAACTAGGGAATATATAAGATAATTTAATGCAGTTTTTTTTAACACAAAGCTGAAAAATATGCACATAAATAATTTTATAGTGTTGGATTTAAAATGACAATTAGTTCTTCCTGAGATATGTCTTTGTCTGTTCTCCCATTCATAACAACCAATGCAGTTCATCGGAACTGTTCATTATTTAAATGAATACATAGCAGCTTTTGGAAAAGCTAAAGCTATGGGAAGCAACTGAAGTATAATTCTTTAATTACAAACACTAAAAATGCACCCCAGAAATTATATGTACTCATAATCCATAGTAATAATTTGCAAGAAAGTTGACCCTAATTGGGTAATAGCAAGGTGATCAGTTGCTTGGTAGTAATGATCTTAGATCTGTTACTCTAAGAGAACAGGTACAACTGAACCATATTGAATAGTGAATTTAACTTTGAAATCCAATTACAATAAAAACACTGTGTTTTGAAATCTTTTCATATAAACCCAACTTTCTTGTACAACAAAACAGTGCTTCATTCCAGTCCAAGCAGATCTTTCATTGGTTTTGACCTCCATTACCATGGCTTGCTTAGTGCAGGACAGCTGGTCAAGGGCTCTACCAACAGATGCATTATTTTTCTAATCAATACATTCACATCCCAGACAGTCCTGCTTTGAAACGCAACTAATTTTGTTATCAATCCATGCAGGTAATGATCTCATTAATTCAGTGTTGATTCATTTTCAGCTGAGTGGATATTAACCTTTAGCCAGTAATCGTTAATTCTCTGTGGGAGAGGTGTGGTGTGCTGTGATTGGAGCTGCATAAACAAAACAGTTATTAGAATCCCGACAGTAGAGGTCCTTCTTGATGTCCAGCTGACTTCTAACACTCAGATGATTGATTTATTGATCACAGTGCGCTTCAACCACCCGAGTTGCTCATCATTCATTTCACACGGCCAAGTTCTGGCCCAGAAGTGATGAGGGGAATCATTTCTGCTGCTTTGTTCAGCCATGCGTGTGTTTTCAGGACAATTATTATGCTCTGAATATTCATAGCTCTGTAGTCGGGGATTTATCTGGCACCACCTGGTCAACATATTCCACTTAGCCTAATCACGCAACCTAATTTTTCAAAAGCGTGGGGCACTTTATAAAAAGCCAATAAAAACTTAACCACGATAACTTTGCTTTCAAACACTGATTTTTAATTTTTTTTTTCCCCCCCTCAAGAAAAACAGCAGAAAAATAAAAAATATGGAGAATGCCCTGCAAGTAAAAAAAACAGTTACAAGAAAATCATGAAATTAACTTTTCTATCTAAAATCCTGTGAGGAAAGGGAAGCATTCTGTTTTTCCAAATACAGCAACTATTCACACCGGTGATTAAATGCCTCAACCTTGATGAAATAGGACTGTGTTGCCATCATCAGAATCATTAGAACAAATATTAGCGATTCTTGGGGGAAAAAAAATCTGTTTCTTTGCTCTGCTTCATTTCATGAGAAGTCTAATTTAGCATTTTAGTCTTGGGCTTCTGTTATTTTTGTGAAATCCTCATTCCTTACCTGTTTAATATGCAGATTATATTCATATGTTTGTTAGATGGTACGTTTATGCAGGTTGCTATGCTACAAAGTGGTTGTCTCTTTACCGATGTTTGCATGGTCTATGTTGCGTCACAATGTGTTGTAGTTAATTACTACTTTTTTGAGCCAGCTACAGACACATCCACATATTTATTTCTGTAAATACATTTAATTATTATATCCATTTTCATCTGTTATACCTTATTCCTTTATAACATGTCAGTGTAGAACTAAGTCTCTGAAATCAAAGGTTCTATCAGTGAGTTTGGTTGTAAACATTACCTTTGCCACACTTGGATGCTTTGCAGTCATGCATAAGTGCTTAAAACAGCAGCTGCACTTGTTATGAGGAAAACAAAGCAAGTCGGTAATAAAGTATATGCAGAGGCTCATTTTGAAGGCAACGATTTTACACATTTACCTGACTTCCTTCTTTGTACACACACCAGGAGAAAACATGCTTCTAATCAATGTTTGGTTAACCAGCCTTGTACTGACACCTGGACCACAAACTGTAAGGCAGCAAAGCATCCACCTAAAATCTGAGCATCAACTTAGATTTGACTTGACACTTTTGATTAATAAGGCTGGTGGTGATAATGTGGTATTCTACATCTGACTCAAGATGAGTTCTGCTCTGCTGATTGGCTGATTAATCAGCTATCAACTTTGTAATGCTTCAAATTTATTTTTATTTAAGGAGGCTTTAGATTTTTTGGATTGACCTGCATTCATATAGAATATTGGCATAAACATTAAATTGGTGCAAATGAGATAAGATAATCTGTGTACTTTTTGTCTAATTTTGAATTATGATTCAGTGGCAGCCACACTATTTGGCAACCTTGGCAAAATGAGTAACATCCAAAACAGGCACAAAACTGTTTGTTCCTGTCTGTTCTTGCAATAGTGTAATCCCACAAATATTTTTTTTTTTTCAAATTTAGCCTTTAATTTGAACCCCTTCATTCAGAGGTGAGAAAAATCCCATCTTAAGAAGTGATTGTACTTTTAAGAAATACTCACACAACTTACTCTTCTTTTATAACATTTCTCAAGTTTGCAGCAGACAGATCTTTGGGCAGTTACCTTTGCACAATCTCTCTAGTTTGTCTTGAGTCCTGGGTCATCTGTGCTTTCTTCTTCAGAGTACAAATGTTTTTCTACAGTCTGGAGACTGAGAGCCATTGAATATGGTTGTGTCTGGTGAACTATTCCTGAGTTAACCATTTGTTGTGAGACATTATCCCACTGAAAAACCCAATTATATATTATATTTTCAGCTTTTTAACAGAGGTGAAGTTTCTATTTCATATATCCTAGAATTTGCTCTTCATTGGAAGAGAAGCAGACCCACAGTGACACTCCATGAGATTATTTTTCTGTAAATTTGACAAATTTACAAGATGACAAGTTGATGCAAGATGACCAACTTGGATTGTTTATCAAAAAAACAAAATAAAACATTAGTCTTATTTGACCAAAGTGCACGGTTCAAGTCAAAGTCCAAGTGCAGTTTAACAAACTCATACAGTAAATGTTTAAATTTACTGTATGATGTTAGGAGACAAAAAGCATTTTGCTGGCATCCATTAAACATTATTGTAGGTATAAGTATATATTTGTTTTTTTTTTTTTACCTCCCTTACAATTTTACTTTGAATGTGTCTGATAAACTAACATTCAGATTAATATTGAATGTGTAAATACTGAATTTACTCATTAACATTCTTAAGTTGTTTTACGTTAAATTAATTAAATGTAAATCAACTGCCTGACACTACTAGAAGTTCTGTGTACAACTTCTAAATCCTCCTTTAGGTTTTTGTTTTTTTTCAAATGCTTTTCTGAGAAGTAAAGGAAAAAATATAACATGAAACAAAACATGGCAAGTGAAGCTGCAGTCATTGGATTAGAAAACAGTACAGAAAAGTAAGACGATCACTGTGGGCTGGCCTATGAAATATAAATGAAAGATGTGTCAATATGGTTTACCTCGCTCATCTTAAATCAAACCCTGGTCTAAGCTGTATGAGGGAAAAGACTGCTTTTTCATTTCAATATGCTTGATTGCCTGTTGTTACTTTTGGCCATGGCAGCAGTTTGCATTCTCCATCATCGTGGTTTCCCCGCTAATTGCCTCACAATGACACACCTCTGCACCGTGGTACCTGTCCCAGTCAGGAGATAAAGTTTGAAGGAGTACACTTGACCCCGTAAGTGGCAGCCATAAATCTTACGGTGGAGGAAAGCACCCCAGTTTTGAATGCAAATAAGACCAGAATCGTGATTTGAGGTACTGAGTGGAGCAGAGTCAGAAATGCAGCATTTCTCAGAGCAGATGGTTACAGTCTTGATCTAAGATTCAATTTATTCCTCCACCTCAGGGCTTGTTACATCTTCTATAATTTAACGTTTTACTGATGTTGTTTAATGCACTCTGTGTTCTGGTCCTTTGCCTTGAAAAACCAAGTTGTACAGGCCTTTAATGGCCTTTGCGCAAGTTCCTAATACATTTAATTGCAAGGAGGGGGCTGAAATCTTGTAATGTAGTCCAGTTTTTTGACAAAACTTTAATTTTGTTTTCCCCAAAACAACACAAATCAAACAATTGGTTGCATTTAATCTTTTAGTGTGTAAAGCATCATGTCAATAGGTTTGTTCACTGCTACTCAGTATGTTGCAACCACTGCATGCCAATGCTGACAATGCATAAATGATGCAGGAGTCAAAGTCATGTCAGGTTTTAGCCTCGAGCAATCCAACTCCAGAGCAAAATACTGCAGACCAGTGCTGAAATGAAGAAAAACATGGTTAGAGCCAGAAAACATAAAATATGATTTTTTTTTCCCCCAAGAAGACTGCATCATGTGTATCTTGAATCAGTTGTGAATACGGTTTCAGGAGATTTATTATAATGAGCATCCTTGGAATCATACAACAGCGAGCAGGTATTCTTGGCCTGCAGTCCATGGGGTCAAGTAACATGAATGTAAATACAGTATATTCAACATACAAGTGTTTCCTGTTTGCAGGAAAAGCCAATTTGTGGATTTCACACAAGAGAGTGTTACCCTGCAACCTTGGAGGGCTGAGGGTAATGCATGTGATGGTCTTCCCTCAACGTGTGGTGCTGTGGTATAGAAAAGATGAGGCACACACGTTAAGCTTTTGCCAGCATAACAGGAAGATTTATTCTTCTTATGTAATGAACATATGTTCAAATATTTGTTTTTTAACAATTCAAATAAAAGTGCATGAATTTGCTTTTCGATATTTTAATAGCCTTCACGACCTATTCTGTATAGGTAAAACACACTTTAATGTCCAAGCATCTTATCTTACAACAGTTATCTGCCAGATAAATAGATACAAAACTGAAAAGAAACAAAATGCATCAAACCAGTTCAATAGGACATTGGTAGTACTTTGGCCGTTTCTCAGCTAGCTTAATACGTAGAAACCAAAGTCCGCTAGCATTAGCATACCCCAACCTCCAGAACTGTGTCCCGTTTTCCACCCAATACTCAACGCAAACCGGACAAAATGACTCATTAGTCAACAACCGATTCAATGAGCTCTTTAACTCCCGACGGTCATCAATATATATGTATAAAAATACATTTTACCAACCTGTGGTATAGAAAAGATGAGGCACACACGTTAAGCTTTTGCCAGCATAACAGGAAGATTTATTCTTCTTGTGTGCTCAGTCCTTTCTATACCACCAACGCGACAGCGTCCCTAGCGGCCGCGCGCGGAATTGCACGGACGAAATTAAAACTATCTAACTTATTACAAAAATTAAAAATACAAAATGAAAAATAATGTTGGGGTGCCTATTTTTCTACTTCTTGGTTTTTATTCACTAATAACTTGTTTTTCCACCCCTCTACAAGAGCATGCATGCAAAGACTGTTTATAATCAAGGAAAAAGAAGTGGATTCCCAGAGATGCAGAGAGATTCTGCTAACTATTGATTAGTCTTCTAACTGAGAGAAGCAAACCAGCACAAACCCTTGCATAGGTAAAGGCACTGAAAAGTTTAAAGAGAAATATTTTTGAAAAGAAGATGTAAATTAAAGCATTCCCCCCTTTTCTGAAAACTGGTAGGGCAAACACTAATTTGAATATATAAAAAAATCTTATCATTTAATTGAAAACAGTCAGCAGCAGAAATCACAGACAGTAAGATTTGGATGACTTTAACGCAGATTAAAAGGACAAGGCTCACCTACGGGACTAATTTAACTGAAGCTATCCATAGACGAAACGACAAACGTGAAACAAAGCGATAAGTTGTTGTTGAAATATGTTATAACGACTGTGCTAAATTAAATGTTCTGCTTAAGCAAAAATATTTCTGATGGCTTCTAGGCTAAAAATATGTTACTATTTGATCTCAAGTTATTTCTTGTTGAATTTGTAAGGATTAAAAAAATAACCCTTCCTTAATAAAGAGAACATTTATTTGCAGAAAGTCAGTCTGCAGAAAACTGAATGCATCTCGCCACTATGATTGAGTGTCCAAAGACATTTACTGTGTTGTGACTTGAGTCAAGTGGAAGCCCGAGGCCATGTAGACGCTAAAACATTTTGAAAGCCATTACAGCTCCTTAAAAGTCCTCACCAACCCACCTTTAAATGTGGTTTGTTTCCTGACCTAGTTTTGGAAAAACAAAACAATTTGACATCGGTGGTTCCCCACGGTTTAGGGAAATATCCACAGAGAAAAGCTTACAAATTTGGTGTCTAAAATACATCTTTCAGAGTTTGAGGCTGATTTTGTAGAAACCAGAAGATTCCACAGCATAGGAAAGCACACCTCCTAAAACAACACGCAGCACTTTACCTTTCTATTTTAGCACCGGCTCCCAGGCTGGAGCTTCTAATTGTAAAGTGTTTGATTTGGCTTAGAGTCAAACCCCATGAATTCTGCACACAAGCACAGTATGGTCCTGTATATTTTTGTCATCACAGTTCATACTAAGCAAGAGCAACTGCTCAAACACTGTAGAGAGGATCTCATGCCAACATCTCTGCATGTATTAACTCCTCGCACCACTTCCTGATTAAAAAGAGAAAAAAAAAAAACAGACTTCCCCATCTCAGCAGAAATGATTGAATTTCAATATGTTTTAAAAGAAAAAAGAATTACAAGGATGACAGAGCACTATATGGTTAGTGTATTAGGACTTTATTCATTTAAATAGATGTTTGCACGCACTATTACAAAAAATGACAAATTGCTTGTACGGTAGGTATTCCAGCTTCCCAAGCTTCATTTTCTTTGGTATATTTTAGACGTACTCTACAAAAAAAAAAAGAAAATCCATGAATAGGTTAATTCACAAAGACTGAACCACAAATAGGCAAGGGTTCAATGTACCAGGTAAAAAAGAGGCTGGAATTTTTTAAAGATCTATCTAGTGCCCTGAACCAAATCTGAAAGAAGATATGTAGTGCCCGATAACCATGGTGTAAACAAGATGTGTTTCAAAAATCTTTGTAGTGAAGAGAGGTTAAATATTAAGTCAAAATGAGACATGCTGACACTTTTATAAAGAACACTGAAAGATGAAATTGATTCAAGAGGTGATTTAACAAAGAATTACTTGAAGAGTGAGCACATGAACACAACCATGTTTATTGCAACTTGTTATCATTGCATTTTTTTTCCATAAGTGGTTTGTTGTTTAAGTTGAATTGTGCAGAATATACACAGAACACTAAAGAAGGGGGGAAAAAACTTAATATTTTCTGTGGTCTTATTTTTACATTTCAAAAACTTTCACTCTACTTTGTGGCTCTAATAAACACACATTGATGCTTTAAAGTAATTTTGTTCTGGAGCCAAAACCAAGTGTTTGTGCAGCATGCCCAGACATCCCCTCTGTTGTTTACAAAGCTTAGAAATAAACTTGAAAGGAACACATTCCATGCAAACCAGAATATTAAGATTCATATTACAAAATATTTTTGTTTCAAGCCAGAACTCTCAATTTATATATAAAGCTATAACAAACTGAGGTTACCTTGTGCCAGCATAAAACATTGTTTAGTTTCTGTGGAAGTACTGTTGCCTGTTTTTGAGGAAGAAAAAAAAAAACTTTCTCAGTAGCTGCGGTTGCTGCAGTAAGCCATAGATGACAAGGTCAGAAGGAGATGGCAAAGAAGTCTTAATTAAAAGTCGCTGGTGATGCGACCCAAATTCAGCATGACCAGTCATTTCTTTACTGACAAAGAATCATTACATTAGATGTCAGAGACGGATCAATATTCTGACAGGGTGAGGTACCCTCATTCCCATCCCACTCTCCGAACCTATGCATTGACTGCAAACCCAAAGCAACAAGAAGGATGAGGTCAAAGATTTGTTCAAATCAGCACCTCCATCCCCGCAGCTAAGACAGGGGGAATCACTCTTCGTTTGTCGAGGCAGACTGTACCAGCGAGGCATCATTAAATTCCTTCTCACTGCTTATTGTTCATAATTCATATTCAGCCACTGAAATATAAATGTTGCTGTGTTGCAGAAACTCTGCTAGACCCAGGCACAAGATCAGGGCCAGAACCAGACCCCAAGTGGGAATTCTGGTTCAAGGAAAAATGTACAGGTGAGCACTACTTTGGCCATCTCAGAATCGCCTGCAGCAGAATCAATTTTGAATGTTATCATGAGACATGCAGAGAGAAGACAAACTAGGAAAACCATTTAATTGGATGTTATATGATTTATTTTTTCAATTTTCCATTATGCTTTGCAAAAGATCTCTGTCACATCCAACTAAGATATTAAATTCTCAGCAGTACCTTATAAAAATGCATTGAAAAGATAGATGTGCGGTACTCAATTTTCTGTTGAATAGATCAACTACTAAATATTCTGTGCAGGCTTTTAGACCATCTTTCTGTTTCAGACCAAGTAAATGATTCTGCTGATTTTAAAAGTCTAAATGGGACAAAAAAATATATTTTATATTGATATACAGACATTTAAAAAGAGAAGTGAAAATATTATGAGAAGAGAAAAACATTACATTTCCAAATGTTTTTTGTTTTTTTCCCTCCCAAGACAAGGAAATGTGGAACATGCCGTTTGCTGCAGTTGTAACATGCAGGTCTATTAGGGAGTGGTTGAAGTTAGCTCAACCAACCAAAAAAAAAAATAGATGATCACAAGAGACAAGGAAAAATGTGTGGAAAAAAGAAAAATGATGGATGAGAAGCAAAGACAATAGCTGCAGTGGACAAAGTTGCACTCTGATATATAGTTGCTCTTTCTGCAGTGGAAAGCTATAGTAAAAAAAATGTCTTTCTGCAGGTGCAAGGTTAAGAAATAAGAGTGATTTTACCAGCTCAACATATTTTTGCATAAACACCAAAAGCAATAAAAAAGTGAAAATACAGAATTTATAGTTTTATATTGTTTACCGTCTACTGGGTATATGCAAAACATTTCTCTATATGCAGTGTCAGAGCAAATGTTGCAATGCATGACTAATACACTTTCAACACAATTCCTTGCCTGAACACCCTGCATTGAGGGTCTGTGTTTATACATTTTGCATATTGTATTTTGTAAAACAAAATAAAAATTTTTGTAGTAAATATAAACACTTGATCTCACCTTTGACTCACATGTACTGTGTTCCTCTAAGTACCTTCAAATAAACAACTTCTTATGAATATTGTTGCTGTCCTGAATCTGTTACAAACTCATTTATCGTGCCCGAAAAGCCTTGGCTCATTGTCAGTTAATATGACAAAATGCCTCTTATGGACAGAATCTTTAATGGTTAATTTTAAAATTTGTTTTATATATATATTTTTTTAATCTTTCTTTTCTAAAAGTGAGCATGATTTTTCATTCAGCAGAATAACTGTATGTTGGAAAATTTAAATGTGAAACAGTGTCAGACATGAGATAGTGTTTTGTCTATGATAGCTTGCTTAGTAGGGAAACAGATGATACCAATTTACTTTTTGACTGCTTAGTCTGATGCAGCCACATGGTTCTGATCTGTTGATCAGGCAAATGTAGTTGTCTTCACGACTATCTGATCACGATAGTCGTGATCGGATATCTTTACCTGTCAACTGATTTCTGGTACACGAAAAGGCGGTTGTGTGAACCAGCAAGAAGCTAGGAAATTGACTCAGAACCAAGCTTGATCTTTTGCAAGATTGTCTGTGATAAATGTTGTCTTGGTATTGTACACTTGATGGTAGACTCATTTTTTATTGTCCCCAGAGAAAAAATTGATTACTTTTGACCTATTTTTGTGTAAAGTGCCCAGAGGATTTGTTTCCTTATTTCTCCACAACTCCCTCATGTTCAATGTCACACAGTGGGTATGTTCAACAGATTTTTTCCCCTTTGTGTCAATTTCGGGTTCAGAGTGATACAAAGTGGGAAATCACCAACATATACAATGAACCAAACCAGAAAAAAATGTTGTTCCAGCCTGAGTGACCTTTTCAGGTGAAATATCCGGTGTGCTGAGATTTCACCATCTACTGAGTTGAGAAATAGGACTGAGAGCTGGATGAACTGAAGTCCAAGTTGTTTCTGTGAATGAGCCATCAGCCTGATTCTGAACTTACTAATTCTGTTCTGTCGTTGCGGTTCACATCTTAGGGCAATTAAGGGATGTGAGGTTAACCAAACAATCATGTTTTTGAACTGTGAGAGAGAACTGGAGCACCCGGAGACACCCCCAAAAGCAGAGCAAGAACATCCAAACTACGTGCAGTAAGACCCCAGGCTGGAATTCAAATCCAGAACAGTCTTGCTGCAAGGCATCAGTTCTAACCACCGTCATTGTGATGAAACACTGATTATGGTAAAATTACAGTCATATTCGATAGATTTGAGTATGTTATCTGATGAGCCATGTTTAATACATAATTTTTTTGGTGTTGTCAATTTTATACATTTTTCTTTTTTTACATTGATTTTTTTAATGTATCAATGGTCTTGTCCCAGAACTAGTGAGCAGAGTGATTTTAAAAGACAGGAGTACTGGATTTGTAACTAGAGGTGCAGTTAATGGAGACTGCAAACCTGTTAGATACAAAACCTTATTTGGACAAGATTCCTTCTCATTTAGAGGCCCTCATATCTGGAACAGTTTACCAGTTTACCATTTCCCAGGTGAAACAAAAACAAATATGTGAACACTGGCATATATTGGCATTACCAACCTACTTTATCATGGATAATTTGTTTTTTCTAATATGCAGTTTTATGTTTTTTTTATTTATAAATGCAGAAATTCAACTTAGATGTCTGTGGGTGTGTGTAAGTATGTGTATGTGTGATGGGAACCTTTCATTTTAATTTAGCTGTCATTGAAAACAGGTCCCAGTTAAAGACTTAACTTGCATAGAGCGTATGTCTCATTAAAATGTTTCTTCTATTTTCCAGCAGATGCTTCTGTCTCCATGTAGAGACATGAGGTTGCTGAAGTGCTGCATCTTATGTTCACTGCAGGAATCTCCAGTGGATCAGCTGGTGTTGAAGTCCCAGCTTTGCTTGCCTTCAGGTGAGCTTCTCCTCTGGTGCTCTGATCCCTACAGAGTGATTCACTGTGCTGTCAATTGCCTACATCCAACCAAATCCCTCTGAGTTGGCCCACTTTCAAGCCCCTGCTGAAACATTATCAGTCGACAAGTGTCTTGTTCACCATCAAGCCACGAAGCGCCATTTACGGAAACATAACACGTTCCAGCTGTTGCTGCTTTCCTGTACCAAAATGAAAAACTTCCAAGAATGAAGTGCCACCTGTGCCCATGCTGATGGACTGGAATCTAATCTTTTCAGCATATTGTGAACAATAGATTGTAGAGATGAGATTTTACTTTGGACAAGCTTCCATTTGCTTTTAGCATTAAGCTGCCAAGGTTTAACGTCGACTTTAGAGCGGTCACTGAGCAATGGCCTTGTGAGAAGGTTATACTCTGGCAATAGCACAGTATTAGTGATGAGAGCATAGAGTTTGTGTAGTTGATCCTATCTATGGTGCTTGTTCATTTACCTTTCCTGTCACAACCGTGTGTGGAGAAAGCATGTAATGAATAACATAGCAGAAGACGAACAGCAGGGTAATTACAGGATAATGAATTCACCTGCATTTCACTGTCAATGCGGGAGGGAGGAAAAGAAAAACACACAACTTGTAGTGTCCTGGAAATTGCTACCTCTCAACCCAATAAACTAATTTATGGCATATGAAAAACCTACAGGGTTCTTTACTAAAATGTTTACAAGTTTAAATGTTAATAAATGCATTTGGGGAGCTGTCTGTTAAGACAGACTTTTTAGTATTTTGTGATTAAAATTTTGTATTGCTGTTCTGATGGATATTCCAGCTGAAAAACTGTGTAATTGTGTAATTCAGCATTTAGCTATTGAAACACACAGTTTAATAAAAATGTATTTTCACGTAATTGCAGAATACGTCAAGATTGATACAGTTCTGTAAGAGAATAGATCTTTCAGATGTGAAGTGTCTTTGTCTCTTCAAGAGGGTAAGAGTCCAAAATAAGGTCTTCAAAGAAAAAGTGAGCCATTCACCGATCGGACTCATGCCAATGGTCAGTCTGTCTCTTCTATAAAACAAAACCCGGGGAAGCAGGTCCAGCAGAGGGCTTAGTAGAAACAAAACTATGCTTGACAAAACCTAAAACTACAGTGTAGGCACAAAAAAAAGGTTGGAACTTGTGAATTAACTGGCTTGATTCACAAGTTATTTTGCTTGTGCTTGTGAATCAAGCCAGTTATAAAAGGGCTTAAGGAAACAAACTGCATGTTTTGAAGTGGCTATTACAATGGGTATAAACTTCAAAGCAGAGCTCAAAAGTAAGAATTATTCGGTGCTGCTGAAGGATACCCAAAATATTAGTGTTGAACTGTGTTGTAAATAACTTACAACCTTATATGAGAGAAATTTAAGTAAACTTGTGAAATCAGAAAGCATTTTTCACATTTTTGCTGGTAGGGTTTTTTACAGGATCTCCAACAGTCCCTCCAAAAACTTGGTTACTCTGTTGTCATTAGGAATGAGTGCGTACAGTATGTGCATGATTGATTACTCTATGCGTCTCTTTCCCTGAGATGCACTGGAGTGACTTGTCACAGCAGTCCAAAAGATCTCACCAAGAATGGATTCCACCTTCTTCCCAACGACCGGAGAATATAAACATCAGTTAACTATTATCGCCAGGATTAGCGATAATAGACAATAGAGTGAAGGATGGCTTACTCGGGAATTTGGCAAAGCAAAAAAAAAGTTTTGTCTTTTAAAATGTCAAACGGTGACCAAAAAATATTATGTGTTTTTTTTGTACATTGAATGTGAATATTTGAACTCTCAATGTTAATGGTGTTTGAGATTCAATTATCACCCTATAAGCTTTAGAAATTCCCCACATCTATCTATTTTTGAAAGCGGGCATTCATCCGTTGTGTGATGGGGTGTTATGGACATTTTGATGCCAGTTGAGAACATTTTGCAGTATAATATGCAGAAAACATATAGATCTTGAAGAAGAAAATCTCTGCATGCAACCAGTGCTTCATGGATTTCTCTAATAGAGTAAAAGGCATCATCATTACCCACTAGTACAGTTACTGCTGCAGACCAGCCACTGCTGAGAACTTGAGTGTTTTGCTTTGTACTGGAGGCGTAGTGTGCTATTCATGTTTGAAACTCGCATTGATTTAGTTCCCGTCAATGAAAAATGTTCTTTTCAGTCGGAGCAGATCATGGTTAGCATTTACTTACTCTCCGAAAATACTGTAAGTAATTGATGTTTGTTCATATCAGAGCAGACTGGCAGGACTGTTTTGTGTTTCGCTGTTGGAGTTTTCAAAAAACCCCACCGATAATGGATTCATAATTGCTCATATTCTTGCCATTTTTTCATGCTCTACCCTTGTATGCCTGTTCTATTTTGCTTCAATGATCTTTTAACATGCAAATTATTTGAATTAATGGGGGGCAGGAGAGAGAATCTGAGAAAGCAGATCCAAACCTGTGTTATCAAGCTTTAGAATAAATGTTTGTGACTTAGAAGCAGTGTGTTTTTCAGAAGATTAAATTTGACAGCGAGTTTATATGTAGGGGAATTTAAAACATGACATTTAATGCTTAGTTGGTTGCATTTGTTGACTGTCAACAAATGCCAATTTGATCCTAATCAGTGGAGATTTGAGGAAATAAGTAGCCCTCATAAATGTGGTCAAATATTAAATTTATCATATAAATTACAAAGAGTAATTTGGCACATCAGAACTCAAGGCTCTTGAATATTTCTATCATGCTGATTTTTCACCATAAATCATCCTGAAATCTGTTACCATGGTAGCCCAGAAAAAAGAACCATGTTGCTGAAAGGAGAGGTGTGGTTTCAAACAGGTTGTAGAAAACGCCTGTAAAATCTACGTAGTTTTCCCAATCCTCTTACTGTGGAATCAAATCATTAACTGGGGATTTGCCTTTCTCCCTACCCTTTACCTTATTTCTTAATTATAAATGCAGCTGCTGGTGTCTAAGGTTCTGCTGTTAAACGCAGAAAATCATCTGGCTCTCCAATAAAATGTGAATTCTGAGCAGCACAAGCTCTCGTATCACTGTATATTGTGTTAATCATGAGGTGTCTTTCTATTGCAGTAACCTTTTCCAAGCAACAAGGTTAGTTTTCTGGGCCATTCTTCTACCTCTCTTATTTTTCACTGCAGTAGATCACATTTTTAGAGTGGTCTTCCACACAAGAAACCAACTCTGGTATAGACCTTGGAGCATAGTTGACGTTTTGTGGTGGGAGGCTGCTAAATGTTTGTCCCTGGTTATTCCCAGCATTTTGCTTCCTTCAGTCATCTCCTTCATATTTTAAAATAAATTTTACAACAAGAGTAATTGGTATGTCAATTGTAATGCACACCATCCACATCCAGTCATTCATCTTTATTATCACAGTGTGATACACTGCTGCAGTACATGCATAAAATAGTTAACCCTAGGGGAGGTTTTAATTAAAAGAAATAAATAAAATCTGGGCTTTCACTCGTCGTCTACTGCAGAGTGATAGACAGCAAACACTATTGGCAAAGTCAATTTTTAAGATTTGTTACAGACTTGCTTTAAGTTGGAATGAAACAGACATGCTGCAGCTGCATGGATGATTAACTGGGGCTTTGCTTTGAGGCATACTGTATTAATGAACTACAATCTTCCTCTAAGTTAGGACAAAATTTGGATTCAATTCTAGAGTGCAAATGGTGTGAATTAATCATAGGTTGTGTCTTGAGATCACAAATTCTGATGTTGCTTTCTCCATCCAATATTCACTTCTCAATCTGAGTAGGAATAAACACAGAAGTCTGCCTGTGTGAATTTCATTAAGGGGGCATTGATGTCAGCCCTGTTAATCTGCTTTAGTTGAACTCTAGTCTGTTTGCCTAAAAAGTCAGATTTGTTTGAGGAGGTGTGAATGCGTAACTGAACTCTGATGCGGCCCAAAACAGTGAACTTTGGTCTGACTAGAAACCTATGTAGGTCTCAGTTGGGTTGAAGGTACCTCTGGTGCAGAACCATTATGTATGTGAATGCCAGGTGAACTGGAGGTTGGTTCAAAAGCAGAAAGTGGATAATAGCAGAGGGAATTCTGGGTAAATACGAGCAACACAAATGCTCAGTGTCGCTTGAGTGATGGCTCATGGTCTGATGTCAAAACCAACAGAGAAATTCAACAACTGCTAAAATTTGATGGTACTCCATTTTTGTCTACATTTTGTGAAGGAGGAAGTCAGAAGTCTTCATGTTTTCTTCCGTGGTTCTCGGTGCAGCGCTACCACATATGAGAGGGTAAACAGACTGCTTGAAGGGTTTGGTTTATTTGACATAGCGCAGTGTGAAAGCGAATTGCATGAGGTAAGATTTTTACAAATGTTAAACTTTTTGCCTTGAAAATCAATCTGATTCTACTGGACTATCAAGTGTTAAAAACGCTCTTTAAGTTTGGAATTTGAAAGTTTGGAGTTTGGAACCAGTTTCCTCTAGGTTTAAAGTTACTAAATTGCACCTATGCACATAGGCACAGTGAGATCCTCTTCAAAAAACATCTCACTGCGCCAAACTATTGGTCTTATTTAGGTAATTTCTCTGTAAAAAATATCATAAGGTGCCGTCCGGTCAGATGCACAAACAGGAAATGATGCAAACCAAAACTTGTCATTTTATTGTATAGCTTTTGATGAGTAAAGGAGACTGGAATCGTATGTACTGGCAGCCCTTAGAATTTGTGGATTTAAACCTTTTGCAAGGTAAGAAGATTAACATTGATATATTTCATAGGTATGCTTAGCTATCAAATATTCCATTATGGAGAAGAAAACAGAACTCAAAGTTTTATCTAATGAGCTACCTGAGGGAGTCAGCGAAGGCTGCTTATTTTCACTGCACCCGCAAGCATTGGCTGCCAACTGGTAATACTGAGAAGGTGTGCAGACAAAAGAGAACTTTTGTCTGGCTTATCTAGCTAGAAATATATATTTTGAAAAGTTTTCAACTTTTGTCCCTTTTTTTGGTAAAGTTATGAGCTTCTGTCTTTTAAGCCTTTGTCACAGAGTTCTCTGTGAACCCAGAATTGCAGTGGAATCAAACCATGCGTAAATACCCGCTGGAGGGACTTTGTTATATGGCTGGCCTGGAAAGACCATGGGATACCCCTAGAGGAGCTGGCCTAAGTTGCTCGGGGGAGAGGAATCTGGGCCTTCCCTCTCAGGCTGCTGCCCTCTGTGATCCAACCCCGATAAGCAAAACGTAATAATAAAAAAAACATATTACAGGTCTTGGTCAGGGTTTATTTCCCAATAGCCCATTACTGGCTTGAATCTGGATTATGGAAAATGGTGTATTGTGATGGTAATGTAAAGTAGCCATGTGTTTCTTTCAAAAATTAATCTCATTGGCTGTAGCCAATAATATAAGCATTGTATTGAGATGTATGTATATGAGATTAGGAGCTACTCACAAAACGTCTGAGGCTTCAGCATAAGATTTAAGGTCTAATGATGCCTATATGTTTGGCTAAGGAGGATTTGCTGAACAATTTATTGTTTATAATAAATAATTTTTAATGATGGCTTGCTTTTCATCTATGGAGATTATTGCATCATAAGCAGTTTCAAATGAACAGATCCTCAATTTGTCCTACTTGTGTTGTCTGTTTTGCAATGTTGCTGCTGTTCCAGACATTTCTATATTGTTACATGATAAATCAATGAGTGAACAGTACCCTCAGTAGAATAAATTGGGTCTATAATAGATGGCTGGATGGTTGGATGGAGTGAATGATCACATAGCAGGTAATATTATATAGAAAACGATTAAAATTGTCAGATTTGATGGGAAGCTGATGACTCGATGCAACACTGACAATTTAGTTTCTACGTTGAGTCCCATTAAGGAATAAATTCTCACATCTCCAAATTTTGTTTTCTGTCAGAAAACATTATCTTGACATGGCAGCATCCATGCAGATAGGTTGCAGACAAGAGCTCGGGCTAAGACTTTTAAGATTTCAGTTACTCTGTAGCCTTGCTGCACTGTGAGACTTAACAGTAGTAGTTTCAGTGAAAAGCCAGGCTTAAGTTGGTGTTTGCTAATGAATCACTTAAATTTTATTACAATTTGATTGTATCCCCTTTTTTATTTCCAGAGCTGAGTGTTTACAATAACAGACTGAGTGTTTACAATAAGCATGAACAACAAATAAATAACTGAGCCCTGTGTTTGTCTGAGCAGAATCTCATGCCATTTTAGGAGCTCTACAAACAATTTCCTGTCAGGTCAAACTAACAAAGCTTGGTTTATAGGGTGAGGAGAAAGGAACTGTATCTCAACAATATTATCAGAGCTTCATAGTACTATCATTTTTACTTGTGGATATCTCATTAAATAAAGTTAAAAGGAAGTCTTTGTCTATATCTTCCAGAGGACTGTTTGTTCAAATCAAGCTTCTTTGCTGTGACACACAAAACATATCTTCCTTTAGTGTTTTCCAGCTGCCTGTGGCTTCCCTATGATCACCCGGAAACTACTGGGACACAGTGACTGAGGACTGACCTTGTCCAGGACAATCGTTCAAAGTTATTGAGCTGGGAGGGCAATGACAATTGAGGAATGCTCGGCAACACCAGTGAGAATACATCACTAGCTAAAATTGTCTGGATATTGACCCACACGAAATGAATTGACTCATTTTTGCAGCTGCCACTGCAGAGATCCAAGGGAGGCACACAAGAGAAGATATAAGCATCCATTCTGTGCAGGTTATGCAAAATCCCACCTGTTCTATTCCCATTCCTTTACTTCACAAAGAAATTGGGAAATTTGTATATAAACCATAGTCTCTGCAATCATAGTGAGTTTTTCTTTATGGCAGTTTTAGGGTGGTTGTGCTGACAGAATGAGCCCAGCAGCATTTCTTTCTTTTTTAAGGGACCCACAATAGTTGGCATGTTGTTGAATGCTTTTTGTTTATAAATTTGCATTTTTCTGACTTGATTACTTGGCCTTTGCAGGTAGATGGTAAGAGCAGACATTTTCCTGAGGAAACTGCTGTTGGACCACAAGTTCACAACAGACAAACCATTAACATAGTTTTAAAGGGCGGTTTTATGTACTTTCCAGGCACATAGAAACTGTGTTACTTTCAGTTTGTTATAAAAATGCTGTATATGTCAAGCATAACTTATAAGAAAGTTGACTTGGGAATTTGACGCCTTGAAATTGGCCTTTGTCTCTTTAAGAAGCTCCTTCTCTTTGCGACACTCCAGGTATGTTTTTGATTAGGTAATATCATTATAACATGATCTAAGGCTCAAAAACTTCAATTTTACAAAACCCCCTTGAAAATGGAGATTAGAAGAAAATTAATTAATTTTGCACGACTGAAATCTTTAGTGTGTCTCGAAAAAAAAAAAAAAACAATTCTGAAAATGTTATGCCAACTAGACATACCAAGAATGGGATGAGCATCGACTCAAAGCAAGAAAATAAGATAAGACAGGCCCTTTCCCTGAAGCTGTCGGCACAGACACACAACAAAGTCAGGAATGGTCGTAAAATTCATGTTGGATTTACAATGGTAATTGTAAATTACACACAAACATTTATCACTTGCATGTAAATTAACAGTTAATGTAGCAGTAGTTAACTGTAATTTATCAGCACAAACAGCTCTTTCAGTTGAGCAGTAACAAAACACTCACTCACTCTCACCTCGACACACACACGCGCTGTGTGCGCACGCACATCTAAACCCACTCAGCTCAAAGGAAAGGAAGATAACCCATCAACAAAATGTTACCTGTTTGTTTACTGTAGCTTGCAAATGTGGGTGTGAAGCAATAGTAGTAATTTTTAGCAGCAGAGTTTCATAAGAGCAAGGCTCACAAATTCTGAAAACCTTATAAATGTTGGTTTTGTTCTCTTATACTACACTATATTTTCTAAAATTGTTTTCCTTATTTAGCTTTGTGTGAGATTAGTAGGGATTGCAGTTTGTAGTCGTGTTTCAGTGAATGACAAGTTCTGTTAGCACAGGTGGCTCAATGCTGAACATTTTGCCAATCCAAAACTCGAAAACGGACTGAGTAAACAAGCTGGTGCTCCTGAATGCGGCATTGTATTGGGCTCAGCTTCACTGATATTGCCATTGTAGCATTGCAAGAACTAAGATGGTAATTGGAAAATATAAACGTTCAAAGTAAAAAATAAAACATATATTTGTTGTAAGTTCTCTGAGTCATTGTCATATTTATTTGATGCAATCAAAAAATAATGCCAAAACAATTTGAACATTGTTGCCAAGCTCTTGCAGAAGTGACTCTATTCATGAACATTTTTAAAAACACATTTTGATCACACATAGTTGACTTACCTTGATGTACAACGAAATATTGACCTTTCACCTGTGATCCACTGCTATGTTGAAATTATGCAATTATAAAATTGCTCCCCAAATATTGAGTAAACTCAATTTCATCTCCAGTCTTTTTTGTTCGACAGTCTAACCTTCCACACTCCATAAGTGCTCCTGTTTAGATGATTGTAACCTTGTTTTCATCTTTTCCGATACTGGAAATGCTTTATGTTTTTTGTGTTTGCACAACGGTGCATTGTTACACATCAAGAAGCTCTTCAAATTCAATCTTTGCCAGGGTTTTTCTGTGATAGAGTTTGCACGTTTCCTTGCGCAGACATGATTTCTCTTCAGGTACACACGCATGCACAGAATGTTTCCAAATGGTTTAAAAACTTGTAAAGGAAACAATTGCAGTGTGTGTTTCCATTAGTGGTGGCTTGTCTCACTTGTTCCCTTGCTGTTGCATATTTATTTATTTTTTTCTGTGTTGAATATTTTCAAAACATTATCTAACTCTAATGATAAAATGTCCCCTTCTGACTCTCTAAAATTTGTTGAAAAATTTTAGACCAAGCTGTTGGTAGTTAAATTACTTAATTGTCTTTCAATTTTTATGCATTGCTTTATATTAATAATTATTTGTATTATTTTTTTTTACATGTATTATTAAATAATTAATAAATTATATAAAATTAAATTTTATATATTATTATATTACCATGCAAAAGAGTGGGTATTGGTTTAGGAATACAGTTTGTAAAGTGACCTTTCATGGTTATAGCAATCTGAATTGTTTTAAAATGCTTGAATGAAGTTTAAAGTACTATACTTTTCTGCTCAAGAATTCCTTCTGCATCTATTTTCCTTATTGTTCCCTACATTTTAATCTAAGAGTAGTACAGAGCCAATTGGAAGCACAAACTGTCCAGAAAGAATTTTGCATAATAGATCCCCTTTAAATAAAAAAAAAATAAACATAGTTTATATTTTGTGTTGCTAGATAGCTTAAATTCTGCTCTGTAGTTTGTGTTTTTCAATCCTGATCCTCAAGACACATGAACCTGCATGTTTTACATATTTTACTAGTCCAGCTCAGCTGATTTAAATTGGTGGCTGATTAATAGGCATTTTCTGAATCATCTGAATCAGGTGTGTTAAAGCAGAGAAACCTCTAAAACATGCAGGGCAGTGTGCCTTGAGGATCAGTGTTGAAAAGCATTGCTATAGAGGCTGGAACACCAAATCTACTTTGAGACCATGACTATAATTAAGATGCACTGCTTGTCAGGATTTGTTTGTGATAAGGCAAGGGAATCAAGTAAAACTGATGTGAATCCTAATCTAAAGATGACACCCAAGCTGTTGGATGTGCTTGCATTTCAATGTGTCAAATGAAAAGGGGGTGGGAGCTAATATACTTGTCTGAAAAGAAAAAGTAAAAAAAAAAAAAAACCTAGTCAAAAGTGGTCGGTTGAATTGAAATTTTCTCAAAACTGTGTTACCTGTCAAAAAAACAGGAACAGTTATTTTGTGGCTGAAAAACTTATATAGCACAAGCTATATAAATTGCACTCTGAAACCTGAATACATTTTGAAGCATTGTCACCTTGCTGCTCACCTTGTCACTGTCTTGGTTACAAAGGTCATAACTGTAAATAGGAAATCATAATAGGCTCTATAGAGTATGCTAAATGAAGTGCAACAGAACCCATTAGAGGCTCTAAATTGTTGTCATGAAATTTGGTTTAAAATGAGAACAAACTTTTCTGAGGGGAATTTCTTATTAAACCAGGCTTCCTTTGCACACACACGTGCACCCACACAAATTTGACCTCTGCATTTATCCTCTTGGCAAATAATGAACATCAAACTAAGAGCTATGAGCATTTTCAACTCAGATACCAAAGGGAGTAAACGCACACAGTTTTGCTTCCAACAAAAGAGGTACCCTACAGTTTTTTTGGAGTACTAAAATCTGAGCCAAAAATATGTCAATTTTTTTGTCATTTCATTTTGGTAAAGGAGATAAATGATAATTACTTTTCAAACTCCAATTGTTAATGATAAAATAAGAAATTAGTTTCATGACACTGCTGTTGCTCAGTAGCTATTTTTAACAATAACAATATGTGCAGTGAATTTCCATCAGAACTTTTATGTAGTCATTGTTGGCACATTCACTTCATAGTAAGAGAGATTAACAGTAAAAATACAGCGCAGTGGCTCAAAGTCCACAGGATGAGGATGGGATACAAAAAATGTATGAAATGATGCTTCCTATGTAACCATAAAGATCATTTTTGTTGTGTTAGTCAATATAAAATAGATCATTTCCAATGTCAGAAAGTGAGCTAAAAGATACTGGCTGGTTCATACAATTATGAGTATGACAGTTATTTTCAGCAAGTGAAGTTGCTGAATGATGGAGAAACTATGCAAAATGAAATTAATTGCCACACAGCATCAACGTGTTTGATTGCGCCTTATTTACATCCTCATCATTATTATAATTTGTCACGGCTTCCCGCTATGGTGGTCATTTTACTACGTCATGTATTTCATAATAATTATAAATGTGGATCATCATATTTCAGCAGTTCACTGTGATTGCCTGCTTGTAGGAACTTGTTTTTATCTGTGAAACAGTCAACGTAAAATGGGGAAGTATGCAAAAGAGCTCCCTAACCATATTACAGAGAACATCTTTCCTTACTATTGTTTTTTTACGCCATCTTTCCCTTCTCAACCGTCCCACACATGCTCTTTTATAAGTGTTTTTTTAAATAATTACAAAAATTTGTTTGTTTGTTTTTTACTGTGTGATTTTGGGAACTGGAAAGCCAACAGGACACCCTCATCACATCACTAACATCTGTCTTGCTCTCCCCAAGCGTCGAGCTACAGGTTTAAGACACTCTTAAGATCGTTAACAGTGCTCCTCACTATTCCTAACATTTTGTCACAATAGAAGCTCTCTAAAGACCTAAGATACTTTGTGTACATTGTGTTGTATTTACTGTGTGAAATTCGAGCCCATCTATACCTCATATCTGTAGCATAGTGTTCACTAAAATACATAAAACCAAACTAAAGGCAAACAGGTTAAGTCCTGCACGAAGTCAAAAAAACAGTGAATATGAGAAACTGCAAAATAACTAACGTGATGGGCTGCAAAATATTGATGCTCAACATTGTCAAGGGAGTAGCTGTTGTGGAGGTTTAGAGCACAGATGGCAAACATGCGTTCCTTTCTAAATCATAACCTTGTCCTCAGGACAACCTGGCCCTGGAGAGAGGATCAAAGAGCTTTAACATTTTATAGAAGGGCAGAAACGGAAGCATTTGAGGCTTTACCATTTAGATTCTTGAATTTAGTTACATTCAGCATACCATGTTTTAATTGTCTGTGCATCATTGTTTTGTATGCTTTGCAACATTTATTGTTTTTGCTGTTTATGTCAGAGGGTTTTGAGTTCCAGTTACCATATTGTTTTTTTATTGTGTAGATTTAGAAGGATTTTCAAAATTTGGAATCTCTATGGACCTCGCTTTATACTGGGTCCTCGCTTTATCTGGAAGATCCAGATAAAGCGAGATAAAGTCCCATAGTATAAGATTAAGATCAATAGTCTGTATTTTTTATTGCAAAAATGTAAATTCCTTTTACTTTGCAAAATTCTGTCGATTTTTAAAACAGAATCGTAAAAATCTAAATATGTTAAATCTAAATATGTTTGAAATTAAAGTTGATTCTCAAAATATGTTGTTTCAACTTTAAGGACTTTAATTTCAAAAGACATTTTCAGATTTTACCCATAAACTCAACTGGGCATCTATATGTTTTTTTTCTCTGAAATCTAGGTTGTCAAACTCGACCACCAATGGGGCCAAAAGCCTATATATGTCGAAAGCAAAATACGTTTTTTTTTTTGCTTTCTGAGCATTAGTTAAAGTGTTGTTAAGCTCAAATGAAAAAAAAAAAACAACCTTAGATTCTCTGATTACTTTTCCTTTTCTTGTTTTTTACACATTGTGTCTGACTGTGGGAGAGGCATCTTTTAAATCCCCGGTCTCATTAGATGTCAGGTTGTTCTGGGTAGCAGGGGAGGCTTGATCAGAACAGTGTAAATCTGATTTGTTGCTTTGATCAGTGGAGCGAGCGAGTGTGTTCAATTTAATTTTTCACTTTGGGATGTGGTGAAATATGGTGGAAGAGCTGCAGGCCATCAAAAATGTTCTGTCCAAGAAAAATTCTTATAATGAGAAGACAGACATAATGGGGGTTTTTTGTCACTGCACTGCATATGCAATCTGAAGATGCTGTCTTATTTCTACACTGCATTGCCCTGGCAGATACTAAATGCTATCCGCCATGCTTGGCGATGGAAACCCTTCAAACCTGCCTGTAGTAACTCACACATTGTTCAAATCAAAGACTAAACAAATCAATGTTAGATGCCAATTTTTTGGAATTAAGGTGCACTTGCATCACTGTAAATCCAAAACACAAATTTAAGCACATTAGTCAATGTTTTGGATCCAAGAATCCAGCAGTTAGGTACGTCTGCCTTTTGGCCAATACAATATTTTGATACAATTAGACTTAGACTGACTTTATTATCATTTTGCATGCACAGGGTGTATACAGAACGAAATTTTGTTGCATACGGCTCAGAACAATGTTTTGAGGTTCCAATGTTATGAGGTTACTCCAGAATAAAATAAAATGCAATATAAAATATAAATATAAAATATAAAGTGCAGGAATGACAGTAAAATAGAAGTTATTTAGCTATGTACATGTGCAAGGTATGAAGTGGAGACCAGTTTTTGAGTGCAGTCCAGTTAAGAGTTCAGCAGTCTGATGGTAAGTGGGAAAAAGCTGTTTCGGAACCTGGTGGACCTGCACCGGATGCTGCAGAACCTCTTTCCAGAGGGCAACAGGGAGAACAGTCCATGGTGGGGATGTGAGGGGTCACTGACGATGTTTCGGCCTCGGGACACCCAGCGCTGGAATGAAATGTCCTGAATGGAGGGAAGGGGGGCCCCGATGATCCTCTCTGCTGTCCGCACCACTCTCCTCACGTTCTTCCAGTCGGAATGCCATCAAACCAATAGATAAACAAGAGCAGCAAACACTATTTCGATGTTCATTTCTCCTTTTAATAATGATGAACTTCAGTGTAACATTCAGATTCAAGAATATCTATCCAGAATTCTGTGATAGGATAGAAATTAAGTTATGGGATGATGAGTGTTGCACCATGCAGTGCCTAGCCCCCTAGGTACTTTGATCCCATCCTGAACTTTAATTTTAATGCTCTACAGACAATTCTGCTCTCAGAATCTCCCTTATTCCTTACCTGAACACCTCAGCCACAACCCCAATTTTAATGCACCTTATACACACCCGTATTCATCACAATATTACATTTTGCCACATACACAGATGTAAAATAAAGTGGATTGGATGGACTGCGTTCGGTGGGTGGGGTGTTGTTTGTGTGGAAGCTCGGGCTATAGTCAGACTGGTGGGCTCCCGTCGGCAGGATCCAATAATTAGACTTCTGAGACAGAATGAACCTCAAAAGATATTGTTAAAAAGAGGAAAATGAGAGGGTGAGGATTGCATGTGTAAATGTTCTGGAAAAACAAGTTCTTGTAAGGCCTAGGATTACATTGGGAATAGCTAGGCATGATAGTTTTCCCAATTTTTTATTCCACAATTTCTTTGGAAATACTTTCATTTTTAATCCAAACAGATTAATTTTACTAACACAATTCAAATTGAAAAATACTTTATTGATCACAGAGGAAAATTAAATAAAACATTTTGTTCATAATCCTAATACTATGATTGTGTTCTGGTATTGACATACAGTAACATAGTGTTCTGTATTTTGTTCACTCTTGTGCTTTAGCCATGAACCTTACTTCTGTTCTGTTCTTTGTGTATTAGTTATTATTTTAGAGGAAATCTTAAGCTTTTCATTAAGTGGATTCTTTCGTGCTTTATTTAGTTCCCCTTTGTATTCATTCAGTGTTCATTATTTACTTCCCCTCAGCTCTATAATTTATATCCCCACTTATCTGCAATGCAGTTTATTGAACTTACCTGGTTCCCAGGTCAATTGATTACTACATTCCTCTGCATTTTTAAACAGGTCTGTTTATTTCACTCATCATTGGATCTTAAGTTGTGCTCTCATGCTTTGTCTTTCTCCCAAGGTTTTCCTTCTTCTGGTTTTCCTTATTGTTTGTACTTGTATGTGTAACAGTTATGGACTAAGCAGCTAACTGCAGCTACAAAAGCAGCATCAGAAGAGTGGCCTTTAAGGAGCCTGAGGTGTGAAAAAAACAGGAGGCAGTGCTTTTAGTTTTGGTGAATATATATTAAGTGATTTGAATAAAAAAAAACATACAATTACAACAACACAATGAGACACATGAGAATTGACTCAGAATAAATTGATTTCCAAATCATAAAGTCCATAGTCCATTCTTAGCTCGCCATCTTTCGATCCAGATAAGGATCTGATCCAACAGGGGGAAAAAAAAAAAAAAACCTGACCTAAAAGGTCAGAAAACCCATTAAGTGTTTTATCAAAAACAATTATGTACAAATATAATACAAAGGAAATAATTATTAAATTTAAACATCTAGGTTATGCATACTAAATGCAAATGCAATAATTAGATTCTTAGGTATTAGACAAACATTTCAATCAGGTTAAATTAACCATAATTTAAATAAAATAAAACAAAAAGTATCATATTTCAAACTAATCAATTTAAAGTTAAAGTGCTAAAGTTAAAGTGCACTTCCAAAATATCAATCAAGAAAAATAAAATAAATTAATTGTCAAATACTCAAGCAGAGTGAGGGAAGAAAAATAAATAAAATAAATATTCTGCGCAATATCAACTTAAGTGTAGCTACATTCTGTTCTGATCAATTTTATCTTAAACTTCAGTGCCTCAGCATCAATGTAAATGTATCAGAACACGCACAAAATTCAGCAACAAGTTACCTTTTTGAAGAGAGTGGGAAGTACTTAGCCACAATAAGCACTAACAGAATCCCGGTGACGGTCCAGGTAAACAGTGCCAATGATTCTAATAAAACAACGCTCCAATGAGCAATCGAGCAGAAGTACCACATGAAAAAGTAATACTGTTAACAAATAACAAACTCACCCAGCAAGCAAATCAATAGGTTCAAAGATTTTTGGAGGAACTCTTGAGGAAGACGCCAACGGCAAGCCACAATCACAGTGGAACAGGTGAGGATCTTTTACTGCGCACTGGAGGCGGGACTTTAAATAAGCTAGCAGAGTTTGTGCAACACAGGAAGTGGCCCCGCAAAAATAAAAGTCCTTTACTAATTGCGGGTTACATATGGTCTGGACTTTTTTCAGTGTTTGATACTTTCATCAACAGCATGAAACTTTTCACAATATTTTAAACATGTCTCTTATGATACACCTACTTAACCCCCTTCTTTGGTTTTAAATAATTGCTTATATGCTTGTTTGTTAACTTAAAAAATACAGGCATTTCTAGCCGACTAAACTGACTACATGAATGCAGCTTTTGTTGCTTTCTAGTTACACAACACTTAATAATACTGCTGGTTCATTCACCAACATTTAACCCTTGAACACTCACACCTACAGCAATATAAGTGAAATAAAAAGGTTTCACCTATTGTTGCAAGAGTCTTTAATGGGTTAAGGATGCTAACAGCTATCTGTAAACATGTTCGCCACCTGAGCCACAGACATCCATGGGTAAATCTCACTGTGTTAAGACACCCTTTGCCCTCCATTCAGGTCATTCACTAAAATGGACAATTATCGTATTGAGTCATTTTACACTTTAGGTCTGTTCTGATGAGCAAATGCCTGTTAGTTCCATGTGTGATTCAACATGAACAAAGCAAAAACTATTGTACCATCTTATTAAATGTAAACAATTGTGGCGGACAAAGCGTTTCAAATCCTTTGCAGCATATTATACATTTTGTAATTAATTTACATGAATTATGGTTTAGATGTACAAAATATGCATGGCTGAAACATAGATCATTTTTCATTAGTGTTAAATGTTTAAACCACAGGGAAAAATTTTTTATGATATACATTTTAAGCCATGGTTGTATTTATGTGGTCATGCAAAAGTATTGTCACTACATGCCGTACTCAATGCTGCCCCTGGTTATTAAAGTGGTGCATTGCACAGATTCATATCATTTGCTCTTTGTCAGCTCAGACTTAATTTAAAAATATAATTATAGACTACTTAGAATTACATTGTCATTGTATTTAATAAATATCACTCACATTTCTGTGTTATCATTTCATGACAGTTGTAACATGATGTTTCTGTTATGCACATACCAAATAAAGGTGACATATTTCTTGTTAAAATTGCAAAATATTGTAATACAAAACACAGATTTAGAAATATTTATCAAAGCCAAGAACTCATGGTGCATAGAGTGCAGTTGTGTTCCTGCATTGCAATTTCCTATGTCTTCAAATTGGGTCTTAGAACTTTATTTCTTTTTAGAATATAATAGTCAAGTTAGCCATTGTAATCATTTTAAGAACCCTGTGACAATGACAGTTATTTGCTTTCCACAACAACTAAGGCAAACCAGTAATGAAAGTATACTCAGGACCTCAATGTCACAACCAAACTTCAACTGGTTCAGTGCGTGGGTTTATTGACGGTTGTAAACTAATCCAAGAAGGTAGAATTTTTCCAGAAGTCAATCTGAGCAACACCCTGTCCACTGCAAGCGAAACCTGGTGTAAGACACTTAGTGGCTGGCTGTATCCGCTAATTTACCCTTTCGTACTAAAAGTGTGTCGGCCGGTAATGTGATGAAATCAGCCAAGTGCAGAGCACTGTATCATGCTGGCAGCATGCCAGAGATAACAAACGGTGGCCAGCTGAGACACTTACCCCTTTGCAGAATCTCACAAGAAAAAATGAAACACGCCAAATTTTGCAACACATCCTGTCATGCTGATGACATTTGAGAATTAAATACTGTTGCCTATATGAAAGCACTGTAGAATGAAGAAGACAAGACATGTGGAGACTGGGGATGTAAAGGCAAGGTCCTCCTGCTGTCTACTGACAGTCAAATAGTTTTGCTTTGAGGGCTACTGATGCCGTTTCCCTTCTCTCCCAGTTTGATGCTTGGGTTGAACTTTAATACCAACATTAGTCTCTGCTACATCTACATGTCTAAATTAAGCTGCTCCAATTTGATCTGGCTAGACATCACTTATATCCAGCAGTTGAGCAGGTACCTCATGCACTTTTTTCTAAATGCCTTACTTTATGGAACTTAGAATAATGTATTTGGTGAAAAACATAAAAGGTACACTAAATTACCTCATAAATATCCACCTCCTTTATGCACCTAGATGCTCTTTTTGCTTCAATTGCAGCACTGCGTTTGTGTATGTCTCAATTATTTTTTTCCTCCCTACAAAACAGGTGTACATTTGTCAGGTTACTTGGGGAGCAAGTATGAACAATTGTTTTTAAGTCCAGACTCAAATTCTCCATTGCATTGAGATTGGGCCTTTGATTTGACCACTCCAGAACATCTGTCTTGCTTCCGTTTAACCATTTCTGTGTAGTTTCTGTGAAAATAAATCTCCCATATTTTAGTCTTATGAAAATCTGGATCAAATTATCAGTCAGGATTTAGCAATGTTTTATTTTTTTTATTATTGAGAAGACTGCTCAAAAGCATTTTTAGAGCATAATGCTGTCACCATGGTTCAAAGTGGAGATAGTATGTTTCTGAGGACGTGAAGTGTTTGGTGCTTACCAAACATTGCATGTACTATTGTGACTAAACAGCTAAATTGCTTTCTTTTATTCATTTCCCAATTTACCTTTGGGATCAATAAAGTATTTTTGAATTTTAATTTCAACTGAAATGTTTATGTCATCAGATCTTTTGTCTTTGTAAACCTGTCTAAAATATTAATTTCAGGTAAATGAGGCTAAAATATAAATATACTACTATTAAAAGTAGTAATTTGTGTTTTAATAAATATACCAAATGTAAATTTAAAATGCTGCAACTTGTTAAATGCACAATAAAATCTAGTTAACTTAATAGTTACTAATTTTTCATAGTTTTAAAAACGATTTAAGCCATGAACGGTTTTGTCTTTTATTTTGGGTAAAATACAGTTTATTTGCCGCAAGTTAGTTTTAAACGTAAAAAAATGTCTTCTGGTTACAACCTAACATGTTGTGCTGTCAATCATGTACTTTCTTCTATTTCGTTGGTTGATGTACAACGAATGTCCAATCATATGTGTGAGGGCGGGACCTAAGTGGGGCAAGTAAAAGGTCATCTTAGCTTGCTAGATTCGACTACCATGCTAAATAAGCAGGAAATGGTTGTTAAAGAGGAAAGTTATTATGTTAGCTTAAATTTTGGAAAAAGCATGGCTCTCCTTTTCCTCCTGTTAGCCGGGTCGCGAGCGGATGTCATCACGGCTGCAAAAGTACGGCGAAACAGAATGACGTCACAGATCACAGAGTTTAATCTCATACAAAGCAATCGACAACAAAGCTGCAGAGATACAGAGATATGCATTTTCTCATGAAAATAAAAACACACAAGGGAAGACAGACGAACACAAAACATATAAGACAGACAAAGGCGCCCTCGTGGAGAAAAGATGAAAAAAACTCTCTCAGCCCCTCTCCGGTGCTGCCCTGAAATTTTAACCAAAGAGGCGTTTCCCTATTTAATATATGCAAAGAAGGCGTTCTGCTCTTCGACCAATTAGAACTCCCTCAGGCCCCCAAAGAAAGTTGTGACTTCCTGATTTATAGCAAAGGTGTCTGTTTTTTTATCTAAGCAAAGGCGGACCACTTCGTGCCCATCGCTGCCTGATACGGAAGATCCCTGGCGCCAAACGTCCTAAGATGAGATTTCACAGACACCTCCGTAGTCCCCACTTCCATTGGAATGCAAATTTATTGGTCTGGTGTGGGGGAGGCAAAGGGCCCTGCTCTGTCTGCTTACCGCATCTCAGACGAGACCTGTTCCAAATAAGAGTATTGTATATAACTGTTACACATGTCGTAGATTAACTGTATTAAGCGCCAACAAATAATCATTTTCCTTTACATGGTCATAAAATACCTGTGGATGCAGAGTCTACAGTCATGTTTTGGAGTGTCTAACGTTAGAATGTGTGAGTATTTGATGTAAATGATTTCTGTGTATAAGTGAAATGCTAGAATTGCATAACGCTAATCGCGAGTTAGCATTAGCATTTTTACGCGAGCTATTGTCTACTGTACGTAGTATTTACTAACCTTAGCCAGACTTGTGAAATTAAACGAAGACCTTTATCACACAGACCTAGAGGAATTCTCTGGACACGTCTGCCGTGGATTGAATGGACGAATGGACCAGTGAACTCCATGTGGCCTGTGATGTGAAGTGAATTCCAACTCAGCTGTGGAGTGAGACCTGCATGGTCACGGATAAGGCCTCATCCATCACCTCACATCTAAGCAAACTCCAAAGGATTTGTGAGTAAACTAAAACATGTGCATTTATTTTCTGCTCGGTTTCAAGTGACCTGACCATTTGTGTTTTTGGTCAAACACAAGGTGCATATCAGGCCTGCAACTGGTTTTTCTTTATTTCAGTAAAATATTATTATTTAAATGGTCAAGTTCTGAACTGAATTTAAAGGGAAATTATCTTGTCAGAATGTGATAATCTGTAAAAAAATGTTTTTGTTTATATTAATAATACCTTAATCTTTTGCCTGTGTTGAAACATATCATAAATCATATTTAATTTTCATTGTACGTCCTAATTTACATTAAACATTTTAGTTGTCCTAAGTTTATTATTAGTGTACAGAAGGTTAAAAGCAGAAATTCATTATTCTTCTCACAGTTTTTATTTATTGGAGGCACTGCCATAATTTAAAAAATCACAAATAAATACAAAAGATTAAAACTGTTCTCCTTTTAACCAGTAATTGCTTAGTAGTGAGAGTACTAACATTCCCAAGGCCCTGCCCAGAGTACTGCCTTCACTTCGACAGGGGGTTAATATCTAGCTTCTTGTATTGGGTGCTACATTTGTTACTTGGAGTATTCTTTTGGAGTATTCTTTTTTTTTTAGTTTTAGGACTATAGTTTAATTATATAAGGAAAAACATTTTTATAGACATTAAATCAACAGTTTCAAACTCTCACTAGACAAATACACACATTCCTTTCAGTTAAACCTTTTACTAATAATTCATTCATGCATGTTTTGGTACTATGCTGAACCTAGTTGAGGAGACAGCGGTAAACATACCAAGAACTCGCTTATCCCCAACTCTTTTGGGAAGACACCAAAGCATTCCCAAATGTCCCAAAAAGTAAAATTTCTCTGGGGATCCCTCAGTCTTCCTAGTAGGTCTACTGTGTGCAAAACATCCCGTCCTGATGATGTACTTATCAAATGTTCAAACCACCATAAAACTGTAGGAGCAGCACCTCTGTTCTGTTTTATTTGGAAATTAACAAGCTCTTCACCCTAATTTATTTCTCATAAAATGTTTCACAAATCAACAGAAGCTGTTTTTCCCCCGCCCCAAAATAACTTAGTCATTCTTTTTCCACAAGTTTATGCTACACCCTGTGGGCTTGCATAATGTTTTGTAAAATTAATGTGATATTCTTAATGCTGAATATTTTCATTAATTTTGGTTTTGACAATTATTCTGCTTCCCAATGTGACACGGTGGGAAACCAAAAAGGTAAGATTTATTTGGCTATTAAATGCATACCAATGCAATGACAATGAATTTATTTCCAGACATAATTAATTTAAATACAACAACAAACCCTGTTAGCATAATTATTGAACTTCATCAGCATGCTTCACATGATAAGATATTGTTTAATGAATGTAAACAAAACACTGCCATCACTGTGTATAACTTTCAACACAGTAATATTTATTACCCCAATTAAATGTAGAAAGAAGAGTGAAATATATTCAGACTGGATTGAGAGCATTGGGCTGTTAATTTGACATCTATGTAAGCCTGTAAAACAAATCAACTCCTTCATATAGACAACGTTTTGATACACTATCCGCAGTTCCTCATTTTTGAGGAGAAACATAATAAAATATAGCTTTTGGATCCACTGTTGTGTGGAAAATCATTTCAGTTCATTTTAAAATAATTGATATTAACATTCAGAGATAAACATTTGGATTTTCTTTCAGTTTCTCGCTCATTGGTAGCATTGCCTTTTGTACAAAATGCAATTGCAATGTCGAATGAGATTATCCTCTTTTGCTCAATAGCTCTATAAAGAGCTTAAGTTCTTTACCAAAGTATTCACTCCCTTTGAACTTTTTCTAATTTTGTCACTCTACAATCACAACCTTCAATGTATTTATTTATGGATATGGTGTGATAGGGCCATCTGATGGACTTGGGAGATGGCCAAGATCATTATTGCCTAATGACCCCTTGAGATAGGCACCGATACCTTCACCCCCCCTGCAGATACAGACCATGGATGAATGATGTTCACTACAGATAGTCATGGATAACTGTGAGGTGAAAGATAAAGAATAAAAAACTGCAAACTTTGATACAAATAAATGTTTGAAAAGAGCGGTATGCATTTGTGTTCAGCCATTTAGGCATACTACAAGGCAAAATAACTCAAATTCAGTCAGAATGGATGGTAAACGTCAGTCGACACAAATTTTCCAGAACTTTCATGAATTCTCATGTGGATTTAGGTCTGCCCTTTTAATGGCCAATAATATGATTCCATTTTAAGTCCTTCCTTTGTTGTTAGGGTTGCTGTTGTAAAATGAACCTCAGTCCTAGTTTCAAGTCTTTTTAATTTTTTCATTATGGCCCTTTATTAGTTTCATATGTTTTCCCATCAGCTCTGACAATATTGTTTTGATATCATTCTGAAGTTACTATTTGAAATTAACATATAATGAATTACTACCAAAATGTATTCTTATTAGACTACATTAAGTCTGAGTACCAGAGTGTGAGATCCACAGCTTTACTACATACTTGGTAGTGCTTGATGTAGAACACACATCAGTCTCTGATGAGACACTGAAGATTTTCCCCCAGTTATAAATAACAAAATGACCAATCTAGACACTAAATAGGTCAATATGAGTAATTGTATCTCCTGTCAGCCAGGTTCCACTCTGCTAAAACCTTTTGATGAATTTGCCCATTCATGACCCACAAAGATTCCTCATATGTAATATGCACAGAGCTTCCTCGGCAGAAGAAAATTGTTTATCAAGTCAGTCTGCACTTACTGGCCAATTTATTAGACATATTTGTTCAATTGCTTGTTAGCACAAATGGCAAATCACCCAATCAGATAGCAGAAACTCCATGCATTTGAGAATCTAGATGTAGTAAAGACCACTTACTGAAATTCAAACGTAGCATCAGAAATTGCTGAACCACTAAGATAGTCAAGTTTATGAAGAATTGTTCGAGAGACTGTCAGTTTAGCTTATGTCGGCGGTCAAACAAAAACTTGCTACAGACAGGGTTTGTAGCATACCACCTTGAAATATGATGCATGACGTACCCTAACACAGATGTAGAAGACCACACAGGTTGCCAATCCTGTGAGGAACAGAAAACTAAAGTACCCAGGAGCTCTATAAAATTGGGTAACAGCGTATTGGGAAACATTGCCTTGTGGCTCAATTTAAAGTGACACATTAATATGTACGACCAGAATGTGGTTTAGACAATATGAAAGCATTGATATATCCACCCTTACATCAGCAGTTCAGGCTGCTAGTGAACATGTAGTGGTGGTGGTGGGGAGGGGGGGGGGGGGGGGGGGGGGGGGATTCTCTTTACGTACTTTGACCCCTGTATCAGCAGAGCACTTTTTAAAGACCACAAGCAACCTGAGTGTTGTTACTGACTATATCTGTATTTGACTACAGTGTAACCATTTTTGGATGCCTGTTAAAAACCAGCTCCTTGTTCTATGCTTTGCTTCAGAGCGTTTGGAACTTCAGCTATTAGTTTTTCTCGATTCTGCTGGCATCTTTGACTCTGTTGCTCCTTCCTTAATTGAAACAATGCAGCAGAATTTAATCCTTCTTTCATAAATTAGATCAAAGTCCTAACTCCACAGTTTTAATTTAAATGTTCATTACCTATCATCCATCTCTCATCTGTAACTGGTACACCTGTGCAGTGCTTTATTAAACATGTTCATTTTAATTAATGACTTGCTATTTTTCTACCCAAAAGCATGATTATGCAAGTGTGGTTTCAATCACCGTGTTCCCCCTTTGCTTCGCTGATACTTAATTTGTATGCAGCCACTATCATTGCCTGCCCCTAGGAGAGCAGAGGTCCATATAATGGTTATTTCAAGAGCCTGGCTTTGGATGATTCAAAGGGATGCAACAAAACTCAGAGAAAATTCAGATCAGTCCATATACATTAATCAATGCTTTGGTATTTCACAAAAAAAGCCAACATTAAGTTCAAAGACGGGGACAATTTTTAGCCAAAGACACAATGAGGGTGCAATATTATCTCCATGTTTACATGCCATTTTTATAGACCCTTCTTCAGTGATGTGCATAAAATGTGTTTAATTAAAGAAAGGGAATATGATAAAAAATAGAAAAGTCATGCCTTGGTTTTCCTCTTTGTCATTAATATCCTAGAACAACAACTATAAAGCGGAGAGCTAAGTGCTAAAACCCTGTATAGAATATGACGAGTCTTTTTTTGGATCCTCCTCAGAGATTCACTTCTCAGCTCTTAACTGAGATCTTATGCTTAATTATGCATGTAATGTGTTGTAAGAGGAATTTTCTCTAAAGTGTATGATCTGGTTTTTCTCTGTTTGATAAGATCCATTAATTCATCTGATACACACCAATATTTTAACATTCAGTATGTGAAAGAGAACATGGCTGCTGGCTGTATTGAGCTGATGAATACAGCCAACTGAGCTTAAGCACAGTTGCTTATTTTTTGAGAATGGGGGAAAAAAAGAGAAGGGTATATATATTTATATATTTTATGAGGAATATATGAAGTTAGGTTGAAAAAGATTACCAAAAAACTGTTGGATTTTGCTTTTGAGTGATGGACAATTATTCCTTCCAGGTTTTTGTGAATTACTGTATACAGACTCACCAGGTGATTGGTGATTGTCTCATGATCTCACTGAATTGCATGTTTTATCTGTTATTTGTGCCTTAGATCCAGGACTCAGAATGAATGTTTGGGCTCTTCTATGAATGCAGCTATTTTAAATGGCTAGTGTTGGATTAGTTTAGAACACACAAAGTAGTTTAGTAACTATTTATGTGGCTCTTGTGAGCAAATCAGGAAATTGTTAATTTAGCTTAAGCTTAACACCAAACATAGATGAACTTGCTGACAAATTACGCCAGGCATACTTTCTACGTCAAGAATATGTGAGATTAACATCTTTAAAGTTTTTTATGTACTGTTGAGAGAGAGAGAGTACCCTGCTGACAGTTCAGTGCCTTACTAGCCAATGAGGATAAAATCAACAAGATATTCATGAATCACTTCGACATAGTGAAAATCAATATTTCATATATGCAGAATGGCATTTTACCATCCACAATGAAAATGTCAGCTGTCTCAAACATTATTCTTCCTTAGACAAATGACTTTGTTTTTTTATTTATTTGTATTGGGTTTGCGGCTGTATCTACCCACAAAGGCATTCTTTCTTTCTAGAGAGAAGCTAAGTTCTTACTAGGAGAATATCTAATTTAAGTTATCTATGATTTAAATATGAATACACAATTGTTGGTACATCAAAATGCCTTGCCATGCCCATAGGCTGATCATACTTGGCAGCTTCTTGTGATAACACAGCAAACTAGTAGTGGTTGGATCTGCATGATATTGTCCAGGAAGCTTGATGCAATTTCAATTGTGCAGAGTGAAGGTGAACCAAATTAAATTGGTGAAGTAGTGAAATATTTCGGCATCCTCACCCAATCAAACATATTTAGCCAGGCCATCCTGGTGTGAAAGCATCCTTATTTAAAGTGATACGGTTTCCAAAAGAAATGTTGAAATTTGTTCTGATTAATTTGACCTTTCTTCTAGTCACAATCACAGGGAAACTGCATTTTTCTCACCATTTTCTAAATCGTAGTTGAGACTACTTTGCAATCAGTTCCAATCAATAAACCCCTCATTTGAAGAAAAGAAGGGATTTGTTATTAAATGAAGTGCAAATTATGTGTATTCATGACAAGTCAAAGGATCTAACAGCTTTAGAAGTCGTGCATGAAGCTCAAAAACACAATCATGGTGTACCTATGGCGCAGGATCAGCTTTAGTACTCCAAACACGTCATACTGGAGCACAACAAGGATGCTGAGCCTGAATGCTTAATTTGCGGCCAGTGGGATGCTTTATCCAGAGATATAAACAAGTGCAGGGCCTATTGCATGCGTCGTCACGTGGGGCAAGCATGGACTGAATTGATAAACAGTGCGGGACCTCCTTGTTAACCCCCAGAGTGCAGATTCCAAGCATTCATTCAAGAGAAAGTCCCGACTTTGAAAATCCAGTTGTGCATAGCAATTGGAATCTTAACTCCAACCATCTAGCAGAGGTACGCATCAAAAGCGCTTCATTACATCCAACTCTTCAGAACTATAACAAAGCCTTCTGAATTCAAATAACAGACAAGAAAAAAGTAGAGTTTTTGTCCTGCGAGCATCAGATTAAAAAAATCCTGTAAGTAAATTTTTTATTGTGTTGCATGGGGTTGAGGAAAACGCATCAGCTGAACTCTTGTGGTGAAATGCTGTGCAATACTTTCAATTTTCATCCTTTTCACAGAACTTTTCTTAACGTATGCATTAAAAGATAAACATAACGGACCTATAAAAGTTGTTTTATCTTAAATGTCAAATGAGCTTTTGCATCCTGTGTTTTTTTTTATTATTAGGCTCTATGTATCAGATCCCATGCTGTTATGTGACAACTTACTGTACATGAAAAATGCTTCACAATTGAATCAGTACACTTTTGAACTGACCAGTTGTTTTGGATGTATTTTTTCTCGTTTTACTTTTCCCCATTTTCCATGTTCAAACATCTTTGTAAATACTACAGACAACATGTAAATCATTATCATATTAATTTATTTATAATTTACTCAGTTGCTGAATAAATTAAGTTATACAGGTGTAAAACTCATGGTTCTCCTATGAAGTTAGAACGTTGTCTAAAGAGAGGTCAAAAAAATCTCATCAGCACACAGTTGGACGTCCTGTGGCATGTTTCAATGACCTTCAAGACATAAGTTGCTTCAGCACCAGCACCAACTCTCCCGTGGCCCTAAAAAGATTAAGCGGAAATGAAAAGAAAAGTGCTATGGATAATAAAAATTCTCACAATATGACTTATTTGGAGAGCTGTTGCAAGATGCAGTTTTTGCACGATGCAAAAGCTATCAAATCATTATGTGAGATGTAGTCAGAGTCCCACCAAAGAACACGGTGCTAAAATAGAATCAAATAGTGCTAGCTTAATGTGGAAGGAAGAAACCTCCTGCAGAACATAGCTGGCCCCCAGCATTTAACACAGTAAAATTCTAATATTTACTAAATGTATCATTTTCTGCAATCAATGCCGTACTGACTGTTTCTCATTATTGCTCATGTTGTGAGTTAGGTGTGCTCATTGTCTGCCTGAGAATGTTGCCAGTCATATTTGTGTGTAAGCAGCTTGTTGTGATGATACAAGGGTATTGGCTATGATTTGTGACTTTTCCGGATATGATTCCTGGTTATTTTCCCTGCAACTGGTTGAATGAGCTAGTTTGCAACACAATCAAATCTCACCCTCTAATTTTACCAATCAGCATGCCTTGAACAGGACAGTGAGAGGCAAATCATCTGGAGCATGATTTAGTTAAAATCAAAACTTGCTCTTTCAGAGCAAACCATGGATATCGATATCTTAAAGGATATATGACATCAAACCAGTGTGATACAAATTGTACTTTTTACAATTGCACAGGAAATTAAACTTTGTTCTATTAATAAAATTTGGAAACTTCGATGACACTGTTTAGTGCTTAAAAATGTAACTTCTATTTACAGATTTTCCACGGGGTAGTAAAAGGTAGTAGATTAAATTTGCACAAATTAAGGCCATTGAAATGATAGTAACATGTAACAACAAGAATTTGTCTTGGTAGTATCTTGTCTGTATCTTTTATTTTTCTATTTAGAAACCCAACTGTTTTATTATTTAGCACACCGTGTTCCAGTCGGGTCATTATTTGTGCTGTGCAGCGCACTCACTTCCACCTATGAGTTGGTGACGAAAGCTAAGTGCTCACAGTTCAATTTTCAAGTTCGGTCTGGGAGGATTTTATTGATTGATCATAATGTCCGGGTTTTTGTTGTTTTTCGGGGGACCAATAAGCATCCTTAAATTGACTGGCATGATGCCTGGAGTACGGTAGCCTTTCTCCTCCCGGAGCTGCTGCCTGGTGGCGGCGAAGAGCGCTGCAGGTGTATTAATATAGGTAAGCGGATAGACTGAACACTGCGGACTGTAGTTGATGCTAATGTAAGGGTAACTTTAAGGGCGAACTGGAAAATAAATTTCATATAATCCCGGTCTCAACAAAAGTAATTGTTAGGGATGCTCAAATATGAAAAATTTAACTGATGTTGCTATCCAATAGTAACACTGCTGTTTTGCTAGATCTACCAATATTTTATTCTATCAATTTTTTTTATCCAATTACTCGATTAATCGTAAGAATAATCGATAGAATACTTGATTACTAAAATATTTGTTTACAACAGCCCTACCACAAACCGTGAAACCACTACTACCAGCCATGCTGGAACCATGAACTGTTTACACCAAAGGCTTCTCCTACCATCTGGCTAATACAACTGACATGAAATCTTATAGGACCAGACAATGTCTTTACAAGTTTTTGGAAAGCTTGTGCTAAATAGAGCCTCAGTTTCTTGTTATTAACTGACAGGACACTGTGTGTTCATTTCCTCTATAGCCCTTCTACTTCAAGGTTTGACATATTGTTCATTCAGAAATTGATGTAATGATAGCTTAGCTGGTATGGGTTTTCAATTATCTCAACTACTCTGTCCCTTATTCCTCTAACCTCAATGAGACATTTTCTTATCCATAGAAACTGCTCTTTGGATATTTTCTTACATTTAAACCATTACATGACCAAGAAAATCAACAGTTTCTGAAATACACAAATTAGTCCTTCTGGCACCAACAACTATACAAGGATCAAAGTCACTTAGGTCTCCTTTTATCAACCATTCTGATACTGCAATTAAATTTCAAACGCTGTATTTATATGCTTACTAAAGTCAGTTTGTTATCAAAGGTCCTTTGTTGCGTAAAGTGTGGATCAAGTGTAGATGTGAGAATAAACTACTGCTGTTGAACAAAAAGCAAAAAAACTTGTTTGTTGGCATCATATGTCATCACTGACAAAAATGCTATATTTTGCACATTATTTCAACTGGATGCTTTAGTAGTAAGACTCAAGGAACAAAACTAAATTGCCTGATATGTGAGAAGATGCAACTCTTGAGTGAACAAACTCTAATCCCAGTCTTTTGATAAGTGCTGCTGCCATGAAGCACAAAACAGAAACACAGCTCTCAACAGTTATCAGTTTCGAGATGTAAACCTTTTTCTTGTTAGTTATCTTAGCTGCTTTAAACACTGTTTCAAAAACATGGCTTTACTTCTGGTATCTCAAAGTATTCTCTTACCACTGTAATGTATCATGCTGCTCTGATTAGTCTTCTAAAGTGTTCTGAGTGCATTACTAAAAAAACACATGCAACTAATAATTATTTTGAGCTCCAATTATGGAAGTCTTAGTCATAAGCAGAGGCCTTTGTTAATCAGGAGAAGACTGTTGATGCCACCGTGATGTGAAAATGCATGGGAATCTTGATAATTTGCAGGGAACGCGTTGCTTTTGTGGGTGCCCCGCTGCCCATAAAGAGCAAGGAATTTATAAAAGTCAACTTACATTTTCTTGATTGTTAGTGTGAGGACACAATTACCATGTAAGAACTCTGAGGCTGCCTCAAAGCTAAACAATTATGGAGAGTTGTGCTTGTAATTTATGACTCTGCATCTTTTCACAATTAAACAATGGGAGCCCTGTAAATAAGAGTTATGTTGCATAAAACGTATGTTATTTTGTTTAGTGTCGATATGATACAAAAGGGTCTTGCAGGTCTGCTGTCTTGCAGTCTTATGACATCTGACAAGCATGAAAAAAAATCTGTTTACATTATCACTTGATAACAGCATGCTGACATCTTCATTTCCTGTGCGACCCCATAAAATAACCTTGTCAAAGAAATATTACATCCCATACGTAATGACATTTTGTTTGCTTCAGTCACGCAAGGTCATCAGTGTAAGGCTGTCAACACAGTCTGTGGCCTAAAGGCTTCGGTGCAACTTTAATGACATGAACAATCATTGATGGCGAGACAGTGACCAGTGATTTCTTGTGTTGTATCCGATGTGAGCAGAACAGAATATAGAAATATTTTATTTTCTCCTATTTTCACCTGGAGTCTGAGTATGCATCTGTTGTTGAACTCGTGCACAAAAAGAAGAAAAATAAATTTCACCTAACATTTTCAGACTCTGTGAGCTTTCAGTCGGTGTGTATTAGATTTATCACTTTCTTGTTTCTACACCTTGTTGATGCCTCCAGAGTACAACTACATTGGTATGGGAGTGGAGGCTTAAGCTGCGACTATGACATCCTTCTTGGTGCATTATCTTCACACTCAATCTCCTTGGGGTAGATGGAGTGCACCGAGGAAGTGCTTCCACCAGTTAAGTCTTAACATGTAACTAGACATTGCTTTTAGGGGTCGGCTGTTAACAGGGTTGACAATGCTCTTTTCTAGCCTTCAGACTGAATATTCCCCAAGTCTCCTGCTCTTCTTGATAGTTCCTTTTTTGGAAAGAGCTTTCAGGGTAAGCCATCATTGTTAATATATTCAGTGCATACAGGTTCACAAGATATATTTTTTATATTTCATCAAGATTTTCCATGGTTCTCTGTGGTTGACTTATTGTTCATACCATAAATATCAGCAGTTTTGTTATTTTGTTTCAGTCCTTCTGTTAAAATGAAATACCAGTTTGTACATGAAACTTTTCAAATTTTATATTTGAGCTTCTGTAGTTATCTCTGGTTAGCTGATGGGTTTGGTGGCAATGGGATAGGCAGGCTTACTTGTTACAGCTATGGCTCCAAATTAAAAAGACGCGCTTATGTTTGAATTAACCGTGTGAAATTTTGATAATGAAATAGTTTTTTTCCTAAGAATTGATTTCATGTACTTTATATTTGACTAGTTTTCGTCTTATTTGTCTGATATTTTATTCATCAGGATAGACCTGTTGTCATTTGACTCTGCCTCTCTAAACTGTGGCATTCCACAAGGGTCCATTCTGGTTTCACTCTTATATTCTTTTTGCATTCTTGTATCAACATCTTGAATAGTTTTCTGATTGACCTACCACCTTTAAGCAGATGAAATCCAGTTGAATAAGTTTAATAAGCTGAATATGCTGTTCATTATATTTCAGTGACCAACAAGAACCAGGGATGGGATCAAAAACTCTCCTGCATTGGTCTCGCTTTAACTATATAAAAAATAATAACCCAGATCATAGCTTGTAACTAATTGTATTCAAATATCAACCAGAAGGTTGTAAGATACAGTAGGTAGGTGTTATATACACTACTTTAAAATTCTTATAATTTTTAAAAGTTTTGTTGATCCAGACAGTAGAAGTTTTTGATATGGGCGGCAAGGGCATGAGCCCCCCACCCTCGCTCACAACCAGAAGATCTGAATGTCAACAGTGCCTAATTCAACAGTGCCCAGTGTAAAACATCTGCAACAGCAGCAAAAAGGAGAAATTAAATGCAAAACTGCATAAATAAATATGTAAAAATAAAATATATACTGCTTAAAGTGCACTTGTATGCAAGGGCTGGCTTTTTGCAAGAAGTAGAAATAAAAGAAGTAGAGTTGATGTTGTAGCTGCACTAAATGTTTACTTGCTAACTTTGATTTAAAACTAATTTGATAACTTTTTTAGAGCTTCTTTTATGTTCAACTCGTGTCCAGGAGTATGTGGTTTTCTTTTGTACCAAAAATTCTTTTTTAAAATCTTTGAAAAGCTGTCAACCATCTTTCCAATCTGAAAACTTCCTCTTTATTTCCTTTGTACATCTCAAGGTTGCACATGTTCTCTTTTCTGCTTCTTCTCACATTATGTATTACCCAGGTACATAGTCCCATTTTATAGCGCAATCAAGTAACTGTTACCTTCAGTTGTCATAAACGTTCTGTATATATCTAACATAGTTTAAAAGAAGGGCGGGGGTAACCCATACCTCCACTTGTAGGGGTGGGTAAAATAATTGAAGAATCGATGCATCGCAATAATTTTACGCAAAATTCATAATCGATTAGGGGGCTCCTCAGAATCGATTCACCTCCTGACACGTTGGGGGTGCTGCGAGTTTGGTTACTGTGCTGAGCACCTGAGCGCATAACAACAGTCATGGCGAGCAGCTGTAGAAAGCTAACTCCGTCAACTTTTAAGTCAGATGTTTGGGCTCATTTTGCTTTCCCGTCTAAATCTGGAACTCAAGAAGTCGACAAAAGCAAGGTGGTATGTAAGCTGTGCCAGAGAGAATTAAAGTACTGCAGTAACACGACAAACCTGCGCAACCACTTAACCAGATACCACGCAGATGCGCTACAAAAACCCGAAGCACAACCTGTTGACTCCAAACAGACACAAATCGACAAATCATTCATCTCTAAACTTCCGCCAAGCTCTGCCCGCGCACAAAAAATCACAAAGTCTGTAGCCGTGTTTATTTGCAAGGACCTACGGCCGTACAGTGTTGTTGAAAACAAGGGTTTTAAGAATATGCTAAAGATACTCGAACCACGCTACACAATACCAACACGTAAATACATGACAGATGTCGCTGTGCCGTCACAGTGGGAATTGGTGTCAAATGTGCTTCAGACCAGGCCCCTTCATGGAAGTCATACAGGTAACAATATAGCAAACTTGTTGACAGAGGCAATAAATGAATGGGGCATAACCGGAAAAGTGCCTGCTGTTGTTACAGGCAACGCGGCTAACATGCTAGCTGCTGTCGGTCTCACTGATCTATTGCATGTTGGCTGCTTTGCCCATGTGCTCAACTTGGCTTCGCAGGCTGCTCTTAAAACCCCTGCAGTCACACGGCTTCTGGGCAGAGTGAGGCGCATCTCTGCTTTTTTTCATCGAAGCACTTTGGCCTGTCATGCACTCAAGAAGAATCAAAAGTTGTTGGACCTCCCACAACACAAGTTAGTGACTGATGTCTCTACGAGATGGAATAGCGCTTTAAATATGCTGGAGAGATTTTTGGAACAACAACCAGCTGTCTCTTGCACCTGAAGTGCAAAAGCAGGAAAAAGATCTATGCTCCCTTACAGAGACAGACATTACAGCAGCAGAGGATATTGCACAGGCTCTGAAGCCATTAAAGAAAGCCACCTTGGTGATGTCTCAGGAAAGCACCCCAACTCTGTCTGTCATTGCACTTCTAAAAGAAAGACTTCTAGAGGAGATGCAACCATCATCCAGTGACCACAAACCATCCAGGAAATGAAGATTGCTATGTGCAGGGATCTCCAAAAAAGGTATTAATATATATATATATAACTTTTTTGCAACACAATGAAATAATTTGTCATTAATATTTATAAAAACAATGATTATGGTGTACACAAAGTCACTTAAAATTTTTTTAAGGTACCTGGGTCTGAAGGATGAGCTCTCCATTGCTGCTGACCTGGACCCAAGGTTTAAGGCCCTACCTTTTCTGTCAGATGATGATGAGCGAGAAGAAGTGTTCACGCATCTTATAGCTCTCACTAAAGAATTGGCCACTGTTAAAAGCTCAGTAAGTACTAAAGTATAAATAAAAAATGCATTCTGTCACATACACACCGAATAGTTTTGTTTTGTTGTCTTATGGAATGCTATCGGTCTGCAATTATTTGAACACTGGCAAATTAATATACTTTTTATTTTAATGATTTAGCCCTACAATGCATGTTAAATGAGCTATTTGAAATGATAAAGCTCTTCTTACCAATGCGATTATTTTCTTATTTTTTTGCAGCAACAGAGTGGGCTGAAGACCGTGAGGCAATTGAACAGCAGGGAGAGCCGGTTGATGACCCTTCTGGACCATCACCAAAGAAAGCAAGGGACTCTTGTGCTCTGGCTGATCTTTTTGGAAGCACATATACAACTCCAGTAGCAGTGTCCAGAACCACAGATACCAAGGCATTGGATGAGGTGGTGCGTTACAAAGAGGTACAACCACTGCCACTCTCCACAAATCCACTCAACTGGTGGAGAGAGCATGAGGGGGAATACCCTTTGTTGTCATGCCAAGCTAAAAGGTACCTTTGCATCCCAGGCAGTAGTGTACCTGCTGAAAGGGTCTTTTCCACAGCAGGTGACATAGTCACAGCCCAGAGAAGTGCATTGAAGCCTGAGCATGTGGATCAGCTGCTTTTTCTGAACAAGAATCTCCACGTGCCCACTTAGTCTGTAACCAGAAATGAAGAACTGTACTGTTACAGTACAATTCTTTATTTCTGGCTACAGTACTATAGTTCAGTTCAAGATATGTACAAAAATTAGAGGTTAATCACTACATGTTCAAAAGCTAAGAATGTTTACAAGCACTAAACTTTTTCAGTGCAATTCAGTTGAATACAACCCTATGATTTGTGTTTAAATCTGCACTAATATGCACAGATGTTATTGAAATGCATTTTTATTTATATTAGACTTTCAAGAGATAAGCTATGCCTAATTTTATTTTACATGCACTTTATTTTTTATTGTTTATTAAGAACAGTTTTCTACTTTAAGCACATTGCAGAAAGAAGTTTGTTTCTTTGCTCAGAAATGTGATGTTACAGAAGTTTGTATGAAAATAAATATTTAAAAAATGTCAACATTATCTTAAATCATTTGTGTCTTCACAACTTTAAATCAGTATCGAATCGAATCGCAACAGCAATAATCAAAATCGAATGGAATCGTGAGGTTCCTAACAATACCCAGCCCTATCCACTTGTTGTCTTGTGTTGAAGTTTTAATTGTTACACAATCGCTAATGTTTGGCTGTGATGTGCGTTATGGATCAGTTCGATGCTATGAAGCTCATCAGAAGTTGTCTTCTCTGTAAACAACCATCCTCCACTGAAAAGAGAGAAATACTGAGCTGAACAAGATGGCTGTTATTGTTAACCCATGGAGGCATGGCCACCATGGTCTGAACGTTCATGTCCTCCGCCGCCATTGCAAGAAAGTGCAAGCAGATTAAAACTCTAAAACAGCGCAGAAAATATACATCATTGTTCAAAACTTCTTGTGTTTGCTGATTAGCCTGGTAGAAATTCTACTGGAGAAATCAAAGTAAATAGGAATAAGCCCAGACTGTATGACATGAGATTTTAATCGAGCGGAATTGTGCAGGAAAGCAATCGCCAGGCTGCAGCACATATATATCGTATATGTGTTAGGCATAGTTAGTGCCTAACACTAACTATGCCTAACACATAGTGAGTTGTGTGTTTTGTGTGAAGTATAGAGACCACACCAAAACCAATGTATTTTTTCAAACATGCAAATTAAAATAATGTTAGAGGTTGAATGCAGGACTTGAGGAGACCTTTATTTTTTTAATTCTTCTGTCTAGAGATCTCGACCTACTTGGGAAACATTTGACACCCCAGTCCAGAGTATTCTGGCCTTAGGGTGAATAAAACACACAGAAACTGAAGTTTTGAGGATACACAAAAAAACAGCAACAACTTGCTTCACAATGATCTCAGTTTTAGACTGCATGATCAATGCAAAAGTTAGGTCTTTTTGTAGTTTTGCGCTACAAAAGTTAGATCTTTTTGTAGTTTTGCGCTACTCCATCATAACTGGGGTTCATGATGGAGTAGAGGACTAGATGGCTCACACGAGACTGAATTGGCCTGATACGCCCCTATTGCCTCTTTTCTCCTGTTTTATTCCTTTTTCTCTCTGTTTTAAATTTATAACCGTAGGAGAAGCGAGACAGCTTCAGGATGTATTCCTGATTATCAACACTCTGCTGGGTTTCTCTCCAACCATCTAATCTGGTAATTTAGCACAGGAGGAATAAATTAAAGAAAAAAGTACTCTGTGCCTCCAGGTTGGAAAAACATACTACATCTCATCAATCAAACCAAAATGACAGATTAACTCATTAAATGGCTTAAGGGGACTTTTAAGGCATTTTTCCATATCAGGAAGAGTATGCACCAATTTACAAATTAAATAAATCCAATGCTACAAATTTAAGGTAACATAGTCAAAGGGGTTTGATCAAAAAGTTTGGGTGTTTGTTGAGAATAATAATAGTTTAGAATATCACAGCCAGAGTCCCTACCTAAATCTAATAGATAATCCATGGAAGGAATTTTTTTTCAGCCTTATCAATAATTGCACTGTTCTCAGCAAATTTCACAATTTTCACAAGAAGATCTAAATATATCTCAGCTGGAGTAAGATCCCAGTGGTTTAAGATCCTAACAACTCCTCTAGCTCAGAAATACACCTGAGTTCAGACTCAAAGAATCTCATTTCTCTTTTATGCTTTGTACTAATGTTATTCAGTGCTAGAGTAGCTTCTGAATTGTTAACAGAACTATCAAAAAATTATCACTAGCCATAAAGCAGCACACTTTAACAGCAAAGCTGGACATATTCTGCAAGTGCATTTGATTTCTATAAATCTTTTTGTCTACATATTTCACATCACTGCATTCACAAAAAAAGAAAAACTGTGAATATGCAAAATTAATGAGGTCCAAGGCTTTGCCAAGGAGACTAAAGTTAGAAAATCTCTGACAGTTCAATATGTAGAGTAATTTTCTATTTTAGCAGAGAAACTACTATTAAAGAACTGGGGAAGTTTCACATGAAAGCAGATGCAAATCTCCTCCACGGAGTGTCTGCAGCAGTAGTTCAAGACTTGTCTCCTGCACCCAGGAGGGGTGTGCAAGGAGCAGATCTGAGTGGAAGACTGTGGGTAATAAGACAATTAAGGAGCAACTCACGTGATCTGCAGCTGCACCAATTCATGGAAACTTTGTCAAATCACGCTCCCTGCATGCTAATATATTGATATGCATTAAGCTCAGACGATGCAAACATACGTTTGTTCCAAAATGTAATTTTCTAAATAACTCAATTATCCTACATGTAGAGCCATAAATGTAATCTTTCCAAAGGTATCCTTGCATTAATTGATTTTTTTCCCCTGGCTTTTAAATACTACATTCAACATCAACTTCTATCTCAATTAAGGACTTTAGTTACATTCACAGTTGTTTTGCTCAATTGCAGCTCTCTCAATTCTTTAAAAGCATTAATATGTTTTTTTCCCCGTGTTAGTCATATTTTAGAACGATCAATATTGAAGCGTAATTACATCTATAAAGATGTGGAAGCTAGATTCAGCAACAAAGACAAAATGAAATAAAAGGAAAAAAAAACTTTGCCATGAAAATTACATTATAAACAAGCAGGTTTCTATCAAGAACTATGATCGAATGGCTGCATTTCATTGAAAAGCATTATGTGTTGTGCATTTTCTAAGAGGTGAAAGGGCACGGTCCTCTTTTCATACATGCAAATGTGCTACCCGTTGCTCTCAGTGAAATTGAAAGCACCTTTGATGAAATGAGGGAAAGCATGCCTGATGCTAAATTATTTATTTTTTTCACACTTCAATTCTTTCATTATTGAAAGTCTTGCAAATTTATGTAAAATGTAAATTATTTATTTAGTAGTTGCATCTAACAGTCCTCTGTCACATGGTCTAAATCATACATCTACGCTGACTGTAGTATTTTTGAGCATTTTTGATAACCTGTATCCCATGCTATACACTTTGATGCACACAGTTGGTATGTAGCTGATTTATTCTTGAAATTTGGTTAATAAATTTGTGAGGAAGTTAACAACAAAAATTTGTTCAGGTTTAACCAAAGTCAAGGCATAAATCTAGCTTCATTCTTTCCATTTTTACACAAACAATTTGTTTGTTACCCAAAACCTTGTGTCAAATCATCAGTATGTTTGTTTACAGGCATAATGTTGATACTTGTTTGCACAAGGCAGCTATTGGGCAACAAGTAATCCTACACACAGTTAACAGGTTCACAGTGCTTGAGCTTGGACGTTTAGAGATGCAAAGTCTCTGCCATGCCCAAAATGTCTGTAAATGCTCAGCAGAGACTGGAAAGAGTGTGTTTACCATCAATGTATATGAAAAAAGAAAGCTTTCATTCACAAGGTGACACTAAAAACAAAATAAAGACGACTGCAAACAAAAGCTGAAAAAGCACCATGAATGTTTGTTTGGAAAAGTTTTATCTCTTCAGAACTGCAAGGATTCACAAATTACATTAGAATACTGATGAGAAATTACTCAAAATAACTTTCTTTTAAATGGACAACTGTCAAAACCAGTGTCTCCTTGGTGTCCCAATTAAAACCATAAAATAGGCTTTCATTTAGTAGATAAACTAACTTAAAATGGTAAACCGCAAAGACAGAATCTCACAGCTTTATGGAAAAATATGAAAACTTACAAAAAATATATTTCTAACTAGATAAGCCAGACAAAAGCTTAATTTTGTCAGCACATCTTCCCAGTAATACCTGTTGACAGTCAATGAGGTGTTATTACAAAGTTATGTAAATGAACAGCCTTTAACGCCACCATGTAGTTGATCAGGGTTGGGGAATATTCTTTTGAAACTTTGGTGGCTCGTTTCTCCCTGATCTTATTTGCAGAGTGCCAACATTCAAATGATCATATTCTTTCACATTTTTTGTGGCGTTTCTATGTGTTTGAAATCATTAAAAAAGCTTCGTATCCACACTTGAATCTGTAAATAACTCAAAATGCCGAAGGGGAAACTTGTTCCTTTTTTTTGTCATTGCAAGTCACAAAGGCCTACCACATTTTTTCAGAATTTAAATTTTAAATGATTTTAAAATGCCTTCTGCTTTCATTTCACTGTTCTGCACTACTGCATGTCAAACAAGAATCCCCATTTTAGAACATTGAAGGCTGTGGTTGTAAACTAACAAAATGTGGAAAAGTTGAAATAGCAAGAATACTTTTTCAAGGCACTATATGCATAGACATCAATGAAAGATAATACCCATCTAATGACCTAACTTCACAGTGTTTCCATCTTGCAAGCAGGAGAAAAAAAAATGACTGCAAAGATACCATCAGATTTACAAAGTAGTTTATTTCCTCAAGCTGTGAGACTAATTAATTCATTTTTTACACTCTTAACACAAGATCTTAGCTTTTGAATCATGATAATTTATTCACTTGTGAATAAATTTTCAATTTTTGTCAGCTGTGCAATGGGAATAGATATGCAATTTTCTTATTTCTCTAAAGTCATTTCATCACAATATTTTCCTCTCATTTAGGATGGGTATCAAAGACCTAAAGGGAAATTTACCATACTCTAGAGTTCTGGGGTCCCAATTTATTCAGCAATAACCAGATTGAGAAGGGTAAACATTGGACATGTTCACTAACAGAGCTTTAATTTTTGTCTAATTAACACTCAACAGCACTAATGTATTTTGAAAATAACACATTTTTCCTTCACTTGCGTGATTGGAATTGCTCATACTTTCACTATAAAACATAGCTGTGAGTTCTACTACTGTTTTTCTTCCATTTGATGTCACCAAACGCTTAAGCTATTGATGATCACTGTCTTTTGGGGTTTTATTCCAATCATATTTCTTCCTCAGAGAAGAAAGTTACCAACTGTCCTTCCAATTTCTAATAGACAGTTCTCCAAAAACATTATATTATGATAGTCTATTTAAGATGGGTCAAATCATTGGCATCAAGCAGAGAAAACATCTAAGGAGATTGCAGTAACTTCTAACATCTATTACACAAACATAGGGATGTGGAATAGCCATGTGGCTTTCTTCAAAAGCCCCACGGCTTTTGAAGAAATGAGAAGCTACTCATTGTATCAGCTGGGGTTGAATAAGTTATTGCCAGCTGGAAGACAGTTGTCTATGCAACTGTCTATTTAGGAAAAAATGATTTTTTTTTTACATATTGGTTAAAACTGTCCATCAGGACAGTATTGAATGAGACAGATAATCTGTGGAAAAAAATCGAGCTCGTCTTTTCCCAGTTCTAGTGGTAATTCGAAACAATCGATCAGAGCCAGGAGGAAGGTTTTGTGCTGTCAATCAAGCTTGTATGTACGTTGCTCACAACCCTCTCGCCTCCCTCTTTGCTCTCTGCTACGCTACAGCTTCTTCTCAATCGCAGAGTCTGTCAGGAATGCTCAAGCTAGTTAGCATGGCCAATAATGATGGTGGATAAACTGTTTTTCTGAAACTGCAAGTTGTTCCTCTGCCATTAGCACATTGAGTGGTTCATACATGAGTGATTAACAGGGGTATACCTTCCTCTTACCTCTGATTACTTGTTTCTGATCGGGAGTGGTGTATTTCTGTAGATGGCAATAGTAGCACTGGGAAGGGGTGGAGGATTTTGATGTTTTCACAGACTGTCATATTATACCGTCACGACAGTGACAGTTTTAGTAAATATGTAAAAAAAAACAAACATGCTTTTTATCAAAGTTACATACTGCAGCTTTAAATTCAGGTGGCATCGTTTCTCTTGGCCAGAGAGTGTATAATGTGGTTGTTATATAAAATCAGGGTACACTCCATTGCTATGAGCATAGTTAAGTAAAATATTCGCATGAAAGAAAATAGTCTATATAAAACAAGCAAATCTCTTTAAGCTAAGAATGTTAAAGAAATTTCTTATTGAGGTTTATTCTGAGCAGGTGCACCAACACCTTTGCAAGCAATTCTAACAGCCATATTTTCCTTTTGCATCCTCCATGTGTTTGCTAGGCTTCTTTTGTTTTAAATTTAATTGCTGCTGGCAAACACTTTGCACAGACACATAATGGGTTACTTTTCCATCAGAGCTTTTGGCCTCTGTTGTCAGATAAGCTGTGATAATTTGCTCAGCTGCTCTATCTTAAGCACCATCAAAGCTTTCGATTCTACAAACATTGTTTGGTGGAGTGAACTTTATTTTCATTGCCAGAAATGTTGAACTTTCTGTAGAAAGGACGGTGCTTTCTGAAAAGCCTGCAAGATTCACCATCACAATTATCTTCTAGCAAAAACTGGGTAATTTAAATTAACATGAATCAAACAACATATTTTTTACAGACTGTTTTCAGAGAGAATGTTTTGTGGCATATATGGCACAGCACATACCATGATGCTCAAAAGTGTATGCCTGTTAAAATATCCGCTTTTAGTGATGTAAAAGAATGAGGCCATTGCAGATCTTTTAAAAAAATACTTTGTCCCTTAATGCCACAGATGTCCTGTTCAAGTTAACTTATAAATTAATAAATCTTCCCAGGCAAGCAAAGTGACAGAAATGTAAAGGTTGTTTAAGCATGGGGACACATCCTTTTTAATGTGTCCCCATGCTTAAACTTTGTTTAAATACTATTACATTTATTTTCAGTAAAATCAATTTATTTTTAGCAACTTTCACAAAAAAGATCTCAAAGTGCCTAACAAAGACAAAGCATGAAAATTAAAAAAATCTTAAGATGCAAAAACATCAAATTATAGAAATAAATATAAAGTATAACAAGATTTCATCATTACACATCTAATATCTATTACATGAAGTATAAACAAACAACATTGGACATTACCAAAAAAAAAACACTATCTAAATGGTGATGCCGCTGTCAGTTTTGCTGCTGTTTTTTTTTTTTTTGACATTATAGATATGAATATGAACAGCTTCAATTCAGTCTCTGCTAGTGAGAGGAGATTTTTCATAATCATAGTGTGTCCAAGCTTACATCCAATTTTGAAAGCCCGTGTACATGGTACTGACTCAAATATGAGTGCCTAGTGTTTACTACAATGACAAATCATTTGAACCGGTGTGCTTCATTGCTGTACTTTCCAAGACAGACTATAATGGAAAAGTGTAATACAACAGACTTTAAATCATTGTCACTATTTGTTAGAATGTTTAATTAATAATCTGTCCTATATTTTGCTGTCACAGAAATGAAAGAATAACATTGCTAACCCTCAAGCACAGACTCTTTAATTCGAGGGAGTCTGACCAAAAACCCAGTTTCCTGGAAATTTTCGTTTGAATCATCCCTGTTTGTTGCTGAATCTCATCTAAATCGTGTGTCACTTCTTCAGGTGGCTCCTGGCGAAATGCCCACTTTTGACCAATATGCTGATGTCAGATATGCCAGGGGTTTTTTGTGTGTTATTTAAAGGCAAGCCAAGAGGGAAGTATGTGTCATCAGTGCTGAATCCAGAATCGTTTGCTTCACACCAAACAACAAACCTGCCACCCCCTGTGGTGTATGTCGACCTGTTACAAAGCCACTTCTTCCCAGCTGAAGCACAGAGGACTTCAAGCGCTGTTTTATGCCAACAGCCATCAGACTTCAGTGTGTACAGAGCTTCCTGCCCCACTGGCCCTAGCCTCATCCAGCCAGAGTGTGCTGAAGCAGAATAATGGTAAATGCTCTTTCTGCTCTGAGCGATTCTGTAACTTTGCTTGCCTAAGTAATATATGTTTAATGTGTGTAGGTCAATGAATGTTAAATATCCTGCTACAGAATATGATTACATAATTCCTTCGGTACATGTCATTGTCAGAAAATGTATTCCATGACCGACCAATTAACACTACTGCTTATTTGTATGACTCCTTCAGAGGAAATCGGAAAAGTGAAAATGTGAATATCTGTGTATCACTTGTGTGATATTTCAACAGTTTTGCCCACAAATAGGCAAAACTATTGCCTACAGTTTACACACTTTCTGTATAATATCAAAAAATTTTCAACAGAATACGTAAATGACAAACATAAAGGTTTATATTAATCCTGTTTTTGATGGTGTGTTTGTAATGTATTTTACACTTCAGTCCATTTAATAATTTTGTTAAAGCATTTTGTTGTCTACTGTTACATTATTTTATCCACCCATCAGCTAACTATACGATGTTATAGACCAGGGGTTTTCAAAGTATGAAAGGGTGAGCCCCCTCCAAGGAGCACAATGCCTGCTGCCCCCCACCCCCCCACCCCCAATAATCAACCCACACACAAACAAATGCCACTACAAAACACCTTCTAATTGCTTTTATTTTAGAACCATCTCATCTTTTAAAATGACACTTTATCTGAATGAAATTTAACACATGAACATTTTAAAACATTTCCTCCCATTTTAATTATTTTATCAGAGCCTTTGTATGGCAAATACGCCCTTTTTTCATTTTTCTAATGATAAGAACAACCCCAAACTCATTTTTTTTTCATTTGTTTTTTTCTGTGTGCACAGCTCCTTCAGCTTCCTCTCAAAAAACTCCCGCGGCTTGGTCACTAAACTTGGGTGCTTTGTTTCAATGTGACGCCGGAGCTTACAGGGTCTCATGCTATCATTAGCCAGAACCTCCTTGCAGATTACACATTGCGGCCTTGGAGCATCATCGGGAGCAGTCCAGGAAAATCCAAACTTTAAGTAGTCGTGGTCATACTTCCTCTTTTTTCTACTTACGCCAGAGCTTGTCTCCCCTGCCTTTTTCTTTACTAAAAATTTGTCCATTCTTTCTCTCACATCAGTAGACAGCAAGCAGATAGCTTCTTTTCCGGTTTATTTTTTCCCTCGCACCGCGCCTCCCCTAAAGTGCTCTGGCGCCCCCTAGGGGAGGCGCGCCTCACACTTTGAAAACCGCCGTTATAGACCATACCCCATGATTGCAGTGTCATGCAGTGGTATGGTACATCTCTGCACCGGTCACTGGGTGAGTGACAGAGTAAATCCTGGTCTGGCTGTCTGTCCATCACTAGGCAGCATTATTTTATGTGGCAGATATTAAAGTTTCCTTATTCAATTTGTCTGTCAAGGTTAGAGACAAAAAACAAATGTACCTCACCCTTCAGTTCTCAAGATGAGCTAAATTTAATGACAAGGAAAATTGATATCTCCACGAAAAGCAACCATCTGCTAACAATAGGAAGTAAGCAATGAGGAGCACGATGAAAAATGTATCAACCTTTTGTGCCATCAGTCATATTTGCAGTCCTGTTCCCCAAGCGAATGCAATTCGGTCGTCTTGCAGACAGAATCTGTATGCTTCATGCAAAACTCATCCTGAGAATTCCCCTTTGTTTACTTATAGCTCAATTCTTACAGAGCCACTATTTACAATCGGTTAATAACTGCAGGCTGTAAGTGATGTGCATCGTTTAACACTCCTCATTTGATGCTTCCACGGTTCATTGCATGCATAAGATGAGTGCGATCTAAAATGTCAATGGCACTTGTAAATGCACTAAGCCCATCACACTGACAGATTTACTACATCTTTAACATTATCTCTTATGCTTAGAATGGTAGTGTGTATATATATATATATATATACTTATATATATACTGTGTATATATATATATATATATATATATATGACAGAGAAATATTCTGTATTGTTCTACAGTGAGGAGATTCTAGTGGAACAGCAGCAGAGTGACAGGCAGTCAAAGATGTAGGTTGGCATACGAAATACATTTTCCTACACACCTATTTAAACTCAGAAATGTTGTACTGTTGTATGCAATTGTGCATGCAGTTGGTGGTCACACACAATGTGAACAACATGCATGAACTCTGAGCAAGCCATTCTGACTCTGCATGTATTGTGCTTTTTCATGGGAAGTCTTCAGGAACGATATTAGGTTGCACGTCTCCTGTGTTTTGGAAGCAGTCTGACCACAGCACTCAATCACCGCAGCCCTGCTTTAAAATGCGGGAAAAAGAACCGTGAGGCATTAAAAAAAAGCTCTACAGGTTATGTTTGCTTGTGTAAAGCATGGTTAAATTACGTACTGCCATGGCGCCTGCAGACAGCTGGATTGATTAAAAGGGGAGCATATCTTCTACGCATGTGAAACGGATGAGTGGAAAACACGATCAAAATACTCTCAAATGTTGACACTTTTTAAAAATGGTCTGCACTTATAAATTAGTTAGTTGATTTAAGTTGAAAAGAAATTGCTTACGCACCCAGGGCCACAACATAAGCATTGCATTTAAAGGATTTCAGCCTCATTAAATGTGCAGTCTCCACTCGAGACTGTCTCTAAAGTATGCATGCAGCTTTTGGTGGGATTTAGCAGTTCATTAATTATGCAGTTCTCTGCATTATCCAATCTGCACATTCATTTATACATGAAGGTTCCTTATCATTGCCTCACATGTGGATAAATTTATGTTGACGTTCATATTACTGACACCATAAAGTTCTGGCAAACAACATAACTCCCTTGTGATGTCATTGTAAATTTAAAAAAGTGTAACACCTTTTATACCCACACTGAGTCTGCAACATGAGCAAAAAGATCTCTAATTTAGTTGAGCTTTATTAAGCTCCATGTGTTGGTATTTGACTACAGTTAATTTAATCTAAAATGTAAATACTACAAATTATAAGTCAATCTAACAAAGCATTTTGAAATACTGCAAGTTTATAAATAGAAATGATGGAACAAAAACAGAAAATCACGTGCTTAGGGAAGCTCTTTTTTTAAAAAAAAGGACTGGAAACACTTAAAAGTGCATATGAAAGTATTTTAGAACAAAAAAAGCAGAATCTTGATGCACCAATATTTGACATTTAACTTGTGTAATGGCTGAGTTATAGTCACGTTTTTTAACGTTGTGTTGTGAGCTGAGCAAGCAGTGTGGTGTGTATGCTTACATTGGTAAAGTATTCTTCAAAAATTAGTTCTCAGAAGGTTCATATAAATGTGTGAGTGAACCTACACTGCAACATTTAAAATTACAGAATCCTGTATTCTACAGAGGTGCAGTGTTTGAATGCTTTAAAAAATGTTGATTTCAGTCATTTGGACTTGGACTTGAAAGCAAAAAAACCCCCAAAAAACTACAAAATAATAGATAGTCAGATGTGAACATGGCATTAACAGTACAATAATGTATGAGCAGGTGTGATGGGGGCAAAGAGAGAAGGGTGAACCTTGAGTATGGCAACATAATAGAAGAAGTCATCATCATCCGTGGGGAGAAGAGAAATAGTGTTGGCTCCAATGCATTTATAGCAGCAGGCGCCCAGATATCAAAGCTCTGTCTTAGTAAAAGCAGGGTTGATTGGCGATGACATCAAAGAAACATATAGGGGTTTCAGTTTCTATGGTTAAATGACTCTATGTTTTACCTTGTTTTTGAAACAGAAACTTAGAGGAAAAAAAAATCCATGTTGCTGTTAATGATTGATGCGAAATAATAAAAAATATACACAGTCCATGTCATTACAATTAAAATGTAGACAATGGCAACTATGGCGTGTTGAGCCGTTATTTTATTCAGTAAAAAGAGGATGACTTCTCTTGCAAAACTGAATCACTTAACGTCTTCATTTAGCAAACAAGTAAAATGGGCCATCAAAATTAGTTTTCATTCATTTATTGTTGCTAGCATCAGAATTTGCTTCTTTGAACTTAATTATAAATCAAGTGTTTTGCACATTTTCCACAACAAAATGTTTTCCTGTTACGAGGATTATGATTGCGACCCATTGTCATACAACATAATGAAAATACATTTATTTGTTTTTTATTGGAGCCTACTCAAAATAGGCTCCAATGAAACACTTTATTACAAGTTTATGCTAGTCTTTGATCGGTCAGCAATTAGAAATATCCATAAAACCCCTTTAAATGTCAAGAAATGGGATATGTAGCTCATTAAGGTTGTGCATGTGATATATTTAAAAAAAATCCTCTTTGGCAAAGGTTCAATGTGTAGTTATCTTACCCACAGCAGCATCTATGTCAGTTTTAAACAACATGGCCATTCTCCTCTGACTTTACATCAGTAAGGTGTTTCAATCTGCAGAGCCATTCACTCTAAACTGTAGAGACACTGGTAGTGAGAACTCCAGTTGATGTGCTTCAAGCAACTGGTCAGGCACCCAAATCAGCAATCACAGTGAAAGTCAAATCAATTTTGTTCTTCCTCTGTCTGAGGTTTGATGTGAACTTTAACAGAAGCTCCCGTCTGGTATGCATGCAAGATATTTGCATGCTGGCTGATTGGAAAACTGCAATAATCCAGGCTTACAGGTTTTCTTTATGCAGTGTTTTGATACCTGTTTTTATTATATGGATCAAGACTAATGTTTAGAAATGCAAACAAATCTACAGATGCAAACAAAAGCAAATATTAACAAAGGTTTTTGTTGTTGCTCTTAGGGCCTCTTAAGGTTAATTAACTGATAAAAATTGAAGACGTTCTACTCGCTGTATACATAGAAACATTAAGTCACAAAGGATTTGCATCAAATCTTTGTTGCAGTGTCCAGCCTGCATGCAGTAGAGGTGAATTCATCATCTAAAACCGGTTTAATACAGACCATATCTATAAAGATTTTTCTTTTATTATTTATTCATAATCTCTGATTCAAGGTTGTATCTGTAATATTGTCCAGTGCACGAGCTGTAAATACAAGTTGGTGCTAGAGAAAATGAGGTGATGTGAGATGCCCTGATATACTGCACATTATTAAATATGAATCTATAACTCTTACAAAAAAGTTTTAATTTTACATTTTGTTATAATCTTATAAACTGTTTCTTAGCTGCACCATAGCTAAATAAATATTTATTCTGTGTCCAGCTTTGTCATACAATTGAGATTGCATGACTCAAAAGTCATGCAATGTTGAATAAATCTACAGAGTTGCGTAAATTATGAGTTGTTAGAATACCACTGTACTATTCCTCTTTTCTATAGTTATTTTTATAGAATGTGTAAAATTATTAATTTTGGTTTACTGATCATCTGTGCTTGTATACAAGCTTGAAATTATCCCTGTTATTTTGTTTATCAGCTCACATGAGCAGCTCTGCCTCTACTGAGCTACTACATCAAGTAGTAGATTTTCTACAAACTTTCTTTTTTATTTTCCAAACTTTAGTAAATATTTTTACAGCACAGTTTTGGAAAGAACAGGAAAAATAGTTTTTAAAATCTTATTAATGAAAATCTGTAGTGTGACATGTATTTTGTGCCCTGTATAATTTGATCTATACAAATAAACTCCAGTGCAGTTGAATGTCTTCAGAAGTTAACTAATTAGTAAGTATAGTCCAATACAGTCAGTGTACTTTGGTATCATCAAAAATATTTTATTGTCAAAACAGGCCTGCTGGTAGAAAAACTTATTAGCCTGATATTTAATTTACATTAAATATTTTTATTTTTTTTTTAAATCAAATCGTCCTTACAGTTGTGGCGAATAACCCCAACACACCCATCCAACATACAGTAACTAACCTGCCCCAGTAAAGTCTAAAGTGCTACTGCAGACAGAGGAAAATATGGAGCTTCATTCTGTCCCTCTGCTCTGGGTCGGACAGCCTTCCTCACTGTGACTTAAAGAAATAGTACTGCAACTGTCACCTAAGGAAGACGCGTCAACCTGCTGGTACCTGGGGCTGTCGCCTCTATCAAACTGCCCCAGGGTAGCTGCAGCTACTATCCAGCAGCTTGCCATCACCAGCTTGTGCTCGTGTGTGTGAATGACTGTAGTGTGACGCGCTTTCTGGACTTGATAAAGTGCTATATAAGTACAGGCTATTTAACATTTAACCATTTACCTAAAACTACAGCTGGTGCCGCTCATGTCGGTTTTCTCTGATCTAAAGACACTAACAAACTAAGCAGTTTATGTCAAAGATTTGTTGTGTATCTTTGCTGGTGTAAGTAATTACAAGGACAGGTCAGATAAGTAATGTTTGGAGAATGATAAATGATAATGCGATGCGTTGTTTAGTAACTTGCGTTAGATTGATTACTACCAGTCGCGTCCTCCCTGCTGCAACTGTGAACAGGACCTGTGGCTAGAGGTGAGCGGTCATGGATGAAATGAAAATACCGCTGTAGAACCTCAACTGATAAAGGGAGGTTGGGCCCAGGGCATTTGCAGTGCAAATCTAAACATGTTGCGCACTAAGAATCAGATCAATTTGGGCCATAGCATATATGGAAAGCCACAAGTGCCACAATTCAATAATTTAAAAAGTCTAAAAATTTATCATTTTAAATGTGAATTTTGTTATGAAACTTGAGGTGCATTCAACAAATTAACTATACCTATATAAATATGCATATTTATATATATTTATAAATATTTCATGTATATATTTTGCCTCATGGTTATGTGATACAGCACTTTATCAATTTATTTTATCTCCACATTTCAGGAGACTACAGTTTCTGTGTAGATTAACTAGAAGCAAAAAGAAAAAATATTTTTTTAAATGACAATTATATGTATGATATATACTGTACATTTGAAAACCAAAGTATAAAGCAGAAATGGGGGAGAATGGAAGAGGAATGGAGAATATTAATCAAGTTTTTAAATGTTAAATATGAATTAATTTTCGACTAGTCATAGAATGCCATGGGCTTAGATGAGCCACCCGTCCTTTTGTACAGGGGGGCAGGGGGGCTGAGCTTGTCCTGTCTTGTGTCTAAGCAAAGCAGCCTGGCTCAGGCATAGACTTTTAAATGTAAATATCATTGGGATGAAAGTGTTCATTGGCTCTACATTCCATAAAAATATATTCCTTATTTTGCTTCATCATTGTTCCATTATTTACACTGACACTACAGTGAACATAAAAGAACTATAAATACCAATGAGAAATGCACTATGGGGCATTTAATGGCTTACTTTACTGAATTGTATACAGTAGTTCTGCATTGTAACTATACAGTTATCAGTAAAAAGAAAAAAGGGTATTGTTTGAATAATGACTAGTTTAAGTGCCTCATGCACATCAATGTAGCCCTGCTTTGTTTTTCTCAGAGCTTTGCTCAACTCCGACTGTCTATAAGAATTTTTTATTGTTAATTTCCCATGTTCTTTTTTTTAATAATAAATAATGAGGAGTGAGGAGTAAATAATAAATTGAGTTAAAACTCAATTGATGTTTTTTAAATTTGGTTTACGGAAATGTCATTGGGAATTACTGGTTTTCTAAGAAACCATTTGTTTCTGGATCATGGTTTTATGTAAACATCTAAATGTGGACATTAATATGACAATATTTGAACAAACAAAGCTCATCAAGACTCTTACAAAGTTGTATGTTCTTACTCCTACAATCTATTATTGTAGGAAGAAAGAGAGAGAAAGTAAGAGGTGGGAGGCATTGCATGCACAACGTGAGGCAGCAATAGGTTTTGACAATAACACCTTCTTGTTTATTGCTTTATTATAGAGAACATGAAATTTCATGTTGAGGTTTTTCATTTCGTATATCATAGTTATTTGTTGATGGTCAACATCTCCCACTCTTTCTTGCTGAAAACATAATTAAAATGTATCCTTGGTTTATTATATAATTTATTTGATCCACACACAAGATGATCCTTTTTTTTCCATCCACTGCAATAGTCCACTGATGACAGAGTGTGGCTCAGGCTAGCTCAGAAACCAATTTCCCATTAGGAATATAGAAACTGTTGTCGATTTTAGAAAATAATTTAGCATTTTTTTTCTACTGAATAATTTTGGAAGAGTTATTTAAGGATGGCAAAAGATTTATTCTCTTTTACATTTAAACATTAAATTAGGGGTCAGCCTGTGCTTGACTATGCTGAGTTCAAGTGTCTTGTTTATGAGTAATATGGAAGCAGAGAAAAATGGCTGGAAAGATTGGACCCTCTTCTTTTGTACTGCAGATGCCCCTCTGTCCTGCTTGGTTGGTGAAAAAAAGTTGTTGACTTGCATTTCGGTCCATATTCAAACCCAAACGGTCATGAGATGTAGTTTACTACAGTATATTTATTTTATTCTAGAAATGTATTTATCCTGATGTCCTTAAAATGAGGGAAAAGTTTTTCTTTAATTTTTTTTTGGACTAATAACACTTATTGGTTTCTGAATATTATTTGATACAACCCAGAACAGGGATTAGAACTTGGAACCCAGAAAAACTACCTTAGCAACTACTTTTTAGACTCCTATTCTCCCAACCCAGAAAAGGAATTAGACCAGAGGATACTTACTTATACTTATCTACCAGCCCTGAATAGGAGTATCTAGAGAATACTCAATTATACTTATCTAGCAACCTAGAAGTCCAGAAAATACTTACTACCTTACACTTATTTAGCAACCCAGAACAGGGATTAGAACTTGGAATCCAGAAAAACTACATTAGCAACTGCTTTTTAGACTCATATTCTTCCAAACCAGAAAAGGAATTACACCAGAGGATACTTACTTATACTTATCTACCAACCCTGAATAGGAGCATCTAGCTTATTTACTTTGAATTAAAGTAAATAAGCTTTTCCTTCTTTTACTCTTTCCTTTGGTTTGTTAATTTGTTTGTTTTTCCTTTTAATTCCTGTAAAGCACTTTGTATTGCCTTGTTGCTGAAAATGTGGTATATAAATAAAATTACCTTTACCTTTACCTTACCTTAATGGCTGAGCAAGAAAAAGGAAGAAAAAAAAAATTAATGTGGAAAATGTGTATGTCACTGCATTAAAAGCTATAGTTCCATCTTCTGAATAATTTAGTCATTCAGTTTTCAGTGAAGGGTTGCATTCAAAAACTGCTCAGTATGGGGGGAGTCTCATATTGTGTGAGATGTTGAGAGCACTAAATACAAGTTACAGCTGGAGACTTATAGAAAGCTCTGCAAGAGGATTTTGCTATACAATGTCTTTAGAATAAAATTCAAGAAGTGGATGACAATCTAATAGCCTTAAAATAGAATGGCTTGGTGGTTTTACTGGAAAAAATATAAACTTTTTTGGAGTGGACCAGGAGGGAGTCCTGACTTGAATTTAATAATCTCTGGAGGGAGTAAACGAATAAAGTGATAGCAACCGGACCTTCCAACCTCAAACCTGGAGCATATTACCAAAGATAAATTGCAAAAATATCAGCGGAAATATGCAAAAGCTAGTCATTTGTAGGAATCATTTGATTGGTGGTAGGCCAATAAATACTTTTTTTCACCCATTATTTAAAAAGATTTATCGAATGAAATTTATTTAATGAAATGCAAATGGCTAAAACAGATAGCTAAAGGAGGCCTACTAAACATTTTGAGTGCTGTCAAACTGTTGTGAGGAAAAATTTAACTATGGCAAGAAAAACACAGCTAGTCCATGGCTTGGCAATTCTGGTCACAGTCTGGAGCAAAAATTAAAACTAAATGAATTCTGCCAGGATATTGTTATTTCTTATAGGGTGATGTGGCTCTGTGGTGAATTACGGGTCAACATTTGATAGGCCTTCTTCCTCCTTATTGCAAAGGTAACCCTCTATTTTTTTGCTTAGTGAATTGTACTTGAAGCTAGTGCCTTAGCTAGTCATCTTTTATTTTTATCCATGTTTGTTTTATTAGTATTCAGAGACTTAAAGTTTAGTTAGAATTCATAAGTTCAAAGACTAAAGAGCTTAAGTATAAAGAAAACACGTTAGAAGTGAAATCAACATAAAACTCCATTCAGTCAGATGCTGTTTTCACATCATCCTATATGTTCCACCCAAGACAGGCCTCTCCTACATCCCATGCAATTATCTTGTCAGTTGTCTTGTTGCCTTTTTCGTTCAACTGTCAGGAATCTATATTACTGCCACACAGCAGATTTTAAATTTGACAGCAGCTCAGTATTAGTTTCACCTCAGTCTGTGCTATCTCCTGCAGGTTTGCTCTGCCGAGCTCACAGCAAACATGTTGACCAAGGCTGGAGAATTGTAGCATGTCAGTCTAACACAATAACTCGGCCTCATCGGTTAAAAAGACAGATAAATTAAAGAACAAACTCAAACCAATAATTTTGGATTGCATCCGATCAGCAACAACTAAGGTTCTTAGATTGGTAAATCTAACAAAATTAACACTTTCTTTATCTGAGTGTAAGGAGTAATTTGTCTTAAATGTGATGCCGATAACATAGTAAGTCTCTTGGGGAGAGGCAGCACAGGCCTGAAGCTTTTCTCTGACTAGAACATGAGGATACAAGAGGAACACTTTGTGAACTAACAAGGACAGCAATACCTGAGTGCTCAGGTGGTTTTCATTTCTGAATGGTATTGACAGTAGTTATTCTCTGAATCAAAGGCTTTCAGCACAGAGTTTTACAATGCGCCATTATGAATAGATAACATACTGACAAAGGCTTCAATATCTCTCCGGAGATGAAATCTGCTTTCAGATGAACACCATATTTTCCTATAGCCACTTTTTGGGTCCATACAGTTCTCACTCTCTGGATAAAAGTGCTGTGTTTTTGCTGAGGAGACATGAACCTCCCCCATTACAGATAAACTAGATCAGAAGAAAGGTAGTTGTCATTGTTTTCAAAAAGAGTTTGTTACTCTTCTTTTTTGACCATATCACATATGCTATTTTGTTTGTTGATGCAAATCACCAATAATTTTTGCATTAAAAGTTATATGCAGCTACAATGATTCCTGCATTCAGTAGAACCTTCACATAGTCGGAAACTGCAAAACAGCAGATTGCCAAAGTCTCAGAGAACTAATATATTGATTCTGGAGGCTTGAACCTAATATTTTCACACTTTTTGTGCACATGAGCATAAAAAAAATACATGAAGATCTGTCTAGTTTTAGGAAGTGTTAAAAAAGTGCAGAGTAGGAGGAAAAAAGGCAGAGTTCCAAAAATGTGAAACTTGACAGAAGACTTCTTTTCAAGACCAATACTTTTATTTTATTTTTTCACTTTGCATAGAACGTTTGTTTTCCCATGCTGTTTCCTTTCACTTGCAGCTAATTTTGCTATAGGCAATATAAGGCTAGCAGACATATACCATAGCTGCTTTGATAAAAGTCTGTCTAAAAAGTCAGTCTAAGACTTTTTAGACACCATTTTACCATTTTTCTTTACTTGGATGACACCACCGTCTCCACTGATGTTCCAACTCTCACATTTTAAAACTATTATGTTTCTACTGAAGATGCTCAAGAGTTGTAACAGTATTGTATAAATGCAGGGGTAGTTGGTTGGTTGGCTAGATGGATGGATGGATGATGAATGCTTTAAGATGTTTTTCACTTTGCTGTTTTATTGATTCCAAATTTACCTTCCTACTTTTGAGTGCATAGAATCTAAATGGCCATATTTTAAAACTGGGGAGGCTTTTATCACCCAGTTTGATATAACATTTTGTTTAATGTCAAAGTGAACGTGAAAAAGTGTAATAAGCATTTCACTTCTGAGTTATGTCAAATGTCGGCACCATCTCAAACTGTAAATGGGACTAAGTTGCAATTGCACTGCAGTGTTTAGAATTCATGTTTTCATTTGACATATTTCTGTGAAAGCCCAGTATGCAGAGCTTACATAAGACGCAAGAGCCAGCATCTATTCACAAGTCCTTCTAGCAAGTATTGAGTGTTTTAGATGTTGTAAGGGAAGAAAAGGAAGGCTAAGGTGTTTTGTGCAGATCAAAAATATGCAGTTATGAAGAATAACTCTGAATAATAAAAATGTTTCACTTTTTTCTATAAAGGGATCAGTGTACAAACAGCCGTAAGTGACAGATATATTCTGTATATAATGACTCACATCCTATTTTTCTTTTGTGTTAGGCTCTTTTTGTTTATCTTGAGCTCTTTCACTGACGATTGGCGTGATACTGAAGGCCAACAAAGAACAACTATCCTTGGTGTCGGAGGCAGGCAGAGCTGAATTGGAAACCATGGAAACACAGCGCTTGCCTCTCTAATCCCTCGGCCCTGCCAGGCAGTAGACAAATACCTGCGCATGCCCCATCCTATTCAACACCTGGATGAAAGAAAAGCCTTCCCAGGCTAAACAATATGAAAATACACCAGAGAGGAAGTGTTTTTCGATAAGACTGTATCTACATATCGCAGATAACAGCTCTAGCTTTTGTTTCTGGTCGTTCTACAAAAAAATTAAATGGAATAAAAAATGCATCCACAGTTTAGGAACACATTAATTTTCAAAACAAATATAATAATAAAAAAATGAAAGCATTCAGCAGCTTTCTTTTTAAATATTTAAAAAGAAGATCCTGGACCATGTACCATAATTAATTAGATGTTAATTCAATAGTATGATCACCGGAAATCAAATTAAAGAGAAAAAGACATCTTTTCCCCCCTTCCAGTATGCTACCTACTGCAGGGTGAGTGCTTTCACTGCTATGTTTTTCTGTTATTGTCAATTTTACATTTCAAGTTGCTCCATTCTCCTCAAGAAGCATATGAAATACATCAAATATTGTTTCATTAATTTGTATAAGTAAACACCTGTTTTCACTTGAAGCAACATTTTTTGTTGGCATGTTCTACCCATCATCAACGGGCACTGGGGAGGCAGCTCAGCAATAAACCAAACCAGAGTTATTTAAGTATCTTCTCTTATAAAACTAAAACAGCTAATAACTGACAAGACTGGGTAAAACACTAATAAATGTTTTATCCAGTCCGGTCACAATTGACTTTGATATTGCTCTGTGATCAGTGGACCTGAGACTCATTTTAATATCAAAGAAACTACAGATGTCTGCATGAGTTGATGGTCTTAAACTTTTTTAAATTTTATTATTCAGAATGGATAGTGGATAATGTGATGGACTGTGTAATTATGCTTGTTTAATAATTACAGCAAAAATAGTTCTGTTAAAAATCTAATTAAAATTCAAATGGAAAAAAGGTGAGACGCATTACATTACTTTACATTGTCTTTGTGACCCCCTGTGTCCCTAAACCATCCATTCATAGAAAATGATTATCACAACAACATAACTAAATGTGGCATTTATAATTACAAAACTACTTAAAAGGGGGTGTGAGAAGAGAAAAAACAATTTAATTCACTGTTTTAATGAGTTTGTATCTCACCTAATTGTCTCTTTCCCTGTCAAACATTCATATAGTCTACATAATGTTATAAAGGACTTAAAATTTTAAAATCATGCAACATGCAGAAGACAGATGTCAGCCATTTGAAATCATATGTTGCTGGTCCTGCTCACTATTACATTAACAACAAATAAAATGGTAGCTTCACACCAAAAGGAAATGTGCTTACACAAATCCAATCCATTATAACAGGAAATTGTGAACCTTTAACGAGCCTGTCTGAACACTGGCTAACATTGTCAGAATTGTACGTGGCACGTATTCTCTTACAATCTGAGACAATCTCAGAAAACAGTGTGAGCCATCTGCTGTCAGACCTAGTATGCAACTTGTAGCATCTGCTGCCAAAAACCTCTTCATGGATGACCTGAAGCTTAACCTCTGCTTGGCCATGACCCTTCCACTGCCACGCAGGACCAAACTGCAAGCACCTACATGTGCACACAGTCAACTCAGTGCATGATCTTTCTCAAATTGGTTTCAGTTTGTCTCTCTGGCAACAGTGGCGTGTGTGAGTTAGTTTATTTACTTAGTTTAGTTTTTTTAATTGAAAATAACATCAAAACAACACAGTGGTGTAGATTCTCTATCAACCAGGACACAGCAATCTGTCAAGAAAATCCGAGCTCATCCCACTTCCCCATGCTGGAGATTTTAGTTTAACAGTAATAATAAATAAAGTTATCTTTAAAATGAATCACTCAAGTGACATCAAGGCCCAACAGTAGACTTAATTGTCAATAAAATAAATCTGGTTGTGTGTGTTGTTTTTGTCTCAGGCAAACTTTGCTTTAATTCTACTTTTTTCTATCTAATCATAAGAAATCATAGTCAGTCAGAGAGAGTCATTAAACAGGAAAAGCAGGTTTCCTGGAAAAAGAGGAAGTAAGTTTCCAGCCTGCAGATTTATAAAAATAGCTGAGACTATTCCTTATTTTAAAGCATGAAAGTTTAAAGAATGAAATCTAAACATTTTGAGTAATTTGATAAGATTCAAAGTAAAATACTTATATTAATAATGGTTTACTTGTAATAATATTTACACGTACATTTGTGAGAACACTTACAAGAAAAACAAGTAACTGTAACTTTGGTATCAAATAATTAGAATCATGGATTATTCTTGGTTTCATTTTAGAAAACATCTGTAAAAACTCACATTAGGATTATAATAAGAGTAATTAATAAGTTATAAAATTATAAATGAATGATAAATCAGAGAAGCTAAAGAAAATAAATGTGATAAATGTGATTTTGACATTGAACTTGAAATGGTTTAACTGCAATTAAACATCACTGATATGTTGGAGGTAGATGGTAGGTGAAAGGTGAAACGTTTCAGAGAAAATGTCGTGCAGGCAATGGACACAGGAGGTTGAGCAACCCTGAGACATTAGCACAGACATCAGGACATAATGTCGGGACATATGAGGTTGAGCAACCCTGAGACATTAGCACAGACATCAGGAAATGTCTGTAAGACAGTGATGGATATGAGATCATCTGTCTAAGCAGACAGCAAACGCACCAGGGGGGTGGATAAACCCTATAAAAGGTGGGTGCAAAAGAGGAACCTTTGGTTGGATCCTCCGGGCAGCTTCGAGCCAAGATCGAGATGGACAAAGAACTCTGCAGCTGAAGAAGAGCCGGGGCCACAGAGCCGAAGACTGTCCTGCTCATGGAGACCAACCGGTCAGGCCCGCAACATGTGGCTTCGAATCGCACTTCTCTCATCGGCTGGGTTCAGACCCCAAAGACAAAGATGAAGACAAAGGCAAAGACAAAGAAGAAGAACTGGTGCCTTTTTTCCTGCCAGCACCAAGTCCTGTGTGACCTCACCATCCATGCGGAGAAGAAGCTCATCAGACCTACAGAGATCCCTGCCTTCGCTGATCAACATCTTCCTCCTGCTGCAACACCTTCTTCATCATCAAGCCAGGTCTGGGGTTCGAAACGCCAAACTCCGTCCGTCTCTCTCAAAGGTTCCCTTTTTTAGTTCTCAGTGTCAGCAGTAGGGAAAGATAGACTAGATGATTGATTTTACTTATTTGATTATTTCTGCTACTGAATTAAGCTGTACTGACCCTTGCAAAAATGCCTTACTAATAAAATATTTAGCATAAAGAAAATCTAAAAGATGTTGTGGACATTCAGTTAATGAGTCACCTTAAAGTTCTTTGATGGTTGTAAAATAGCTATGATGTTTGATTCTGGAGAGGAAGAAGTGTAAAATGTTTTTAAGTTGCTGGTAGCCCAAATGTAAAAAACGTCATCCTTGGGACTCGCCCGAGTCACTAAAACCTACCTGGTTCAATAACAAATGCAAGTTGTAAAATAGAGAACGAGCGACCGTTAACAGGTGTGCTCTGTGAAACTAGTTGGCTGTAGGCTGCTCAGTCTGGCTAATTCACAGGGGGAAGAAGGGTGGGACACCTGGATGTAGGCCGTCAAAAATCAGGTGAATCGTTTCTCGAAACCAGCTTAAACAGAGTTTACTTCAGTTCTGGACAGGGTAAATCCCAGCAGATTTAGGAAACTCAATTAACCCGTTAGAAGGAGAGCTGGTAGCACATCTCCCCTCTCAGAAGAGGAAGCAGAGAGTGAGAGAGTAGAGACAGAAAGGAGGGGGGGGTGTTGCGCAACAACAAATCCTATGTGCTTAAATTAAATGCAACTGGACTTTGTGTTGTAGCCTTATGTATTCTGGATGAGAGAAGAGGGAACCTCAAAGCAACTCTGACTTGAACCAACCTTTAATTTTCCGCTTTCATTTTTGACATCAAATACAAATGCAGCGGCTGATCAATTGCATTTTTTGTTTCAACTAAACAAAACTAAGAAAATCATCCAAATGTGAGTGGATTATGTATTCAGCTGCTACTTACTACTATGTACAGTTTTCTTTTAGAATAATGCTCAATGTTTACTATTTCTTGCACTTCAAACAGGTCAAATTTTCAAAATAAGCAATTTAAAATCTGGCTTATTGTGTCTTTGCCACAATTTCAAGTTGGGGATTTTGTTACTAGGTTGCAATGTTGCAGAATACAACGTAGAACTGAAATACCCTTTGAACGCAGACATACAACATGTGGACCATCTGTAGCCGTGAGCGTGGACTACTCAAAGGAGCACCACGTGTACCTCTGTGTCTTTTTCCAAGTAGTCCTACCAACCAGACACTGGGAGTTGCATCATGTTGTAGTTGGATATCTGGAAGGTCTTGGAGAGACATTTTCTGGTGTTCACTATTTCTGTTGTTTTTAATGTGACTTGGGGGATTTAGTAGCTGTGCTCATTTTCAGTGTCTTTGACACAATAAGCCAGATTTCCTGTAGCCACTTTTGGGGTCCATATATGTCAATATCTGTCACTTTACAGCTAGTCCCGTAAAGGAAAGGTGACAAAAAGTGTACTAAAAAAAAATCTGATCGACATTATGCAATGTTTAGGATTTTTTTTAATATGGCGACACAGAAAATAAAAACTCATTTGGCTTTCATTTTAACAAAGATTTATAGCTGTTGCGAGTTGGACAGACATTATTTACAGCATTTTGCCTGAAATGCTGACTCCGCCACAAGAGAAGCAATAGAAGATGCTCCAAACATCCAGTATGCGCCAGAGTTTTCAGATGCCAGGAAGGGCCTGAAAACCAAAAATGAAACAGTTGAAATTTTCAAGAATGGAAGTTTGCACACTCGGGTTTTGATCCTGGTGCACCAGAAGGAGACGGCAGAGGTGCAGAAGCTTTTTGTTTGCCAGTATGGTCACAAGATGGTTTACAAGGGAAGCACATTCTCCCGTAATGGAATGAATAAAATGATTTATTTAGTGTGTTCTTCCAGGATATTTGATATGCTTGGCTACGTTTAGCCCATAGCCTCATCATAATGAAACGGCAAGCAGTCAGAGTTGCAGAGGCATCTTACTGGAAGACGAGAGAAAAACTGTGCCTGAGGCTCTGTTAAATGATGCTCCTCGTCCACAGTCACACCCTCATTTCTCTTCTTGTCAATACAATGCTCGGTGGCAGAGAAGGGTGAAATATATCAAAATATATCTCTGTACAAATGACTGTCCTTAAAACAAATGTAACTAAAAGTGCTGAATATGCTTCATATCAGATCATATCTACACAGTACAAAGTAATTTCAGAATTTGTGTTATACACTATTTCATCAGATTCCTTATTTGTATTTATCATTACTTATTCCAAAATTATTTAAGAAAAAATATATAAATAATGAGGAAAAAATGCTGGAAAAGTAACTTATTTTTTATGCCAGCCATGTCAATACCATGTAATTCTTTTTTGCTCCTTTAGGATCCTACAAAAGGTACGTTTTTTTAATTTGTTATTTAAAGGTGGACAGAATTATATCTGAAGATGATTCCTTTTCCCTCGACTCTTCTTGATAATACAGACAATTCAAGGAACAATTTTCAAACCACTCAAAAGAAATAGAAAAGCTATAAGGGACTTCTTTAGTTTGTTTTTATGTTAGTCTACTCTTTTAAGTATCCATACCAGCTTGGAAAAGCATACCGCTTTCTATAAGTGCCTCTTTGACACACTCATTTTAACTTCAAATATAATCCTTATAGACCAAATTTATAGGTGTTTATCTCAAAATACAATACAGCTGTAACTTTAATTAAAGCTGCATGCAGCCAAGAAAACCCTCACACCTCAGCCATTCAATCCAATTCAGATCAATTCTGCATGTCAACACGAGGCAGTACAATCAATGAGCATTCAGCTAGGCTCAGTTCAGCTCTGGTGAGAAACATTCAAAATTTTGCAGAAATCTAACCTTCTTGGAGGAAGTACTTGCCACCTTCTGTTTTCTAGTGAAGGGTTAATGAAGACTTCTTTTAGTATTTAGAATATTTCACTTAAATTATCTATTTTTTTAAAAAGTTTAAAGTTTGAAAGTTCTACAGTGCTGTAGAGTGTCATGTGCCACAGAAGCCTGTGAGTTTGTTCCCAGTGAGCGGTGCTAATTAGATTTCATCAATATGCCATAGAAATCATGTTGATTGGATTAGGTCAAGAGAGTCAAATATGAGCCTTCCAAAGTAAAAGATTAGACTTCCTGTTTACAGGGGGTTGAGTTTAGGTCATGTCAGCCAATGACGATGCAAATGTCTTGAATGGCGACATTCACAAGGTTACAAGGTTTTATTTATTTATTAGACTGCATAAAGAAAAGTGTCATGAAAATGAAAGTGAAATGAAGTTAATTGCCACACAGCATCAACACGTTTGATCACACCTTATTTACATCCTCATCATTATTGTGATTTGATGAGGATGTAAAATGACATAGCATTTTCGCTATGCTGGTCATTTTAATATGTCATCTATTATTAATAATAATTATTACCCTGTGTGCACTTTTACAAGTCCTTTTTATTTATTTATTTTTTATGGTTTTTGGAAACTAACAGGCTGACATGACACCCCCATTGCATCTCTCGTTAGATCAACACACTCCTCCAGCACTATCAGCAGCTGGAGGATGGTGCTCCTCCAGCTGCAACATTATACCTATTGGGGAAAACATACACTACATTTGCTTTGCATTGTCCCCACATAATGACGATGATATAGTATAGTCTGACTAAATATTAGATGCTTGATTGAGATGGGTTATTCCTATGTTGTTGTACAGTGTTTTAAAATCTTGTTCAGCATGCCCCTTTTTAACTTTAAGCCCCTGCCCTCCAGACGGCTCTGCCCTCTCAGCTGGTGAGAAACCATTGCTTCCTGGAGGCGTGAACTTTTAAATTCTAAACTAGCATCATTTATTTTTCTATTGTGGTACAAATATCACAAATAAAAAATGTATTTTTTATTATAAAATACATTTATAATAAAAAATGCATTTTTTATTATTATTTATAAAGTGGGAAACATTACAAGATACATTAAATAAATATCGGAGCTAGCTTTCTAGTTAAAAGCAGAATACTGCTTTTACAAATTTTAATTGCCCCTCTATTTCGATCTAATTTAATGCTACTGAACATATGACGGCAAGCTTTAAAACTGGTTGAGGCAGCAGATGGCCTTTTCCACACTAAGCTGGATTTTTGCAAAATGGAGATTTTTTTTACCCCATTGTTTTAATCTCCAGTCCACACAGAGACCGTTTGTTGGGCGGTGTTCACAAAGGCATTTTTAAAGAATATGTTTGTTCGTGGAACGCTGGACCAGCTCTACACCCTCGGCAGGGTCCTGGAGGGTGCATGGGAGTTCGCCCAACCAGTCTACATGTGTTTTGTGGACCTGGAGAAGGCGTTCGACCGTGTCCCTCGGGGAGCCCTGTGGGGGGTTCTCCGGGAGTATGGGGTACCGGGCCCTTTGATACGGGCTGTCAGGTCCCTGTATGACCGGTGTCAGAGTCTGGTCCGCATTGCCGGCAGTAAGTCGGGCTCGTTTCCGGTGAGAGTTGGACTCCGCCAGGGCTGCCCTTTGTCACCGATTCTGTTCATCACTTTCATGGACAGAATTTCTAGGCGCAGCCAAGGTGTTGAGGGGATCCGATTTGGTGGCCTTAGGATCTCATCTCTACTTTTTGCAGACGATGTGGTCCTTTTGGCTTCATCAGATCGTGATCTGCAGCTCTCGCTGGAGCGGTTCGCAGCCGAGTGTGACGCGGCCGGGATGAGGATCAGTGCCTCCAAATCCGAGGCCATGGTCTTGAGCCGGAAAAGGGTAGAGTGCCTTCTCCGGGTCAGGGGGGGTGTCCTGCCCCAAGTGGAGGAGTTTAAGTATCTCGGGATCTTGTTCACGAATGGGGGAAGAAGGGAGCGGGAGATCGACAGGCGGATTGGCGCAGCGTCTGCTGTCAAGCGGGCGCTGTACCGGTCCGTCGTGGTGAAGAGAGAGCTGAGCCAAAAAGCGAAGCTCTCGATTTACCGGTCGATCTACGTTCCCACCCTCATCTATGGTCATGAGCTTTGGGTCATGACCGAAAGAACGAGATCGCGGATACAAGCGGCCGAAATGGGTTTTCTCCGTAGGGTGGCTGGGCTCTCCCTTAGAGATAGGGTGAGAAGCTCAGTCATCCGGGAGGGACTCAGAGTAGAGCCGCTGCTCCTTCACATCGAGAGGAGCCAGTTGAGGTGGCTCGGGCATCTGGTCAGGATGCCTCCTAGACGCCTCCCTGGTGAGGTGTTCCGGGCACGTCCCACCGGGAGGAGGCCCCGGGGAAGACCCAGGACACGCTGGAGGGACTATGTCTCTCGGCTGGCCTGGGAACGCCTCGGGATTCCCCCGGAGGAGCTAGAAGAAGTGGCTGGGGAGAGGGAAGTCTGGGCCTCCCTTCTGAAGCTGCTACCCCCGCGACTCGACCTCGGATAAGCGGAAGAAGATGGATGGATGGATGGATGGATGGATGTTTGTGGTGGGGTTTAGACTGGATTATCACAGGTTATTGAAGACAATGACTAAGAGACCCTTTTGCACATGCTCACTTTTTCTGTGCTAAAACCTACCAAAATAGTAAAGCCATTTATTCTTTACTATCACTCTCACTCTGTTTTTTTTTAACTTCTAATGTAAGATGAAAACGTGAATGACTGTAATGTTTTCCCAAAGCAAAAGTGTTAAATTTCTGTTCTTTCTTTAAGCATGTTTGACCACTGAGGCTTGCTCATTGACTGAAAAAAGGGGCTGAATTGTTTCACTTGCAATCCCAGCTCACTTGATCAGCTGTATAGGGAAAGATTGCAGTTGGTACTGTTGCCTGTAGAAACTGTAAGATGTCACGCCTGTTTATATTAAATATACACATCTAAAAGAAAAGTCTGAATGTTGAAACCATTCATGAAGAAGATTATGGTAATTTCTATCTTTTCTAAGTAAATAATGTTCGATCTGCAAAGTACAGTGTATTTTCATGATTAGCTGAAAAACATCCCTGAGAGTAAGTCAGAAAAATCCAATTTCCAGCAGTATGATAGGAAAATCTTGCTCACATTAATTCTCTTATGCTGCAGTGCCTCACCAGCCTGAGTAGAAATGGTGCCTCAAGGTTCATAACAAAAAAATTTGAAAAAAGAAATGCTTTTTCTGACCTCTAAATCCCTCTTGTGTTTAGCCCTGGCCAACATCACTGACCTTGTCTTGACACCAGCACCACAGGAAAAAGCACTCATTCGGTTCAAGGTCAAAGCCAAGAAATATTGGCAGCACTTGCAATGTCGACACACTGGGTTTTTAGATGATCAACCGGTAACCTCAGGCTGTCACATGTTTCAGTTTCCCTGTTTAGTTACATCTCTCACTCAGTCTTTTTTTCCACATACTAAAAAAATATTCATTTTCTGGAAGTGAACTGAGACAATCTACATTTAATTTATTTAAAAAGCAATAATTTTAAAGATCTCTCTTGGGTAATTATTTATATACATGTTTGAACATGTGATGGTCTGATTATTACATTGCTCTGCTCTGGAACAGTTCTGTTTTTTTTTCTTTATGGTGAAAATTTGTATTCAAGACAAATTATATAAGGCAAATTTAAATGTGAAGTTCAAGTTGTTTATTTAGTGTTGTATGTTAAGATAAAGACATTGCATATATATATTCTAACATTGGCTTGATTAGTCAAAGGTGACCAGGGAATGTTCTTTTCCATATATGTTTCATATCTCTGAAAGACATTTATTTTATTGATGAAAATTTTTTTATATTTTTAATATCTTAAATCTTATACTAAAGCATATATTAGAATAGTCTCTGGAGCAGTTTGTTTTCCTCATATTGTGTATTCCTCACAATGGATAGAGAAATTCTGTTGGTTTTGTGTTTCAGAGTGCTCACCTTCATCCACTTATTAAATATTAACCAGCACAAACAACATTTCTGCTTGCATTTCCTGTGAATTTCCTCCAGTTTCATCTGAATCTTTTTTTGCAATCTGGATAGCATAAATATAATGTTGGACTCCAAGATCTGCCGCTTGTTATCTGCTTGGTCCATTTTTTATGTCACAGAAGTAATTAAGCCAAAAATAGTATGTGAAATATTCTGTCTTTTAGTGTAAGTGCTTTACAAAACATTTAAAAGCTTTTGGGTTTTTTGGTTTGATTAACAAATTGACAGAGCAATGTTAAATACATGACATTTTTTTTCTGTCCACTTGTTAGTTTTCTCTTCCTTCCCCTGTATTTGCATACTGCCTTGTTCTCCTAATAAAACTGGGATGAGCTGTACCTGCTTGTCCTCAGGGATCCTTCTGGCAATGCCTCATCAATAACTTGGCTTACTGGCAGTCTCTGCCTGCTGACTTAAATTCTTAATGAGCACGGCACATCACTAATGATGGTGTAAAGTCAATGTGGTGTTGCATATCACCTGTATCAGCAGATTTAACTAACTATACTTCAATATACTGTGTAGCAATTAAAAAGTATATAAAAGAAGTAAATTATTCATGGAAAGAAAGACACTAATCAAGTGCAATGTGCAATATAGCCTAATGTTAACTAAATGTTTGCTTGTTTTTTTTCTGCATCATCAGTGTTGTCACTATGATTATGGCCGTTCTGCGGTCAATGTCCACATGAATTGGCAAGAGGCAGTATTATACTGAAATATTTAAGAGATTACATTGGAGTTCTTGCAGTAATGCATAATGAATAGATTATTTTCCAAGGTGATTATTTGGGATGCTAATATAGACTGTAATCAAGTTTACATCTCAAATCATAACGAGTTAAGGTGATTATCGCCTCAAAATTTATTTATTCATTTTTTAAAGAATTTAAGTGCTTCCAGTGTGAAGCAGAGATATTTTATGTTTTCTTTCCATGTTAATGTATAATTTTATACATGATGAACAAAGATAAACATGTCAAAAATATATTTATGTAGGTAATGTAATGTTAATACAAATACAGTTTTCACCGCAATTGTAAAACCCTGGTTTGGGGAGTAAAATCTCCCCTGCCTAAAATGATACTACGAGATGACAAAGCCAACTTTGCTAGCAGGGTAAGACTTATGGAGGGGTTGCAATTTTTTATTACTATCAACAAAAAATATTGACTTAGGTTTTTCGCTTTTTTGTGTGAAACATATGAATATAAACAAACCAGTCAGTGTCTTCCAATGCTACTATTCTTAGATAAGTCTGTTATAATGCATTTTACAAGGATATAAAACCAAAGGGTTTTCCCTTTTTTTATATATATAAATGCCACAAACCATAATGGAGTGGAGGAAATGTAATATTTATTTGATATTTATTATATCCATTATCACTAATATTCATTATCAAATGTCCTGCTGGTTTTTAGGCAAGTCAGACAACTACGAAACCAGTAAGATCCCTCAAAAATTCGTCTTTAAATGTACTACTCCAGAAATCATTACAGTTATTGCATTAAATACACCCTGCTTTTGTAATTCTTGTATAAGACTTATTTTCAAAATACTACACAACATGTAGACCCCTCTAAAAACAATTGTAAAGCTGTGTTGTGAAAAGACAACATGATCCTCCAGGTCGACCGCTCAGGGAGACTGTAGAGTTACAAGGAAAAACTCTACAAGGAGGAACTGGCACTTTCATTCAGGGCCATTAAGGAAGAAAGCTTGCTTTCAAATAGTTTGGAAACCTTAAAGGAGTATTGTATTTTGCACCATGAAGCCAAAAAAAAGATCCTCAGTAGAAAGCAGTGCCGTTAACATGAATAAATTGATTTTAGTTAACTCTAGACTTTATTTAATGCTCTGCATTTTAAAGAATTTAATGAGTAATGAGCATATAAGTAATTGTATATTTTAGCTGCTTCTGGGTTTATTAAATATTTTAAAAATTTGCTTAATCTTTAATGGATTCATATTGCAATTATGGTGTATGTATTTTGTTTTATTTGTTCTAAAACCTATGAATTCAAATTAGCCAGTGACTGAACATAGTGCTGTGAAGGAATCTTAAATATGCCTCAGTTGTTGGTGTAAGTAAAAATATTCACATCAGTTGTTGCTGATTTTTCAGTAATTGCAACACAATACAGAAATATATCATCATCTGTCTATATATTTTGGAAACTGGGATTATTTCATAAATTTGAATTCCTCCACTGTTTTTAGTTTACAAATGTAATCTGTCTTTCCAAGACTTGACAGACTTTTGGGGAATCAAATACACTGTACAAAACTGATGCCAACCTTTAAATGAGGCGTAATTACAGTTGTTGATGCAAGACTGGTGCTTGCCGTTTTCCTGTTCATTAGAATAAAAAACAGAATATACATCAATTTGACACAACAGAAGTCCTGCAGTCTGGCATAATTAATCACACTGCGACACAATCTTCATCTAATGAGTTTCCCCCCATTGTAATAGTTTAGAATAAAATACTTTAGAGTTCTAAACTCTTAGGAGGAAACTGACTTTCTGTACAAATAATCACAAGACAATTACACCCAAACAGACCACCTGGAGTTTCACTAATTTTGAAAAATGTCCCATAGGCACACTGTTATCACTGCAGAGCAGACCAAGATAAAAATGATCAAGAACTAAACCCATCTGAAGATGGGTTGAACGAGAATGAAAATAAAATTGCTTCACGCACACCTGAAACTGAACAAACAAAGTTCATTTGGACGAATCTGTTAATAATCCATAAATATCTTTGAGGAAGGTATTGATGGATCACCATTGTATCAAGATGACCTCATATGTCTGTGTTTTATAGAGCTTTATTTAAGCACTTCAGAGTTTTAAAACCTTTTCTAAGTTCCATGTGGCTTTTTTGGTCCACGACTAGGAAATGGCTAAGAACTCAAAAACAGCATATATTATGCAGGTTTTTTTTTTTCTTTTTTATACTTTTTTTTTCTTTTTTATACTTTTTTATAACATTATGCTGATATACTATTTTTTCACTGTTCTTAAACTTTTATGACCAGCAACAGCTCCATCTCCTTTTGTTAATCATAGACTGGCGAGAATACCGTGGGCCGGTGAAAAAAAATGCCCACTCACTGTCCATGAATCCAAACATCAATCAGAATTTAGGCTGCCTTTCAGCTTATTGCTATAAGTATTCAGATGAGAAAGCAGAATACCTCTAAGTAGAGAAAATCTGCCTGATGATCCCATACATGAATTTATTACTGACTTAAATTTGACCTCAAACATAATTATGGTCAGACAAAGACAGTCTTGTAGAAAACTTTGAAGTTGCTTTTACATGGTCATTATACAAGATTTTTGTTTTAAATATTAAGTGATATAAAAGTGTTATGTATTCATTCTTTCGGTTTTATCTATTAATTTATTCCTGATGTGAATTTTATGTTTGAGACCACTTTGGACCTTCTCTGAATACCGTGAAGGCCCTGACGGCTCCCCACTGATACAATCTGCATTCTTGAAAGGAAAAACAAATCATCATGTGATCATGTAGAGTTAGAATACCAGAATATTTTTTCAACTGTCCCATCTATTTTTGAAGGATCAAGTATTTAACAGCTGACTTTGGTTTGCTGGACAGAAGAGCGGACATGATAGACACATTTACGTACATACTGATGCCGTTGTACCAGTGTTATTGCAGGATGGTGTCCCAGCATGCTGCATTCTTCAGGGGACACAAATCAAGCTTCCATTGTAAGCTCGTCATTCATCACTGTGTGTTGGCAAAGCGCTCCTTTCTCACAGTGGGCAGCTGGCAGTACCAGCACTGCTGTGTCAAAATAATGATGAGACAATGCAAGATTTTTTGTGCCATTAAGAATTCTTTTTGTAGTCTTTCAAGAATTCAGTGTAACAAAACAGAAATACCCATAAGAAAAGTCTTTTGAGGTGTTATTTATAATCCTTCCTTTGTACGTATTTTGCTGTACTTCAAATTCCTGTTTCGGCAAATGAAAATAAAACATTTTAAAAATTGCAGTGCAGGAGAAGAATAATTTTTTCCCTATCCAACAGAACAATAATAAAACTATCTTTAGTGCATTTTTCACAAATGACTGAATGTCCTCAAAATGATGTTTGGATTTGTAGTAATGTGTAGGATAACAAAGTGTATGAACAGACAATGCTACCAAACAGGACACAAATTGTAAAGTAAGCAAATATTTTTTTAAAAAATGACCAGAAGAAAGTGGAGCTGTGCTGTGGTGTAAAAGGAGATGGATGAGATGCTCATCCTCTGAAGCACCTGTAAAAATAAAACTTTTTCCAAAAGCAGGCAGCCACAGTGGTGGAAAATGTGTATCCTGTTGGTGTATATGAATACACAAGTTCTTCCAAGTCTGTTTGAAAGTGGACAGAAATGCATCAAGAAATTTAAACAATTGAACAGCTGTGAGAAAATTATTGCAATTAAGGGTTATTTTAATTAAGCCATTACACCTGTTAAAATTACCCCATGGATTTTCCACAAAAGTTAGAAAAGGTACGACTGCACACATTAAAAGCAATGTTCTTGTTATAACAGAACATTGCTTACTTCCTGATACTTCCAATTTTACTTCCTGATTCATGAAAATAATAAAATAGATTGATTACAATACACTGCAGGAACTGGGATCAATACAAAACAGGGCATTCTTGATGAAAACTCTGATAATTACCAAGACAATCTAGAAGTCTGTGAGGTCTGCATAGCTAGTGAGCATAGTTTAATATATGGAAGCAAAGATTTACACAGTTGAGACTTTCTCATGACAGGGTGATGGACAAAATAAGACTATGTACACAAGTGAGTTCCTGACTGATTTCAATCTGTGTCTTGTTTTGTTTTTTGGGTTTTTTTTGTTTTTTTTTACTTGGAAAAAAGATTCATGAATGGCTGGATCTATGAATCAGTCTGTCATCTCTGTCAAACTTGAATTACTGCTAAGTGGCAGCTGTCACCAAGTCGCACTCTGAAACGTTACCAGATCCTACACTTAATGTTCTGCGCTGGTCCTAGAGAGATAAACTTGCTATTATTCACTGCTTTCAAAGCTTTTTGTGAAGGCAAATAGCTGAGAAGACATGACTCATCTTAGTTTCTATTTAAATATTTGTGTTCTCCAAATTTAAAAAGAAAAAAAAACTAACACTAAGAATTTGAGCCTGGCTAAGATGTGCTTTATAAGTCACTAGTGTGGGAAAAAAAATGAGCAACTAATTAGGCTGCAGCAGTTGACACAAGTTGCAGAGCAGCATTGATTCCTCCTGTGAAGGTGGGAGGTTCTCAGCAAGAGTCAATTTCACTGTCTTTATATATATTTGAAAACTCTACAGCTGGGGGTCCACCGGCACCAGCCCCAGGCAGGTGATTCAATTTCTGTGCTTGGAAATAGATACGTGATTTTCCAAGAGGCCAACTGATACATGTATCTGAAACCCAGGGAGGCTCTGTGCCCATAAATCACTGGATGCATACAATTATGCACTAAGGGCTGAAAGCAGCAATCCCCTTTGGGATATTGGACATTTTACTTCTCAGCACAGCTTAGTGCACCACAACTCCTTTTTAAAAGGTGGCTCTTTCTTCTGCTATCAATGCAATTTTTCCCCACAAACAATTAAAAGCACTGCTGTTGTCTCTGACAGGAAGTCCTATAATGGCACAGATGATCGTATAAATTTAAACTTTACTGTGACTAACATAAGAACTGAGTTGTCTTCCAGGAGAAAATAAAGACTCACACTCTTACTCCACCTTCAGAAGCAAAATTCAGTAGGCATGCACGATTTGACGTCACTTTCTCTTTTTCTTGGAGAAATTCTAACAATAATATCTCTCAGCGGGGCTCCAGGATTACGCATTTCCTAAGTGTTGACTGAATGCAATCAACAGCATGTGTTAAATTCCCACACCCACATTATTAGAAACATGCTCCTGTTAGAAACACAAACAACAAAAGCTTGGAAAATACATCCACACATACACAATTATATAGATATTTTTACTCATTCCCCATTGTATCTGCTCTTCACAGGTCTCTCCACTCAAGAGTCAGTGAGTGGGAATAGGTGTTCCTTGGATGAGCCCCACACTGACAAAATATAACAAATATAGACATGGAGTTTAAAGAAGGCTGAGTCAACAGTGAAACAATTAGTACAACTTGAAAATGGTGAAAAAATAACTGATTACTGCTAAAAAATAATTTCAAGTATTTTATAATCACCTGATCATATTGTAGTCTCTTGAAGTTGTGCACACACAGTCTCTGGAATTTTCTAAAGTGACGTCAGTAATATTTTTTCACTAATATGCCATTTGTTTCTTGATGTAAACCTAAAGAACGTGCAGCTATGTCTTCACAGAATGAGAAAAGAGGCTGTGCCAGATCCCTCCTCTCCGTCCTGTGCTGCTTTCACTTTTCTTAAAGATGGCATTCTACTGTAAATCAATAAGTCTCCTTACTATTGGCATGAATGTGAGCTGACTCAGCCTAATTACCCCTCTGGTGCGACCTTTAAATCACACAAATGAGCACAAATAAATATCGATCATTTAAACTCATGCTTTCACTCGTTAGAAGCTGGATTGTGCAAAAAAAGAACAAGTCTTTGGGACGGCAACAAACATATGGGGCAGATCCGGCATTTCAGGTGACAAACTGGAAGCAGCATGATGTCTGAGGCAGTACATCTCTGTACTGCCTAATTTCTAATAAAATGTGACACCCGACTGGCTTGCTTCTTTTCTTCGCACTGCTTGTGTGTTGCTGTATTCTCATTGTTTTAATTTGGCGTGTGTTGACACTACGAACTCTTATGGAAATGAAGACAATGGACATTTCACATCTATTTTTTGGCAAGTTTTCAGACAATCAGGGTAATACTAAACAAGCTGGATTAAGAGAGATCGGAGGAGAGACAATATCATCTATTATGACACAAATACCTTGGTTGTTTTCAATACGTTTTATCAGTATGATCTCCTGTTTAATTTTATGTCAGATCAGTTTTTTCAACTTTATATTAAGTTTATGCAGTATTGCCTTCAACTTCTGCAAGATCAGACTGAGGTGGTAGCAAGTAAACTCAGGCATCCCAACACGTTCCATAATATTTTATGGGAACTAAGAGAAGTTTCCAGGCTACCAGACACATTTCTTCCTTCAGTCAAGTTCTGGGTCTGCCTTGAGGTCTCCTCCCAGTAGGACATTCTTGGAAAACCTTCATAGGGTGGTTCAATTGTCAGCCTGATGAGATACTCAAATCACCTCAGACTTTGAAGACGAGGAGAGGTTTTAGCTCGACCGCCTCCGTATCATTAAGTTCCCCTATGGTAGAAGTTAATTTCAGGCCCTTATATCCACCTTCTATATGAACAAATTCAGTTTTTCAACCCCTCCCACTCCCTTTTTTTTTAACACAATGAAACATGAAAATGTGACAGGACTAATTTCATTAGATGAGGCTGAGCTACTTTAAGAGGATCTCAGTTTCAACGCATCGCTTCAACAAATCTGAACTCTGACAGCTTTATTAAGAGTTTCTGTGATTTTTCTTTTGTGCTTGTTTCCACAAAAGGAGTACAATTAACTAGCTTCCTAACTATAACCAACCTCTTTGACTCCTTCCAGTCTGGTTTTCGTGCTCACCACAGCACAGAGACCGCCCTCATAAAAGTGTTCAATGACATCCATATAAATACGGACTGTGGCAGAACCACAGTGCTGGTTCTATTGGATCTCAGTGCAGCTTTTGACACTGTTGACCATGACATATTACTGAATCGACTGGAGAGTTGGGTCGGACTCTCCGGTCCAGTGCTTAACTGGTTTGAATCCTACATAAAGAACAGGGATTTCTTTGTTTCAATTGAAAACTTTTCATCAAAGAGGTCAAAGGTCACATGTGGGGTACCGCAAGGTTCAATCCTAGGACCCCTTTTATTCAATATTTATATGCTCCCACTAGCTCAGGTTATAACAGGAAATAATATTAGCTACCATAACTATGCAGATGACACACAGCTCTACATTACGATGTCACCAGGTGACTCAGAGCCCATCCAATCACTGAACAGATGCTTAGAACAGATAAATGTGTGGATGTGCCAAAACTTTCTCCAGCTGAACAGAAACAAAACTGAAGTTATTATTTTTGGACCTAAAGAGGAACGATCTAGAGTCAATGCACAGCTTCAGTTATTACAACTGAAAACCAGTGATCAGGCCCGAAACCTGGGAGTAGTGATGGACTCTGACCTGAACCTCCAGAGCCACATAAAGACAGTCACAAAGTCGGCCTTCTATCACCTGAAGAACATTTCCAGGATTAAAGGACTAATGTCTCAGCCAGATCTAGAGAAACTCATCCATGCGTTCATCTTCAGTCGTATTGATTATTGCAACAGCGTCTTCACAGGTCTGTCCAACAAATCAATCAAACAGCTGCAGCTGATCCAGAATGCTGCTGCTCGCGTTCTCACTAAAACCAGGAAGATAGAGCACATAACACCAGTTTTAAAGTCCCTCCACTGGCTCCCTGTAGCTCAAAGAATAGACTTTAAAATACTGTTGTTAGTTTATAAATCACTGAACGGCTTAGCACCACAATACATTAAAGATATGCTTTTATTGTATCAACCTTCCAGACCTCTCAGGTCTTCCGGTTCTGGTCTGCTCTGCATCCCCAGAACCAGAACCAAACGAGGAGAAGCAGCTTTCAGCATCTATGCACCACGAATTTGGAACAAACTTCCAGAAAACTGTAAAACAGCTGAAACACTGACTTCTTTTAAATCTCAACTGAAAACCCACCTGTTTAGAATTGTATTTGAAATGTAATCAATTACAAATTTATTGATGTAACTTGACTTAATGATTGATTCTATATTGCATTGTGATTCTGTGTTTGTTATGATGTAAAGCACTTTGAAATGCCTTGCTGCTGAAATGTGCTATACAAATAAAAATTTGATTGATTGATTGATTGATACAAAGGTTGCGGCTGTGCTGCACATTGATCGTGCTGAATTTAAGCACTAACAAAGGCCAATCAAAGGCTGTTGCTTTCTGAAGAAAAACTGAAAGGCTATTAGATTTATGGTTTGTGTGTAAAATTAAGGACTATAAAAACTCACAGAGAATAACCATCCAGCAGACCCATTCATTAAGCTTAATGGCTTTTTTTCCCCGATTGTTCTTTAGTCATGAGCAAAAAAAAAAAAAACAAGCGAGATTTCTGTTTGTGTCAGTCTGGAAGTTTGCAATTAAAAGTTCCCCCAGAATTTAATCACTGAACCTCAGATTTGAAGAGTTCACATCACATGTTAAGAACTTTGACTTATTTGTAGTTCACAGTAATGAGTACTGTAGTCTCTACATGCCCATGCACCTAATTAGTGTTCTAATTTTCTCTTAATGTTTAAGCAGGTATAAAAGAATAGAGATATTCAGAGAAAAGTTGCCATTTATTTTTAAAGGCGTATTGGTTCATAATTTGGTACAGCAAAATTAGAGAATCCTAGAGTGAAAGTGTGAGAGACGTTGGTTAAACTGAATTCTCATTTAGATGTTGATTTATTGCCAATCAATGAAGATGTCTCATAATTCGAAACACTTAATCTTTCTATTGCCTTCCTTCCAGATCTCTAATGAGGAGCTTGTATTTATGATCAAAACAGAACCATCAAGCTGTGAGATCTCTGTGTCCGATATTGCGTGCATCTGGGTAATGGTTGAGATGGCGGTAGGAGTTCGTCCTGTAATCGATGGGTTGCTGGTTTGAATCCCTGCTCTGTCCGTTTCCATCATTGTGTCACTCCACCCACCTTGCTCGCTGATGGCCCGGTGGAGTTGGTGCATGGCAGACTTGCCTCTTTCAAACTGCCCAAGGGCAGTTGTTGCTACTATCCAGTAGCTTTCCACCATCAGCATGTGAATGACTGAATGTAGTTTGTAGTGTTCATTGTTTTTAAGGGACTTTGGGCTTGATAAACAAAGTCGAACTTCCTTTCCATGTCATGTTTTATTATGAAACTAATGACGTAATTCACCATTGTTGTTGTTATGTACGACCTGTATGATGCGTATGACAGATTGGGGTTGTACATCAACTTAGTGGTTGGACTAATAAGTCAGTGTTTTCACTAAGGAGGCGTTTTTGCTGTCCACGTGACTAGAGAGGGTGAAGCATTCCCTCTGAAACTTCTTTCCAAAAAAAACAAAACATGTTGGGTTCTCTGAAATTGTGTTTCTGTGTGAATACAGGGCAGAACTTTTATAAAACAACTTTCTCATGTTGACGTGGCCTAAGAGAACTGAAAGAAATTTGACTTTTGGGGGACTGATTTGAGCATCTCTATGGTGCCTCCCTTTTAGAGGTTTTCTGAGCTAATCCAGCTGGGAGGAGATCCTACTAAAAGACAGAGATGTCTGGGTTTCTCTCAAAGGATGGAACATTTTCTAGACTTTGTCACTCTGTTTTTGGTTTTTTGTTTCAAAATTATTTGTTGGTTCTTTCCGAAACAGCTGCTAGTGTTTGCTGAGTATTACTCAGTGGTGGCAAAGTGAGCGTGGCATTGTACCAGAAACCCTTATTTGCAATCTGGGTCATTATTAGCACCCTTACACATGTTCCTCCCAAGTTCTCACTGGTCTCTTAATCCTATTTAATTAATTCTTATTCATTTACCTTCAGTGGAATAAATCAATAGCACAGGTTTTACTTAATTTGTCAAATTTTCTTTTCACTTTATCTCTTGAATCTGTGTGGAAGGTATCCTGAGAGAAGCTTAAGTGAGATTGGGACTAGACTAAATAGATTCATTTGCTATATATATATATATAAAGTCAGATTTGTTCATTGTTTTTAAGGGACTCAAAAAGTGTTGATCCAGCTAGAATATAAACCTGATTGTGGACACTAAGTTCTAGAAGCACAAGGCTCACATTGTTAGTCAGTGTGGTAGTGGATATGTCTGACACATTTTTTCCTCTCATATTGTTTTTCACCACTGAGGCTCCTGATCCTTTGAGCCCTTTGTCTCTTCTCCAACATTTATATGCTTTTGCTGAAGCTCAAAAGGCAGTCCCAGAGGTTTCAATTAGAAAAGTGTGGTATATCTGAGTGTACTCCCTTTAATAGTAGAGTGATCTCCTGAGTGTTGCTGAAGGGTTTGGGGGAAAGAGTTGCACTGTCTCTAACTTGGGTTAATTGGGTTTCTTTTAGTTTCTCACTGCAACAGTACAAAAGGGTGGAACAGGGAGAATCATTTTTTATCTCCTGGAAATTTTGTCTTTCTGGCTGACATACAAAAAAAAAAAACGTGGTAGTATTTCTCTGATTTGCATTAGGTGGTGTGTGTAAGATTTCCACTACATGCTAATATCCACTTTATTCTTGACAGAAATTAGTACATGTAAAGATAACTGAAGTTGTGAAAGTATTTGTGGCGTTTCATACAATACATTCAATTTAAACGCACAGTATAGTTTCCAAAACTTTACCATCAGCAGTACAACAATTTTTTAAATGATACATACATATTTACTGAACAGAAAATGTATTTATTTATTTGTTTTGTTTTGTTTTTCTGACTGTGGCCTTATCTAAACCCACTTTGGTAAGCACTCATATGTTGTTGCTAGTTTACTAAAGATGTATTTATTATTACATTGGAAAGGCAGTCGTATAGCAATACAAGCGGAAAAGTAGAATGCCTCTCTTTTGACGATACAAATACAGAAAGATTTCACAATCTATTTTAAAGAATAAATAGTCTGTGTAGAAAAATATCCAGTTCAGGTTTGACTCTTCCACATTTTTTAGCAAATCACAAGATTTGCAACCGCAAAACCATTGTGGTACAGAGAGAGACATGGGAAACCAAATTCCCCTACCCTGCTACCATGTGTCCCAGTGAAGCCAGAAACCCAGTAACCCCAGAGCCTGTGGATGCTCAGGAGCACCGAGCAGAAAAACTGCCCAGCACCGAGAGGGAGGAAACCTCCAGACATTGCAACCCAGGTCCCTCTTGAAAATGAGATCTAGATCTCATCGGGGTTTACCTGATTAAATAAAGAATAATAAATCTAAAAAAAAAAAAAAAACCTCTGGGCAGGCATCAGCATTCCCAGCACTCCAAGGGATAGAAAGAAAAAGGGCACTATGGCATCCTGCTTGATGGGACAGCCCAGGAAGGTCAGAGGAGCGTGCCCCACAGCAATGCACCACTCACAACTCGCAGCCCAAAGCTGACACATAATGTCTCTGAGAGCCGTAGGCCATCAGCCAGGAACCCGCCATGTTGCAACATAGTTCAAGACCAATGGTGGTTCACCCATATTTATTTTAAAGTTATGTTAGAATGAGTAATGGTAAACGATTTGCTAACACATCTAATATTTTCAGCATCTAATTTTGATGCACTTTGTATTTTATTCAAAATGTACATTTTCACGTTCTCTAATTTTTTCTTCTTATTTCTCCTCTTTCACAAATTGAATTAACTTTTTAATTTACTTCTATGTAAAAATCGACTGACAAGACATTCATATTTTCAAATCCAGTGTAAAAATTTAGAGTTTAGACTTGTCAATACTAAAATTTAGATTTTTTTTTTAATGAATGAAAATCATGTGACCCTTTCTATTCAGGCATTTTCTTGGCTACATAAATCCCCTGAATGCTTGTGCCGAGACAAAAATGAATCTAATATGGTCGGGCAACTTTATCAATACTAATTACCATAATTAAGTGGCAAATAATCTTCTATGTTAGGGAGGTTATGATGCAGAAAAGATGAGACAATCATAAATACACACAAGGTTATTAGGAAAGCATTTCTAATGAGAATGGAGAGCATAACTTAATTTTTCCATGCCTAAAAGATGAAGTATTCAGTGACAAATACAATACTTAGCCATTTGGTCTGGTTAAAGTTTGATTTGAATTTTCCAATCATCATGCCTAATCAAATTTAATCAATTAAAAAGTGTAAAAATTCAATACATTTCTTTCCTCTATTTAAAATTTGGATTAACTTCTGCTATGATGGTAGTTAAAAAGGAAAAAAAAATCTTCCTCTTAATTAAAAGTAGAAAAAGGGGCACAGCAATGGCAGAAGGGTAAAGTTCGCAACCCATATGGGGGCTTTAGTCCTTGACACGGCTGTCACAGGTTCGAGTCTTGGCATGTTGACCTTTGGCACTGGTTTCAAAGTTGATCTTAGAGTCTGAGCTCTGGTCTAATTTCGATCATCCTCTCAGTCAGCAGTCCACATGTTATTCACACCTTGAGAGCAGGTGAAAAGTTCTGTCATAAAATTGTAGTTTTACACCAGCAGTGGCATGCTTGTCTGGAAATTAAGATGGACCTAAGGACAAAAAAGCACTAAATAACCATATTTGTATTTTTTTCACTAATACAATAATATTTCATAAAACTGAATCTACAGTTCAAAGAATCTGATTGTAGAATTTGAAAGTTTTGGTCTTTCCAGACTGTTTTATAATATTAACAAGAGTACATCTAAAGATAACTTAAAAATAATGAAGTAGTGCTTTAATTTTGTGTTGAACTGAGATCTACGACTCAGATGCCAATACAGTTCGACATAGCTGAAAGCTGGAAATAGCTTCTTTCTATTTTTCAGTTTTGTGCTACTCCTGGATGATATGTCACCTTTAAAGTGAGCCATATTGCTTATATTATTAACTGCCCCATGGCAACACTAGATGATCATCCAATGTCTGTGTGAGAAATATGTTTTATCATCACAGGCTGATCCAAATAACATGTTGATGATTATTTAAAATAGAGAATGCATTTGGACAGCCTGCATCAGATCCCCAAAGCAAAGCTCAGCCAGATTTGGGCAAAATTCCCAACACATATATTAGCTTTATTACTCAGGTAAATTTTGCTGAGCCAAAAATCTTTAGATACACAATCTCAACTACATGTTCAAGACGCTCATGGATGTGTGTTTATTGTGGAAGACTGTAGAGTTTAGTGATTCACTTAAACCAGTCACCCTTTTTTATTCTCTAAATGCAGTTTTAGCCAATTTAAGGTTTGAGATCCATATTTCTTAAAGAAAAAATTATTTATTTTCAATAGTGAGCTAAAAAAATAGCCTAAAAATTACATTTATTTATTTATTTATTTATTTATTTATTATCATCTCCTAACAGTTTTCATGTAAGATCTTGTACAAAATATTAATCGAAGAATGTAATTGCAATTCAGTCTAGTTCTGTTTACCACAGAGATGAAACTGAAATAAATAAATAGTGAAGAGCTTGTTAAGCCTTCAGATTTAGCTGCATATTGCATAATATTTCTGCTGTTCTATTACATAATGTTGTCATAAATTCAAATTTCAGCCCAGGTAGCAGGTGTGCAGATCTGATGGTTCAGTCAAAATTTTTGCAGCTGCCAAACTGGAATCCTGCAGTAAGACAGGAGTCACTGTGGAGGAACCTACTGCTTCCCACTAGAACAGAAATTGAGAAACAATAGACGACAGAGCTGAGCCACAGACTTCCTGTGGTGCAGTTAAACCACATGAGCCAAACTGAACTCTGACAATAACATATAAAATCGATGGGAGAGCTTCACATCTTCTACCTCATTGACAGTTTATTTCATGGATCGCAGCAAACAAAACTGTGTCTGATTCAAAACGAGGGAGCGCCCCGGCTCTCATTCTCACACGTTCCCTCGGTTACTTTAGTCCTAAGGCTGTTTAAGCTCAGGAGCAGAGTAAGACAGACAGCACAGGTCATGGGAATGTAGCAGCCTGACTTACGGCAGGTGCCAAAAATGAGACAAAGTCTCTGAGATTCACACAATCCGACTAATTATCGGACATAAATGAACAGGAAGTGCAACCATCTCAAACGAACAAAGTGATTTCACAGATCACTGACGCCCTTTTCTGGAGATGGCAAATTAATGGATGCGCTATATATTTTCTTTCCTGTGCTGCAAGTCCTCCGGAGTGCAATAACATTGAGTGTAAAGGGCTTACTATCAAAGAGGTGAGATCGTTTTCTGCCCTGGATGTAGAGTGAAGTAAATGGGGAAACTGATAATGAGATTCGCTTAATTGTAAATTAACAGAATCTTGTTAATAAGATTCTGTTAATTTAAGATTTATTTCCTTATTGATTCATTTACTCCTTCTGCGGCAAGTGTAAAATGATGTGAGGATAGTTACCAGCAGCCCTAAATGACTAAGAATTGAATTTACAGCATGTCATTAATCACGCTGGAGATCATGAATTAGGATGCAGATTTACTTTGTGCCTGCAGTTACTGTGAGCAGCAGCCTGCAAAAACCAGTGTATTCAAATTGTTGCTGGTGTGGTGGTGTGAAAGTTTTACGCCTGGCCTGATGTAATTTACGTTTTGGCATTCTTATATGTACGTGTGTGGCAAGTATATTAGGTATATAGGTATTTCTAAAAAAAAAAAAAGACAAAGTTGTGAAAGAGACTTTGAAAGATCAAGTACTGTACTGGGTTTTGATCAGTTTCCATATTTCATATGCAAGAATGAATTTTGGAAATATGCTGACAGGATCTTATTGAACAAGTAATTTGAATCTACAGATATCCCTGCAGGGAACATACAATCTATTATCCAATAGACAATGCATTTGTGAATCTGTATCTGTCTCAAGTTTGTCATATAATTTACACTTTGTAAATATGATATATTGTCTGTCTAAACAACCCTGATGTGACTTATACCTTTTCAAACTTTCCACAAAGAATCCTCTTTTTGTTATAATTTGTTCATTATGTCAAGAAACTACAAATGGTGAATGACCAACCCTGAAAAAAATAGCTAAATCCACATTTCCAAAATGAAGTAGTCTATTTTTATTTGCCAGTTTATGATGTGAAAGAGCCATCTAGAAATTGTTAAATATTAGTGAATAACATTAGTCATCTTTTACCATAACAACTACCTCACTATGTTGGATTTGTATTTCAGTATTTTGTACCTTATTTGTATGTTTAATTATCTCCTGTTTGATGTGGTCACACTTTAAAACTATTATTTATTAATATGTATGAAATCCTTATAATAGTAGTAGTAGTGAGATGTTTTGTGTGTAATTATTATCAAAAGAAAAGTGGGATGTACATATTACAAGAGGAAATACCAGATGGCAACAAGTTTCCCATAGAGATATTTAGGGTGGCTTAAATATTTACAGCCATTCAAAAAGTCACCAAGAATGCATGGAGATACTTTTGGATATAAGGGGTATTTTAGGACAATGCGATGTCTCATCAGAAAATTTAGCAATGAGCTAATGAGCTTCAGCAAACGATTTCTGAGTGGTAATTCAACGACAAAGCACTTGACATTTTGAGCAGTCGACCAAATATGCAGTTGACCAAACATTCTGTTCAGCTCCGCTTGGATTGCCAGGTGAGGGGCCGGACTCAGCTGGGATTGCTAGGTGAAGGACTGGACTTGGCTAGGGTTAGTTGGTAACCCGAGCCAATTGTAACTTAATATTCAGCAGGTTTTTAAAATGACTTGTTTTGCACACACCAAAAAAACATGAACTTATTGCCAGAAAACGTCTGGTTGGTGGGTTTATTTAGGCACTTGGACTGATGAGTTCAAGTTCTAAATTTGGTGGTGTAGTCAAATTATTTAAAAAATGATTATTCAAATATGAGTCAATGTGAAAAGGGGGATAATGTTATATAGCTAAAGGGGTTGTGTTTTGCTATAAAAAGGCCAAAATGTAAATAGAAAATTGACATTTTCACAGGCAGGTCTGTAGGTTGATTCAAAAGGTGGAATTTTTGATAATAAGCTGAAAATTTGCAATACAAAATGCAGGCATTAACACAGAAGGGAACCATTTGAATAACAGGAGTGTGACAACAGGGAGGAATTATCACAGAGTGAAATACCAAAGAGTGTTTGTATGTGTTGAGGTGGTTATTATGGGGAACAGGAGACCTAATGAATCAAAGCTGTGAGGGCAAGAGACTTAGACAAAAAAAAAAAAAACTAAAAAGAGGGAATAATAAAACTATGAATATCATAAAAAATATATGTTTCTGGAGTTAATATGCTTAATTATCTGATAAGTCAAGAAAATCTCACATATCATAAATGTGATATGATATGATATATCAGAGACCCAAATAATTTATATTATTGTGACAGGTTTTTTATTTCACTTAATTAGAGATGCATCAATAAGTCAGCAAGAAAATGATAGGCAGGTCACCCCTTAACCAAGATAATTTGAGCCTTTAATCAAAGATCAGGTAAAGGTTAGGGACAAATTCTTTAGCCCATGAATTTGGAAAATGTTGATATTTTTTTATTGTTGGCTCACTGTAAAACTACTATATATATCAAAGAACCTGCAACTTTTTTGTTCCTTTTATTAAATACTTGATAACACAAATCAGAAATAAGTATTGCTCATTAAAGTCTGATCAATCTGCCTCTACCTTAACCATTACTGGAAAACACAGGAGTGGAAAACCATCCCACTGCTTTTCTTCTCAATCATCTGTAATGAGAAGAGTTGTGGTGTTCATAAACAAACAAAAAAATCCATTGAGTGGTTCTTTAACAATGTGAGTCGAGTCACAGTTGCAAACCGTTCTTTATTTCTGGGCCACATCAGATGTTCCTGCTGCCTTCAGTGAGTGACAAGATTGCAGTGGCCTATGGGGCCTTGAGGTATGTGGAATGTTTGTGATTTTTTTCCCTTATAATAAATGAAGATCAGACATCAAAAACCCAGAGCATAAGTGTTAAAAGAAAGCTTTACCCAATATTTCAGAATTGTTATAGTTCAGATATCCCCTTCAGGGGTGCTTGCACTGCATGTTTTAAACATTCCCTTTGTTCAGCTCACCTGAATCAAATAAACGCTTCATCATCAGCACTTAATGGTATTTCAGACATTAATTATGTTGTACTGGGGCAGGGATACATCTAACACCTGCAGGAGACCAGGTCTCGCATGAAAGAAACCGTATATTAAAAAGCGGGATGTCTATGTTTAAGTAATTTAAAACCTAGAATAACAAGAGATGTTAAAAAATTTAAACAGTAAGGTCTTAGCCAAGGTCAGAAGGTATCCATTGATCCATTTATTTTTTAATTCTCTTGCATTACTTTTAAATTTTTTGTGTGTGCTCAGAGACTTTGTTTAAGAAGTGGGTAAAAAACTTGGCAAAGTGTTCAGTTAAAAACACTGCAAGAAAGTCCAACTCCTCAGAGGAAGATAGCAAAAGATGTTCAAGGTGTTAAAACTGTACAAATTCTCTTTACTTCTTTTTCTTTGTCATTGTTTTATGTTTTAAAACTTTTTCATTAAATACATTTTCTCTGTTTTCTTCAATGCATGACATCACAACAATCTGAATTCCTATTTACTGAGAGAAGTTGCAAGGATAAAATCCCTCCAGCTTGATTCTGGGGAGAAATCAGCTCAGCTCTCCTATTACTGCATCAGCAGGAGCAGACTACATTTTTCCTCCACCAGACTCTGTGGCACTTCTCTAACTTTTTAAAGAAAAAATGGTTTATTATCTGTGTCACAATCTCTGGACATCTGTGTGCGTAGTTCGGTCACATTCTTTATCTTTTTCTTGTAAAGTGGGCAGTGATACACTTGTTTAAAGCAAATACATGTAATTTTAATGCCAGTTATGCTGCCTGATGGATCTTCTTAATAGACATATATCTGTATATGTCTTCTTCATGAGATCTTGGACCTGTCTACCTTTCTGGAGCTCAGATTTAACAACGCCAGTGGCTATGAGTTACCACTCATGAGTTAAGAATGAGGCTGCATTCTTAATAAAAAACCAGTCTATCAAACAACGATTAAAAAAGAAAAGATCCACAAAATCGTCTCACTTCAAAGACCCAAAAATCTAATTTCTAGTACTTAGTGACCAAATGGGTCATACCCCTCCCTCACCCCACCCACTACCCCCCACACCTCACATCACCTTTTGAACTAAACCATCGGATTACTCTTCAAAACACAATTAGTCCTAATTATCAGCCATTTTCTTTTTTCCTTTAAGTATTTCTGTAATTTTCCAATGATTTCAGTTGATGTTTACATTATACTCCATAATCTACATTTGTTGTGAAGCTATTTTCTATAATATGAATTAATCTTTCACTATAAATGCAACTGTGATGCCCAGCTAATGACACAACATTAATCTGTGATTCACCCCATTTTTCCACTCAGTTGACGTAGCAATAAGGACTGTTGTTTTTCATAAAATGGTCCATTTTTGCCAATTGTTCTACTCTGTCTTGGCAAAGCATTGATTAATTCTTACAACCTTGCTTAAGAGTTTTGCCACAGGCCCCTAGAAATTACTTTAATCCTCTTCCTTTAGTCTCTTTGAACTGCAAAAACAAAGAGTCTGATTTGCAGCCTTTGAGATTTGAGCCTTGTAATCAGTAGGAAAGTTTTTCAAATATTTTGGCCTTTTGATAGCATCCACACTCGTCTTTCTTCAGCTCAAATCAATGTTGTTTGATGTAAATGACTGGTCAGAGCACATGTATATCCTTTATTATTATCCAAGGTCAGAAACAAAAGGTGGGGAGGAATTTTTGCCAACTGTTTCCCTTTAAACACTCTTTGTACGTCACATTTGTTTTACTGTCTAAGAACCATAATTTCCACAACGTTCTGGAGACGATCGGATTAACCACACACACTTCTTATCTTTGGCCTGCTCAAATTTCTGTGTAATTATTCACACTCATGAAGCAAACCACAAAATAAAACCTTCACTTCGGCTCCATCAAAGCCCGCCTTATCACCTTCCTGAAGCTGGCTCGAGCCGGAGAACCGGGACTTCTGCTGAGCGTCACCAGAAATGAAAGAGGAAAAGGTTTCAGCCACCGTCACAATTTGAAGGAGACACTGAGCTGAGTTTGGCTCGATTGCCCGAAGTTATTAGCTCACGGTAATTAAGTTTGCATTATTCTCTCCTAACAGTGGAATGATTTCATTCAGCTCTCCATCATTGTAGCCCAGGCGTTTGCTCGTCTGACACGTGGAGATACCCATGAGCCGACCCAGCGAGGGTATGAAGAGAGAGAAGAGAATGAGACAGAAAGGAAGAGAAACTGTCCTTAGCAATATGAAAACCCAGCAAACCGCTTAGGCCGGCCAATGTCTCAAAAGGATTTTGATTGCAAGAACATTGGATTCAGACTCAGATATTAAAAAGGCTAAATACAAATAAAAGTTGTTCAGGGTGTTGCTTTCTTTCTAATATGATGGCACACAAGTCAAGCAGCTATACGCATACACACAGACCTAAAGGCAATTTATAAAGACCAATTAACACAACATCTATGCTGCATTTTTGAAGCCGAAGGAGAATGTGCAAACTCAAATGAACGCAGGAAACTCTAAATGCAAGAAAACAATGTTAAATGTTTCATCCTTCCGCTTTCAAGCTTTACTGTAAATGAAATGTACAGGTTGAGAAGCTGAGATCATAGTGTCATATTTTAGCTTTGAAAATGGACTATAATTAATAAGTGTTCCAGTTTCTAAGTCCAAGTTTTAAATAATACAAATCTGAGACATCAGATGGAATGGTCATAAAGTCTGATTTCAGAGGTTCCTTACCAGTCCTGAGTTCAAAATTAAATGATGTGTACAACATGTAAAGAGTTTTATCCGTAAAAAAACATGTAAACCATACACTGTTGCAGGCTTGAAACACACGGTGCTATCTTCTACTGCTGTCTCCTTTCTCTCATTTTTCTTTCTATCTTTTCCCTATATAACTGTAATAATAAGTGCATTAACGTCCAGAACTTGTTGTTAATTTATTGACTGACTGATCTGTCAGTCAGTTCTGTCTGATGTGATTTTGGAGCAACAAGTTGATCTGACATCTTTTATGGTGCAGTGTGACGAGAGTTACTGTCATATCAGGCTTACACAATGTGACCTGCTCAAGCACAGTGTGTGCTGGTCTTAGATTGGGTGGGACATTACGCTGATATCCAGGTAATGACTCCTTAGGTAAATGAAATGCAGCTTTGTCTTTTCAGGCCTTGGAGCCAGGTCTCACTTCTGGGGCATCATAAAGTTTTTGTTATTGGCATAATTCTTTTTGCGAGATTAAGACAAAAGCATCATAAAATCAATGTAATCTTGGTGTAAGTGTGGTAGCGGGTAGATTGGAGTAGGAAGAATGAGAGAATCCTGTTTGCCCTTTATCCCAAACTATATGTCTCTAAACTGCATGACGAATATAGTACAAATTATTTGCTACTGCTTTTGCAGAGTTTTGCAAGCTATTTTTTGGTTTAACATTTTTTTTAAATCTGCTTATAGTGCATCTTTGTTGAAGATATAATCCTATGTGAAAGAAAATCAGGGTGCCGAAGTCCAGTCTTCAAGAGCTACCATCCTGCAACCATTAGATGAATCTCTGCTCCAACACACCTAATGAAATGGCTCATCTGCATGTCTTTCAGCGCCGCAGATGTTTGGTAGTGATCCGCTTATTTAATTCAGCTGTGTTGGGTGTACTGTTTGATAATAATAAATGATTTTGTAAAATTCTAAAGGAAGTGAGAATGACAAATACTAATTTAAACCTATATAAAGAAAAGTTCTCTCTCTGTTCTAACTTCTGTTTCTGTGAAAAAAAGCTAATTTTAAAGAACAATGGAGCCTGTTTGCTCTGAAGGAAATTACCAAATCTAATTGACTATTATCCAACAAGATTCTTCACATTGTAAACAAAAAAAGCACAACTAATGGTGTAGACAAATGTTTAAAAGCAGTAACATTTTTCCTAAAAGAGCACTATCTCAGCTGGGCTCTGGTGGTTGCACACTGCATCCTGTACAGCAGTGGTTCCCAAAGTGTGGGGCGTGCCCCCTAGGGGGGGCACAGTGCCGCTGCAGGGGGGGCGAGGGAAGCGGTATGGATGAATGAAAAAAAAAAATAAAACAGTTACACAAAAGTGTTTCACTGTAAAGATGGTTTGTAGTTTGTATTGTTGCAACCTGAAGTGTGAAATAAACTTCAGTGGAGTTTGAAAACAAAATATGTGTATAGGTTTATGTCTGGTTGAACGATGTGTGTGCCCAGTTGATTTTTTTTTTCTTTTTTGGGAGGGATTTTATTGTAATCCATAGGAGTGCCCAGAAAATCTTTGGGAACCACTGCTGGTTCAAACACATCTCTTCCCCAAATGTTAGCAGCGATATACCTCCAGTTCTCCGTATGCTAAAAGCAAACTTTGTTATTCCCACGTTTTTCATGTGTTGACTTGAGCTCAGAACTCCGCTTAAACATTATGAGTGAACTGGGAGCAAGCGGATGTCGTCAACAGACCAAAATGAATTTTTTATTACTGTCTTTATAGCTCGAAAGGTTTCCATATAGCGTATCGTTCCGCAACTACAAAAACACAAAGTATTTCTGACAGTGACAGTGGCAAAAAACACACTTCTCACAAAAACAAACAAGCATAGTGCAGGAACATGTGTACAGTAAACTGCACTGGTGCTGCTGTGGAATTGCAAAGGCCTGACTTGTTCTGCAAGAACTGTAGAAAGCTAGCTTAGAAGGCAACAAAAATAAACATAGCCTTCTCTTCTCACAAGTCTGATAAAAGCTTATACTGTTTATTAATTCAGTGGCCTTTACCGTGTTTTTGGATGACTCTCGGTTTGCCTGTCAGTGTGTCTCAGTGTTTAAATAAATGAAAGCAAGTTGCAGCTGAAGCTGTGGACACTGAAGGCCATAGCAAGGATGATATTCCTTTTTCACTCTGTCTATATCATACCAGCCATGTTTTCTGTTTTGTTCCACGTCCTATAACACTGCATGAGATACCTATTACAGCTGCGGTTTATTGTCAAGTATTTGCATACCTTACAAACTATGTGTTGTTTGTCTACTTAGCTCAGCATGAGGTTGTAAAATGCAACCTAATGAGCAAAGAGACTTGCTGCAGCCCAAAGGTCAAAGCAGCAGGCATCTGGGAAGCTAATGAAAATTCTCAGTCATTAACCATCCCACCTCTGAATTGCCCTTGAATAAGGAACTTAATCCAGCTGAGTGGTCCAAACTAGAACTGGAACTGCAGCTGTTCCAGTAAACTTTTTTGCGACGGACAGTTTTGAGAGAAATTTTCACATACCTTGGATTTCTGCTGCTCAGTGGATTTTATACAAGTTTATAGGTTTTTTTAATCAGAAAATATTTTAAGTCTGGCTTTTGCTTCTTTAAAAATTATATCAGTTTATACTTAGACAACTTAACGACAATTCACTGGGTAAGCAATGGAGCAAAAGATTATTCTGCTGTAAATTTAGTATGATGAACTACTGTACATCTGTTCTGTTGCGTTTCAGTCTTTCACTAAAATCATGAAATTATATCCAATGAATGTGTTTTCAATCAATTCGAAATCAATGTTAATGGGTTACAAGATAAATTAAAGATTAAGGATTGTTTTCCTCCATTAAATAAGGATGACCTGTTAGAGAGGTAAATAATTATTTGAAACATTCATTAGTCCCCTTATTTATAGACATACATAGTAAAAATACATTAGAAAAATAGTTTTTATTTGCATTAGCAAAACTTTCTGCATTTGAGCACATTTATTGAGTGGTTGAAAACTGGAATGTTTGGAAATAATTGTGTTTTTGGGATAATCAGTGGCACACAACTTTGCATCCCCAACATTTAAAGTAAAATAAATGACTAACCATTGTCTTATGAATTTTTTTTTTATTGTTATTTAGTGTATACAAACTTTATGAACAACTGCAACTCTAACAAACAATGCTGAACAAGGAGCAAAGTTTATCTTGCAACCCCACTCAGTGAGGGGATCACAGGAAATATAAATAAAACATTTAGAACGCACTATTGAAGAACTACAGCAAATTTTTCAAGGAGGCTTTTTACAAATCTTTACCAGCAGCATAAATGTGAAGGGCACTATAATCACGATCATATTTAATTTTTAAAAGAGCATGTTTAATTTTAAAGCACGGCAACATGTTTCATTATTTAGGTGATATTAGTGGTTTCTGGGTTGGATTTTTATTTTTCCAGGCTCCTGAATTTGGGCAACCGACCACAAACTACCTGTCTTATGTGGGAGGCATCAGCACTGAGCCTCCTAACAGATTTGTGCAGGGGATGTTTTGTTTCCAGCTCTGCTTAAATTCTTTTTGTCATTCACCTCAGCCTCTGCCTCGGTCAAGCGTTTCCTTTCACAATGAGAGTGACTTGCCTAAATTAGTGGAAAAACAGAGACAGAACACTAAATCCGAACTGGCTGTTGTTTGGATAGTAAACAGAAGTCCACAGGATGAGTAAAATTTAAAGCCATGATCTTCTGTCTTCAAGGGGATTCTTTAAAAAGATGTCTGAAGTGACGTTGGTGGGGTGACATGTTAATTCTGACAAACATTGTGCTTTCATTTCATGTAAACATGTTTCTTTTTTGCTATTCTTGCCAATTAATTGCTATTCAATCAATATATAATACAAATGTTAATAGATTTTAGTGTGTTGAAATAATTCTAGCACCAGAGTAAAATGGTGCTAGAGGTATAGGGCATTAGGGTATAACGATATGCGTTACACCCTAACGGCATACTGTTTATTCTGGTATGCCTGAAAATCCCCTCCAGCTTCCAGTGTTGTCAATCTTTACATTTCACAGTCAGAGTAAGGAACCAGGCCAAAGATCTGCTTGTGTACACTGGCTGAGTACAGCTTTCTGTGTGAAGCCCTCACAGATGTGTGGTCATCCCCAAGTAACAAATTCCTGGAAAAGATTCTGACCAAGGTCGCATCGAGCAAAAAGTTTTTCTCAGCACCTACATTGGTTTCATAAATAACATATTGTCTGAAAGTAACTTTATCTTGCTCATGTGAGCAAAATGCAGCACTGAGATGCATGAATGAGTTAAGTTGTTTAGCTGCCAACTTTGATCTGGGAAACTTTAGGTGCATTCTTAAAAAAAAAAATTGATGCACACTCTGCATAGCTCTGAGCACCCAGTTACATTTGAAGAGATGTGATTTAGCCAAACATAAGTACACTCAGGAAGATCAAAAAGGCATTTCTGTATTACTTTTAGCAAGTTTTTATTTTGGACTGGCAATTTATTGGAATGTCTCCAGAGAAGATGTAGAAACAATAAAAAAATACTCCCCCAAATCTACCGCCACCGCAGCAGTCTGTGTTGCTGAATTTTTGCTCATAAGTAAAGCCCCGGAAGATGTGCGCAAATGATCCTGAAACAGATTAGGGAGTCAGTGCCCTGCACCTCCTTCTCACTGGTAGGATTCCTGCCTGTCTGCTCGGTTAATCTAGGCCTGCCAGGAAACCGCAATACCGGCGTGAAATGCATCTCCGTGGTTTTTCTGATAAACACACACTGCGTACATCCCTGAAAGCTGTGCCACCAAGCTCTGATCCTTTGTCATCTTCTCATCATTGGGTTTCCATTGGCCGGAACAAAGGCAGCTCCACTTTAAGTGCCTGCGCTGACATTTTAGAAGGTGGCATATTGTTTGGATTAGGCGCACTCGAAGTGTTGTGAACTTGAGCTGAAAAATACTCGTGCACATTAACACGGCTGTTTGTAGCTGCTCATTTGAGCCTCTCGGCTGTGACTTCTTCCCTGCTTTGATGAAAGTGGAGCCACGGCATGCTTGTTGAAGTATCGCCTTCAGCACCTGGCTGTCACATCAGTGATGGCTCTCTCCTCCCAGCGCTTAGAGCGTGAGATGTCTTAAACTCTCTGCTTTGAGCCACGCAGGGCAATAATAATCGCTCAGCGGAGGAAGTTGGAAAAGTTGAAGACAACACTGCTAACTAACTGACTGAAATATGAATTTTTATCAGTTTTCATCCTTTTTTATTGCTTATTTTGTGATGCATCCTGCTGCTGAAATCAATTACCTTAGAAAACTACTTCCTACTATACCCTATTGCCATAAAATGTGTAATAATTATAATTTTCACAACAAAATAAAGGATGTCATGCTTGGCACTCCTACCACAACAGAAATCTGTAACAATTCCTATAAAATATAACTGAAGCAAAACCAGTTATGCAGTCATTTACTTTTCAAAATTAATCAGCATCCAGGGACTTTTCAGTTAGTATCAAAAACCTCTTGTTTCCCTGGGGTAGAAATATAATGTGACACAGAGGCACAGTTTTTTTTAAACAGAACTGAATGAGGATTCAGGTTTATGTTGCAACCACACAGTGAGTAGGACGGTAAAAGAATTCAGAAAAAAAATAATCTGTTGCTAACTGTGAGAACTATAGGAAGAGGTGTCATATGTCAATCTAAAAAATATGTGTGAAGGTGTTGAGTTTGCTAAAAGCATGCCAGACTTCAATTAAAATCAAGTATTTTGGTTTGTTGAACTGAATTAGAATGAGTCCATGGACTATGCAAACTGTTAAGTGTGGTGGAAGAGGTGCGATGTTGCAGGCCTGTTTCTCTTCCCGAAGTCCTGGGAATCTTGCCCAAAAGAACAGCATCATGGGTTTTTAAAAATATCATGATATTCTAAATAGAAATCTGGAAGCTCTTCCCTGAAAACAGAAAATTGGTTCTCTTTGGATTTTCATTGGAAAACATGTGACCAAGTGAAGTCAACAAGGGTTCACCGGACACAAAGTCAGATTTTAAGACCAAACCTGTTAAAAATTAAAACTTTTCTTGGAAGTTGATCAATGTTGCTGTTACTATATAATTATATTGATGCAAATTGTGTTAGAAAATGTGTATCTGCTGCATTTCACCAGTTCTTGCTAGGAGGAAGAATCACTGAGGCTACTCCTTAAATATAAAAAGTCATCTTTCTTCATTGAGAAAGCGAAAGAGAGAGAGAGAAAAAAATCATACACTCATAAATAAAACATTTGTTAGAGTTGTTGCAGAGCACTCAACACGAGGAGAAAAAATAAACAAATGCGACATATTAGAAAGATAGCAGTTTGCTCTTGTTCCTGCTCGCCTCATGCAACATGGTGACGATTTTCACACATCTGCTGCAGCACAAGAGGCTTCTGTTAAGAGTCAAGATGGCAATCGAGTTCAAAGAAAACCGTTCGGAGATACAGTGGGATAAATTATGTCTAGCTGTAGTTTTATGAGCAGCATTTCTCCCTGCCTGTCACAACATTTAAATGAATCAACACATTATCAAAGACCGTGTGGGAACATAACTTATGACGAGAAAACAAAATCCCTCTGTATCTGTCTTACATTAATAGTTGGTGCTTATTTGCTATGTTTGCCTAATTCTATTTTTCAGGTACATTTTGTGTCGCCTTGTGGATTTTCTTCACAGTTATTTTAAATTTGTTATGGGTTTATACAGATGTATGTTTTGCTTAGCAGACCTCATCTTTTCAAAATTAATAATTTAATTATTTGTCATTAAGACTTGAGGTTTTCTACTGTGCCTTTAAATAGTTATGTATTATTATTATTATTTATTATTATTAAATTGTCATAAAATAAACTACATACTTCATAGAATAGCAATGTGAGTCCTGATTTAAAACGATTCCTTCCAGATTCATTTGGCTAGAAGTCATTTGTAGTTTTCATGAAAACTTTACAGGCCCAAATTGTATATGGTGAGTTTACCCCAAACCTTCTGAATATTAATCAATTTAATTACATTCTTTGACCAAGCTTATTTTAAGTCAGAGATAATTATACAAGTCAGATCTGAAATTGATCTACAGATATATTTATTTATTACAGTATTCTTAAGTTTATTTACGAATGCCCTCTATAAAATGTTAATAACTCTACATCAAAGTTGTGAAAGTTCTGAAGCAAAAATCCTACATGCACATTGTCAAATAATGTTTTGGTCCAGTCAGAAATCCCTGTGCCGTGAGCAGAACTCCTTTTTTTTTCATGCATTTCTTGTCAAAAGAGTTTAAGATCAGCTCTGCCATAACCACATTTATAATACAGTCTCATCCACATGCAGTAAGGCTGATGTTCACTCACTGGTTTATTGCAGCATTTGGTACTTTTTCAAAGGGTGCATCAAAGGATGGAAAACACAGTGTGAGATAGATTTGCTCAGTGACCCTCCTCATGATGCTAACGTTCATTACCAGCTAATGTGAAACTTTGAAGTTTCCCAGATGGCGTTGTTTGTTATCATTCACGCTTGCTGTTCCAGCTTCACGACCTGTAAATAATACTCCTCCTAACTGCCTTGTTTTCAGAGCTGAAAGTACATATGGGAGCCTAACTTCTTGAAATTTCCAAGTGTCAGCCTCAGTGGGTCATTTAAATGCACGGTCATGCTGCTGTTTCTGCTGCCGCCGCCGCCATGCAGATTGTGTTTACTATTTCACAATTTCATTAACAGTATTTTAAAGCCAGTGACAGCACACTGAATGACTTTAATTATTCCATGCAGGATCGTGGTGGAAAATGTACAGAGACAAAATAACAGCATGCAAAACTACAGCATTTATACATAGATTAATGTACAAATGCTGGTGTAATATTTTCTTTACACCAGCATGATGGCATAAAGAAAATATTGTGTTATTTTAGGTTGTAGTAGCACAAGTTAAACAATTACAGTTTTAGCACAAGAAGGCTTGTAAGTTGTATTGGTTTGTTAGCTTCCTAAAATAATGGCCTAGTTCATTTTCCAGGGAAAAAAAAGAAATCACCACCTTTTTCTTTCAAAAATTTGTTTTAGGCAAAAAAAAAATCATTTTTAACAAAAAGATGACTTAAACAGGTATATAAGACAAAACAATATTTTGTTGATGTTGCTTCTATCATACAAATCACCAAAAGACTACAAAACATTAGTGAAGTAGAAATTCTTCAAATTAAGAAAATGTGTTTTTGTCTAAAACCCAACTTTATCTATTACGTTTGTGGTAATATTTAACTGTGCTGTGGAAAAAGTATTAATGTTTGTGGGTTTTTTAAAATCATATTTAAATGTTTCATGTCATGAAACAGAGATAACCTGAGTAAATAAAAAAGAGGTTATGAAATGAGTTCATTTATTAAAGAAAAAAAAAACTCTTCAAATGAACATTATTGTGTGAAAATATTATCATGCCAATAATGAAATGACTGGTTGTGTCACATTTGGTGACAAAGAAACCAGCATTTCCAATAAGTGATAGTGGGGGGAGCTGTGAAAAAAGCTGAGCCCACTCTTTAACTCAGCTACATTGGGAGGTTTTTAAAACTTGTTTTAAGTCACATCCAAATAAACAGATTCAAATTTTAACTTTGACTAGGCCACTTCCAAAGCTTAAATTTGGATGACTTAATGGTAAGCTTTGGATTATTGTCCCACTGGATAACCCAAGTAAACTTGAGTTGAAAAACTGATCGTTGGACATCAGTTTCCATCAGGATTTTGAGATAGAAGGCAGATGGCATCATCCATTATGTCAAGTTGTGTACATTCTGAAGCAGCAAATAACCATTTTGAATTGTTGGTATGATGCTTTTGTTCTGACATGCTGTTAGTTTAACAGTATACCAAGACAACTTGCAAAAAAAATCCTGTGTTTCCTCAGTTGATAGACTATTGTCCCAAAAATCCTGAGGATCACCCAGAGTTTATTCATTTTTAGTCACTTCTATTCTTGTTGCTCAGCAAGTTTTGACCTCAATCTTGTGCATAAATGCTATTTTTGCCTATTCTCATTCTTGCTGACCTTTACTAAGGGAAATGAGGCCTGCAGGTGCTTAGGTGTTGTTCTGGGTTGTTTTGTAACCTTCTTAATAAATAGTTGATCTGCTGTTGGAGTAATTTTGCTGCTGCTGAGGTCTCTTGCTGGAGTCTCAATTTGTTTTAAATTTTTTTTACATTTTGCGGAATGATAGATGTCAGTCATTTTGCTTCTCATGTTCTTGATTTTGTTTTGCACCATTAATTGATTGTAACACTTTTGGATAGCATTTCTTCACTTATTTAATGATACTTTTAAAAATACTTTTCGAGCAAGGAAGCAAAGATTTTTTTATACCACACTGTAAAATTAGTGAAAGTTTAGGGAAAAACAAATATAAACATATTTGCTAAGTTAACTTTATGTGAAAATGTTAAAATAAAATGTTAAAAAAATCCTTTTTTTTTCTTTTTCTGCTTTTTAGTTAAATGTGAAAACTGCAAAATTTAAATCTATCAAGACTCCATATTTGGATTTCTATGAAGCAGAAAAAGCTAGAGAGTCTGCCCTCATTTCCTGCAGGGTCTTGTTGGTCATGCTATCCCCTACCACCTTGGATCTTGTCTTGCCTGTTAAATGGATTTCTTAAAAAATCAGTTATGTTCAGTTTATTACTGGCAGCACATATGAGCTGCTGAGTGTCACTGAACTGTGATTTGGGTGAATAAAAGAGCCTCTTTAGCATTCAGGTGTAGTTAAGGCAGCTATTAGAGCAGCTTTACACCTCCAGAATCAGAAAGAGGTGCCGCTGATCCTAACTGATCCTGTGCTCGGGGCACTCCTCCTCTGCCCGCATAATGACTCATCCTTTCACGAGATACATTTATGCAAAGGATAATATTTGAAGATATAAATCCATTTTCAGTGTCCTTAAATGTACAATATTTCCTACAAGCCCCATTTCCTCTGTGATATCTAACATCAGTTATAACTACATTTTACATGCTACCTAGTTCACTTTATTTAATCTGTCAGGTTTCTAATTTAAGATAACTTTTTTTATTATTATTATTGTGATTTACAGTGGCCTAAACCAGAACATAAGCAGTAAAATTAATCAATTACTATTTTTGTCTCTTTGTTTTCTCTTAAATAAAAGGCCTCTTTAAAACCAGCTGTTGAACGACCAGGCTGCAGCAGGTTTTACGTGTTATTAAGGATTCTCAGATAAGATGAGCTGTTAGAAAGTCATCTTTAAAGTCTGCAGAAGTTACAAAGCTAAAAGTCCAAAAGCGGATAAGATTCTCTGAAGGATTACAAAGGAATATGAAAAAATGAAGATGGACAGCAGGAACTATAAGTGAAAATATGTCAGTGTATTATTTGCAAAAGTAATATATGTATATATATATATATATGTATATATATATCTTTTTAGGTTTAATGTTTGAAGGGGAAGCAGCACTTTACTTGCACATGGCAAATTGAACTAGAAATAAATACATTTCCCATTAAGAACTGAAATGACAAAATCCAGCTGGATGCTGCTGCATAGTGGCAAGCTGATGCAGTTGTGTCACACATCCAATTAATAGAGTGTCGTTATAAAATGATGACTTCAAAATGTGATAAACGCCTGGTTTCTCACCTCATCTCTCGTTGTGACTGTTCTCACTTCATCTGCTCACATCTTTGTTACCGAGGACGAGGATTTCAAAAGACAAGCCAGGAGGATGAAGTGAGCAAAATGGAAGAACAAACAGTGAGCTTGAACTCTTTTTATGTTTGACCTGCTGACCAATGAGAGCAGACCGAGTCTTTAGAGTATCTGTCTGAAAGTGGTACTGGCTCAAAAAGAACATTTCAGTCAAACGGTTCAGCAAAAATACCATCTGGGAAAGTATTATGTTTCTACTGTCAAAGTCCAAAAATCCTTTTTTGTGAGAAAACGCAAAACTGAAAATCGGCTAAACAGAAGTAAGTGGAATCAGTTAACCACGGCCATGAAATTATTAATAATCAAAAATATTTAAAAACTGTTGCTTGTCCCACTATAAAAAAAAATCACAACTGGTAAATTCATGTGCTTAATTTTTTTTTTTTCATTTTCTTAGTAATCATCTCAAACATTGAAATATAAAAACTATTAAACATTCAAAGTACAAGCTACCCTCTGCCTAATGAATTAAAATAAAAGAAAAGAAAAGCTAAATACCTCAAAAATGCTGCAGTTGAACTGAGAAATGTTCAAATCCATATTTATTATGGATTTGATGCCAGTTTCAGTTGGCAACAGGTTGGCGTTTTGTTTTGGTTCTAAAACAGCGTCCCAGACAGACTTTCAAAAGGGAAGATGGAGAAGGCTTTCCCACCAAATGGGTCTGCAAATAATTCAACAGTTTAGACACAATACTTGCCAAGCACTCTTATTTAAAATGAGTGGTAAAAATGTTGAAAACTGCCCTGTGGTCCATTGAATTAAACTTTTTTTTTTTCTTGGGCACATTTACTGATTGTACCCGATCAATGTGTGTTGAGCAGAGCTTTAAACAACCAGAATCAGTAAGGAAATTATAAGGGTGCTGGGTGTAGTATTACAAGCAAGCAGCGAGTGTGGTTTTCCATTTTTGTGAAGGAAGACTTAATATTGAGCTGTTTACACAGGAACTTAGCTCTCATCTGAGTTTAAATGTTTATATTTATGTCAGCAATACAATATTAAACTTCATAGTTTATATGAAATCACAGCTTATCTCTGAATTTTTAATCGACTGAAAAATCTGTTAGGAGACAGCTTTGGAAAAAATATTCAGCCACTTAATGAACATTTACGTAGAAAATACTTACAGAGACACTTTTTTGACCTCATGTTGATTCTAAAAAGGGCTTTCGTCATGAGTTTCTCAATCAATCTGACAACTTCTTTCCTTCCAAATAGAGACAAACACATTAATGTTAGCATGAGTTTAGCGTCTTTTTCAGGGACATTTAGATAAGTGGTAAGGCAGTAGGTCCAACTTCGGGGCATTCTGGGTAATAAAATCACAATTATGCGGAAGAGTGGTTTATTTTAAAAGCAAACTGTACCATTCCCAATGAACACAGTTCTCCCTGAATCATTCACATGTCTGATTATTAAGACAAAGACACACAATTATGATTACTTAATTTTTCCTGGAATATTAAAAGATTTTTCAGATAACAGCCACTTTCACAAATAAAGGTGGATTTCAGTGCACTGACTCCACCCTCAGTCCACACCTTGTTAACAACACCCAAATTCTGGAATGATCTTTTCTTCACCTTCCTTAAAAGGCTGCGGTTATTCTTGCTACTTGTTCACTATTTTCAGCAACAGCTTTTCCTTCCATTAAACATTCCAGTTGTATGCTTTAAACCGTAGTTTGAACAAGCAGCTTCATTAGCAGATTTTGTTTTGTTGTTGTTTTTTTTCTCTCTCTCCTTGTGAAGAGTGTCAATAACTCAATACTCAAAATTTTTTGCTTTATGGTTTTGAGCAGTTATCCTCAAGATTAACAAAACATTTATGCTCAAATTTAATCATTTTTTGTCTGTATGACATTTAGTTTTTAAACTGTTTAACTTGAATAAAGTTGAATTTCGGTGTAGTGGGATTTCTGAGCTGCGCATGTATACCTGATTAAAGGTCTGACTGACATGGTGAAATAAACTGCAATGAATTGTCTTTGTTCAAACCATAACGACTATTGTGGTCTGTGTGCTGAACCAACCCAGTGAGTTCATGAGTTGAATTTGCTCAGTCATTTTAAACCAAATTAATCTGTTTGCTTTCCAGCTCACAGATTCTCTGTTTAATATGCCTGACCATCTGTTCCGAACAACATGACTGATTTCTATCTCTTCAACAGAGGAGAGACATTATCGCCTAGTGTCGTGGCCCCGATTGGTCTGTTCCAGAGGTGGGGACTCGAGTCACATGACTTGGACTCGAGTCAGACTCGAGTCGTTAAAATCACGACTTGAGACTTGACTTGAAAAAATGCTCAAAGACTCGGACTTGACTTTGACTTTCATGCCATTGACTTGGGACTTGACTCGACTTGAAGCTGTTTACTTGAAAAGACTTGATATTTTTTACTCAAAGTCTTAAAATTTAAAACACATTATTTATAAAGTGGCGTCATTAATTAATTTCACTCATTCTGTATCAATATGCGCAGACCGTCACTATGTTTTTCCTCTCTCCTTATGTATGTATGTGTACGTAGCTGCAGCACAACCAATCAAATTAACAGGATTTGGACGTTTAAAAAAACGCGGCAAAGCTACAGAGCTCAGGGAACGAAATACGAAATAACCGCTCAATATGCTTCCGCGAGTAATTTCTTTTGGCTACGTAGGTTATGAACTTTCGACTAAAAAACGAACTGCAACTTGTAAAACATGCAAGAAGAGAATATCGGATGGAGATGCCACGACGTCCAACTTTGTCCGGCATTTGAAGCTTCACAGAGATCGGTAGGTGGCACTTTTCTTTTGCTGTAAGATAGTTGACTTTAGCTAACTTCGTGTTAGCATGTGTACTCCGGGTTAAATTGGTGATGATTTACCATAAATCCGGTCCTTCAAATGCCTCCACAAATAATGTGCACCGTGTTAGCTCAGGAAGCCGGTGGATAGTGAGCGGGGCTCCGGAACAGAAAGCAGATTCTGGACCTGAACACAGGGAACAGAGTCTCTCTGTCCCATCATGATGATGAGCCGGGTCCAGTATCATCTAAGGATGGTTGGTGTATTTGAAGACATCTACGTTGGGAAATTATATTGACAATATATTGTTTACTGCAGTCAGTGCATTAAGTCAACTGTTTTTGACTTAATGCACTGACCGGCGTGACTGTCACATGTCGCACAGAACCCATTTCCAGATTTCTATCATTTGAGATAAATACATATTTTAAAAAGAACAAATGGTCTATTATTTGAATTTTATGTATAATTGCAAATTATTAAAAAAAATAAAATAAAAACGACTCGAAATGACTTGAAATTAAAGGTTCCTGACTTGAGACTTGACTCGACTTTTGCCTGTCTTTACTTGAGACTTGACTCGGACTTGAGGACAGAGACTTGAGACTTACTTGAGACTTGCAACACAGTGACTTGGTCACACCTCTGGTCTGTTCATTGTCTGTACCTGTAGTTCTCTGTTAGGCTACATCAGAACACAAGGAAACACCCCGAACAGGTCAGCAGTCTATCACAGACTAACACAATTTCACAGCCGCATTCACACATCCAACAAAAGTCAACCTGACCTGTGTGTTTTTGGACTGCAACAGAAAACTGCTGCACCCAGAGGAAAAGCCTTGTGATGTCAAGTCAGGTTTATTTGTGCAGCCCGATATCACATAAGATATCTCTGTGGGCATCGCGGGCTCACAACAGCACTAGTTCCTGACCCAGCTCGATCTCTCTCAGAAGATGAGGAAAGGGCCGGTAAAAAGAAACTGTTACAAGAAAGGAGAAGAAACCTCGGGAGACAGCTTCAGTGAAACAATTCCCCGTCCTCTGACAGATGGGGGAGAAAGGAGGAAAAGAACAAAGGTTTAAAGAAGACTTGGAGTTAGGGCTGAAAACATCTCAACACTGAACATATTGTTTTTTTTGTCCTCTTTCCCAAAACATCACTTTCAGGTTACTGATTCTATAATTAAAATGTATTTAAAAAGTCATCTCAAGTTTAAAATGTGAATTGTTGTGGGGAAAGGAAAAATGAAGTGAGAAATAAATTATTTTTCTTCATGAATTCCAAAAAGGTTTAACAAATCTATAGAACTGTATAGCTAAACTCTTTATTTCCATTCTTTGTTGAGGAGGCTTATCTGAAAAGTAGTGTAAACCCAATAGATACCAGCAAAGAATAGAAATAGACTTTTATTGTCCTTTTTTCAGATTTCTTTAGTTGTTTTGTTGTCCATGTTGGGTGTTTTTGGCAGCTATAGCTGAATTGGAGATACTAGCCTGTGGATATTTTGAACCAACCATGGGTCAATTAGGAGCTGCTGTGGGGAATGCTCATAGATGGGTCCAAAGAGGGATTAGAGCTACAACGAGTTGAAAAAGACTGTAATAGAAAAGCTAATATGTAATAATAATGCTACTTAGACTTTTTTCCACTTAACACCACTTGAAAGATGAATGCATCTTATTTTCAGAAAGGAATACATTTTTACTGGTATTTGCAGCATTTGCTGCCTTTGACCTTAAATCACAGTCTCCAGTTTGACTGCCATTTTTTTTTGTCACAGATTAAATAATTCGGACTGAGCTCCACAATCTAATTATTTTGAACATCCCATTTTAATTAAACAGAATCAGCACCAGCTTGCATAACTGTTGTGTCTGCTGGTTTTCTATCGCATCTACAAGTAAACAACTGACTATGAAGTCATTTCAACCAAAAACGAGGACCAATACATTTAATTATTTCAAACCGCTATTTAGTTGCTTTTCTTAAAACTCAATATGTTTTGCATGAACAGTTTTTGCCACATACAGGCCACCATTCCTACATGTAAGCAAAAAGGTCTCTTGTAGAGCAAATGCAGATTAAAAAATGTAGGAATATCTAAGTTAACCCTTATAAAAGGGGCGTTATAATTACAGATACAGGCTTCATCTTTCAAAGATGGATGGCCTGATGAAAGAGCCTCTGATTACTTATTATTGTATTTAGCTTTTTTGCTTTTGCCATTTTTATGGACAAAAAATGGAAGCCAAGAAATGTAATTCAATTATTACTTGCCTGGTGTTTTCTAGGCTGTTAAATCACTGAGAGCTCTTTAATAGTGTATTTGACTGGGAATTTTCTGTTGTAAGTTGAGAATACTGTGGTGTGCTGAAAAACCAAGAGGTCAGGCATTAATGAACTCCAATCACAAAATGGAACAAAGCAACTTGCTACTTCTTCAACCCAAAATCATACCTTACCTGCTCTCCGCTGTATTTTTCTAAAGCTGGTGCGAAATAAGCAGATTCCTCTTGATTCCTTATATGCTGACAATGACAAATAATATTTTTTTTCCATTTGACTGTGCTTAATACTCACTGAAGCCACAAGAAACATTTAGCTGATAACCATTTCAGCAACACACAGTACAACTAGAGGTAATTTTAGGAGAAGAACCTCAAAAGAACATATTTGTGAGAGTGCGGTCACCAAAAGAAGAATACATTTAGCAAAACTGCCACCTATTTTCTTCAAAAATACAATTCAAAAAACAACTGCTTGACTGTAAGACTGGCTGATTCATCATCCTTCTAAATCTTTCATGAACATCCATATGAGGAGCTTTCTGTGCTTTCTGCAACCCACAAAATGTTTCAGTTTGAAATTGTTAGCTCTGTTGCTTCATGATGTGATTCAAAGTGTCTGACAGTCATAACAGAGCAAAATTACTTGATTCCCGATCATTTTACATAATGTTATTTTCAATGTTCCTACAGCTTGCCTAGAAATTCTGAAATTATCTGGTACAATTGAGTTCAGAATGGTGTGTTTGTGCATGTATGCTGCCAGTAAACACATGGATACTGCAGTGAACCCTAAAAGTTTTTCCTACTTTTGACAGAATTTAGATGAGCATCTGTTACTAAGCATCAACAAATTGATGTCCCCGTGTTGAATCATCCACATCATCATGAAGAGAGTAGAATGTAATACTAAAACCAAAAGACCATTGGTCTGCAGACAGCTTGTTATGACCCACAGTTACAATTTATTGTGACAGAGCCCTCCATTGAGCAAAGTAATTATGTTGAGAGCAAAGGAGGAAGTTGCCATAGAAACACAACCCCAGAAAACATGAACTTTTACCACCAGAGACAACTGTTCATGATCTGTTCGAAAACACTGGTCAATATTTATTTTACTCATTACCTTTTCACGACCACATCATCTTCACAGTGTATGAGTAGCTGTTAAAAACATTCGCTGTAAGACATTTGCTAATTAAGTTCATCTGTGTGTAATTGCCTGAACTAAAATCTTTAATTTGTGGTTTTCAATGAATGTTGGGAGTGATATGGGCATGTGGTATACTTGTCCTTGTTAGCACATGTAGTCTGACCTTACATCAGTGTGATCCACATTATGTTCAAAATTAGCTTTCTGGTATAATTGTGTTGCTGTAGATAAGGTTTTGTAGGTTATAGTGTCACAGAGTAAATTGGAAAAACAAAGACCTTAATAGAATGGCTCCCATCTATTTGAATGATTTTGCAAAGACTAATGTCATCACTGGCCATCAGACAGTAGTACCTACATCCTGCTCAATAAGATCCAGACTTTATGTGACATTTCAGGATATTGAAATAACCTACTGATAGCTAACAAAACAAAAACTCAAAAATATCAAGAAACTCTTGAAGACCCAGCTTTTCAGAGAGCTTATTCTATACTCCTCTATTCTCCTATACTTCACTCTTCAGAAAGAGTGAAGTGCTTCACTCTTTCTGCACTTGTTTCCATACCTGTACTCTATTTCCACACCCCTGTCATCTTTCTAAGTTGCTTTTTGTTGGCTCTGATATTACCTTCGTCATTAAAGTCCTCATTTTTAATGGGCTTTGGATAGAAGTTTTTACCAAATGCATAGACATAAAAGTTAATACATTTGTGAGCCTGTTTTATAGAGGGTGTCAAAAAATGTCCAACCATGTAAAGAGCTAATGGACAGATCAACTCAATATCTTCGCTTCATACAAAGGGCTTGGAGTATCGACTTTTGAGAAACAATTGCTTCCTGGAGTCGTGGACTCTATCGAAGTTATACGTTTTACCAAATCACTAACATTTGGATGTGATGTACTGTATGTACCAGTTCAACACTATGAAGCTTACCAGAAATCGCATGCTCTGTAAACGATGTACACAGACTGTGACGAGAAAAGTGTCAACTCGAAAAAGATGGCTGTTACACTTCCATTTGAGTCATTTGAGCTATTCAATATTTGGAAGTGTGTCCAACATGAACTGAATGGCTTCTTTCACATCCTCTGCTGCTATTTCCAAACTACAACCATAGACAGACTACAATTCTAAACAGCGCAGAAAATTAAGGTCTTTGTTAAATGGAGAAATCAAGCTCAATGAGAAAACTGTTTCATGCAAAACAAAAATAACTTCTTGTTTAAAGTCTATGTAGCCCTATAATCAGCCTTTCGTCAAAACTATTCTTCAAATGATTACCGTGTGCTTAGAGCATCAAGAAACGTTTAGGTTAAGCATTGCTCATACAGGTATTATACCTAAAATTAAATAGATTAAACTATATGGAATATATATGCATTTTCTTTCTTCCCTTAAATAATAAAAGGTGAAAGTATATTTCCAGGGTGACTTTTATCTCATCTGTCAGAACCCTCAGCAGCCTGCAATCATGCTGTCTATCAGCCACAGCTCAGGCCACAAGGTGATACGCATTCAAAGTAACTGAGGTAGACTCACATGGAGGTCATTTACTCAAGATATAAAACAGTTGAAGAAGGTGGGAGCATTGGCACAAACTGAACAATGTGGAGGTTTAAAAGCAATGCATTTATTTTCCAATTAATAGTTAAACTGCATTGTTCAGCTGCCAAACGAAATGTCTCAACTGAGAGGGGGTTTGGTGAGACACAGAAGACAAATGTTTTGGGATGGGATTAGTCCTCCTTTTTTATTCACAATGGCAGACTGGGTTGCCAGAACTGGCCATTAGCTCAAATGACTTTCAGGTCTTTTCAAAGACACACAAGCTCTTAATACAAAGGCATATGTATCACAATATAGGCAGAATTGTTTTAGCAGTCATTTATAGAAAAGAGCTACAGCCCTCATCCAAGGAAAGACACTTTTCCAACAAAGCATGTCTAATTCGAAAAAGAATGGAGGAGAGAAAAAGCAATTTCAATGAGCCAGGAAATGTAATGCATCTGGCCCAGCAGCTTTGATGGGAGTGTATCAACTCTAATATGTATGTGCGGATTTGCGTGGCCATCCATGTGTCATGCTGTCCAGATGAGAAAGAACACGGTCGTTCTATTACATGGGTTAGCACTTCTATGTAGATCACTTGAGACCTGCTGGACATTCTTTCCCTGCATATCCTCCCTCACATTGTCACCGCTGTGCTGAGTGGAGTGAAGTCAAACAACTAACACCCTTAAAATGAAACTGGAAATGGAAATTTATTATTTGATTCACTTAGGAGCTTTCATCGTGTCATCAAGAAGCAAATTATAGGAGCTCTTTCATGGCCAGTGAATGGGAAACAGATTTGTAGACATGGTAACTGCAGCCAGGTTGATTTTACAGAAAATATGGGGATGTTTTTCTGGTTCAAAACAGACAATAGCAAGTGAAGCTCATTTTCATGTGAAATAAAATAACTCGTCCTTATACAAGTGGAGCTGTATTTTGGATTTCAGCTTTCATTTGATTTGTGGCTGGAAAAGAAGAAACCGATTCTTTCGTTTATGTTCACAGAAAGAGCTCATAATGATGTCATTTAGAGATATAAGCATTCTTTTTTTTCCAAAATGAAAATATTTTGCTCCACTGTAATAAGTTAGTCTGAAATATTCCAGTTTCGCTTTTGATTCTATAAAGTATGGAGCACTGTCACCATCCTGTACCTCATAGATGTACGATCCCTAACACCAGCAGATTTGGTGGAAGTGATTGCCGGTTTTGCACAAGAGGGGAAACTCAAAAAGCATCTACAACCACTAAGAACTGCCTGTGTGTTTTCCACTTAGGTATAAATACTGGCAGTAGTCAAATATACTCAGTAATGGCGTGGCTTGAAAATGATCCACAGCCACAATTAAATGCTGTATGGATGGGGGGATTTAGCCAGTTACAATTTGCAGTTTTTGCTGTTGCACATTACAATGTCGTTACATCCAAAACCTCGGCTTTTTTATATTTATAGCTACACTTTTGGAAACATGCTCCTTGACTATGTGTGGGGGATTATTGCCATACTGTTCTGAAGCTAGGGTTAGGAGAGATTTAACTTTCCTGTATGCACAGTGTCTATCTGTAAGTCGAGTGAAAGGAGGGAAATAAATACTCCAAAAATAATTTGTTTTTTTTTATGAATATTTTAACACTTATTTCAAAGAGAACAAATTGTTGACTGTTTTTTAAACATTAAGCAAGTTTGCTGTCAAATAAAACATCTGCAGGCAGAAGGGTTTTTGGGACAAACTCTTGTGGTAACTTGTGGATATGAAATAGGAGGACAAATTTGCAAAGGAGTGAATTGACCTGGAGTCACCATGGATGCATCACTGCAAAATCTCAGTCTGTTCTAAGCCATATAATTATGATCATCGTTATTCAGGTTAAATTGTTTTGTCTGATTTGTCATTTTGTCGGGAATTCTTGGTGGCAGACAGAGACAAAGTGCTAGAAATGCAGTTGGTCCTGACAGTCTGAAGGACTCTTAAATGCTGCCACTCCCACAAAAACAGCATGAATGGTTTCTTGAAGAATGTTTAAAACCTATCATTTGTCTTGATTTTATACCTGGTGGTGGATGTTAAATTTATTTTTTCAACTATATCGGGTATTTTTGTTAAGATCTGATTCAGATCAGACATAACCTAAAAACAGAAATGTTTTAGGATCCTAAAAGCATATTTTTTTGTGCTATAAATATTGGATAAATTGGTAAATTGAAGGAATACACAGTTTTTTTGTTGTTGTTTGTTTCAAATTAAATCTAAAGAGTGTGGTTAGCACTAGTCTTAAGCCCTTTGACTTGTTTACCTCTAAATAATAAAAAAAGAAAAAAAACCTTTTTTTTCTCTGCAGTCCAGTTCTCTCCTTTGCAGCCACAAACCAAAAGAAGTTAATAGCAGTTGTGGAAGAAAGTTTTCTGGTCGACTAAAGTTGTTGCAAAACACTATGTGTGGCAGAAAATTAACATTTTAAACACACAATCCTTAGTGAAAAATTGTGGCAGTAGTTTTATACTCTTGTGATTTTTTTTTATCAACCAGACAAGGAAGCTGGTCAGTATGGATGAGAAGATAGAGCCAAATATAAAGCAATCATGGAAGAAACCATGTTAGACCCTAAAAGATTTGCAGCTGTACTTACAACAGAAAATGATTAAACAATTCATGTACCACAAACCTTTTTTATTTTTTTATTTAGAATGTTTTCGAAAAACTTGTATCATTTTTATCCTCCTCCACTACTTTCAAGTTCTGTGGATTTTCTGTGACGATATGTGAACATCTTCAGGGGGTATTTTTACTGCTTCAAACATATTTTCCACTTCCTGGATGTCATGTACATACTGGAGGAAGTGGTGATTACAGATGCTTAAATACATCATTTCTGAGCAAAGCAGATTGCCAGTATGAAACCACATATGAATTCATTTATTATTTTGAATATTTACATTTGTCTTTCTCTTGTATTACTTTGATACCTGCCTCAAAGACTATGAATGCAAATGAGCAGTTTTAAAGTTAAAACCTTTTATTTTTACTGGTGCTCATTAACATACACTGTCCTTGTTAAACAAGCCAGTAATATAGCACAACTAACTAAGGCCACGAATTTGCAGTCTAAACACAAAGCCCTTTTTAATCCTCTAATCAAATTTAATGATGCTGCCTTTAAGTGTATTCCTCCAAATTGTGCTTTTTAGTGGTAATTTATTCATGGCAGAAAGTCGTAAGATCTTTGCTCAAACAATAAAAACAATACTCACAGTGAAATCCAGTGGGCTCTGTTGTTTCTACTGTGCTTTCTTAACATTATCTTTCTAATTCACAGACAGGAAAGGGAATTGGAATGGGCCGCGCATTTAAACATGACGCAGCCATCTGACGATTCAGGAGAGCAAAGGGCATTTAGGTGCAGTGGAGAACATGGAGAGGCTGGAGCTTCTCAAACAAGCAGCACACCAGCTCACCAGTGGTGGGAAATAGAGGACATCTTGCCAGGTTATGACTTCAAACATGTAACAGCCTCAGCAACTCCAGGCCAATAGAACAGATTGCTCCAATTACAGCAAGCCTCACGCACTAGAGTCCCCATGATACATGCGACGGTCTGTTTGAGTGGACTTTAGGCAGTGGCATGCTGCTCTGGAGCTCTGAGGCCCACATGTCCCACTGCCAATCTGTATTCTGTCTGAACCCGCAGACATCTCCTTTTAGCCCTGCTTTCGTTTCAGCTTCTGTTCAAACTGGCTGTTTTTGGCTGCCAGCGCAGGTGATTGGCAACCTCGTTCTGAAATTTATAACAAAATCAATTCTTTAACAGCATCCCTGAGCACATCAGTCTGAGTGAGAGGATTTCTGCCCCCTTATTTTTAGCTTCTCAGCCTCAGAGTGGTTGTAGATGAATCCCCATGCACACCCATGCGTATACCCATGTCAGCCCTTAGATTTTGCTTGAATTTGCAGCGTATAGTAATGCAGAAGATGTAAGGTGGCAGCATCATTGGGAATCGCCTCTTTAATTGAGGGCTGCTTTGAGAAATTGATCAAGGCCTTTGCAAAGGTTGAAACTCCGTTGAGGGAGGAGCCTTGTCAGCGAAGATTCATGTGTCTCTTGGAGTAGACTCTCCGTGGTCTCTTTTGTTCGGCAGGCCCAGCATGAGGACGACCGCATGATGAGCACCACCACCTCGTTTCTCCTCCTAAATCTGAATTAAAAAGGTGAGGCTGGTGCTGATAGGCTGCCATAAATGATACAGTGTTGTATGTCTGCATGCCTCCCCAGATGGCTGCTGCACTCCCTTTGCACCATCAAGACATAGGGAAGATGTATGGTTGTGTTGTAATGAAAGCATGAAGGGGTCTTAAGTCGCAAAAGGAATATCTCCATCACACTGGTAGAGAGGTAATAATGCCCATGTGTACTGTATTCTGGGGGAAAAATGAATTGTGGGGCGACAATACAAAGCTTATGAATTAAAGGAGAAGCAGAATAACCTCTAGTGGAGACTGTGAACCAGTTGTGCTTTAAATACTGCCTGCAGTTTTTTTCCTTCTTTTTCCTGTTATAAGCTGTGTATTTGATACAAACATGAGGGTGAGCAGGATAGTTTGTAACAGCTCATCTTTAGAATAAATGTCGATAATTTGAGTCTTATAATATATTTTAATGCTTGTTTTCCGTGGTGGAATGATGGGATAAACATGTTTAACGTACACGTTCTAAGAAGTTAAAGAAGTCACAACCTGGATGTACAAGAGTTTAACCTGGATTTTCTAGTTCAGACATAAATTATGCATACAGACTCAAATACACTCACCAGATCCTTTATTTGATACATCTTTCTTGTACTGGGTTGGACAAAAATGTTGCCTTATTTCTGTATTGTTAAATTAACAAGGATTCAGAAGACATTTTGGTCCATGCTGTCATGGCAGCATCATGATATGAATCTCCCCCTCCACCACATCTCTCAAAGTAGCTCTGTTGGATTGAGGTCTTGTGACTGTGGAGGCCAGTTGCATACAGTGAAAGTCGTGTTTAAGAAACCAGTTTTAGATGATGTGAGCTTTGTGATGCGATGCATTATACTGCTGAAAGGAGGCCTCCAAACATGGGTGCACTGTCATAAATGTATGGATACGATCAGCAACATTTCTCAGGTAGAATGTGGCATTCAAATAATGCTTAGTTGCCACTAAGAGGCCCCAAGTTCAAAAAGAAAATGGGGGGTTGCAGTTGGTTTTAGGAACAAAGGATCATTGATGCATGAGGATGGAAATAATAATTTAATGTTTTTAAGCCAAGTTCTGACGCTACCATGTGATGGCTGCAGCAGAAATTAAGACTTATTGGACCAGACAACGTTTTCCCATCTGTTCGTTAAGCCTGTGCGAACTGTAGCCTCTATTTTCTGTTCTTAGCTGACAGGAGTGGCATTCGGTGTGGTCCTCCTAACCCGTTTGCTTCAGGGTTTGACAAGTTGTGCATTCAGATACAGTGTAGTGCATGCCTGGGTTGTAATGAGTGGTTATTGCAGCTACTGCTGCCTGTCTACCATCTCAAATCAGGCTATCCATTTTTCTCAGACATCAACAAGGCATTTTTATTCATAAAACTGACATTCAAAGTTTCAATTATGAAGAATGAATATGTAGTTCTACATCTTTGTGATTCCAGGCACTTTGCCCAAGCTACTGCAACATTCAGAAAAAGATATCCTACGCATTACTACCACCATGCTTAACTGTCTAAAAACCTTACTCTGAATTGAAAAAAAAATGTGACCAAACTACTCAAATTTTGTCTTGTTTGATTGACTATGAACATTATCTCTAGATGGCATGTGGCTTCTCCTTAAGGGCTGCTGCAGAGGCTTGTTTTTTGGTCTGTACCTTCTTAATTAATGGGAATGTAAAACTCATTTTCCTGCAGACAGAGACACTGGTGTCCCAGCAGCTTCAGTTTCATTATATAATCTGACTAGTGTGGTTTCTAAACATCTTAGCTATTTTCCTTTTGTCTGACACATAAAAATTTGATTCTGAAGGTCAAAACACAATTTTATGTTGTGACTGAACAAACAGCAAAACGGATTGTGAATGGATAAACCAGGCTGAACTTGCCTCTCCAAACTCCTGATCTTAATTGTGTTGAATATTTGTGGTACTGTGTGTGCTAAAAAGTCAGGTCCATGTTAGGAAACCAACTAATTTAAATGAGTTTAACCGATTCTGCAGAGAAGAGTTGTTCAGTCAAACCTCTGCCAGAAACGTATTAATAATGGATACAAAATGGGTTTGGATTAAGTAACTTACAACTTTATTTTAACCAAAGATCGATGGATGGTGTCTATTAATATTTTAAGCCTGTATGTAACATTTGGGTCTTTGTGGATTGGAGGAAATCAGAAAAAAAATCTAACTTCTACTCTTTTTTTTTTGTTTGTTTGTTGTTGTTCATCAAAGTGTGTTGTATATTTTCCCCCGGCCACTGGAAAGAGCGTTTCTTTGAAAGCAGTAGTAAAAGCTCAAAAAGCTCAACATTTTTAAGAGACTTTTGCTCGTAAAGACTTTATATAAACCTCTTGAAGTTTTATAATAGATAACTGGAAAATGTTTGACAGGATGTTGATACAACTTCAAAGAGGAGTTCAAAGAGGTATTTGTAAGGCACAAATGCCTCGTCAGTTATCGTCAGTTGTCACAAAAATGCAGTATATATCAAAAATAATGTAAAAGAAATTTGATTTTTTTAAAAAGTTGATTTTACATAACGTAACCCTTTTAATGGCAAAGATATTATTCACCATTTTGTTAATAAAAGCATTATTTCCTAAGAAATTATTATTCCTGCAAACTTCCTGTTGCAGAAATCATTTCCATTGAGTGACACTGAATATGCATTCAATATATAAGTGGGTGAAAATGTTTATATGAATTGCCTTCAGATGTTCTAATAATGCAAGTGTTTAAAGAGTTCAAGATGAGATAGATTTTAAAAAAATATACTTGCCAGAAGTAATTTGATGCATGTACACCCCTACACTGTAAATCAACTCCTGATGTTCAGTTTGTTTACATGTAAAATACTTGATCCATTTATATGAGATAGTAAATATTGAATGATTGATGTAGCCCTCCAGTGAACATGCCCTTCACCGTTTAAGATATTACTTTGTAAAATTTCAGGAGCCATTTTGCAACTTCTAGATTACAAGTTACCGCCATGTTCAGGTATTTCATCTTCTTCACTAAAACTTTATGACCCTCCACAGGGATTCTTATCTGGCTTATTTCCAGTTTGATTACCATTATGACCTTAAAAAGTAAGACATGGTGTTTAGTGAGCTTTTAAAATGCATTAGATGTTCACTCAATAAAGAATTTTATTTTATCAGCCTGTGTGTCGTCCTATGATCCTGTTGAGGTAATTAGTTCTTTCACACACTGAGTAGAAAACATTGCTTTACTTTTTTTTTCTTTGCCCATTTAATTATTTTATATTATCAAATAGTTATGTGTTCAAGTTCAACAATTAGCATTTAAGGCAGCACACAGACTAAGTATAGAGTTTTATTTGTAACATCTCAAACAGACCTTGACAAATCTCCTTTTAGAACACAGTGCCATAAGCTGCCTGTTGAAGCTGATAATACGACCTGTAGGAACACTGTAAAAATAGGTGACCTCCAGCAGTCATGAGAATAGGCAGCCTAGATGTGAAATCTCTGGTGGACTGATCTACCTGGCAACCTAGAATGTGAAGCTTTCTACCATGTGAGCAACCTCGCAAGAATTTCTTTTTCTTCTTTGTGCCTAAACCTAAACAATCAGAAAGTGATCATTTTAAAAGTGAGAAATCATAGCTTAATGCAGATTAATCTGTTGTACTTATGGTCACATTTAATAAGTTTGGATATCATTGAAAGTATTGTTTATTTCAGTAAGTCAGTTCACACACAAACTGATATTTTTAGATGTTTGTCAGTTATGATTTTCCACCTACAGCTATGGAAAACATATTTTAGAGTATACAATTGCATCAGACCAATTAAAAAACATAAAAACATTTTAATGTAGAAATGTGGGCTTAATGAAAAGTATGTTTAATACACACTTTAAGGCTGTTACTTTCAAAAGTACCCTTGTTTTGATAAACAAACTTAATTGTGACATACTGTATAAGGTAATTTATAGAATATGAATTAATGTTTACTACAGTTGAGTAAGTTTCCTGAGATTTATAATGTCTATTATGATAGTTTCTTATTATTATTACCATCAACACAAAAATGCAAATCAAAACTGTTTCAACATGAACGACCTACTTTTTTGAAAACAGAAAAAAACCCATTACACTATTTTGGTAATGCTGCCAAAATAGTGTAATGCAACCTTACTTATTTGGAGTTTGATATTTGGACATTCATCTTTTCACCATAGTGCGACAGGAAGTGGATATGTGTAGAGATGTTTAATAAAAGGAACACAACCTTGGGTGAAATAGAAAACAACTCCATAAGCTCTGTCATTTAACACAGCTAGAACAGCCAAGCTGAGGGATAAATGTGCTGAATAGGTGATGTTCAAGGTGCTAAACACAGTTACAGCAGCTGTGTGGTTCCTCCTTTTGCACATCCATCGTACATTATAATCATAAAATATATAGTTGTTGCAGATGAAAGTTAATAAATATCAAAAGAATAATTTTTTTGTGTTTTTGCTTTTTTTTGTCCACAGAATTTGTCTACCCTGATATCTGAGATCAAGTAAGGATCTGTAATGTAACAGGCCTAGGATGGAAGCAAAGAAATGCCTTTTAAATGTAAAAAATTATGTATCTCATATAGAGGGAACTCAAGGCAAAATCCAGGCCAGAAGGAATATACAGTACAGTCCCTATAGAAAGTTTTGAGTCTGCCCCAAGTTCTTCTCCATGTGGGGAATGACTGGAAATCTCTAAAGGTAGGCACCCAGGAGGCATCCTGTTCAGATGTTTGAACCGAACATTCCCTGGTGATTTTTTCGAGTCCTCCAAAGGAGTGTTATTTTTTGTTGTTATTTTTTTTATGGAGATTAACTGTTTTAAAAAGATTTAAAATTCAAGAGTACGCTGGTTCAATTGAGACAGACATAAAGGGACTGCAAAGGTTTATTTAGGAGAGTGTCTTAGGAAGATTCATGAATATTAAATTTTGTCAAGTTGTACTTAAAACAACATTCCCATCAGCAACTTTGATAAAATCTTTATCTAATTTAAATTCATTATTGTCATATAATTATAATGTATTCATTTGATTAGCAATTAGAAGTCTGTTGCTCATGAAATGTATCTTATTAATTGACCATAGATACACACACATGCATATACAGTATATATTTATATTTTTATATATTATACGTGTTGGTGTGAATCGTTGAATCGTTCAGTGAAATTAAACTTCATGCAGTATAAGTGTAATAATGTTTTTTGTCCCTTCAGTGCCTTTAATTATATGAAAAATAAGCTTGTCTATTTTTCTTCCTAAGGTTTATCACTTTTTGTTTATTATGTGAAAAGATTTTGTTATTTATATGTTGCAAAAGAGAGAAGTCCCTTTATGTTCCAAAAGATGAGATGTAGTGATGAGCTCAAATTATTACCATAACTTCTCACAGGCCACTCTCTGCTGAAAAATCACCATTCTGACTCCCAGTATCGCCATGTTTTACTTAGCATTACCATCAAGATTAGAGGGGGCATATCAAGGGAGAGGCTGGAGTTTGAGCTTCCAGTCTATCCAATCTAAAACATAAAGCTTGCCAAGTTTGCCCGCAGTCAGAGAACTGCCAAATCTCTCACATCCTACAAGCAAATGATTCATCTCAGCCTTTCAACGACAGAAAATATGGAAACAGGATATGTTTTCTGCGGCCAGACAGAGAATCAAAGGATCTTCCCACTCATATTTTAACTTCTTTTATGGATTAGTGCACAGAGTGCACTATTGATCTGTGTACAGCAACTAAACCGTCTTTTCTTAGCTGCAGTTGTGTTAATAAAACAAAACTCTTAATGAAGAAATGATTACCCATAAGCTAACGCAGAAGCAATTTTTATAAAGTCAAGATGACATTGAATTAGTTAACTTTCTAAACATTCTGAGAAATAAAATCAGATAACTGGGAACAAACCTTTTGGTCTGCACAAGGAAGCTGGGAAAATCTGTCTGAAAGCACGTCTTGGATTTAAAATAAGAAGTTTAAGAATAAACCGAACCAAACACAAAATAAGAAGCTTACAGAGGACAGCAGTCCTTTAGCCAATTCAATAATGTGTCCTTGCTGTTGTTTTAGACATTTCATTGATTTCCTTTCACTGAGAAATTGTCAGAATGCGACCATGCAGGAGCCTCTTTTCAACAATTTATTAAATATTCACTATGCATTTATTCCAGTCTGTGCAACGTTGATTTACCACATTTCCTCTCGCCAAACATAAAACATGAAAGTTGTCAACAGTTAAAAGGATTGTGCTATAGTCATTTCAAACGTAGCTGCAGTTTCCAAGGTTACGGGCAACGCAGTATTGTTGTCTTTTAGGTAGCAGGAAATTGGGAATAGATCATAATTTATTTTTGATGAGGAGTAAAAAAAAAAAGGAGAGGACAATTTTATAATAGGAAATATGTTGGTTCATTGAGGCTGGTGAAGGGGGGGGGAGAAAGGAAACAGAAAATATTGGGACATTGTGTCTGTGGACGCTGCATCGTTTCTCAGTGAGACAACAAACATGAGGGTGGCATCTGCACACTCTGAGAGGAAAACAGAAATGTGCACTTCAGATGGGGAAACAAAATTGAAAATCAGCACCAAAGCTCTGGACATCTGACTTCAGCAGATAAATCAAAGATTTATTCAGAGAGGTCAAAGCGTCAAAATGTGAACACAGAACTTGGATGATGGATCAGCACTCATTTGACAGCTGGATGTGATAAAAGCCCCAGGGCATGTTCAGCGATGTGTCCGTCTGCGTATTTGTTCATCAGAGAGGCAGGTGCCTGCTGAATTGAACCGCTTTGCTCTTCTTTGTCTGTGCTACACCAAGGCACAATGGGCATTTGTTCTTTGTGAGGAAGATGCTACATAAAGGTAACTATTTAAAACAATAACACAAACGGCATAGAACCTAAGCTTGATTGAGCAAGAGAGCCAGAAAGATAATCATCAATCAGCACCCCGTGTTTTCTAAATCAATACCATGTGCTGGCATTCTGGCAGCTCTCCTCACACCACCGCCAGAGACAAAAACAAAAAAAAAAAAACTCTGCCACTGAATCTGCCACAAGGCGTGCTCCTCTCCTCCTACTTATTTACAGAGGCAGTTGTTTTTTAACAGAAAACACAGCGGCGGGTCACAGGTGCCACGAAAATGAACCATCTTCTTCCCTCTACTGCAAACAAGTATGAGCATTTACGCTTCCATATCTGTGGATGCATTCGACGTGTGCCCAAATGAAGAACAGACTCCTCTTCACAGGTAGAGGTGACTGCTGACCTAGTTTGAATTTGGTAATGTGTGTCAAGGTCACACACCCACAGCGTATATTTGTTCACAAACAACCAGAAGGCATGCGAACGCTCTGGTATGTGGTTTTGGTATTGTAGTTCTGTTAACTTCAGAAAAGAGCAAAGGATGTTTTCTATAGCTGCATTCCTTCTCCAAAAGGCTTGAAAAGTATTTATAAGAGGTGGGCGATATGGCTGAAAGGCTTATGACAATAGAAGTGTTTTGTATCAGTTGATATTGATAATTACATATTTGTTTTTTGTTTTAAATATCCTAAGTACTGCCAAGCTGGCGACGTGACCTATCCTTTTTCATCCACAATTTCCTCATGAGCTGTTGCACTTTTTTTTTTCCCATCACTCCTGTTGTTTTGTATTTTTAAGCAATTATGAGGCATGGTGGCAAAACATGAAACTGCTCCAACATACTGAGGTGTGTCTCCATTCTGTGAACCCTGCAGACTCCGCGCACTGACCTCAGACAGTTTAGATTTAATAGTTACAGATTTGCCGACATTTCTCGTGACAAATTCCTTCATTTCCCATTTCCATTATCAAAATGGACACTGGCAAGTTTGATGAGCTAGTTGGTCACCTAGCACTCCGCTGTCAGTGCTGCAGTGAGAGAGGCAGTCATGCTACAGGTCCCAGCGACTGGTTGCTCTGACTTTCCACATTATGTCGCTAACAGAACAGTTTGAAGCGATTGCTGTTTCCTGTCGAACAGTTTCCTTCGTGCATCACCGAGTACGCGGCCGTAAAATTGTACCTCTGTGGGAACGTTTCTGACAGACATTGAGTCTGCTTCCAGTGTGCCAGGACCTCCGAGGACTGAAATTTGCCCGAGTCTGTTCGGGACAACATTTCTACTGCATATGTTTCTCATCAGATTGTTGGTAGGTAACCAAAGAGGGAGTGAGTTAGTTGATGCCACCCACTTTCATTTGACCTTGCTTAAGCCGTGAGAGGTTGAGCGACTAAAGCCTTTCCTCTGCCTACATCCCCCAGAATGCAGTGCAGTTATGGATTGAATTTCATTTAAATTATCAACATTCTATCAGATGTACCTTATTGATATTGATCACTTGTCTATTACAAAGGTATTCATGACAAATACAGGGACTTTAGCAACAGTATTCAGATTCCCAGAATTTTTTCAACTTTTGTCATATAAAATCCACAAACTGCAGTATATTTTATTGGCTTTTTAAAAAAAAAAACTGACATAAAAATTAGTAGAATAGTGGAAGAAAATTCAATTTTGATAAATGTATCAAAACTGTGAGGAGATAACATGAGCATTTGCGCTTCCCTATCTGTGGATGCATTCAACTCCCAGATTTATTATTCTTGAACTATCTTTCTTGCAGTTGCAGCTGCAGGTTTACAGATATCTTTACCTGCTTTGCACATATAAAAACTGTAATGAATGCCCATTCGTTTTTGCTAAATATCTCAAGCTTTTTCAGATTCTTTAGGTCTAGGACTTTCTGATCCTCAATTGTACCTCTGGTATGTTTTGGGTCCAGCTTCATCATCCTCCTATAAAATCTGATAAAATCTGACAAGCTTTCCTTTCCTGCTGAACCAAAGCATATCCACATCAAGATGCTGCCACCACCATTTTTCATGGTGGGGTTGACGTGTTGGTCTTCTACTGTTTTTTGCTTGCAGTGAAAGACTGCCAAAGCCTAACTCAAATATTAATTAGATCTCAATCAAACAGGAGCACCTCCTTTGACATATTTGCTGTGTGCCCAACATGGATTGCAGTGGAGAGTTTTCTGACTTTTTTTCCAACAATTCAACAATCTTGCTGTTCTTTTATAGAGGCCAAATTGGTGGAGTGTACAACTAATAGATGTTCTGTTAACAGATTGGCTGAGAAGTGTGTCTCTGCAGCTCCTTCAGAGTTACCATGGGCCATACTTTGAATTTAAAGATGGATTAACGAGTGCTCTTTGTGATGGTCAAACATGTTTGTGATGTTGGCATATTGCTTTATTACTCAACCCTTCTTTAAGCTTCTCCTCAACTTTATCCCTGACTTGTCTGTTGTATTCCATGGTCTAGTTTGTTTGCTAATTTTTCTAACACCCTTTTGAGGCCTTCATATAACAGCTGACATTGCAGTACAGACAGGCAGATTCTGGTGAATACTTGGGAATACAAGTACTTAGGAACTAAATAAAGGAGGCTGAATACGCACTTTTCAGATATTTATTGGTTGAAAAATTGAAAAACATGTATCCTTTTTTATTCATATTCACACTTAAGTACTTTGTGTTGGTCAGTCACAAAAAATTGCAATGCAACGCAATAAAGTTTTCAATTGTAATGTGACAAAAAGCAAAAAACTTTAATGTTTGGTTTTGAGTTTTCTGTTAAAAGGTTTTTGTTTTAACTCCTGGACTTTACTCATCATAACATTTACTTATTTTTTATTATAAAAAGCAAGAAAAAAAAAAAACAACTTTTAGAGCTTTTTACGCTCATAGCTGAAATTATTTCCTGCGTCTTGACTTGGTTTTGAAGTCTTAATCTCCCCTTCACAGCCCTGCTCTGTAATGTCGAGGATGTCATTTATAAATCTGACCTCATGAAAAGCCTTTGGAGTCTTTCAACAAAGAAAAGCATGACAACTAACTCTGTTTCCTTTTTGCATACTAAATTGCAAGGGAAGTGATAGGAGAGAACTTTTGCTGCCTCAATACTGCTCTCTGCTGGAGAAGAACCTTTCTTTTATGACGCTGACCCATGGGTAGACACTGGACCAACATTGAGAGAAAAAAGAAATCAAGAAATGAGACTGAGAGTTAGGTGAAGGTGTTTATTACCAAAGCAGCATCACTAAACAGTTAAAGAAAAAAGATATAAAGCCTGTTCGGTCTTTATGTGGAAGGTTATGCTCTCTTTATTTTCTTAAACAGATCCTCCACCTTATGGCTCTCAGATTTACAGGCTTGCAGGCACAGTTTGAAAAGCCGCAGGGTTGAAGGACATTTGGAGTAATACCACTTTGCTCAGCTCCCATGCTTGCGTGTGTGAGCTCACACGTGCACACCGTCAGGAGCTACATGCTTCCCGCAGAGCCCTCGGAGCTGACCACCCACCTCTTTTTAGCCCGGTTAAAGAACCAAAGGGAATTCATATTTCAGGATGATACTCTCTCTCTTCATCTGCGCCATGCTTATTACTGCATCCAAGAAAGATCAAAGCTACCTAAACTACCCTCAGAGCTCGCAGCCCACTGAAGATTCTTCACAGTGCTAGAATAACGAGGTGAAGACTGCCTCCACTTTTATCCTCACCTTACTTAGCAAGTGAGTCATATTTGTAAGAAAATCGTTTTCGCCAGAAGTGCCACACTCCCTTTATAAACACACCGAGGGAGACATGGAAGCATGGGACGATTCAAGTTGGCAAACACGCTCATCAACATTAACACTGTTTTACTTCCCACATGAGGTGTAACCATTTATTTCCCTGCTGTCGGCTATTGATTCATGTATCAGTATTACCCAAAGGTCAGAGCAATAATCAGATGTGACCAGTATCAAGTGCTCCCATGAAGCCTCTGATTCTGAAACAGCTGTTTGAGCTCTAATTAAAGGGAAGTAGCAGGTGTCACCTGAGCCCCGACTGCAGGTCCACACCTGGTTGCATTAATTTGATTCAAAGTGGTTTTGACACTCTGCTTGCACTCTAAAGTCCCACATTAAGCCACGGGAACTGAGCACCTGGCTGGACAGGAGGAGTGTTTCGCTGACACCACTCTGAGAAAGCCAGGGAGCCCGTGTGTCTGCGGGCAACCCAGGGGACGTCTCCATCCTCCCTGGATCTGCCTTACCAGAAACATCTGTAAGTGAGCAGACCTGCGACGCTGACCTGTAGTCACACTGAGCTGAGGGCTCGGCGCGCTCGAGATAATTGTCTGTGGAAACCTCCCACAGGCTGTAAAAGCAGCTTGTTTCAGATCTCCTGATGATTTCACAGGACATTTAACTTTACACCTCTCATTTGTTAACTCTCCCGGGGCATTTCCAAATATCCATTACCTCGTTCCCAAGGAATGTGGAAAACCTTAACTGCTGCTTGCTTTTATGTATGCATAAATTGCCACGGGGATAAATGTGACTCTGAATTTGGACGGAGTGACACCATGGTTGTTAATGTGCAGCTCTAAACAAACTGATGACCTCTTAAACATTACAATAAAAATAGTCATTTTAGATGCAACACTGTTCAGTCTGTCCAAGGCTGAGCAATGCCCAATGAAATCTATATGATCCAAGTATAGAGCACCAGTGGTTCAAGCGGTTACTGGTTCAGGTCACGTGGAACTCTCTGTGGCAACAGTTTAATTTTGCCATGACAATAATTTCATGAGTCAACAGGCTACGACTGGCAGTTTGTGTCAAGCTAAACAGTGTTTAATTGGATTCTGAGCCATGGCAACGACACCAGGGGCTTGTTTCCATCTTTTATTTCAGCAGCACCTGGAGCGTAATGGTAGTGATTACATCCCTCCTGCGGTGTCCCGGTGGTTGTACCCTTGCGGGCCCCTGGGAGGGGGAGGCGGCTGAAAGTCGTAGTGCGTGCAGCGCCTGCTGCCCTGTTTAACTGCTGGCAAACCCTGAGCTTCTGCTGCTGAGGGTTTTACTTACAGCACTGCCGAGACAAACTCGGTTCTAAAGGAATTATGACAAACACCAAATGAATTGCTCGCTTGCACAAAGTCAGACCGCTGAGATTCCAGAGTGTTTCTGCAAAACACAACCCTTTTTGCAAAAACATAAAATGAAAGCAGTTTACTTCAAGGTGAAATTAAATTAAACTGTTTTACAGAGAATTACTGTGAATAATTTTACAATTTAATAAAAATATATAGCACTTCGAGTAATGTATTCAAGTCTTAATCAACTGCATGACTCAGAGTGCTTTGAATGTTATTACTTTGACTTTTGTCTCAAAGCTGTTTACCTCTCAAAAAACCTGATTGCTGAAATTGAAAAAATGAGAAAAGTTTTAAATTTTTATTCCAGCTGAAGCCTATCCCAACAGTCATCAGGAGAGAGCCAAGGTACAGAACAGGTCAAAAGTTCTTTGCAAGACCAACAGAAAGACAGACAAAACAGGCAACAACTCACACTTCAAAGCAATTTAAATGCAAAATGTTCTGCAATTTTAGAGAACTTTACAAGCTATATAGGCCACACAAGCTGCTTTTATACCACAACCTTCATTCACTGATTCACACACCGTTTTTTCTAACGCTTTGTGACACCACAGGCTTTCATTTATTAACAGTTGAAGAAGATATCCAGTAAAGGCCCAGGGCTGGGAATTAAACCCAGGGACATCTGCATCAAGGACTGTAGCCTCATTGTATGTCACACCTGCTCTACCACTGAACCTCAGATAGATAACAGGCATTTATTTAAATGGGGAAACAAAGAAAAGGAAATTTCTGAAATAATTTTCTGCAAGAGAGGAAAGGAAGGTGTGTTCTATGGGAATTGTAAAGTTCTCTTTGCGTTTTACAAATGATATGGTCCTGCTTCAGGCCATTACATTTTGTGCATGCTACGAATGTTCGTAGTTGGTTGCAAAGTAGACAAGAGCAAAGTCAGTTCCTGACAGTTTTACACCATGGTTCCTGATTGGGAAAAAAGCTAGACTGCTCCCTACAGGTCACAATTTAAAAACAAGTTGCATGCTGGGAGAAACTGCGACAAATTACCTTTTTGTTAAAGTGGATTACATGCATTTTTGATCATATTTTACTACATTTTGACCAGTACTTCTACCATTTATTCTTAGAAATGCTCGGTAGCTGAGCTAATATCTAAGTCAAACTGAGGATGATGATTTTGACATTACTTACGAAGCAAGAGTGTCCAGAGTCAGTCCTCATGGGGGAAGGTATCCTGAATGTTCAGTTCTCTCAAATAATAGCTCATTAGTAGACCTTTGCAGAACACTGACATGCAGAGGAGGTTGCAAATACCACCAGGGAGAGACATAACACATGCAGAATACCTGTCATTTCCTCTTTGTCCAGAGCTGTGCTAGAAAACACAATTCAACAGGGAGGGTCTAATGAGTCAAAAAACAAAGAGTTTGGAGAGAACTGGCTGATGAGGAACCAGGGGGATGTATTTTTTAGCATAATGAACAACTTTAGAAAATTGAAAAATATGGTGCCATACTGGCGTAACATCAACATCTTAATGCCATTTTATAAATTTCACTGTGAATAGTATTACTAAGTCAAGTCAGTGTATGTATGCCAGTCTTATTAAACCATATTTTTTTCATCTGAACAGACATGTAGATAAGCTCTCTAAGAAGTACGTGTTTAAAAATAAGATTTTCAAAGTGTATTTTTCATTCCTGGAAATAATGAAATCATGTGTGCATTATAATTTATGCATGAAAGGTCTAAAAAGAGCCACTGCTTATCCACATTGAAGGCAGTCCATTGAAGCGGTTTGGGAGTCTTATGAGAATGCCTCCTGGGTGCCTGCAGTTGGAGGTTTTTCATTCACAGCCTACTGGAAATAGACCCAGAGCTCATTTGTAGGAACTATATTAACCCTCTGGTCGGGAAACTCCCCTGGATTCCGCAGAATGAGCCTTGTTGGTTTTCTTGGACGCAAGGAACCTGAGCTCAGGTAAGAGGAGGATGATGGATGGAATTCAAAGCACTGTTAAGGAACATCTAAATGCATTTTTGCCAAAACTAAATTATCTTTAAGTCTACTTTGGGCTTTGGATATCTTGTTTCTGGACTTTGGATCTTGTTATTTTTCTGTGTGTTGTCTTTGCTTCAATACCTTTATTTTAAAAAAGATTTTATAAAATTCTCATGACCTTAAAAGATGCAATTGAAGGGCTTGCTGTGGTGGTGTAGGGGATAGCGCGACCCACGTTTGGAGGCCTTGAGTCCTCGACGCGGCCGTCGCGGGTTCGATTTCTGGACCCAGCGATATTTGATTTCCTGTCAGCCTACTTTCATATAAGGGACACTAGAGCCCACAAAAGACCCCCTGGAGGGGGAAAAAAAAAAGATGCAATTGCTCACAATAATTAAAAATTAAATCCTAATATATCCTCTGAAAGACACCAGTCTTCCTCCCACCAGGGCTTTGGGAGGAACAATGATTCCTCACCTGCCTCCAGATAAAACGGGAGAAAGGTTACTGACCTCTGTGCATGAAGTTGGTCCTGACAGCACAGCGAGGGACAGAGTTGTCAGACTTGTGACCTTCAGCTCGGCCCCACACTGTCTTACAACCACAGTATAACGTGTGTGAATAATGCATTGGTTCTCCTGCTGGGACCCCCTTCAGCAGCTCACACAAGCAGATTTGGACATACACAGCATTCGCATTATGGTGTGAGGTTTTCCCCCATACAGTGTAATAAAGAAAACATGTTTGACCAGCGCAGACCTGGTGTTTCAGTGTATAATATGAGGACAAACACACGTTTTGTAGTAGCCTTTCTTAGCTGCACTACAGGCATGAAGGTTTTTGCATCCCTTTTTATTCCAGGACAAAACCTAAATGTAATCCTAGTTCTAACAATTCCTATTCAATTATGAGAACTGGGGAAGTATGAGAAGCAAAACATCTTAGAGAAACAAGTTGGCTGCCTTCTGCTTAAGCACTAAGGATTGTCATAGCTTGGATGACTGAGAACCTACACCAGCATAACTTTAATTTAGATTCTAAAAGCTTAAATAAGTTTTTATTCTTTTTTATTGCATGTAGAGTAGCAATTGTTGCTGTTTTTGATATTTTTTGCCAAAGACATTAGCAAAACTGTAATAAAACTCAGTGAACAAGCTGACATTGTGCTCATCACAGTAATGTCTAACCTCCATAAAAGCAAATGAATAGTACATTGAGTCACTAGGATTCTGAATGTTTACACAGTGAAAGTGAATAGAAATGCTTGAAGCGTCTTAAAATCCCCAGAGATTCCTGGAAAGGCAGCGTGACTCTCTTGTTTCTGTCTGCCTTACATACAAGAGTAGCTCAGCGATTTCCACCGAGATTATTTGAATTTCACAGAGTGTTTGGCATTTGATAATAGTGCTCTGGGTTTATAGATTCTAGAGTTCCCCCAATGAAGATTTCCTATCGTGTTTGTTCATGCCACATCTCTGTGGGTGGAAAGGAAAGGTAGAGGAATACAAAAGATTAAAAAGAAAATACCTATGAGATATCAAAAGGACAAATCTGATTATTGTTTCAGCTTCACGTGAGCAGACACAAATCTGCAAGTCTTCGAGGAATATCTATATTTGCACAATACATCATGAGCAGCTGGAGTCTCGTTTGGAAGGAAGAGGAAAGCAAATGTTTGTCTAACAGTTTTGCCATCATTTATCATGACGGGAGTTATCTCAGTGCAATACAGCTATGAGACAGGCTTGTCCACCTGTTGAGACAGATGCATCGGTGTCAACATGTATGTTAATGAGGATGTGCTGTCACCACCAGAGCTGTGACTAGTTTCAGCTGACTGGGCTCGGCTACATTTGGTCAACAAAAGTGAAAAGACAGACCTCGGTAGAGAGGAATGAACAGATTTCCCATGCTGCTACACGAAGACTAAGACGTGGACAAATGCAACTGTGTGGGAGTGTGATGTGGGTGAGTGTATAGATAGTAGGAAACTGCCCACACATGCCAAACAAGTGTGAGTGTGAATTCAGTTTGTGGTTTTTCCTGATGGAAGGAATGTTTCCTGCAGTCTTCTCATCACGTTGCAAAATGAAATTTTTTCCAGGGCCAGTCTGGCTTCACACACTTCTATGTCTGTTACTTTCATATGTGAGCATGGTCATAGAGACCACATAGTGAATTAATATTAGCTTTTTTTCTAAACCTAAAGAAGGGCATATAATATATAATTTTTACACACTCTCAGTAATGTTAATAACAGATTTTCTGACTTCATAACTTCTAATTTGGATATTTCCAACTTTAATAGCAGCACGGAACCAATATTTCGTGGTGTTCAAGTTTCCTGACGGAATGTTTTTGCTGTGTCACCCGCAGCCGAGCTGTGCTTCGCAGTCCAGATTATGATGGAATTTACACTGTATACGAGGCAATAAGAGGTAAATATTGACCTTAGTTAGCTATGTTCGAATGAAATATTAATATTTTTAAGCAGAAGTTTGCTTTAGGAAGCATTCTTACAATCTTTTTTTACCGCTCCTTATATTAACTCAAGCTAAACGTCAACTCTTTTTCAAACGTTAGTTGATTTTAAATAGGCTTTCTTTTATCACGAAAGATTATGGTGCTTTAATAGGCGAAAATAAAACGTTTTTCTTGCTTCTTCATTGCTTTGAGTCAAACTCTTACAATCCTGGCCCCTTTTGTACTAACATAAGATTTAGGGATTTATCAGAATTCCTAGAGATTATTTCTGAAATTTTTTAAAGTTTTTTTGTTGTTGTAACTTTAGTAGTTGTGAACTTGACAGTAAATGAAGAGGATTATTTGTAAATGAAAATAATCCACATCGTCATAATGCATTAAGGTATAATTTCTATAACCTTAAATCTAAACACAAATTCAAAACGAAATGCATGTATTCAAAGACAGAAAAATAAGAACTTAATGTTTTATTTTATTTAAATAACTGGCACAAACAAAATAAATGAGTTTCCCAGTGCTTAATAGACAAAGAATAAAGATCAGTATGAGATTCTCATAGTTTCATAACCTTGAATATCCATACCATGGCTTTAAAGTATCACTTACTTACTCACAAAGAGTATTCCTGATGATGCAAAATAATCGAATGTACTGATTATTGCAGTAATAAGAATGCAGTTTCAAAACAGCTCTATAACGATTAGTGACTCCCTTAATTCCCAGGGAAAAACTGCAGTTTCTTGAACTGTTTAAGACAGTCTTTCCTTTTGTTTAAGCAAGGGAAAGGTGTTGAGTCATACTTTCATCCAGCTGATTAGCAGTGCATAGCAACAGGTAGAGGGAGGGCTTCTTTGTGTTACTGTGTTGCATACAGCCAGAAAAAACTGATTCCGTGGACTGGGCCCTGCAACCTGCAGTTCCAGCACCTCAAGTGGCTCTGTGGACTTTCGATGCTGACACATAATAATTTAACTTAAAATGTGCAGAACAAACAAATTTCTAGACATATATACATAATAAATGCAGCTTTTGCAGCTTATTTTATTTTATTTTTTTGCGTGGAATAAATCAGACATTGAATTTCCACAGCAGAATGACACAGGCATCAGTAATATATATATTGTTTCCATTATGGCATTGGAAACTGTTTTTCTTTAAGTAATTTTCCACAAACATCCACATCCCATAAAAGAAAATGTATCAATGCTCTTTATGTAAATGTTTTAGTTTTTTGTGTGTTTTTTTTGCTTTAAAACTCAATAATGAAATGGTGATTCTTTTAAAAATGACATATTTCCAACAGTATAGATTTATGAAAAAAAAAATACTGTTTTTTTCACAAAAGGTTATGGAACATTTGTGGCTCTAAATGAATTTTATTTACCTGTACTGAGGGCAAAAAGTAGGAACAGTGTGACAGATAATTTCACAAATTTTGAAATGATAATTTATTAAAGTCTTGTTATACTTGATAATCGATCCATATTTAATTTGATATGATGGTCCCCAGTGAAGGGAAAAACTATTTTGTTCACTGTCTAATTGATTTATGGATCACTAATACATTTTCTGAATTGAGGAATTTTTTGTGAACTGTTAAGTCTTTTTATTGTTTGACCATAATTGTTCAATAGATCACAACAGAATACGTCTGTATGGTCCACCAGAGAGGAAAATTGTGTTTGGCGCATGCACATAAAAGAATGATTAAAAAGATTCAAAGAACCAAACACACAATAAAGATGTAATAAAAACATCTTTTCATTGGCAAAAAATGTATTGTTGTTGCGCAACACCCCCGCCCCCCCCTCCTTCTGTCTCTACTGTCTCACTCTCTGCTTCCTCTTCTGAGAGGGGAGATGTGCTACCAGCTCTCCTTCTAACGGGTTAATTGAGTTTCCTAAATCTGCTGGGATTTACCCTGCCCAGAACTGAAGTAAACTCTGTTTAAGCTGGTTTCGAGAAACGATTCGCCTGGTTTCTGACGGCCAACATCCAGGTGTCCCACCCTTCTTCCCCCTGTGAATTAGCCAGACTGAGCAGCCTACAGCCAACTAGTTTCACAGAGCACACCTGTTAACGGTCGCTCGTTCTCTATTTTACAACTTGCATTTGTTATTGAACCAGGTAGGTTTTAGTGACTCGGGCGAGTCCCAAGGATGACGTTTTACATTTGGGCTACCAGCAACTTAAAAACATTTTACACTTCTTCCTCTCCAGAATCAAACATCATAGCTATTTTACAACCATCAAAGAACTTTAAGGTGACTCATTAACTGAATGTCCACAACATCTTTTAGATTTTCTTTATGCTAAATATTTTATTAGTAAGGCATTTTTGCAAGGGTCAGTACAGCTTAATTCAGTAGCAGAAATAATCAAATAAGTAAAATCAATCATCTAGTCTATCTTTCCCTACTGCTGATACTGAGAACTAAAAAAAAGGGAACCTTTGAGAGAGACGGACGGAGTTTGACGTTTCGAACCCCAGACCTGGCTTGATGATGAAGAAGGTGCTGCAGCAGGAGGAAGATGTTGATCAGCGAAGGCAGGGATCTCTGTAGGTCTGATGAGCTTCTTCTCCGCATGGATGGTGAGGTCACACAGGACTTGGTGCTGGCAGGAAAAAAGGCACCAGTTCTTCTTCTTTGTCTTTGCCTTTGTCTTTGTCTTCATCTTTGTCTTTGGGGTCTGAACCCAGCCGATGAGAGAAGTGCGATTCGAAGCCACATGTTGCAGGGCTGACGGGTTGGTCCTCATGGCAGGACAGTCTTCGGCTCCGTGGCCCCGGCTCTTCTTCAGCTGCAGAGTTCTTTGTCCATCTCTTGGCTCGAAGCTGCCCGGAGGATCCAACGAAAGGTTCCTCTTTTGCACCCACCTTTTATAGGGTTTCTGACTGCTCAGACAGATGATCTCATATCCATCACTGTCTTACAGACATTTCCTGATGTCTGTGCTAATGTCAGGGTTGCTCAACCTCCTATGTCCATTGCCTGCACAACCTTTTACCTAAATAAGGCGTTGATCATCTCTGCTCTCCTGTTAGTTCCTTGCCTTTCACCTTTCACCTACTCTCTACCTCCAACATATCAGTGATGTTTAATTGCAGTTACACCCTCTTACACCATTTCAAGTTCAATGTAAAAATCACATTTATATCACATTTATTTTCTTTAGCTTCTCTGATTTAGCATTCATTTATAATTTTATAACCATAACTTATATCACATTTATTTTCTTCAGCTTCTCTGATTTATCATTCATTTATGATTTTATAACCATAACCTATTAATTATCCTTATTATAATCCTAATGTGAGTTATTACAGATGTTTTTCTGAAAAGAAACCAAGAATAATCCATGATTCTAATTATTTGATACCAAAGTTACAGTTACTTGTTTTTCTTGTAAGTGTTCCCACAAATGTAAGTGTAAGTATTATTACAAGTAAACCAATATTAATATAAGTATTTTACTTTGAATCTTATGAAATTACTCAAAATGTTTAGATTTCATTCTTTAAAACTTTAACCTTTAAAATAAGGAATAGTCTCAGCTATTTTTATAAATCTGCAGGCTGGAAACTTACTTCCTCTTTTTCCAGGAAACCTGCTTTTCCTGTTTCATGAATCTCTCTGTCTGACTATGATTTCTTATGATTAGATAGAAAAAAGTAGAATTAAAGCAAAGTTTGCTTTAGACAAAAACAACACACACAACCAGATTTATTTTATTGACACCTAAGTCTACTGTTGGGCCTTGATGTCACTTGAGTGATTCATTTTAAAGATAACTTTATTTATTATTACTGTTAAACTAAAATCTCCAGCATGGGGAAGTGGGATGAGCTCGGATTTTCTTGACAGTATACAAGTTAAGTTAAATAAAAGAAGACATAATAAAACAGGAGTTAATTTTGTTACTATGGTTTAGTCATTTTGGTGAATTAAGAAAGCTAATAGAATACAAAAGTTTTCACCAAACGTTGCTTTTTAGCACCTCACAGACTAGATAAGTTGAAAGTGACTAAAGATGATGAGAACTGTTAGTAGTAGTTCTCCAAGGTTTCTTTCTCATGCAGGCAATGAGGAGGTAGATCAGATGTTTTAGGGGTTTAGGGTTCACAATTATTCCCTTCTGCTTGCCTCTGATAGTATTAAATAGATAGTTTAGGTAAACACACAAAGCAGTAGTGTGATTTGTTACCATGTGTAGTGTCCACATGCTCAATATTCTGTGACCTGATACCGCAACAATTTCACCTCTAGAGGAGATTGAGTGACTGTATAAATAGCCTCTTAGTTTTTGCTTCTTGATGTTTGTGTTTTATTATTATTTGGCTTTAGTGTCTCTGTTCATGTGAATGTGTAAAAATCTGAGAGCTGCTGGAGGCCAACATCATCCCTTAGACATGTGGTTTAATAAACACAATTATTCATTTTGATGAGTTCAGCCCGCTTCTGGGTTCACACGGTTCTGTTTCCACGTAAAAATAAATGAGGTGCTTATGTGTTGGCAGCTTCTACGGGAAGCAGAGAGCGTCCGAGTATGGATGGAGCAACACAGAGGCAGTGTTGGCATTTCCGCGCTGCAAACTGTCGTCATTGTTCATGTGTCACACGTGCGGTCCTGGCTCACGCTGTCCTCACCTGTGTTTTGTGTTTGCCAGTTAGGAAATTGTGTACAACGTCTGTTTCCCTGCAGCAGTGAGGCTGTATGTGTGTGGCAGGTTTTTGCAGATTGCTACACTGATGGGCCCACAACCTGCCAAACCACATAATGTTCCAGCTTTTGTCTGAACAAAAATGCATCAACGTGTTCCAAGACAGACTCTGCAGTGTGTGGATGCAACTTTAGTTTAGATTAGAATTTCTTTTGGGTCATTGCTTCACTTTTACTGTTTTTCTCCATCTTTCAGAGCGTAGAACATTCATCTCGTCCATGGCATCTTTGTGGACAAAAATCTCAGCCACCCTGCCTCCTAATGAAGAACAGTTTCCGCTGCAGTTTAGTGATAAAGTGGTGTTAAGCGTGGTGGAGATGCTGGAACGGGCCCGGCAGCAGCTGTACGTCGACACGACGAGCGCCAGCCGAATTCTCACTGCTCAGATCATTTTGGACTATTCATGGGAGAGACTTAACATGGGAACATGGCGCCATGTGGACAAAGAGTGGAGGCGGGTTTACTCGTATGGCTGCCTGTTCAAAGCAGCCGCGATCTGCCGAGGAAGTCCATCAGAGGAGGAGATCTTGCAGGCCATCAGGACATGTGACATGGGTTTGCTGATGGGCGCGGCCATCATGGAAAATATACTTCAGGTCATTGTTCGAATTCTGCAAAGGGAAATAAGGACATTGGCTAAAGGAGGAGATAATCATGAAAACATCGAGGCAAAGGTTTGTTGTCTTCTTTTCCACACGTCCCTTTTTTCTTACATTTTAATACTGAAAGGTCAGACCACTGTGTTTAGACTCCGAGGAGTTTGACTTCTTTTCTTGATTACACATTTTAAAGTATACCATGGCATCTCAAACAGCCCACATATTAAGGCTGAAACAACCGTCATCAGCTTCTTGTATTGAGAGGTATTAAAATAAATATAAGAAAAAAAAAAAAACCTGGAATCAGCTTCGTCTAGTTACAACCACCTCCACACTTATCATCACCCTGTTAAAGAAAAGGCCTGAAGGTAAAGTCAAATTTTTATTGCAATCACATACTTTTGTAGTAAAAGTGCATTCAAATCAATATTTTTCATCTAGGTCCAATGTTTTAGTGGAAGGAAAAAAAATCTCACATGAAGAAATAATTGTTATTTTACTGCACCACAATCATTGCCACCTTAACAATTCCTATAAAATAAATTCAACTGAAGCATGTCTTTATATTTAAATTAATCAAAAACTTTTAATTAACAATTAAACTCTGTTTATAGTATATTCTATTTTTATTGGGTTATAAATATGACATGAAACAGAAGCTTATCTCTTTTGGCTATTCTTAAGAGTAAGACTAGAGAACACACGGGTTATATGTTGATCATGAGAAGAAAGAAATAATTTTCTCATCTCCACTTGCTTATATCAATTTAAACTTTAACTTAAAAGGTTAAAATAACTGTAACTGTGAGAAACGTAGCTGGATGAGGACCCATGATTATCTGTCAGCCATACAGAGGAAGGATGATGCTTAATGAGATATAAAAGTAAAAAATATCTCTAAAACTTACAGTTAGAGAACTGAAGCAAAGAGTTGAGTTTTGGGCTCACCATGTCTCCATAACAACCATAATATTCTAACTTCATGCCAACTGGTTGTTTGCTATCCATACCAGTAAAAAGCTGGTGTGGACTGCCATCACAAACATAAAAGTAAAGTTAGCTGAACGCTTTCTCTCAGATGAGATTAAAATGAAGCGTTTTGGAACAACAACTCCAAATGTTGAAAAACATGTTGCATAATTTTATTATTCACTCTTCACTAATATGGACAATCTATGGTGGTGTGAGCCTGTTTTGCTTGCAAAGGTTGGAACTTTGTTAGAGTGCATGGCACCAGGAACTCTTTGTAAAACCAGGACGTTTTTAATATTATTATGTAACTCATGGACGTTTTCAGAAAACTGAAAATGGGTAAAACAGATGGCCAAATAAACACAGAATGCGTTCACCAAACAGAAAATCAGCCTTTTTTTCATGACCACCATTTTAGGTCCTCAAACTTAAATCCTTTAGAAAACCTGTGAGCTGAGCTGAAGAGAAGAGAGAGTTGGAGAGGACCCAGAGGAGGAATGGTCAGATATCACTCTCTGTGTGTATACTCACTCTGAGAAATATCTTTATTTTATTCATTCATCTATTTTTTTTTTTTTTTCTACAGACGTCTCCAGTGAATGTGGAGAGTGCGGTATATTATTCTAATTCAAACATGTTTTTCATTGCTATTTCAGCTTTCAATGACATCAAATGTATTTTCATTACGGTAAAATAAAATAAAAAACTGAAAGCACAGCTCTTAAAACTAGCTGAGATTATAACAAACCATTCAGTGAAATGTCTGAAACACTCAATCCTTTTCGGTAAGTATCCTCTGAAGTTTAAACTGACCTTGTATTACTTTTTTTTTTCTCTCTCTGCCGTTATTAACAGAAAAGGAAGATTGCAAGCCCACATGTTGGTCTAATCAAAGACGAGTTGTCAGTTCCCAGAATTAAGTGTCCTTCACTGGAAAGCTTCAATGCAAACTACCTCCTTCCCCTCAAACCAGTGATTTTAGAGGGGATAATTGACCACTGGCCTGCCCTCAACAACCATCCCTGGAGGTTTGTTTTCTCAGAATCTACGCATTTTCAGCTAAATATTGTGTCTCTTGATGGTACATCGCTGTACATTTTCATCTTCAGATGATTTCATCTGAAAGTACACCTAAATTATTGTCTGAAGGATTTTAATTTAGGCCGTCAAAATAAGCTTTTATTATTAACATTATCCTGCAGTTACATTCAGTCCAGCAAAGTAATCAGACTGATATATACTTATCGCAAGAGCTGAGAGCTCTTGTTGGGCTGAGTGGACGGGAAATCTGGAGTACTCTCAAATAGAAGGATAACTAACACATAACACACAAACTCAGTCTGGAAGATATAAAAATGAGAGTTTTAGCTTACTTTGACTTAAATAAGTAAGAATTTAGACAATAAACTGAGCACAGTTTGCTTAATTCATCTAAACATCTGTGATTCTTCTAAATCATTTCAGGTCATCATTTTTCCGCTGCTCACTCTGATTTTTAATAGGAAAAATCAAAATGGTCGTCTGATTCCCATCCAGTTTCTGCAACCGAGGATCGGACCGCCAGGGTCCCCTCCCTCTGCTGCCACCCATCCCACACTGCACCCGACCCCTTTGGCCCCTCCCACGGGTGGTGGGCCCATGGGAGGGGGGGCCCATGTTTCCTCTTCGGGCTGAGCCCGGCCGGGCTCCATGGGTAAAAGCCCGGCCACCAGACGCTCGCCATCGTGCCCCCCCTCCAGGCCTGGCTCCAGAGTGGGGCCCCGGTGACCCGCGTCCGGGCGAGGGAACACCAAGTCCAAAGTTTTCCTTCATCATTGGGGTCGTGGGACGTGGAATGTCACCTCTCTGGTGGGGAAGGAGCCGGAGCTAGTGCGTGAGGTCGAGAGGTTCCGGCTAGAAATAGTCGGTCTCACCTCGACGCACGGCTCTGGTTCTGGAACCAGTCTCCTTGAGAGGGGCTGGACATACTTCCACTCTGGAGTTGCCCAAGGTGAGAGGCGTCGGGCAGGAGTGGGCATACTTGTTGCTCCCCATCTCGGCGCCTGTACGTTGGGGTTTACCCCGGTGAACGAGAGGGTAGCATCCCTCCGCCTACGGGTGGGGGGACGGGTTCTGACTGTCGTTTGTGCTTACGGGCCGAACGACAGTTCAGATTACCCACCCTTTTTGGAGTCCTTAGAGGGGGTACTGGAGAGTGCTCCTCCTGGGGACTCCCTTGTTCTGCTGGGGGACTTCAACGCTCACGTGGGCAATGACAGTGAGACCTGGAGGGGCGTGGTTGGGAGGAACGGCCCGCCCGACCTGAACTCGAGCGGTGTTCTGTTGCTGGACTTCTGTGCTCGCCATGGATTGTCCATAACGAACACCATGTTCAAGCATAAGGGTGTCCATATGTGCACTTGGCACCAGGACACCCTAGGCCGCAGTTCGATGATCGACTTTGTCATCGTTTCATCGGATCTGCGGCCGTATGTCTTGGACACTCGGGTGAAGAGAGGTGCGGAGCTGTCCACTGACCACTACCTGGTGGTGAGTTGGCTCCGGTGGTGGGGGCGAAAGCCGGTCAGACCTGGCAGGCCCAAACGTGTTGTGAGGGTCTGCTGGGAACGTCTGGCGGAATCCCCTGTGAGACGGAGCTTTAACTCCCATCTCCGGCAAAACTTCGAACACGTCCCGGGGGAGGTGGGGGACATGGAGTCTGAGTGGACCGTGTTCCGTGCCTCCATTGTCGAGGCGGCCGATCGGAGCTGTGGCCGCAAGGTTGTCGGTGCCTGTCGCGGCGGCAACCCTCGAACCCGCTGGTGGACACCTTCGGTGAGGGATGCCGTCAGGCTGAAGAAGGAGTCCTATCGGGCCTTTTTGGCCTGTGGGACTCCGGAAGCAGCTGATGGGTACCGGCGGGCGAAGCGGCATGCGGCTCGGGCGGTTGCTGAGGCAAAAACCCGGGCGTGGGAGGAGTTTGGAGAGGCCATGGAGAAAGACTTCCGTACGGCTTCGAGGCGATTCTGGTCCACCATCCGGCGTCTCAGGGGGGGGAAGCGGTGCAGCACCAACACTGTTTATAGTGGGGATGGTGTGCTGCTGACCTCTACTCGGGACGTTGTGGGCCGGTGGGCAGAGTACTTCGAAGACCTCCTCAATCCCACCAACATGCCTTCCACTGAGGAAGCGGAGCCTGGGGACTCTGGGTTAGGCTCTCCAATCTCTGGGGACGAGGTCGCCGAGGTGGTTAAAAAGCTCCTCGGTGGCAGGGCCCCGGGGGTGGATGAGATCCGCCCGGAGTTTCTTAAGGCTCTGGATGTTGTAGGGTTGTGTTGGTTGACGCGACTCTGCAATGTCGCATGGACATCGGGGGCAGTTCCCCTGGATTGGCAGACTGGGGTGGTGGTCCCCCTGTTCAAAAAGGGGGACCGGAGGGTGTGCTCCAATTATAGAGGGGTCACACTCTTAAGCCTCCCTGGCAAGGTCTATTCAGGGGTCCTGGAGAGGAGGGTCCGTCGGATAGTCGAACCTCGGATTCAGGAAGAGCAGTGTGGTTTTCGTCCTGGTCGTGGAACGCTGGACCAGCTCTACACCCTCGGCAGGGTCCTGGAGGGTGCATGGGAGTTCGCCCAACCAGTCTACATGTGTTTTGTGGACCTGGAGAAGGCGTTCGACCGTGTCCCTCGGGGAGCCCTGTGGGGGGTTCTCCGGGAGTATGGGGTACCGGGCCCTTTGATACGGGCTGTCAGGTCCCTGTATGACCGGTGTCAGAGTCTGGTCCGCATTGCCGGCAGTAAGTCGGGCTCGTTTCCGGTGAGAGTTGGACTCCGCCAGGGCTGCCCTTTGTCACCGATTCTGTTCATCACTTTCATGGACAGAATTTCTAGGCGCAGCCAAGGTGTTGAGGGGATCCGATTTGGTGGCCTTAGGATCTCATCTCTGCTTTTTGCAGACGATGTGGTCCTTTTGGCTTCATCAGATCGTGATCTGCAGCTCTCGCTGGAGCGGTTCGCAGCCGAGTGTGACGCGGCCGGGATGAGGATCAGTGCCTCCAAATCCGAGGCCATGGTCTTGAGCCGGAAAAGGGTAGAGTGCCTTCTCCGGGTCAGGGGGGGTGTCCTGCCCCAAGTGGAGGAGTTTAAGTATCTCGGGATCTTGTTCACGAATGGGGGAAGAAGGGAGCGGGAGATCGACAGGCGGATTGGCGCAGCGTCTGCTGTCAAGCGGGCGCTGTACCGGTCCGTCGTGGTGAAGAGAGAGCTGAGCCAAAAAGCGAAGCTCTCAATTTACCGGTCGATCTACGTTCCCACCCTCATCTATGGTCATGAGCTTTGGGTCATGACCGAAAGAACGAGATCGCGGATACAAGCGGCCGAAATGGGTTTTCTCCGTAGGGTGGCTGGGCTCTCCCTTAGAGATAGGGTGAGAAGCTCAGTCATCCGGGAGGGACTCAGAGTAGAGCCGCTGCTCCTTCACATCGAGAGGAGCCAGTTGAGGTGGCTCGGGCATCTGGTCAGGATGCCTCCTAGACGCCTCCCTGGTGAGGTGTTCCGGGCACGTCCCACCGGGAGGAGGCCCCGGGGAAGACCCAGGACACGCTGGAGGGACTATGTCTCTCGGCTGGCCTGGGAACGCCTCGGGATTCCCCCGGAGGAGCTAGAAGAAGTGGCTGGGGAGAGGGAAGTCTGGGCCTCCCTTCTGAAGCTGCTACCCCCGCGACCCGACCTCGGATAAGCGGAAGAAGATGGATGGATGGATGGATGATTCCCATCCAAAAGGGCTGTTTTGCCATGCTGTTGTGCCCTCCTCAAATCACAACGGCCGTGTATGTTTTTGAGGATAGTAATTATTATCTCCCTCCTGTGAAGCATCGAGTACCTGAGGTCCGTGGCCGGCTGCCGGACAGTTCCCGTCGAGGTGGGCTCCCGTTATACAGACGAGGACTGGTCACAAACACTGCTTACCGTCAATGAGTTCATCGACAAATACATTTTGAATAAAGTGAGTGTGTCTTTTTTTGTTTTAAGCCCACATTAAAAATTTAATTAGGGGTAATAAGAGTTATTAGTCCATGTCTTTTGCTTCCCAGGTTCAAGAGTCTGAGAGTGATCACAAAGCTGTGGGTTATCTCGCTCAACATCAGCTTTTTGATCAGGTACTTGTGCCATGTTGATAAATTGTCGTAGTTGCCTTCTTATCCTCTAGGTGTTATCTGTTTTATGCAATGTGTTGCAAAGATATTTCTTGCCCTTGAACTATGCAACATTACAATGGAGCACCTTAAAGTATCTCACATCTATGAAGTGCAAGAAAAAAGATGAATGGTTCTCAAAGGCTTTTACAAAGAAATCAGAATAAATGCTTGGTGCATTTGACATTTTTTCCAATTGTTTGCAAAATAGTTCCAATCAGCTCAGTCAGATTGGATAGAGAGCAGCTTCAACTGGATTTTCATCTGAACTGGGCCTCTAACATCCCCACAGCATGATGCTACTATCACCATGTTTCACCGTAAGGATAGTGTGTTCAGGTTACTGTGCAGACTTAAAAAAAAAATCTAGATTTGTTTCCTATCATTTGCTGTTTCCTAAGTATCTTGTGGCAACTTTAAAACAGAGTTTCTGTTTTTTCCTTACAAAAACCATTAAATGTACCGCAGATTCTGCATTAAAAAAAAACAAAAAAAAACAAAAACAGAGTTTCTGTGGGTTTATTTCAATAATGCCTTTCTTTTATGCTGTCAAAACTAGATTTGATGAGTGCTCTACTAATTTCCTGTAAACAAATTTTCCCTCACATTTCTCATGTGTATTTGTACTAAAAAAGAGCTAAAAGGTACATCGCTTTCAATCTGCTTCAAAATTGCACTCAACTTTGTGACAGTCTACCATCAAATTCCCAATAAAACACATTGAAGTTTTCAAGTATTCAATGGCTTTGGATACTCTTACAAGACACTGTAAGTACTGTGCAAAATAAAGCCAAAGCCATCACTGGCAGGGCGTCAGTTTGTTTCCCCTGGAAAATACTAATTGGAGCCCAGAAATGGTTGATTTGTTGTCTAGGCGCTTGTTCTCTTCTTCACAACATGTGAACTGATATAGATAAGACCTGATTTTTGGTTTGTTTGGCACGTCTTAAAAGAACAATGAGCAGCTACCTGTTCTCAAAAATTTATGATAAACCTGCTGTTTGATCAAAGTAGATAAGAAACTTGAAGCGAGGAAGCAACAATCAAGTTTTTCAGAGTTTTTCACTTTCTGGCAGCACAGGAGCAACAAATCAAAGACACTCTCACAATGAGATATTAATAAAAAGATTTATTTATGCTATATCATATTTTTTTACCTAACTTGATACAAGGTAGTGCATTGTAGATTGAGCTTTACAAAGGGATCATATATCATTTATACATTTCAGACATTTTTAGAACATCTATTGATAGTGAAGCTAAAGCTCTGCATCTTTCACAATTGGTTGTTTCTGTATAAATATTTTAAAGTGCAGAAAAGATACCTAAACATTGTGGGACGGTTTCTTTCTTACACTATTTAATATTGAGCTTCATAAAAATTCTTCTGTGATATTATGATAAAAAGTCCATAATTAGGAGTCATCAAATTTTGCACATGGAGTTATTATTTTTAGAGCTATAAAAATATATCCCAAAGTCAAAAACTAAGTAGGTCTGCATGACATTAGTAAAACATGACATTGGGATATTATTGTTGATAATATCACTAATACTTCATTTTTCCGCCATCCAAGCATCCTAACCACTTTTCTTGCTTTTTCTGATTTTGGTCACTATATCTGGATCTATAGCAACTGTGGGCGTCCAGGACTCGGAATACATTATTAAAGTTTTATTGCACAGCTTCTACAATCTTATAGCCTACCGATTATTTCATTATTATTTCAACAGTTCCTCACAAACGTGGTTTTGCACACATTGATATTGCCATGACAACTGCAATCCATATGCAGTGCTGTGAGAAAGTGTTTGCTGTCCGACAGATTTCTTCTTTTCACACCTAAATGTTTCAGATTGTGAAACCAATTGTAATATTGGAGAAACGTTGTGCAAGAAAATACAGAATGCATTTCTCAATAGTTGCTTTTTATAAACTACAGTATCTAAATACAACACTCCTGTTAAATTATGTACCGAATTAACAAGGTACATAATAATATATAATTATTATGATTAATTATATATAATTAATCAAATCTATTAGAAATATAATGGGTTGACATTCACTCATCACACCCAGACATGATTACAACACATCGTGCCCTGACTTAAAGACATCCAAGAATAGATGAGAAACAAAGTTATCAGTTTGGAAATGCTTGCAAAGCCAATTCTAAAGCTTTAGTACTGCAACAAGCCAGCGTGGTGGTAGTTGTTAACAAGTGGCGAAAACAAGAAATGGTGGCAAATCTTCACAAGCGTGATCCGACTGCTAAAATTAGTCCATGTACAAATCAACAACTCATTCAGGAACCAAGTGATATCTAAATCACTGCAACTTTTTAAAGATCTGCATCCTGTTATGTCTGGAATTACACCAAAGGCATTTTAAAAAGTCATCTGAGACCCTTATGCTGTTTTGTGTGTATGTGTATGTGTATGCTTTGTTTAAGAGAACATGTTTCAGACTGTAATCTTCTACCTAACCTGCCCTCTGAGCAGGTGGTGGCAGTAATGCACCATTACATTGGAGGCCAACCTCCATTAAACAAGAAGAAGAAGTGACAGTCTGGGGCCACTTTTCTTCTTTAGGACCCGAGTGATCTGCTGTAATTGATGGAATCATGAACCATCTGGTTGTGGTCTTAAGCTCAAGTGGTTATACAGCAGCATAAAGATGCAAAGCACACAAGCACGTTAAACCCCGAGTGACTCAGAAAAACAAATTCCGATTTTGGAGCTACCAGTCAAAGTCTCGAATTAAATCCAATTGAGATGCTGTGACCTTCACTCAAAAATGAATCGGTGTTCAATGTGCTTGTGCTAAAACAATTCAGCAGAAGAAGAGTGTGCCAAAATTCTTCCACAACAATGTAAAAAAAACTCATTCCCAGCTGTTGGAAACATTTCATGGCAGTTGTTGCTGCCAAGCGTGGCACAACTAGTTATTAGGGGTTAGGGGCAATCCCTTATTCGCCTAGAGCCAGATTTCTCTAGATGGATTTTTTTCATATGAACAAAAGTAGTTTTTCTTTAATTTGACGATCTGAAATCTCCAAGTGCGACAAAAATGCAAAAACAAAAAAGAAAAAAATATCTCTTTCACAGCACTGCTGTACACATTCTGTATTGTTAACAGCATGGTGAGCTGATAAATTCATAAGTGCCTCATTGAAAACCATGAAAATTAAGCTATAATAACTTCAATGATATTTTTAAGTTGATGAAAAATGTTGCATGCTCCAAAACTAATTTTATTAGTGTATGTTCTGTTTGTTTCATTTTCTGCCTTAGATGTCCTATAATGTCTTCCTTTAATTCTAGATCCCAGAATTAAAGGAAGACATTCGCATCCCGGATTATTGCTGTCTTGGTGAAGGAGATGAAGATGACATCACTGTAAATGCGTGGTTTGGACCCAAGGGTACGGTATCTCCTCTTCACCAAGATCCCCAGCAGAACTTCCTGGCTCAGGTGACTAAAGCTGCTCTCTTTCTAAACAGCTGACACCTGATCAGTGAATAACCTCTTGGGATTTCCTTTGCATATCTAAAGGTAGTGGGAAACAAATACATACGGCTGTATTCCCCAGAGGACACAGAGAAGCTTTATCCTCACGAATCCCAGCTTCTTCACAACACCAGTCAGGTCCGATTGACAAGTCTGTAGAGAAAACATGTGTTGCACCTGCCAAGAAAAAAAAAAGATTCAGTGCTTCCAGTTTCTGAACTCTTCTGTGCAGGTGGAGGTGGAGAGTCCAGATGCTGAACGCTTCCCTGAGTTTGTGAAGGCACCGTACCTCGAATGTGTCTTGCAGCCTGGAGACGTGCTATTCATCCCTGTCAAATACTGGCACTATGTCCGATCTTTAGAAATCAGCTTCTCCGTCAGCTTCTGGTGGTCATGACTTTATTTCATAATAAAACACGTTTACTCTCAATTTCACTAAGAGTTTTTACCCAATGGGAGGCTAATTTCCTATAATGCTACATCAGACAAACCTTTGAACACTGAACACACACTGCTGAATGACTAGTCATTTTAGTTGCTGATGACTGAGACAACATTTACTGTGTGCAAAGCTAAATGCTGCACAAACTAACCAAAAATCCTACAGTTATTAGTCAGCTGAATTGATATTATTCTCTTTGGAAATTGGCTTATTTAATTGTCTACTCCACCTCATTCATCCAAATATCCTACAACGTGTGATTTCCATAATTCTAGGAAAATGAGACAAGTCCTCAAATTTAATAACCGAGCGAGCTACAGGTACAGAACAGTTGTAACTCTGAATAAACCGACAGTCGGAGGCAATCAAGCAGGTCACAGAAGGAAATGATTGAAATAAATGAACCAATCTCTTGGGCATACACAGACTCCGAAATTAAAACAGCCTCACTGGATAAAAGCCCTAATAGTGAAAACTCATTCTCTCGCATCTAAAAACACAATAACTGACAACACAGAGCGCATGCTGCGCTTTTCAAGGCCCCAGTCGTGTATGCTGCAAGTCCATTTCAATCAGATCCACCTATTAGGACTGTGAGGAAGTGGCAAAATGAAGCAGATCAGCCCCCGTGTGCACATTTGTTCAAGTTATCAACCAAAGGTGCGGCAGGCTGAAGTGGTGCTTCGGGAAATCAAGCTGGTGTTCGTCGGGTGGAGCTGAAGGGCTGTGGGGACGCTCAATTAAAACAAACGCTCAATAAACACAAACAAGAATCATATTTTATTTGTCGATATTGTCTCTAACTCGACTGAACATATGCTGAATTCTGTGCTTGAGACTTTTAGAACTACTCAGGCATTAAACATACCAGTATTGAGGTAATAGACTTATCCAGACTGAGCTACACTCCTTACAAGGTTACTCCACTAAACTAATAACACAGATCATGCTGGGATGTAATTTTGGGGCCAAATGCTGTAAACTTTCATTAACCCTTCTGTTCTTTGTTATATCAGTAAGTGACACAATTGACTTAAGATTTCACTAACCTGCTTTCTCTCATTATAATTTAATCAATACTCAATTACCTATAAAGTAATGTGAGACCTGTGGGCTTCTGACCTTTTCACTGAAACTGAGCCGTGCATGCTCCTTTTTGATTAATAGCGTTATTGATTTTTAAACAAATCTGACAAATTGGGGTTAAAATTAAGTGATTCGGCTGGGGAGACTGGCTACAAGCTGGAGGTCCATGTTGTGGTCAATTAAAGATTAATTTAAAAGACCACAATTCACAAAAATCACAGGAGTTGTAGCAAAGCAAATTGCAAGGTATGTGTTTCTAGAGTGCTAAGAAGGTTATGTAAGTTTGTCAAAGTCAACCTCGATAAACATCTCAGTTTTCAGTGTTGTTGAATACTAAATCATCTGAGTTTTAACGCACAATATTACTTAGTAATAAGCATGACAAATGTACTAATGGTCACTATCATCACATTTATTTTATAAAATCACAATTTAATGCATTAATTTAAAATAATGCACAATATACATAATCATTTATTTAATGTCTTTACAAATGTTTACATAGGTTAAATATGTCTTTTTAATAATACCAGTAAATATAGATATGGTCAAGGATAAATCATATTTACTTAATGTGTACATTTATATATATTTCCACATGAAGCAGTTAATGAATAAAACAGAGAGCTAACATCCTAGACTAAAGACCTTGTGAATGGAACCCCTAAACATAAGATCTCCTATCTGGTGTTAAGATTTTTTTTATATACTAGTCTATTCACAAAAAAAATTGCATAACTCATTTTATATAGGAAATACTGTCTTGTTGCAATGATTGGACTATTCAAACTTAAGCATCCCACCAGAATATATTGTGATGGTCAAGTTTCTGTGTTTGAATAACTCTTTAATATTGATTATGCATCCATTTTATATATAATTTAAATAAAAGCGATTTTTGGTTAAAAACAATTACATTAAGATTAATGATTTTTGTGATGTGGAACAATACATTCAGATACTTCTATGGTTTTCTGGTCTTAAGGTTCATCATTATGAGTTACCCATGCTCACTTCAAATTAAACATATTTGCTAAAAACACACTGAGCACCATAGCTACAGTTCTTACATCGATGTAAAGGACTTTTCTGTCAAGTCAAAGTTCAAGCATAAAGGAGGGGAAACACATTTTGACATCTTCTCAGATCAACACAGACTGATATAACACACAGTCTGACTTTGGACATCTGCTAAATTTACCTGTTAGGTATATTTAATTTGTACCAACTAAAGGTATACATTTAATATTTATATTTGAATTTCACTCTATTTACATATATTTAAAAATACTCAACATTTAAAATGTATAGATATTTTAATAAATAATATTATTTTTGACATTTATATTTGATGCATATTAAATATTTATCCTGATATTATTAATTCAAACCCTATTCATGACAGGTTTCATGCTAAAATGCATAGATGAGAATTTGTGTGCGTAATTTTCAGCAATGGGAGCGCCTTGTGCAAGCAGCAGTCACAGGATTCCGACGTGAGTTAAACTTTTATTATTCAAAGATTTACCAAAAGGAAGAAACATTTACACTATAAAGCAAAATTAACAAACATGACATAAAGTAGTGATTGTCAGACATTATTTTGTATCATTTATATTCATAAAAAAGGTGTAGATACATAAAATATTAGAATTTTCATTAAGACAAACCTGAGCTAGAAATAATGTAGAGTATAATATAAAACAAGAGGATATAAACGTTTAACCATAACACTGGACTAGGTGCAACTATGTAGTGAAACAAAGCCCAAAGAGACAACTGATAACATTCTAACATATTGCGGCAGTTGATATGCTGTGGTACTTCATTTATTACAATGATACATTATTTTGAAAAAAAATTAAAAATGCAAGACTGAGTTTCAGGACTACATTTGTTTTCCAGGACCCAAATGATTCTGACCACAGAATCCTGCTTTTCAAAATTCCTGTGAATCCATGGAGTACTCCTGTATCCTCTCAACTACGAAGAAGCAGAGAGTTCCAGCAAAGCCGAGGATGACCAGAAGCAGGAGCTGCCACGTTAGCAGAAGGTAGCCGCTGTAGAAGAACGCCACTGCTGCACTCACAGACTAACAGGAAACATAAATTTTATTGTTGGTTATGAGAAGAAAGAACTGCAAGCTTTGCAACATCTCATCTGTAGCCATGTTTGTCCAACTGTGGAACATGTTACACGGATGGTATTTGAGCTACCTCTAGTGGTACTCAGAAGAAATCTTGGCATTAATTACAAAGTAAATATGTGCAAATTAGCTGTGACAAAGTGAACTACAGTGCACTAGGAACAGTTTGCTAGGCATGATGTATGTTTTTTTTGTTGTTTTTTTTCTACTTTGCTCTGAAGTTAGAACATGGATCTGACAAAGACATCAAACCCAACTTAACCATGTTGGAGTTCCATGTTCCAAAATGGATGTATCGGTTGATTGATTTACTTTTTATTTACAGTGGTTATCACTAACTTTCATGTGAAAGGCAGCCATGTTGAATTTTAGGGTCAGGGTTGGTGAGAGTCCATCACTTTTCCTCGACGCCATTTTGAATTACATGACAGTTGAGAATTTCCATGGATATGTTATTTTCAGATTTACTACAGTTTTAAAATGTCTTGACAAAATTGTGGTAAAGTTTGGGAACCACTGGACTAGAAAGACAAGTCTGTTTGAATGACGTAGCATCTTCTCATTTGTCAGATTAAATGTAACTTTTGAAAATAATATTTAAGAACGTATTAAATATACTTTTAACTAAGCCCACCTCGGTATTAAAAATATTTACCTTTTTGGTGTCCTGATGTAATATTCTAATCTTAAATGTGTTTTCATTAGTTGAAAATCTGCATAATTAACAGAATAATGGCCTGAAATAAATGAACTTTTCAATAATCTAATTTTTTTAATATGACTGTAATTGTCCCATATTTTAACATAATTGGCTTGATGAAATCAGTCTAGTTTTTTTAATTATAATTAAGTGTTTAAAATCATCCAGCAAATTTTAATTTTTGCTAATCTGAATAAACACAAAGCAGTTTTCAAATGAGTATTTAATCTATCGACAACCCGTTCCTGTGTAAAAATGTAATTGGTCTCTAAATTGACTGTTCAAGCAGAGTGTTTATTGGACAAAAATGATAAAGTACTTTGTGACTTGTTCTATCAGCAGTGGTTTTCACATTTGATGTTAGGATAGCTTTCTCCATTATGAAATAAAATTCTCAAATGCAAACTGCTAAAAAGAAAAAAGAAAGAAATTTGTGTGAAGACAAATACTTTTTTTCATAGCACTGCATGCTGACATAGAGTTAAAAGACTTGCTCATTATAATACCTTGAAAAATATGTTCCGCTATTTGAAAAGCAAGCTTAGAAAATATCACAATTTCCTAGAGGTAATTCTTTTTCAAGATCAACTATGCTGCAAAGAAAAGAGGGCGAGGTGAAGATTTGCCTTTCTGACACCTTCCATCCCTATTAATGAGGCTTCAGCTGAATTTATTTCACACTTGACAGGACAACATTTTGACTGAGCTTTGCTCGGCTCTGCTAACAATGTCTGAGAATTGGCAATCGAGGATTACCTGGATGAATTTAAAGATGGCGAAGGCAGGCGTGCTTTGTTCGGCGTAAACATAACCCAATATGCTGTAGAGCTGCGTGTTGAAGCAACTATCTCCAAGTCCAAGCAGGAAGGAGCACAGCAGGGCAATGGATGCACTGAAGGAGAAAACAAAATGCTTATTAATAACATGACATGAATAACAACTGCTTGAATTCCCTCCTGTTAAATAATGAGAGAAACCACCTACGATGGGCTTAGAAATGGATTCTTTTTTGTGGTGGTTTCAACGACGACAGGCGCGTCATCTGGGATGTTGAGGAAAATCAGGTAGGAAGCGACGAAATGGACGACCATCCCCAGAAACACCACCGAGGTTCGTCTGAAGCGACTGTTTTTGCACAGGAGTCCAAACAACCCCCCACCTGATGGGACAAAGAATACTTCAAGAACCTCTCGTGGGTTTTTAAATCTCTGTGAGCAGTGCGTTGACCCACCTACTATTTCTCCGATGCCCACCACTATCCCAGAGATCCCAATGAAGCCCTTGGCTGCTTCTCCAAAGTGGGCAGTTGCGCCGATGCACGTTCCGTACACTCCACTGTAGAAAGACAGCTCAAGCCCTGGAGAACCGGGACAGTGTGTTTTCAGCTCCAACTTCAAGCATTTCACAAGAGGCAGGACGATTTTCTACATTTCCCCTACCGCTGTAGACCATGCAGGGACTCAGGAGCATTATCGTTTTTGTCTTCAATAGATGCAGGATGGTTTCTGTAAGAGAAAAAAATAAAATAGAATCCAATGCACTCATTTGAATTGCTAATGAAGCCATATTTTTTGAACAAATATGCCTCGTTTACTACTTCACAAAGCGTGGATTAAAATGCAGACATTAAAGCCCAATTTTCTCCTTAGAATTAAAGTTCTGTGCTGGAAGAGGATGGGAGAAAAAGAAATGAGCCAAAGAGCCACATTTAAATGCAGAAAGAAAAGCACCCAGGAGAGGCTTCCATTCAGGCTGTTAGAGAAATCTAGATTTTAGGGCAGAAATCCCAGTAGGTTTGTTTATGTATGCCTTGATGCCCTTTCTGACATGAATCAGCATGCATCTTTGATAAACCCGATATCTTTCGAGGCAGGTGCACACAAGTCTACGTGTGCACAAGATACACATGAGACAAAGAGCAATCAGATCATCCAAACAACCCGGGGCAGCACTGAAAGCAGGAGCAACTGCGGCAGAGTTTCCAGTTGACAAACAGAGAGATAATCTGAGATAAACTCACACTAAGGCACTGTCTGTGTACTCTGTCGCGTAGCAGGGAGATTTTTATCCACATGAAAGCAAGTTTTACTTGAAGAAAAACAAAACTGCCTGCTAGCTGCAGAATGGAAGCAGTCAGATGTGACGCAAATACAAATCACCAGGAAGCAAAAGGAAAATGTCAAGTTTTTTTGTGGGGGGTGGAAATGTTGTGATGCCATTAGTCATTTTGGGCCTCATTTGCAACACAAAGCTCAAGATGAAGACTGTAGTGATCACCAAGATTAAGTAAATGTAAGATTTTTTTTGTTGTACTTAGTATTTGAACAGAATTACTCCTCCAAAGGTTTCTCAGTGAAATACAAAAGAAAATAAATAATGTTTGGGTTTAGATGTTAACATATTCTCAGAATTATTCTTTTTTTTATTCCTTATTAACTTTATTTAATTATATACAATTATATACATTGTGACCCTAAATGCAGCAGCTTGTGTATTTATTGAGTCCATCTCAATAAATGTAAATACTATCAACTCGATTATAAAACACACATATAGTGATAATGCCTCATAAATTAGACAGATTTATTAAAACTAGAGCAATATGTTTCAGTTATTTTTGTGTATTTTGATCATTTTCTACCACATTTTCCTTTCACTCAACTTTCCAATAATATAATGGCACACAGAACTTTGTGAACAGTCAACTTCTCTATCAATAACTTTTTATGACTGTCGTCTGGACAACTGTCAAGTCAGCAGTCTTATAAATGTGTAGGCTATAACATAATATTCCAACCTTTGATTTAAGTGCATATTCAACAAGAAAGAAAGTGTAAAGTTAAGAAAGAAATCATTTTAGCACAACCATTTGCACCTCCAACAATAACTATACAACTCAAGCCTGTTTGTGTTTTTAATGAATCAGATTAGCAAGTAACCCGGCCATAACCTCCTGCTTCCCTGGGGTATAAATACTGACAGAGGTTCATACAAAGTCAATTTCTCTTAGCTTCAAAATGGGCAAGAGAAGAGAAATCACGGTCAAATATGATTAAACAGTTTAAAACAACTTATGCTTTTGCAAAGAAGACTGCATGAAGATAAAGGTTTATTTTGCTGCAATTGAAACAAATGGCAAGCTCACTGTAAGAGAAATGCAGCAGTTTTATTAAGTGTCAGGTTATGTCTTTGCAAGAAAAGATATTTTTATTTTTGGATTTCTTAAAAACATTTTTACCTGGGTTTCAAATATTTGTGGAGAGCACTGTAAGCAAGGGTTTTCATCATTTGAGCTCAGGATCAGAAATGCAGTAAAAGTGTCATCTTTTACTGCATTTTTGATCCAGTGTAATATTTAAATACAGTCTAAATAAAAACTTACGGAACTCTGTTTTGGTATCCTGAAGAGCGGTGTTGGCTCTGTTCTTGTACCTAAACAGCAGAAGAGACATTGATGTCAAACTTCTGCAATGCTCAAAATGATCACTAGAAATCAATTACTCAGCCACACAGAGAAATGCATTGATTTACTCCAGAGGAACCATGAAGTGAACTACATCTTTAATTCAGCTCAGTTTCTTTACATGCCATTGGAAAAGCTTTTGTGCATAAATACTTCTCATCTGACTTTCAGTCGTCTTTCTTTTCAGGTCCTCGTCCACAGCCATGGAAATTAAAACACGCCTGAAAAAAAATCATATTGAGGGCCTTTCTTGCCCTCAACAGTTCTCCATCTTAGCTGGCCAGGATCTGCCTGATTGCAGCCTACTCTTCTTGAGTGCCGTCACTGGGCTCGACTAGGTCGAAGATACAAAAACCTGGACGAAAGAAATTCCAGTGTAATTTTTTTGAAGGACAAATCTGGTTCCAAATTTCTGCAATTTGGAACCAGTACCATTACGTTCATCTTGACAAACACTTGGAAAATCCAAGGCTGGCAATTTGGAGGAAAATCATTTTGTGGATAAAAAAAAAAAGTAAATTCACAACTGTTTCCTCTTTGATTCGTTATGTTATTCCTGAGTGACGACCTCAGTACATTCTGGTTGATTTTGTAAGACCACGGGGAAAGAAGTGTAATTATCTGGAGAAAAGTCCTTTACGTTGTGCGCGTTGAGAGCAGCGACTGCCCTTCCTCTTCAGACAGCAGCTCCTCTTCACGATGACTCGTCCTCAAGACCAGGAAGCTGAGCGTGCCAAGGACGGAGGAGACCAGCAGGAACAGAAAAATATTCCTCCTGCTGCTGTCTGAGATTAAAATAAACGGCTTTAATAAAAGGCGACAGATATTTTAAAACCGTTGAGCTGAGACAGATTTATAATTACCACCCAGTCGTATAATCCTGTGTGATGATAATTTACTTGCATTATCGTGCAACATTTTTGCTTTTATAATCAAAACGGTAATTAGCCAAGTCTGACTTCACCTGATATTTCTGATTTTCCGTTCCAGTCGAGGTAAATGTAAAGATTCCCAAACAGCATGCTGCAAATGAAAGGGACTCCATTAATGAATGGGGGAAAAAAAGCTTCTATTGTCTTTCTGATCATTAGCACAGCTGGCCTGTTTGTTTTCACCCGTCCATAAATATGCCGCCCACTTTCCCTTTATGGAGCTTTTAAATCAAGCCTGCTGTACAAGTCCACACTGCCCACAATTGCTCTTTATATATTATACAGAGCACTGTATATTCACTATATATGCCATGTTATCCCAGCGTCAGCATTCTGTGTGAAGTTTATGGAGCGTGGCACCCACAGAAATCCCCACAATGAAATGTAAAATGTAGCCTCTGCTTGTCATTACATAAAAGAACAAATGTTGTCTCTCTGAAAAGTCCCATAATGTAACACATCAGCTGCTATCATGCAAAAACTGCTACTGAGCAGTAGTAAGTCTGTCCATGTGTCATTTTGAGGTGGAGTTGTTTTCTTTTTTCTTCCCATGTTCTCATCTGTTCTTCATTGATTTTTTTAAACGAATGCATCTACTATTCCTCCATGCTCATGTGAGCAAAAAGCATGCAAGTCTGAGGAAAATACATGTATTTTGTAGCTGAAATAAAAATTAGAAATATACTAGAATGGATTGCGACTTGGTGTTAAGAAGATTGATTTTATTTGATGTTCACCAGGAGTTCTGCCAAGGAGGAGGGCGGGGAGGCCTGGGCTCTCACAGACCCAACACTGTTTCCTTCTCAACGAAATCCGTGGTAAAACATTATTTTTTGTAGGAATGGGGATATTAGAAAGACTTTGTGAAATGTATGTATTTGTTTATTTATTTATTTTGTGGCATAAAGATGTTGAAGTACTGTTATGGCCTTGAGCTTTTGTGTGCTACAGTGAGATTAAGATTATGCACGACCTTCGTCTGGGGACCCAATGTGAAAACATTGTGGAATACATAAAACCTAATTGAATTTCAGCAACACACATTTGCAACATTATATTTCAGAATAAAAGAAAAAATCTTTCACTTCAATCATCGGTCAGTAGTTGGACAGGGTGTACAAATGAGAGGAATTTAAGAGCCACTGTTAACTTGCTTAGAAGAGGTAAGAATCTCCTTAGAGTTAAAAAAAAAATCCTAGACATTTAATGGACTCTTGTCCATCAATTAATTTTTATGAGACGACTAAACAACAGTGTTCAACTTAGACCTGCTAGAGGAAAAAAAACAACTATTCATCTGGAAAAGAAGGTTGTTCTCTATTTAATATCATGTGGTTATGCCTGAAGGAGCTTTTAGAAATGTTTTATGAATTGTAACCATGAGAACTGAGCTGTCTGGTTTAAAAAAGATATGTTGTTAGGAGGAAGTGAAACACTGCATACCAGCTTTAGCTCTGTACCATCTCTCAAACGTTGAAGCGGTGGTATCCTGGTCTGAGCTTGTTTTGCTCAACCTACAACTGATTAACTTACTATGACTTAAACTCAAAAAAAAGAAGTTCTCAATTGTTTCAAGGAATGTTTCTTTAAGTCGATGCTTTGATGTATTTCTTGATCTGCTGTGTTGTTTCTTTCTAACAATCTTAACCATTTAGTTTGTATTTTCTCAAAATGTAAAAAAAAAAGCGGAAATTATAGGGGATTCTATAATTTTTCCAAGTAATTAGATTTTTTTTTTCTTTCTCTTCTGCTTGTTTTATAATGACTTTTTTTTTTTCTTCATTTTTGCAAGGTGCTTTTAAGGCAGCAAGCTGTGATTAAATAATATGACTTCCTTGTTCTCATGGATATCTTAATAATTATGCAGCCAATTTAAGAATGAGAAAAATCTCATCAACTTTCATGATAATTATAGCCGGTCTGTGTAAGTTTTAAGCATTTTAACCTTTAAACATAACCCATAATCTGTATGCATCAAGCCTCTTTTCTGCTTTTTGGAGCTTAAAAAGCTGTGACCTTTAATTGAGGTTTTTCCACTTGGTGGATTAGTGTAATTAAAAAAAAAACCCACCTATGAGCAAGATGTTAAGTGAACCATTCGAAAAATTATGTTTGAGTGGTAGAAAATGTTACCTACATTAATTTTATTTTTTAGAAATAATGAATTTCTGCCCGTGGTGAGGTTTTCACATAAATAAGCGAGGTTTCAAAGAAAAAGAAAAAGTTCCATTAAATATCTAGATCTATTTCTGTCTTTGATTAAATATCAGTATACATATGGTCTCCTTCCAAGAACCCAGGTGAGGAGAAGCAGAGGCTATTCGTGACTGCTAACAGTGACATTCTGTGTTTGTGTTTGCAGCCTGTGAGCGACTGAATCATAAGTTTATTACGGCCGTGATCATCCCTGCAGAGTCAGATTAGCATGGCCCTATTGGGAGCTTTGGCACAGGTGACAGCCAATGTAATTATAATACTAATTCAATTTGCAAATTGGAGCAAACACAAATTAGCTGTCCAAGCCAGCGTGCATGAGAAATGGGCCAAATCCAAGAAACGAAAAGGGCCAAGTCTTGCTTGCTGTGCTTTTAAGGAGCTTTGATGTGTTTAGTTTTAACAGAGAGAGAGAGACTAACGGCAGCAACGTGTTTTATTAAAATCTGATTATGGTAAATGAAGAGCAAAGGAATATATCCTGCCGAGACGTAATGTGTTCTGGACAGGAATTCTGAGTATAAGCTTGAGTACAATTAAGTCCTGGATAAATGTAGAGACTTAGCATTAAGAATTAAGAAAACATTGAAAAATAAAAGTTCCTCCAATTTTAGGAACACATTATATAACGAGGACTAATTAAAAACTGGTATGAGGAATCTTAAATTCCCAAATACAACAAAAGTTGCTCTTATATGAATTCTTCCATGTACAATAATTCAAGTTCTGAAACATTGTGTGTTTTGAGCAAACCTCAAAATATGGACCAGAATTACAGCATGCATGCATTCCCATTTTGACTGAGCCTGGAGTATAACGTGTAGCTACCTGCATTGTAGTAGACCCCAGAACAACCCGGTGTTCCTGTTGATGGTGGAAGCTTCGGAGTTTTCCACCAGGAAGTGCCCCTGCGCAGTCCAGAGCACTGCACGACGCAGAGAGGGAGGGAAAAGGGAAAAGATATTCACCGCTCAGTTGCTGACAAGAAGGGATAAATGACGCTGGTGTGTAAGTAAGTAATGCATTCAAATATTCAGTGGCCAAAAGATAAAAAATGCAACTCACTGCAGTGTTTTGAGGCAGCATTAGATAAGAAAACTTAAAACAACTGCTCCAAATAATTTTTTTGTGTTATTCCTTTAACTAGTAAGTAGACAGTCTTCTCTGTATTTTCACCAACATTTATGAGTAAACTTAAGATGCTCTGTGTTACTTGGAGACACAGTTCCTAACCCATTTAAGTTCTAATTCAGGATACACTGTTTATAGCATCGTCATATTCCAGGCGCAATAATCCCTGTACGCATGATTAACCACAACTTTGATTCTTTTTTTTTATTATTTATTTTTTACCGCAGACAAACAGAGCTTCCATGGGCTGCAGTAGCCCAAGGCAAGCATGCTGAACTATTTACAAGCTTTAAATTTCTTCAGCTATTCTTAATACCCTGTATGCTGTTTCACTATGTATTCTCAGTGAGAGCAATTAAGCTTAGAGACAAGTACAAAAAGTATAGCTGCTTCAGGTCTTTTTATTTATATAAATATAGGGTCGGTGAAAAGTTTACATAAACTCATTATTGGGAATAATTCATTTTAGGTTTTCAAGATAGTTTAATTTTGACTACAGACTTTTTTGTGGCCAACAAACAAGCTTCTGACGATTCTGGCTGGATATTTGACCACTCTTCAATGGAGAGTTTTTCTAAACTTTCTGTAATTTTGAGACGGACCTTGCATTTGAGCACAGTCTGCAAATTTTCCAACAGATCTGAGGATCTGGGGTAACCTTTCTATTTCTATATTCAATACCAATATGTCCATTTCAAAACCAGTTTTGTGTGTGTTTCATGTTATTGTCCTTTTTGTACACCCAACTGGGTCTAAGCTGCAAACATCTGCAGCAAATTGTCACTCTCTAAGGAAGGAGACTGGTTAGGATGTTTACGAACAGACGGGAAGCCAAAAGACTGCGGCATATTTATTAAAAACTGGAAGAATCCAGATTACCGCTGTCTCTGTCCACGGAGAAGTGAGGTTTTAAACTCACACTTTCAAGCGCAACTAAAATTTGCTGACATAAATTGAGCTGTTTGGTCAATATAAGCACAACTATGTTTAGATGAGCATGGAGGTGGTAGCATCAAGCTGAGGGTCTGATTTGCTTCAAGTGTACCAGTGCATTGCACAAAGGAGTAGGAATAACAAAACTTCCAATACACATTTATAACTAACCAAAATATAGGGAGAGAATTTATGAAATGGGAACTTACATGCTGCTCCTATACCGATGAGAACAGAGGTCAGGTAAAATGACCAAGTAGAGGGCATGATGAACACTGCAATGTAACCACTAAACAAAAGCACAGCCATAAGCCACATGTTTAAGCATTTATGTCCTCCTTACTTCTCTTTCTCTACTCAGCACAGCCAAATTTACCTGTAAAGTAGGCCACTCAAAAACATGGTCAGTTTTCGCTCCAATAACTGTAACAACAGTTGGTGCAACCAGATTGGAGAACGAAAAAACTCCATAGATGATCCCTAGACTGCAGAAGAAGTAAAGAAAATACAGTTAGCATCTTTATGCATTTTTTAATTTGGTGAAATAAACTTTTTCTTTCTTTCTTTTACCTGTGGTAACCACTTCCGCTGAAAGTTGAATTGTTCAGACTTTTCACCACAGTTTGCTGAAAGGGGCGGAAAAATGAATTAGGGTTGTCAAAACAGTTCAGAGCCTATTTAGCCTCAGGCCATTCATCCTGTTTGATAATTTCACTGACCATTGAAGAAAATCAGAAACACGAGAAGCGCCTGACTAACTCCCCTGACTTCCATTTCCTTCACTTTACAAAAAACAGCAGCAGACTGATTTTCTTGTTTATGCTTTCATTTATAAAACGCGTAGCTACCGTACAGAACAAAGTAAATAAATAATAGCTGCGAGTTGCACGTGTTGATTTGTAACGCAAGATTTCATTTTTGAGACCTTGTTTTAATTCAAATACATCTTCAATCTGCAAAATCAGCATTTGAGGAATCCACACTACAAACCAAAAGCACCATGGTAAACAGATGATAGTTTTTGAACTTACTTCAATGTTCCCACAGGTGGTGAAGGCGGTGAAAATGAACAGAAATCCTACACCCAAAACCACAACGTTGTAAGTCCTTCTGTCTGCCATTCTGTCTTCTTTTTTCCTCCTAATACATTATAAGTATTAGTGCTTTAACGTCCTCTGTCGATGAATTCCACCTACAACTCTTAAACCCTGGAGGACCCGAATGTCTCAATTTTTACAAAGTTTACCAACTGTTTAGTTACAGTTTATTCGCAACCAGAGGAGCACTGAGGAGATGCAAATAGAAAGCAACAGTGGAGCACTGTACACGAGAACACTTCCTTCCTATTATACAGAGTACACATGACAACTTGTGACTTTAATTACAAGCAGTTTTTCCGCTCATTTTCTTTTTCACTCAGACTTTTTCTTTCGTCGTCATGAGGACGGTCGTGACAGTAGTTCTGGGTTCTGCCTCTTCTTCTGTCCGCGTAATTTGTGGTAATTTGTGTTTGCTGCCGTCCGGAGGTGGCCACGGGGAACGTACCTTCATGAAAATTACTGACCATTTGCAAAATATGAATAAAAACTTCAACAATTACAAAACAATTATTGTGTTACAAAGTAATTTGACATTTATACAATATTGTGTATTGTGAATTTGTTTAGCTTTCAGTTTTGAGAATCCAAAGTGTTTAAAAGCAAAGAAGTGAAATTGAGATATTATCCCAGTGGGCTGTCTTTGACATAGTTGTATGGCTTTTTTAATATCTCCAAAAACATCTGATTTCATTTTGAATTCCAAGATATTTTCAAAGACGGAAAACAAGATTAAAAGTTCCATCGTTCGATGTCTGTCTTGGCCGCTACAGTGCAAAGATGCGCAAAATAACAAGAGTGTTCACTGCCACTTACTTCCGCCTTCACATCCACATTTTCCAGCTGTGACTACTACGTACATGTCTACATTTAGTTTCAAGTTATTTCTTTAAAAATCTATTTTTAACAAAGACTATTTCATGGTTCTCATTTTCCCAATTAAACTGACAACAAAGTTACATATATTTGTATAGTTATACAAGTTTTCCACATAAAATATTCTCCAAATGCGCATGCGCGTTTCTATCATATCCGTTTTATGATAAATTGTCTACAAAGGCTTTAACTAAGTCAAGTTTTCGTTACTATATTTTTATACATATATTTTGAACAATTAAATTATATTAACACATTGTTACCATCCATATCAATTCATTGGCGTACCATAACTAACTTATTTAGACTTTTCTTAGTGGCATCGGAGTCATCCTGCTTCCTGTATCCTCTTTGCCACAAACCGACAGATTGTACACAATCATCATGGCGACGCAGGATGGTGGGTATAGAGAAAATTTAGCACAAATACACAGAACATTTTTAGTTTACGTTTATGTTGTAGCAATAAAATGTCACATATGTCTAATTTAGTCTTTGAAACATGCTGTTATTATTAGACGGTGATGTAAATGTGCGTTTCTCTGCTACGTTTTTTCTGCAAATGTTCAGCAGCGGTCCTGCTAGCAAACGTTAACGATAGCTAACATCAGTTACATTATTCTACATTTGACGACAGCTGCTATTAAGGTCGAAAGCATTAACAGGTGTGAGCATTTGACCGTAAATTATCATTACCTATATAAGACAATTAAAGATAATTAACGAAAGTACTGGAATCTCGTGAACGGCTCACGGTAATGTGACTACTTTGGCTAAAATCCTCAGTTTTGGGGTGTTTGGTTTTTTTGTTGCTTTGTCTGCCATAATTGCATAATTTGCGTTTGTTTATTTTGTTTTTAAAAAAAATTTCGTTCATGGTACAAAAAAACTGGTGACTTTCATTAAATGTGAGCGATAGAAAGAGCTAGAAAGACCTCGAGAGTGAATGCGGCTGAGGAGAAAAAAAGCGAAACTAGGAGAATCTTAAATGTGTTGTCTAAAAAAAAAAAACATCTTCACACCTTAAATGTTCAGATGAGCATTTGAGGAGTACTCAAATAGATTCTCATGAAGTCCCACTGACTATATATGCACACTGCTACTATAAAGGATACAAGGGAATCTTGAAACATTTTGGTATAGTATAAAAAAAAACTTTATTAAGCAACATAATATGTTTTTAATTTGGTTTTAGGTGAAATTGTAAACCAACTAGTCAGATGTTGTTCTGCAGAAAGTTCAGTGTTTTGTTTGATCAAAGGCAGTAAACTCAGGAGGCCCAGAATCACATTTTCTATTTGAATTCAGTGTTTCACCAGACATCTGCATTTCAGTAAACAAGATAACAAATGTGTTTGCTCTAATTATCAGTTAAAATATTCTTAATTGTTTGACTTATTGCTCCCCTTTCAGATTAACATGCTTTGCATTTTATTTGTTGTTGATTTAGAAATTTATCACACACTTTGATCTAAAATTAAAACTTACCCAGTTTTATTAATAACATTTGATTATAACATTATGCTAACTTTAGTGCTTTGTCTATAGTTACTTGTAACTAAAGATTTGTTTTACTCTTTCTTTAGTCTTAAAGAATTATATTCATATGCATTTTCTCTGGAATAGGCTGTATTCTGCTGAAATGTATTCCAGGAATTCTTGTTTAATTTTATTTAAATAAATATAAACCGGATGCTTTTGCAGGAGATGAAGGAGCCGTAATGGACACTGAGACTGAGGCAAAGCCAACAGAAGCAGAGGCATTTGGTGAAAATGTGGAAAAGGCCGATGCAGAATCTACATCTCTCACAGATGCAGGAAATGCCACAACTCAGGACTCTAGTATTAGCAATGGCGACGACGCAGACGACAAGCAGGAGACGGTGGACTTGAAGATTATCTGGAACAAGAACAAATACGACCTGAAAATTCCTGTCGACAGTACCGGAGCCAAGCTAAAAGAGAGGATCCATGCACTCACTGGTAGGAGAGTGAAATTGTTTAAATGACTTTTTAAACAAGTCAACAGCAACATTTCATAACAAATGCTGTTGACTAATAACTGAAGGAGTTCTCACATTGCTTTTAGGTCTTCCACCAGCAATGCAGAAAGTGATGTACAAAGGACTGCTTCCAGAGGATAAGACGCTACGTGACATAAAGGTTACAAACGGGGCAAAAATAATGGTGGTCGGATCTACAATAAATGATGTATTAGCTGTAAACACACCGAAAGAGGTTATTCAGCAGGAAGTTAAAGCCGAGGAAAACAAGAAAGAGCCCTTATGCAGGCAAAAGGTAAGATTTTTCAACAGCACTGTTAAATATTGAAGTTGTATGGATTTTTTAAAAACCTGCATTGTGTCTTCAGCAACACAGGAAAGTACTGGACAAAGGTAAACCAGAAGATATAATGCCATCTATCAAAGGAACAAAGGTGAGGGGTGGTGATTAGAGCTCATTCAAGTTAGCTACAGCTGTCCAACATATGTTTTGTCTTTTAAGTGAACTAACAAGGGATTAATAGCTCCTTTGTCGTACCAACAGGAACGATTACCAACAGTGCCTTTATCCGGAATGTTTAACAAATCCGGAGGAAAAGTAAGACTCACATTCAAACTGGAGCAAGATCAGTTGTGGATCGGAACAAAAGGTAACATTATGATTCCTGACTGAGGTCCCAGCGGTGCGGAGATGCTGACTATGCTAATGCAGTTATGCTTACGCTTTCTCACTTGCAGAGAGAACAGAGAAAGTTCCAATGGGCTCTATTAAAAATGTAGTGTCCGAACCCATCGAAGGCCATGAGGACTATCACATGATGGTAACTATTGTTGTTGCTGCCTGCATGTCAGATTTATGATTTAGCTGTAAAATAAAATAAAAGAAAAATCTAATACTCAGAGCTAGCAGATGTGTGTTTGGGGTATGCTACCCAGAAAAGTTCAGAAGGTAAGATTGTTTTATTTACTTACAGAATAGGATGGAGCTCAGTTGTATTTTCTAAATATAAAGTATTTTAATAGTAGTATTTAAATAAATGAACCAATCTCTTGGGCATACACAGACTCCGAAATTAAAACAGCCTCACTGGATAAAAGCCCTAATAGTGAAAACTCATTCTCTCGCATCTAAAAACACAATAACTGACAACACAGAGCGCATGCTGCGCTTTTCAAGGCCCCAGTCGTGTATGCTGCAAGTCCATTTCAATCAGATCCACCTATTAGGACTGTGAGGAAGTGGCAAAATGAAGCAGATCAGCCCCCGTGTGCACATTTGTTCAAGTTATCAACCAAAGGTGCGGCAGGCTGAAGTGGTGCTTCGGGAAATCAAGCTGGTGTTCGTCGGGTGGAGCTGAAGGGCTGTGGGGACGCTCAATTAAAACAAACGCTCAATAAACACAAACAAGAATCATATTTTATTTGTCGATATTGTCTCTAACTCGACTGAACATATGCTGAATTCTGTGCTTGAGACTTTTAGAACTACTCAGGCATTAAACATACCAGTATTGAGGTAATAGACTTATCCAGACTGAGCTACACTCCTTACAAGGTTACTCCACTAAACTAATAACACAGATCATGCTGGGATGTAATTTTGGGGCCAAATGCTGTAAACTTTCATTAACCCTTCTGTTCTTTGTTATATCAGTAAGTGACACAATTGACTTAAGATTTCACTAACCTGCTTTCTCTCATTATAATTTAATCAATACTCAATTACCTATAAAGTAATGTGAGACCTGTGGGCTTCTGACCTTTTCACTGAAACTGAGCCGTGCATGCTCCTTTTGATTAATAGCGTTATTGATTTTTAAACAAATCTGACAAATTGGGGTTAAAATTAAGTGATTCGGCTGGGGAGACTGGCTACAAGCTGGAGGTCCATGTTGTGGTCAATTAAAGATTAATTTAAAAGACCACAATTCACAAAAATCACAGGAGTTGTAGCAAAGCAAATTGCAAGGTATGTGTTTCTAGAGTGCTAAGAAGGTTATGTAAGTTTGTCAAAGTCAACCTCGATAAACATCTCAGTTTTCAGTGTTGTTGAATACTAAATCATCTGAGTTTTAACGCACAATATTACTTAGTAATAAGCATGACAAATGTACTAATGGTCACTATCATCACATTTATTTTATAAAATCACAATTTAATGCATTAATTTAAAATAATGCACAATATACATAATCATTTATTTAATGTCTTTACAAATGTTTACATAGGTTAAATATGTCTTTTTAATAATACCAGTAAATATAGATATGGTCAAGGATAAATCATATTTACTTAATGTGTACATTTATATATATTTCCACATGAAGCAGTTAATGAATAAAACAGAGAGCTAACATCCTAGACTAAAGACCTTGTGAATGGAACCCCTAAACATAAGATCTCCTATCTGGTGTTAAGATTTTTTTTATATACTAGTCTATTCACAAAAAAAATTGCATAACTCATTTTATATAGGAAATACTGTCTTGTTGCAATGATTGGACTATTCAAACTTAAGCATCCCACCAGAATATATTGTGATGGTCAAGTTTCTGTGTTTGAATAACTCTTTAATATTGATTATGCATCCATTTTATATATAATTTAAATAAAAGCGATTTTTGGTTAAAAACAATTACATTAAGATTAATGATTTTTGTGATGTGGAACAATACATTCAGATACTTCTATGGTTTTCTGGTCTTAAGGTTCATCATTATGAGTTACCCATGCTCACTTCAAATTAAACATATTTGCTAAAAACACACTGAGCACCATAGCTACAGTTCTTACATCGATGTAAAGGACTTTTCTGTCAAGTCAAAGTTCAAGCATAAAGGAGGGGAAACACATTTTGACATCTTCTCAGATCAACACAGACTGATATAACACACAGTCTGACTTTGGACATCTGCTAAATTTACCTGTTAGGTATATTTAATTTGTACCAACTAAAGGTATACATTTAATATTTATATTTGAATTTCACTCTATTTACATATATTTAAAAATACTCAACATTTAAAATGTATAGATATTTTAATAAATAATATTATTTTTGACATTTATATTTGATGCATATTAAATATTTATCCTGATATTATTAATTCAAACCCTATTCATGACAGGTTTCATGCTAAAATGCATAGATGAGAATTTGTGTGCGTAATTTTCAGCAATGGGAGCGCCTTGTGCAAGCAGCAGTCACAGGATTCCGACGTGAGTTAAACTTTTATTATTCAAAGATTTACCAAAAGGAAGAAACATTTACACTATAAAGCAAAATTAACAAACATGACATAAAGTAGTGATTGTCAGACATTATTTTGTATCATTTATATTCATAAAAAGGTGTAGATACATAAAATATTAGAATTTTCATTAAGACAAACCTGAGCTAGAAATAATGTAGAGTATAATATAAAACAAGAGGATATAAACGTTTAACCATAACACTGGACTAGGTGCAACTATGTAGTGAAACAAAGCCCAAAGAGACAACTGATAACATTCTAACATATTGCGGCAGTTGATATGCTGTGGTACTTCATTTATTACAATGATACATTATTTTGAAAAAAAATTAAAAATGCAAGACTGAGTTTCAGGACTACATTTGTTTTCCAGGACCCAAATGATTCTGACCACAGAATCCTGCTTTTCAAAATTCCTGTGAATCCATGGAGTACTCCTGTATCCTCTCAACTACGAAGAAGCAGAGAGTTCCAGCAAAGCCGAGGATGACCAGAAGCAGGAGCTGCCACGTTAGCAGAAGGTAGCCGCTGTAGAAGAACGCCACTGCTGCACTCACAGACTAACAGGAAACATAAATTTTATTGTTGGTTATGAGAAGAAAGAACTGCAAGCTTTGCAACATCTCATCTGTAGCCATGTTTGTCCAACTGTGGAACATGTTACACGGATGGTATTTGAGCTACCTCTAGTGGTACTCAGAAGAAATCTTGGCATTAATTACAAAGTAAATATGTGCAAATTAGCTGTGACAAAGTGAACTACAGTGCACTAGGAACAGTTTGCTAGGCATGATGTATGTTTTTTTTGTTGTTTTTTTTTCTACTTTGCTCTGAAGTTAGAACATGGATCTGACAAAGACATCAAACCCAACTTAACCATGTTGGAGTTCCATGTTCCAAAATGGATGTATCGGTTGATTGATTTACTTTTTATTTACAGTGGTTATCACTAACTTTCATGTGAAAGGCAGCCATGTTGAATTTTAGGGTCAGGGTTGGTGAGAGTCCATCACTTTTCCTCGACGCCATTTTGAATTACATGACAGTTGAGAATTTCCATGGATATGTTATTTTCAGATTTACTACAGTTTTAAAATGTCTTGACAAAATTGTGGTAAAGTTTGGGAACCACTGGACTAGAAAGACAAGTCTGTTTGAATGACGTAGCATCTTCTCATTTGTCAGATTAAATGTAACTTTTGAAAATAATATTTAAGAACGTATTAAATATACTTTTAACTAAGCCCACCTCGGTATTAAAAATATTTACCTTTTTGGTGTCCTGATGTAATATTCTAATCTTAAATGTGTTTTCATTAGTTGAAAATCTGCATAATTAACAGAATAATGGCCTGAAATAAATGAACTTTTCAATAATCTAATTTTTTAATATGACTGTAATTGTCCCATATTTTAACATAATTGGCTTGATGAAATCAGTCTAGTTTTTTTAATTATAATTAAGTGTTTAAAATCATCCAGCAAATTTTAATTTTTGCTAATCTGAATAAACACAAAGCAGTTTTCAAATGAGTATTTAATCTATCGACAACCCGTTCCTGTGTAAAAATGTAATTGGTCTCTAAATTGACTGTTCAAGCAGAGTGTTTATTGGACAAAAATGATAAAGTACTTTGTGACTTGTTCTATCAGCAGTGGTTTTCACATTTGATGTTAGGATAGCTTTCTCCATTATGAAATAAAATTCTCAAATGCAAACTGCTAAAAAGAAAAAAGAAAGAAATTTGTGTGAAGACAAATACTTTTTTTCATAGCACTGCATGCTGACATAGAGTTAAAAGACTTGCTCATTATAATACCTTGAAAAATATGTTCCGCTATTTGAAAAGCAAGCTTAGAAAATATCACAATTTCCTAGAGGTAATTCTTTTTCAAGATCAACTATGCTGCAAAGAAAAGAGGGCGAGGTGAAGATTTGCCTTTCTGACACCTTCCATCCCTATTAATGAGGCTTCAGCTGAATTTATTTCACACTTGACAGGACAACATTTTGACTGAGCTTTGCTCGGCTCTGCTAACAATGTCTGAGAATTGGCAATCGAGGATTACCTGGATGAATTTAAAGATGGCGAAGGCAGGCGTGCTTTGTTCGGCGTAAACATAACCCAATATGCTGTAGAGCTGCGTGTTGAAGCAACTATCTCCAAGTCCAAGCAGGAAGGAGCACAGCAGGGCAATGGATGCACTGAAGGAGAAAACAAAATGCTTATTAATAACATGACATGAATAACAACTGCTTGAATTCCCTCCTGTTAAATAATGAGAGAAACCACCTACGATGGGCTTAGAAATGGATTCTTTTTTGTGGTGGTTTCAACGACGACAGGCGCGTCATCTGGGATGTTGAGGAAAATCAGGTAGGAAGCGACGAAATGGACGACCATCCCCAGAAACACCACCGAGGTTCGTCTGAAGCGACTGTTTTTGCACAGGAGTCCAAACAACCCCCCACCTGATGGGACAAAGAATACTTCAAGAACCTCTCGTGGGTTTTTAAATCTCTGTGAGCAGTGCGTTGACCCACCTACTATTTCTCCGATGCCCACCACTATCCCAGAGATCCCAATGAAGCCCTTGGCTGCTTCTCCAAAGTGGGCAGTTTGCGCCGATGCACGTTCCGTACACTCCACTGTAGAAAGACAGCTCAAGCCCTGGAGAACCGGGACAGTGTGTTTTCAGCTCCAACTTCAAGCATTTCACAAGAGGCAGGACGATTTTCTACATTTCCCCTACCGCTGTAGACCATGCAGGGACTCAGGAGCATTATCGTTTTTGTCTTCAATAGATGCAGGATGGTTTCTGTAAGAGAAAAAAATAAAATAGAATCCAATGCACTCATTTGAATTGCTAATGAAGCCATATTTTTTGAACAAATATGCCTCGTTTACTACTTCACAAAGCGTGGATTAAAATGCAGACATTAAAGCCCAATTTTCTCCTTAGAATTAAAGTTCTGTGCTGGAAGAGGATGGGAGAAAAAGAAATGAGCCAAAGAGCCACATTTAAATGCAGAAAGAAAAGCACCCAGGAGAGGCTTCCATTCAGGCTGTTAGAGAAATCTAGATTTTAGGGCAGAAATCCCAGTAGGTTTGTTTATGTATGCCTTGATGCCCTTTCTGACATGAATCAGCATGCATCTTTGATAAACCCGATATCTTTCGAGGCAGGTGCACACAAGTCTACGTGTGCACAAGATACACATGAGACAAAGAGCAATCAGATCATCCAAACAACCCGGGGCAGCACTGAAAGCAGGAGCAACTGCGGCAGAGTTTCCAGTTGACAAACAGAGAGATAATCTGAGATAAACTCACACTAAGGCACTGTCTGTGTACTCTGTCGCGTAGCAGGGAGATTTTTATCCACATGAAAGCAAGTTTTACTTGAAGAAAAACAAAACTGCCTGCTAGCTGCAGAATGGAAGCAGTCAGATGTGACGCAAATACAAATCACCAGGAAGCAAAAGGAAAATGTCAAGTTTTTTTGTGGGGGGTGGAAATGTTGTGATGCCATTAGTCATTTTGGGCCTCATTTGCAACACAAAGCTCAAGATGAAGACTGTAGTGATCACCAAGATTAAGTAAATGTAAGATTTTTTTTGTTGTACTTAGTATTTGAACAGAATTACTCCTCCAAAGGTTTCTCAGTGAAATACAAAAGAAAATAAATAATGTTTGGGTTTAGATGTTAACATATTCTCAGAATTATTCTTTTTTTTATTCCTTATTAACTTTATTTAATTATATACAATTATATACATTGTGACCCTAAATGCAGCAGCTTGTGTATTTATTGAGTCCATCTCAATAAATGTAAATACTATCAACTCGATTATAAAACACACATATAGTGATAATGCCTCATAAATTAGACAGATTTATTAAAACTAGAGCAATATGTTTCAGTTATTTTTGTGTATTTTGATCATTTTCTACCACATTTTCCTTTCACTCAACTTTCCAATAATATAATGGCACACAGAACTTTGTGAACAGTCAACTTCTCTATCAATAACTTTTTATGACTGTCGTCTGGACAACTGTCAAGTCAGCAGTCTTATAAATGTGTAGGCTATAACATAATATTCCAACCTTTGATTTAAGTGCATATTCAACAAGAAAGAAAGTGTAAAGTTAAGAAAGAAATCATTTTAGCACAACCATTTGCACCTCCAACAATAACTATACAACTCAAGCCTGTTTGTGTTTTTAATGAATCAGATTAGCAAGTAACCCGGCCATAACCTCCTGCTTCCCTGGGGTATAAATACTGACAGAGGTTCATACAAAGTCAATTTCTCTTAGCTTCAAAATGGGCAAGAGAAGAGAAATCACGGTCAAATATGATTAAACAGTTTAAAACAACTTATGCTTTTGCAAAGAAGACTGCATGAAGATAAAGGTTTATTTTGCTGCAATTGAAACAAATGGCAAGCTCACTGTAAGAGAAATGCAGCAGTTTTATTAAGTGTCAGGTTATGTCTTTGCAAGAAAAGATATTTTTATTTTTGGATTTCTTAAAAACATTTTTACCTGGGTTTCAAATATTTGTGGAGAGCACTGTAAGCAAGGGTTTTCATCATTTGAGCTCAGGATCAGAAATGCAGTAAAAGTGTCATCTTTTACTGCATTTTTGATCCAGTGTAATATTTAAATACAGTCTAAATAAAAACTTACGGAACTCTGTTTTGGTATCCTGAAGAGCGGTGTTGGCTCTGTTCTTGTACCTAAACAGCAGAAGAGACATTGATGTCAAACTTCTGCAATGCTCAAAATGATCACTAGAAATCAATTACTCAGCCACACAGAGAAATGCATTGATTTACTCCAGAGGAACCATGAAGTGAACTACATCTTTAATTCAGCTCAGTTTCTTTACATGCCATTGGAAAAGCTTTTGTGCATAAATACTTCTCATCTGACTTTCAGTCGTCTTTCTTTTCAGGTCCTCGTCCACAGCCATGGAAATTAAAACACGCCTGAAAAAAAATCATATTGAGGGCCTTTCTTGCCCTCAACAGTTCTCCATCTTAGCTGGCCAGGATCTGCCTGATTGCAGCCTACTCTTCTTGAGTGCCGTCACTGGGCTCGACTAGGTCGAAGATACAAAAACCTGGACGAAAGAAATTCCAGTGTAATTTTTTTGAAGGACAAATCTGGTTCCAAATTTCTGCAATTTGGAACCAGTACCATTACGTTCATCTTGACAAACACTTGGAAAATCCAAGGCTGGCAATTTGGAGGAAAATCATTTTGTGGATAAAAAAAAAAAGTAAATTCACAACTGTTTCCTCTTTGATTCGTTATGTTATTCCTGAGTGACGACCTCAGTACATTCTGGTTGATTTTGTAAGACCACGGGGAAAGAAGTGTAATTATCTGGAGAAAAGTCCTTTACGTTGTGCGCGTTGAGAGCAGCGACTGCCCTTCCTCTTCAGACAGCAGCTCCTCTTCACGATGACTCGTCCTCAAGACCAGGAAGCTGAGCGTGCCAAGGACGGAGGAGACCAGCAGGAACAGAAAAATATTCCTCCTGCTGCTGTCTGAGATTAAAATAAACGGCTTTAATAAAAGGCGACAGATATTTTAAAACCGTTGAGCTGAGACAGATTTATAATTACCACCCAGTCGTATAATCCTGTGTGATGATAATTTACTTGCATTATCGTGCAACATTTTTGCTTTTATAATCAAAACGGTAATTAGCCAAGTCTGACTTCACCTGATATTTCTGATTTTCCGTTCCAGTCGAGGTAAATGTAAAGATTCCCAAACAGCATGCTGCAAATGAAAGGGACTCCATTAATGAATGGGGGAAAAAAAGCTTCTATTGTCTTTCTGATCATTAGCACAGCTGGCCTGTTTGTTTTCACCCGTCCATAAATATGCCGCCCACTTTCCCTTTATGGAGCTTTTAAATCAAGCCTGCTGTACAAGTCCACACTGCCCACAATTGCTCTTTATATATTATACAGAGCACTGTATATTCACTATATATGCCATGTTATCCCAGCGTCAGCATTCTGTGTGAAGTTTATGGAGCGTGGCACCCACAGAAATCCCCACAATGAAATGTAAAATGTAGCCTCTGCTTGTCATTACATAAAAGAACAAATGTTGTCTCTCTGAAAAGTCCCATAATGTAACACATCAGCTGCTATCATGCAAAAACTGCTACTGAGCAGTAGTAAGTCTGTCCATGTGTCATTTTGAGGTGGAGTTGTTTTCTTTTTTCTTCCCATGTTCTCATCTGTTCTTCATTGATTTTTTTAAACGAATGCATCTACTATTCCTCCATGCTCATGTGAGCAAAAAGCATGCAAGTCTGAGGAAAATACATGTATTTTGTAGCTGAAATAAAAATTAGAAATATACTAGAATGGATTGCGACTTGGTGTTAAGAAGATTGATTTTATTTGATGTTCACCAGGAGTTCTGCCAAGGAGGAGGGCGGGGAGGCCTGGGCTCTCACAGACCCAACACTGTTTCCTTCTCAACGAAATCCGTGGTAAAACATTATTTTTTGTAGGAATGGGGATATTAGAAAGACTTTGTGAAATGTATGTATTTGTTTATTTATTTATTTTGTGGCATAAAGATGTTGAAGTACTGTTATGGCCTTGAGCTTTTGTGTGCTACAGTGAGATTAAGATTATGCACGACCTTCGTCTGGGGACCCAATGTGAAAACATTGTGGAATACATAAAACCTAATTGAATTTCAGCAACACACATTTGCAACATTATATTTCAGAATAAAAGAAAAAATCTTTCACTTCAATCATCGGTCAGTAGTTGGACAGGGTGTACAAATGAGAGGAATTTAAGAGCCACTGTTAACTTGCTTAGAAGAGGTAAGAATCTCCTTAGAGTTAAAAAAAAAATCCTAGACATTTAATGGACTCTTGTCCATCAATTAATTTTTATGAGACGACTAAACAACAGTGTTCAACTTAGACCTGCTAGAGGAAAAAAAAACAACTATTCATCTGGAAAAGAAGGTTGTTCTCTATTTAATATCATGTGGTTATGCCTGAAGGAGCTTTTAGAAATGTTTTATGAATTGTAACCATGAGAACTGAGCTGTCTGGTTTAAAAAAGATATGTTGTTAGGAGGAAGTGAAACACTGCATACCAGCTTTAGCTCTGTACCATCTCTCAAACGTTGAAGCGGTGGTATCCTGGTCTGAGCTTGTTTTGCTCAACCTACAACTGATTAACTTACTATGACTTAAACTCAAAAAAAAGAAGTTCTCAATTGTTTCAAGGAATGTTTCTTTAAGTCGATGCTTTGATGTATTTCTTGATCTGCTGTGTTGTTTCTTTCTAACAATCTTAACCATTTAGTTTGTATTTTCTCAAAATGTAAAAAAAAAAGCGGAAATTATAGGGGATTCTATAATTTTTCCAAGTAATTAGATTTTTTTTTTCTTTCTCTTCTGCTTGTTTTATAATGACTTTTTTTTTTTCTTCATTTTTGCAAGGTGCTTTTAAGGCAGCAAGCTGTGATTAAATAATATGACTTCCTTGTTCTCATGGATATCTTAATAATTATGCAGCCAATTTAAGAATGAGAAAAATCTCATCAACTTTCATGATAATTATAGCCGGTCTGTGTAAGTTTTAAGCATTTTAACCTTTAAACATAACCCATAATCTGTATGCATCAAGCCTCTTTTCTGCTTTTTGGAGCTTAAAAAGCTGTGACCTTTAATTGAGGTTTTTCCACTTGGTGGATTAGTGTAATTAAAAAAAAAACCCACCTATGAGCAAGATGTTAAGTGAACCATTCGAAAAATTATGTTTGAGTGGTAGAAAATGTTACCTACATTAATTTTATTTTTTAGAAATAATGAATTTCTGCCCGTGGTGAGGTTTTCACATAAATAAGCGAGGTTTCAAAGAAAAAGAAAAAGTTCCATTAAATATCTAGATCTATTTCTGTCTTTGATTAAATATCAGTATACATATGGTCTCCTTCCAAGAACCCAGGTGAGGAGAAGCAGAGGCTATTCGTGACTGCTAACAGTGACATTCTGTGTTTGTGTTTGCAGCCTGTGAGCGACTGAATCATAAGTTTATTACGGCCGTGATCATCCCTGCAGAGTCAGATTAGCATGGCCCTATTGGGAGCTTTGGCACAGGTGACAGCCAATGTAATTATAATACTAATTCAATTTGCAAATTGGAGCAAACACAAATTAGCTGTCCAAGCCAGCGTGCATGAGAAATGGGCCAAATCCAAGAAACGAAAAGGGCCAAGTCTTGCTTGCTGTGCTTTTAAGGAGCTTTGATGTGTTTAGTTTTAACAGAGAGAGAGAGACTAACGGCAGCAACGTGTTTTATTAAAATCTGATTATGGTAAATGAAGAGCAAAGGAATATATCCTGCCGAGACGTAATGTGTTCTGGACAGGAATTCTGAGTATAAGCTTGAGTACAATTAAGTCCTGGATAAATGTAGAGACTTAGCATTAAGAATTAAGAAAACATTGAAAAATAAAAGTTCCTCCAATTTTAGGAACACATTATATAACGAGGACTAATTAAAAACTGGTATGAGGAATCTTAAATTCCCAAATACAACAAAAGTTGCTCTTATATGAATTCTTCCATGTACAATAATTCAAGTTCTGAAACATTGTGTGTTTTGAGCAAACCTCAAAATATGGACCAGAATTACAGCATGCATGCATTCCCATTTTGACTGAGCCTGGAGTATAACGTGTAGCTACCTGCATTGTAGTAGACCCCAGAACAACCCGGTGTTCCTGTTGATGGTGGAAGCTTCGGAGTTTTCCACCAGGAAGTGCCCCTGCGCAGTCCAGAGCACTGCACGACGCAGAGAGGGAGGGAAAAGGGAAAAGATATTCACCGCTCAGTTGCTGACAAGAAGGGATAAATGACGCTGGTGTGTAAGTAAGTAATGCATTCAAATATTCAGTGGCCAAAAGATAAAAAATGCAACTCACTGCAGTGTTTTGAGGCAGCATTAGATAAGAAAACTTAAAACAACTGCTCCAAATAATTTTTTTGTGTTATTCCTTTAACTAGTAAGTAGACAGTCTTCTCTGTATTTTCACCAACATTTATGAGTAAACTTAAGATGCTCTGTGTTACTTGGAGACACAGTTCCTAACCCATTTAAGTTCTAATTCAGGATACACTGTTTATAGCATCGTCATATTCCAGGCGCAATAATCCCTGTACGCATGATTAACCACAACTTTGATTCTTTTTTTTTTATTATTTATTTTTTACCGCAGACAAACAGAGCTTCCATGGGCTGCAGTAGCCCAAGGCAAGCATGCTGAACTATTTACAAGCTTTAAATTTCTTCAGCTATTCTTAATACCCTGTATGCTGTTTCACTATGTATTCTCAGTGAGAGCAATTAAGCTTAGAGACAAGTACAAAAAGTATAGCTGCTTCAGGTCTTTTTATTTATATAAATATAGGGTCGGTGAAAAGTTTACATAAACTCATTATTGGGAATAATTCATTTTAGGTTTTCAAGATAGTTTAATTTTGACTACAGACTTTTTTGTGGCCAACAAACAAGCTTCTGACGATTCTGGCTGGATATTTGACCACTCTTCAATGGAGAGTTTTTCTAAACTTTCTGTAATTTTGAGACGGACCTTGCATTTGAGCACAGTCTGCAAATTTTCCAACAGATCTGAGGATCTGGGGTAACCTTTCTATTTCTATATTCAATACCAATATGTCCATTTCAAAACCAGTTTTGTGTGTGTTTCATGTTATTGTCCTTTTTGTACACCCAACTGGGTCTAAGCTGCAAACATCTGCAGCAAATTGTCACTCTCTAAGGAAGGAGACTGGTTAGGATGTTTACGAACAGACGGGAAGCCAAAAAGACTGCGGCATATTTATTAAAAACTGGAAGAATCCAGATTACCGCTGTCTCTGTCCACGGAGAAGTGAGGTTTTAAACTCACACTTTCAAGCGCAACTAAAATTTGCTGACATAAATTGAGCTGTTTGGTCAATATAAGCACAACTATGTTTAGATGAGCATGGAGGTGGTAGCATCAAGCTGAGGGTCTGATTTGCTTCAAGTGTACCAGTGCATTGCACAAAGGAGTAGGAATAACAAAACTTCCAATACACATTTATAACTAACCAAAATATAGGGAGAGAATTTATGAAATGGGAACTTACATGCTGCTCCTATACCGATGAGAACAGAGGTCAGGTAAAATGACCAAGTAGAGGGCATGATGAACACTGCAATGTAACCACTAAACAAAAGCACAGCCATAAGCCACATGTTTAAGCATTTATGTCCTCCTTACTTCTCTTTCTCTACTCAGCACAGCCAAATTTACCTGTAAAGTAGGCCACTCAAAAACATGGTCAGTTTCGCTCCAATAACTGTAACAACAGTTGGTGCAACCAGATTGGAGAACGAAAAAACTCCATAGATGATCCCTAGACTGCAGAAGAAGTAAAGAAAATACAGTTAGCATCTTTATGCATTTTTTAATTTGGTGAAATAAACTTTTTCTTTCTTTCTTTTACCTGTGGTAACCACTTCCGCTGAAAGTTGAATTGTTCAGACTTTTCACCACAGTTTGCTGAAAGGGGCGGAAAAATGAATTAGGGTTGTCAAAACAGTTCAGAGCCTATTTAGCCTCAGGCCATTCATCCTGTTTGATAATTTCACTGACCATTGAAGAAAATCAGAAACACGAGAAGCGCCTGACTAACTCCCCTGACTTCCATTTCCTTCACTTTACAAAAAACAGCAGCAGACTGATTTTCTTGTTTATGCTTTCATTTATAAAACGCGTAGCTACCGTACAGAACAAAGTAAATAAATAATAGCTGCGAGTTGCACGTGTTGATTTGTAACGCAAGATTTCATTTTTGAGACCTTGTTTTAATTCAAATACATCTTCAATCTGCAAAATCAGCATTTGAGGAATCCACACTACAAACCAAAAGCACCATGGTAAACAGATGATAGTTTTTGAACTTACTTCAATGTTCCCACAGGTGGTGAAGGCGGTGAAAATGAACAGAAATCCTACACCCAAAACCACAACGTTGTAAGTCCTTCTGTCTGCCATTCTGTCTTCTTTTTTCCTCCTAATACATTATAAGTATTAGTGCTTTTAACGTCCTCTGTCGATGAATTCCACCTACAACTCTTAAACCCTGGAGGACCCGAATGTCTCAATTTTTACAAAGTTTACCAACTGTTTAGTTACAGTTTATTCGCAACCAGAGGAGCACTGAGGAGATGCAAATAGAAAGCAACAGTGGAGCACTGTACACGAGAACACTTCCTTCCTATTATACAGAGTACACATGACAACTTGTGACTTTAATTACAAGCAGTTTTTCCGCTCATTTTCTTTTTCACTCAGACTTTTTCTTTCGTCGTCATGAGGACGGTCGTGACAGTAGTTCTGGGTTCTGCCTCTTCTTCTGTCCGCGTAATTTGTGGTAATTTGTGTTTGCTGCCGTCCGGAGGTGGCCACGGGGAACGTACCTTCATGAAAATTACTGACCATTTGCAAAATATGAATAAAAACTTCAACAATTACAAAACAATTATTGTGTTACAAAGTAATTTGACATTTATACAATATTGTGTATTGTGAATTTGTTTAGCTTTCAGTTTTGAGAATCCAAAGTGTTTAAAAGCAAAGAAGTGAAATTGAGATATTATCCCAGTGGGCTGTCTTTGACATAGTTGTATGGCTTTTTTAATATCTCAAAAACATCTGATTTCATTTTGAATTCCAAGATATTTTCAAAGACGGAAAACAAGATTAAAAGTTCCATCGTTCGATGTCTGTCTTGGCCGCTACAGTGCAAAGATGCGCAAAATAACAAGAGTGTTCACTGCCACTACTTCCGCCTTCACATCCACATTTTCCAGCTGTGACTACTACGTACATGTCTACATTTAGTTTCAAGTTATTTCTTTAAAAATCTATTTTTAACAAAGACTATTTCATGGTTCTCATTTTCCCAATTAAACTGACAACAAAGTTACATATATTTGTATAGTTATACAAGTTTTCCACATAAAATATTCTCCAAATGCGCATGCGCGTTTCTATCATATCCGTTTTATGATAAATTGTCTACAAAGGCTTTAACTAAGTCAAGTTTTCGTTACTATATTTTTATACATATATTTTGAACAATTAAATTATATTAACACATTGTTACCATCCATATCAATTCATTGGCGTACCATAACTAACTTATTTTAGACTTTTCTTAGTGGCATCGGAGTCATCCTGCTTCCTGTATCCTCTTTGCCACAAACCGACAGATTGTACACAATCATCATGGCGACGCAGGATGGTGGGTATAGAGAAAATTTAGCACAAATACACAGAACATTTTTAGTTTACGTTTATGTTGTAGCAATAAAATGTCACATATGTCTAATTTAGTCTTTGAAACATGCTGTTATTATTAGACGGTGATGTAAATGTGCGTTTCTCTGCTACGTTTTTTCTGCAAATGTTCAGCAGCGGTCCTGCTAGCAAACGTTAACGATAGCTAACATCAGTTACATTATTCTACATTTGACGACAGCTGCTATTAAGGTCGAAAGCATTAACAGGTGTGAGCATTTGACCGTAAATTATCATTACCTATATAAGACAATTAAAGATAATTAACGAAAGTACTGGAATCTCGTGAACGGCTCACGGTAATGTGACTACTTTGGCTAAAATCCTCAGTTTTGGGGTGTTTGGTTTTTTTGTTGCTTTGTCTGCCATAATTGCATAATTTGCGTTTGTTTATTTTGTTTTTAAAAAAATTTCGTTCATGGTACAAAAAAACTGGTGACTTTCATTAAATGTGAGCGATAGAAAGAGCTAGAAAGACCTCGAGAGTGAATGCGGCTGAGGAGAAAAAAAAGCGAAACTAGGAGAATCTTAAATGTGTTGTCTAAAAAAAAAAACATCTTCACACCTTAAATGTTCAGATGAGCATTTGAGGAGTACTCAAATAGATTCTCATGAAGTCCCACTGACTATATATGCACACTGCTACTATAAAGGATACAAGGGAATCTTGAAACATTTTGGTATAGTATAAAAAAAAACTTTATTAAGCAACATAATATGTTTTTAATTTGGTTTTAGGTGAAATTGTAAACCAACTAGTCAGATGTTGTTCTGCAGAAAGTTCAGTGTTTTGTTTGATCAAAGGCAGTAAACTCAGGAGGCCCAGAATCACATTTTCTATTTGAATTCAGTGTTTCACCAGACATCTGCATTTCAGTAAACAAGATAACAAATGTGTTTGCTCTAATTATCAGTTAAAATATTCTTATTGTTTGACTTATTGCTCCCCTTTCAGATTAACATGCTTTGCATTTTATTTGTTGTTGATTAGAAATTTATCACACACTTTGATCTAAAATTAAAACTTACCCAGTTTTATTAATAACATTTGATTATAACATTATGCTAACTTTAGTGCTTTGTCTATAGTTACTTGTAACTAAAGATTTGTTTTACTCTTTCTTTAGTCTTAAAGAATTATATTCATATGCATTTTCTCTGGAATAGGCTGTATTCTGCTGAAATGTATTCCAGGAATTCTTGTTTATTTTATTTAAATAAATATAAACCGGATGCTTTTGCAGGAGATGAAGGAGCCGTAATGGACACTGAGACTGAGGGCAAAGCAACAGAAGCAGAGGCATTTGGTGAAAATGTGGAAAAGGCCGATGCAGAATCTACATCTCTCACAGATGCAGGAAATGCCACAACTCAGGACTCTAGTATTAGCAATGGCGACGACGCAGACGACAAGCAGGAGACGGTGGACTTGAAGATTATCTGGAACAAGAACAAATACGACCTGAAAATTCCTGTCGACAGTACCGGAGCCAAGCTAAAAGAGAGGATCCATGCACTCACTGGTAGGAGAGTGAAATTGTTTAAATGACTTTTTAAACAAGTCAACAGCAACATTTCATAACAAATGCTGTTGACTAATAACTGAAGGAGTTCTCACATTGCTTTTAGGTCTTCCACCAGCAATGCAGAAAGTGATGTACAAAGGACTGCTTCCAGAGGATAAGACGCTACGTGACATAAAGGTTACAAACGGGCAAAAATAATGGTGGTCGGATCTACAATAAATGATGTATTAGCTGTAAACACACCGAAAGAGGTTATTCAGCAGGAAGTTAAAGCCGAGGAAAACAAGAAAGAGCCCTTATGCAGGCAAAAGGTAAGATTTTTCAACAAGCACTGTTAAATATTGAAGTTGTATGGATTTTTTAAAAAACCTGCATTGTGTCTTCAGCAACACAGGGAAAGTACTGGACAAAGGTAACCAGAAGATATAATGCCATCTATCAAAGGAACAAAGGTGAGGGGTGGTGATTAGAGCTCATTCAAGTTAGCTACTACAAGCTGTCCCAACATATGTTTTGTCTTTTAAGTGAACTAACAAGGGATTAATAGCTCCTTTGTCGTACCAACAGGAACGATTACCAACAGTGCCTTTATCCGGAATGTTTAACAAATCCGGAGGAAAAGTAAGACTCACATTCAAACTGGAGCAAGATCAGTTGTGGATCGGAACAAAAGGTAACATTATGATTCCTGACTGAGGTCCCAGCGGTGCGGAGATGCCTGACTATGCTAATGCAGTTATGCTTACGCTTTCTCACTTGCAGAGAGAACAGAGAAAGTTCCAATGGGCTCTATTAAAAATGTAGTGGTCCGAACCCATCGAAGGCCATGAGGACTATCACATGATGGAACTATTGTTGTTGCTGCCTGCATGTCAGATTTATGATTTAGCTGTAAAATAAAATAAAAGAAAAATCTAATACTCAGAGCTAGCAGATGTGTGTTTGGGGTATGCTACCCAGAAAAGTTCAGAAGGTAAGATTGTTTTATTTACTTACAGAATAGGATGGAGCTCAGTTGTATTTTCTAAATATAAAGTATTTTAATAGTAGTATTTAAATAAATGAACCAATCTCTTGGGCATACACAGACTCCGAAATTAAAACAGCCTCACTGGATAAAAGCCCTAATAGTGAAAACTCATTCTCTCGCATCTAAAAACACAATAACTGACAACACAGAGCGCATGCTGCGCTTTTCAAGGCCCCAGTCGTGTATGCTGCAAGTCCATTTCAATCAGATCCACCTATTAGGACTGTGAGGAAGTGGCAAAATGAAGCAGATCAGCCCCCGTGTGCACATTTGTTCAAGTTATCAACCAAAGGTGCGGCAGGCTGAAGTGGTGCTTCGGGAAATCAAGCTGGTGTTCGTCGGGTGGAGCTGAAGGGCTGTGGGGACGCTCAATTAAAACAAACGCTCAATAAACACAAACAAGAATCATATTTTATTTGTCGATATTGTCTCTAACTCGACTGAACATATGCTGAATTCTGTGCTTGAGACTTTTAGAACTACTCAGGCATTAAACATACCAGTATTGAGGTAATAGACTTATCCAGACTGAGCTACACTCCTTACAAGGTTACTCCACTAAACTAATAACACAGATCATGCTGGGATGTAATTTTGGGGCCAAATGCTGTAAACTTTCATTAACCCTTCTGTTCTTTGTTATATCAGTAAGTGACACAATTGACTTAAGATTTCACTAACCTGCTTTCTCTCATTATAATTTAATCAATACTCAATTACCTATAAAGTAATGTGAGACCTGTGGGCTTCTGACCTTTTCACTGAAACTGAGCCGTGCATGCTCCTTTTTGATTAATAGCGTTATTGATTTTTAAACAAATCTGACAAATTGGGGTAAAATTAAGTGATTCGGCTGGGGAGACTGGCTACAAGCTGGAGGTCCATGTTGTGGTCAATTAAAGATTAATTTAAAGACCACAATTCACAAAAATCACGGAGTTGTAGCAAAGCAAATTGCAAGGTATGTGTTTCTAGAGTGCTAAGAAGGTTATGTAAGTTTGTCAAAGTCAACCTCGATAAACATCTCAGTTTCAGTGTTGTTGAATACTAAATCATCTGAGTTTTAACGCACAATATTACTTAGTAATAAGCATGACAAATGTACTAATGGTCACTATCATCACATTTATTTTATAAAATCACAATTTAATGCATTAATTTAAAATAATGCACAATATACATAATCATTTATTAATGTCTTTACAAATGTTTACATAGGTTAATATGTCTTTTTAATAATACCAGTAAATATAGATATGGTCAAGGATAAATCATATTTACTTAATGTGTACATTTATATATATTTCCACATGAAGCAGTTAATGAATAAAACAGAGAGCTAACATCCTAGACTAAAGACCTTGTGAATGGAACCCCTAAACATAAGATCTCCTATCTGGTGTTAAGATTTTTTTATATACTAGTCTATTCACAAAAAAAATTGCATAACTCATTTTATATAGGAAATACTGTCTTGTTGCAATGATTGGACTATTCAAACTTAAGCATCCCACCAGAATATATTGTGATGGTCAAGTTTCTGTGTTTGAATAACTCTTTAATATTGATTATGCATCCATTTTATATATAATTTAAATAAAAGCGATTTTTGGTTAAAAACAATTACATTAAGATTAATGATTTTTGTGATGTGGAACAATACATTCAGATACTTCTATGGTTTTCTGGTCTTAAGGTTCATCATTATGAGTTACCCATGCTCACTTCAAATTAAACATATTTGCTAAAAAACACACTGAGCACCATAGCTACAGTTCTTACATCGATGTAAAGGACTTTTCTGTCAAGTCAAAGTTCAAGCATAAAGGAGGGGAAACACATTTTGACATCTTCTCAGATCAACACAGACTGATATAACACACAGTCTGACTTTGGACATCTGCTAAATTTACCTGTTAGGTATATTTAATTTGTACCAACTAAAGGTATACATTTAATATTTATATTTGAATTTCACTCTATTTACATATATTTAAAAATACTCAACATTTAAAATGTATAGATATTTTAATAAATAATATATTTTTGACATTTATATTTGATGCATATTAAATATTTATCCTGATATTATTAATTCAAACCCTATTCATGACAGGTTTCATGCTAAAATGCATAGATGAGAATTTGTGTGCGTAATTTTCAGCAATGGGAGCGCCTTGTGCAAGCAGCAGTCACAGGATTCCGACGTGAGTTAAAACTTTTATTATTCAAAGATTTACCAAAAGGAAGAAACATTTACACTATAAAGCAAAATTAACAAACATGACATAAAGTAGTGATTGTCAGACATATTTTGTATCATTTATATTCATAAAAAGGTGTAGATACATAAAATATTAGAATTTCATTAAGACAACCTGAGCTAGAAATAATGTAGAGTATAATATAAAACAAGAGGATATAAACGTTTAACCATAACACTGGACTAGGTGCAACTATGTAGTGAAACAAAGCCCAAAGAGACAACTGATAACATTCTAACATATTGCGGCAGTTGATATGCTGTGGGTACTTCATTTATTACAATGATACATTATTTTGAAAAAAAATTAAAAATGCAAGACTGAGTTTCAGGACTACATTTGTTTTCCAGGACCCAAATGATTCTGACCACAGAATCCTGCTTTTCAAAATTCCTGTGAATCCATGGAGTACTCCTGTATCCTCTCAACTACGAAGAAGCAGAGAGTTCCAGCAAAGCCGAGGATGACCAGAAGCAGGAGCTGCCACGTTAGCAGAAGGTAGCCGCTGTAGAAGAACGCCACTGCTGCACTCACAGACTAACAGGAAACATAAATTTTATTGTTGGTTATGAGAAGAAAGAACTGCAAGCTTTGCAACATCTCATCTGTAGCATGTTTGTCCAACTGTGGAACATGTTACACGGATGGTATTTGAGCTACCTCTAGTGGTACTCAGAAGAAATCTTGGCATTAATTACAAAGTAAATATGTGCAATTAGCTGTGACAAAGTGAACTACAGTGCACTAGGAACAGTTTGCTAGGCATGATGTATGTTTTTTTGTTGTTTTTTTTCTACTTTGCTCTGAAGTTAGAACATGGATCTGACCAAAGACATCAAACCCAACTTAACCATGTTGGAGTTCCATGTTCCAAAAAAGGATGTATCGGTTGAATTGATTTACTTTTTATTTACAGTGGTTATCACTAACTTTCATGTGAAAGGCAGCCATGTTGAATTTTAGGGTCAGGGTTGGTGAGAGTCCATCACTTTTCCTCGACGCCATTTTGAATTCCATGACAGTTGAGAATTTCCATGGATATGTTATTTTCAGATTTACTACAGTTTTAAAATGTCTGACAAAATGTGGTAAAGTTTGGGAACCACTGGACTAGAAAGACAAGTCTGTTTGAATGACGTAGCATTCTTCTCATTGTCAGATTAAATGTAACTTTTGAAAATAATATTAAGAACGTATTAAATATACTTTTAACTAAGCCCACCTCGGTATTAAAAATATTTACCTTTTTGGTGTCCTGATGTAATATTCTAATCTAAATGTGTTTTCATTAGTTGAAAATCTGCATAATTAACAGAATAATGGCCTGAAATAAATGAACTTTTCAATAATCTAATTTTTTTAATATGACTGTAATTGTCCCATATTTTAACATAATTGGCTTGATGAAATCAGTCTAGTTTTTTTAATTATAATTAAGTGTTTAAAATCATCCAGCAAATTTTAATTTTTGCTAATCTGAATAAACACAAAGCAGTTTTCAAATGAGTATTTAATCTATCGACAACCCGTTCCTGTGTAAAAATGTAATTGGTCTCTAAATTGACTGTTCAAGCAGAGTGTTTATTGGACAAAAATGATAAAGTACTTTGTGACTTGTTCTATCAGCAGTGGTTTTCACATTTGATGTTAGGATAGCTTTCTCCATTATGAAATAAAATTCTCAAATGCAAACTGCTAAAAAGAAAAAGAAAGAAATTTGTGTGAAGACAAATACTTTTTTCATAGCACTGCATGCTGACATAGAGTTAAAAGACTTGCTCATTATAATACCTTGAAAAATATGTTCCGCTATTTGAAAAGCAAGCTTAGAAAATATCACAATTTCCTAGAGGTAATTCTTTTTCAAGATCAACTATGCTGCAAAGAAAAGAGGGCGAGGTGAAGATTTGCCTTTCTGACACCTTCCATCCCTATTAATGAGGCTTCAGCTGAATTTATTTCACACTTGACAGGACAACATTTTGACTGAGCTTTGCTCGGCTCTGCTAACAATGTCTGAGAATTGGCAATCGAGGATTACCTGGATGAATTTAAAGATGGCGAAGGCAGGCGTGCTTTGTTCGGCGTAAACATAACCCAATATGCTGTAGAGCTGCGTGTTGAAGCAACTATCTCCAAGTCCAAGCAGGAAGGAGCACAGCAGGGCAATGGATGCACTGAAGGAGGAAAACAAAATGCTTATTAATAACATGACATGAATAACAACTGCTTGAATTCCCTCCTGTTAAATAATGAGAGAAACCACCTACGATGGGCTTAGAAATGGATTCTTTTTTGTGGTGGTTTCAACGACGACAGGCGCGTCATCTGGGATGTTGAGGAAAATCAGGTAGGAAGCGACGAAATGGACGACCATCCCCAGAAACACCACCGAGGTTCGTCTGAAGCGACTGTTTTTGCACAGGAGTCCAAACAACCCCCCACCTGATGGGACAAAGAATACTTCAAGAAACCTCTCGTGGGTTTTTAAATCTCTGTGAGCAGTGCGTTGACCCACCTACTATTTCTCCGATGCCCACCACTATCCCAGAGATCCCAATGAAGCCCTTGGCTGCTTCTCCAAAGTGGGCAGTTGCGCCGATGCACGTTCCGTACACTCCACTGTAGAAAGACAGCTCAAGCCCTGGAGAACCGGGACAGTGTGTTTTCAGCTCCAACTTCAAGCATTTCACAAGAGCAGGACGATTTTCTACATTTCCCCTACCGCTGTAGACCATGCAGGGACTCAGGAGCATTATCGTTTTTGTCTTCAATAGATGCAGGATGGTTTCTGTAAGAGAAAAAAATAAAATAGAATCCAATGCACTCATTTGAATTGCTAATGAAGCCATATTTTTGAACAAATATGCCTCGTTTACTACTTCACAAAGCGTGGATTAAAATGCAGACATTAAAGCCCAATTTTCTCCTTAGAATTAAAGTTCTGTGCTGGAAGAGGATGGGAGAAAAAGAAATGAGCCAAAGAGCCACATTTAAATGCAGAAAGAAAAGCACCCAGGAGAGGCTTCCATTCAGGCTGTTAGAGAAATCTAGATTTTAGGGCAGAAATCCCAGTAGGTTTGTTTATGTATGCCTTGATGCCCTTTCTGACATGAATCAGCATGCATCTTTGATAAACCCGATATCTTTCGAGGCAGGTGCACACAAGTCTACGTGTGCACAAGATACACATGAGACAAAGAGCAATCAGATCATCCAAACAACCCGGGGCAGCACTGAAAGCAGGAGCAACTGCGGCAGAGTTTCCAGTTGACAAACAGAGAGATAATCTGAGATAAACTCACACTAAGGCACTGTCTGTGTACTCTGTCGCGTAGCAGGGAGATTTTTATCCACATGAAAGCAAGTTTTACTTGAAGAAAAACAAAACTGCCTGCTAGCTGCAGAATGGAAGCAGTCAGATGTGACGCAAATACAAATCACCAGGAAGCAAAAGGAAAATGTCAAGTTTTTTGTGGGGGGTGGAAATGTTGTGATGCCATTAGTCATTTTGGGCCTCATTTGCAACACAAAGCTCAAGATGAAGACTGTAGTGATCACCAAGATTAAGTAAATGTAAGATTTTTTTTTGTTGTACTTAGTATTTGAACAGAATTACTCCTCCAAAGGTTTCTCAGTGAAATACAAAAGAAAATAAATAATGTTTGGGTTTAGATGTTAACATATTCTCAGAATTATTCTTTTTTTTATTCCTTATTAACTTTATTTAATTATATACAATTATATACATTGTGACCCTAAATGCAGCAGCTTGTGTATTTATTGAGTCCATCTCAATAAATGTAAATACTATCAACTCGATTATAAAACACACATATAGTGATAATGCCTCATAAATTAGACAGATTTATTTAAAACTAGAGCAATATGTTTCAGTTATTTTTGTGTATTTTGATCATTTTCTACCACATTTTCCTTTCACTCAACTTTCCAATAATATAATGGCACACAGAACTTTGTGAACAGTCAACTTCTCTATCAATAACTTTTTATGACTGTCGTCTGGACAACTGTCAAGTCAGCAGTCTTATAAATGTGTAGGCTATAACATAATATTCCAACCTTTGATTTAAGTGCATATTCAACAAGAAAGAAAGTGTAAAGTTAAGAAAGAAATCATTTTAGCACAACCATTTGCACCTCCAACAATAACTATACAACTCAAGCCTGTTTGTGTTTTTAATGAATCAGATTAGCAAGTAACCCGGCCATAACCTCCTGCTTCCCTGGGGTATAAATACTGACAGAGGTTCATACAAAGTCAATTTCTCTTAGCTTCAAAATGGGCAAGAGAAGAGAAATCACGGTCAAATATGATTAAACAGTTTAAAACAACTTATGCTTTTGCAAAGAAGACTGCATGAAGATAAAGGTTTATTTTGCTTGCAATTGAAACAAATGGCAAGCTCACTGTAAGAGAAATGCAGCAGTTTTATTAAGTGTCAGGTTATGTCTTTGCAAGAAAAGATATTTTTATTTTTGGATTTCTTAAAAACATTTTTACCTGGGTTTCAAATATTTGTGGAGAGCACTGTAAGCAAGGGTTTTCATCATTTGAGCTCAGGATCAGAAATGCAGTAAAAGTGTCATCTTTTACTGCATTTTTGATCCAGTGTAATATTTAAATACAGTCTAAATAAAAACTTACGGAACTCTGTTTTGGTATCCTGAAGAGCGGTGTTGGCTCTGTTCTTGTACCTAAACAGCAGAAGAGACATTGATGTCAAACTTCTGCAATGCTCAAAATGATCACTAGAAATCAATTACTCAGCCACACAGAGAAATGCATTGATTTACTCCAGAGGAACCATGAAGTGAACTACATCTTTAATTCAGCTCAGTTTCTTACATGCCATTGGAAAAGCTTTTGTGCATAAATACTTCTCATCTGACTTTCAGTCGTCTTTCTTTTCAGGTCCTCGTCCACAGCCATGGAAATTAAAACACGCCTGAAAAAAAATCATATTGAGGGCCTTTCTTGCCCTCAACAGTTCTCCATCTTAGCTGGCCAGGATCTGCCTGATTGCAGCCTACTCTTCTTGAGTGCCGTCACCTGGGCTCGACTAGGTCGAAGATACAAAAACCTGGACGAAGAAATTCCAGTGTAATTTTTTTGAAGGACAAATCTGGTTCCAAATTTCTGCAATTTGGAACCAGTACCATTACGTTCATCTTGACAAACACTTGGAAAATCCAAGGCTGGCAATTTGGAGGAAAATCATTTTGTGGATAAAAAAAAAAGTAAATTCACAACTGTTTCCTCTTTGATTCGTTATGTTATTCCTGAGTGACGACCTCAGTACATTCTGGTTGATTTTGTAAGACCACGGGGAAAGAAGTGTAATTATCTGGAGAAAAGTCCTTTACGTTGTGCGCGTTGAGAGCAGCGACTGCCCTTCCTCTTCAGACAGCAGCTCCTCTTCACGATGACTCGTCCTCAAGACCAGGAAGCTGAGCGTGCCAAGGACGGAGGAGACCAGCAGGAACAGAAAAATATTCCTCCTGCTGCTGTCTGAGATTAAAATAAACGGCTTTAATAAAAGGCGACAGATATTTTAAAACCGTTGAGCTGAGACAGATTTATAATTACCACCCAGTCGTATAATCCTGTGTGATGATAATTTACTTGCATTATCGTGCAACATTTTTGCTTTTATAATCAAAACGGTAATTAGCCAAGTCTGACTTCACCTGATATTTCTGATTTTCCGTTCCAGTCGAGGTAAATGTAAAGATTCCCAAACAGCATGCTGCAAATGAAAGGGACTCCATTAATGAATGGGGGAAAAAAAGCTTCTATTGTCTTTCTGATCATTAGCACAGCTGGCCTGTTTGTTTTCACCCGTCCATAAATATGCCGCCCACTTTCCCTTTATGGAGCTTTTAAATCAAGCCTGCTGTACAAGTCCACACTGCCCACAATTGCTCTTTATATATTATACAGAGCACTGTATATTCACTATATATGCCATGTTATCCCAGCGTCAGCATTCTGTGTGAAGTTTATGGAGCGTGGCACCCACAGAATCCCCACAATGAAATGTAAAATGTAGCCTCTGCTTGTCATTACATAAAAGAACAAATGTTGTCTCTCTGAAAAGTCCCATAATGTAACACATCAGCTGCTATCATGCAAAAACTGCTAATGAGCAGTAGTAAGTCTGTCCATGTGTCATTTTGAGGTGGAGTTGTTTTCTTTTTTCTTCCCATGTTCTCATCTGTTCTTCATTGATTTTTTTAAACGAATGCATCTACTATTCCTCCATGCTCATGTGAGCAAAAAGCATGCAAGTCTGAGGAAAAATACATGTATTTTGTAGCTGAAATAAAAATTAGAAATATACTAGAATGGATTGCGACTTGGTGTTAAGAAGATTGATTTTATTTGATGTTCACCAGGAGTTCTGCCAAGGAGGAGGGCGGGGAGGCCTGGGCTCTCACAGACCCAACACTGTTTCCTTCTCAACGAAATCCGTGGTAAAACATTATTTTTTGTAGGAATGGGGATATTAGAAAGACTTTGTGAAATGTATGTATTTGTTTATTTATTTATTTTGTGGCATAAAGATGTTGAAGTACTGTTATGGCCTTGAGCTTTTGTGTGCTACAGTGAGATTAAGATTATGCACGACCTTCGTCTGGGGACCCAATGTGAAAACATTGTGGAATACATAAAACCTAATTGAATTTCAGCAACACACATTTGCAACATTATATTTCAGAATAAAAGAAAAAATCTTTCACTTCAATCATCGGTCAGTAGTTGGACAGGGTGTACAAATGAGAGGAATTTAAGAGCCACTGTTAACTTGCTTAGAAGAGGTAAGAATCTCCTTAGAGTTAAAAAAAAAATCCTAGACATTTAATGGACTCTTGTCCATCAATTAATTTTTATGAGACGACTAAACAACAGTGTTCAACTTAGACCTGCTAGAGGAAAAAAAAACAACTATTCATCTGGAAAAGAAGGTTGTTCTCTATTTAATATCATGTGGTTATGCCTGAAGGAGCTTTTAGAAATGTTTTATGAATTGTAACCATGAGAACTGAGCTGTCTGGTTTAAAAAAGATATGTTGTTAGGAGGAAGTGAAACACTGCATACCAGCTTTAGCTCTGTACCATCTCTCAAACGTTGAAGCGGTGGTATCCTGGTCTGAGCTTGTTTTGCTCAACCTACAACTGATTAACTTACTATGACTTAAACTCAAAAAAAAGAAGTTCTCAATTGTTTCAAGGAATGTTTCTTTAAGTCGATGCTTTGATGTATTTCTTGATCTGCTGTGTTGTTTCTTTCTAACAATCTTAACCATTTAGTTTGTATTTTCTCAAAATGTAAAAAAAAAAGCGGAAATTATAGGGGATTCTATAATTTTTCCAAGTAATTAGATTTTTTTTTTCTTTCTCTTCTGCTTGTTTTATAATGACTTTTTTTTTTTCTTCATTTTTGCAAGGTGCTTTTAAGGCAGCAAGCTGTGATTAAATAATATGACTTCCTTGTTCTCATGGATATCTTAATAATTATGCAGCCAATTTAAGAATGAGAAAAATCTCATCAACTTTCATGATAATTATAGCCGGTCTGTGTAAGTTTTAAGCATTTTAACCTTTAAACATAACCCATAATCTGTATGCATCAAGCCTCTTTTCTGCTTTTTGGAGCTTAAAAAGCTGTGACCTTTAATTGAGGTTTTTCCACTTGGTGGATTAGTGTAATTAAAAAAAAAACCCACCTATGAGCAAGATGTTAAGTGAACCATTCGAAAAATTATGTTTGAGTGGTAGAAAATGTTACCTACATTAATTTTATTTTTTAGAAATAATGAATTTCTGCCCGTGGTGAGGTTTTCACATAAATAAGCGAGGTTTCAAAGAAAAAGAAAAAGTTCCATTAAATATCTAGATCTATTTCTGTCTTTGATTAAATATCAGTATACATATGGTCTCCTTCCAAGAACCCAGGTGAGGAGAAGCAGAGGCTATTCGTGACTGCTAACAGTGACATTCTGTGTTTGTGTTTGCAGCCTGTGAGCGACTGAATCATAAGTTTATTACGGCCGTGATCATCCCTGCAGAGTCAGATTAGCATGGCCCTATTGGGAGCTTTGGCACAGGTGACAGCCAATGTAATTATAATACTAATTCAATTTGCAAATTGGAGCAAACACAAATTAGCTGTCCAAGCCAGCGTGCATGAGAAATGGGCCAAATCCAAGAAACGAAAAGGGCCAAGTCTTGCTTGCTGTGCTTTTAAGGAGCTTTGATGTGTTTAGTTTTAACAGAGAGAGAGAGACTAACGGCAGCAACGTGTTTTATTAAAATCTGATTATGGTAAATGAAGAGCAAAGGAATATATCCTGCCGAGACGTAATGTGTTCTGGACAGGAATTCTGAGTATAAGCTTGAGTACAATTAAGTCCTGGATAAATGTAGAGACTTAGCATTAAGAATTAAGAAAACATTGAAAAATAAAAGTTCCTCCAATTTTAGGAACACATTATATAACGAGGACTAATTAAAAACTGGTATGAGGAATCTTAAATTCCCAAATACAACAAAAGTTGCTCTTATATGAATTCTTCCATGTACAATAATTCAAGTTCTGAAACATTGTGTGTTTTGAGCAAACCTCAAAATATGGACCAGAATTACAGCATGCATGCATTCCCATTTTGACTGAGCCTGGAGTATAACGTGTAGCTACCTGCATTGTAGTAGACCCCAGAACAACCCGGTGTTCCTGTTGATGGTGGAAGCTTCGGAGTTTTCCACCAGGAAGTGCCCCTGCGCAGTCCAGAGCACTGCACGACGCAGAGAGGGAGGGAAAAGGGAAAAGATATTCACCGCTCAGTTGCTGACAAGAAGGGATAAATGACGCTGGTGTGTAAGTAAGTAATGCATTCAAATATTCAGTGGCCAAAAGATAAAAAATGCAACTCACTGCAGTGTTTTGAGGCAGCATTAGATAAGAAAACTTAAAACAACTGCTCCAAATAATTTTTTTGTGTTATTCCTTTAACTAGTAAGTAGACAGTCTTCTCTGTATTTTCACCAACATTTATGAGTAAACTTAAGATGCTCTGTGTTACTTGGAGACACAGTTCCTAACCCATTTAAGTTCTAATTCAGGATACACTGTTTATAGCATCGTCATATTCCAGGCGCAATAATCCCTGTACGCATGATTAACCACAACTTTGATTCTTTTTTTTTTATTATTTATTTTTTACCGCAGACAAACAGAGCTTCCATGGGCTGCAGTAGCCCAAGGCAAGCATGCTGAACTATTTACAAGCTTTAAATTTCTTCAGCTATTCTTAATACCCTGTATGCTGTTTCACTATGTATTCTCAGTGAGAGCAATTAAGCTTAGAGACAAGTACAAAAAGTATAGCTGCTTCAGGTCTTTTTATTTATATAAATATAGGGTCGGTGAAAAGTTTACATAAACTCATTATTGGGAATAATTCATTTTAGGTTTTCAAGATAGTTTAATTTTGACTACAGACTTTTTTGTGGCCAACAAACAAGCTTCTGACGATTCTGGCTGGATATTTGACCACTCTTCAATGGAGAGTTTTTCTAAACTTTCTGTAATTTTGAGACGGACCTTGCATTTGAGCACAGTCTGCAAATTTTCCAACAGATCTGAGGATCTGGGGTAACCTTTCTATTTCTATATTCAATACCAATATGTCCATTTCAAAACCAGTTTTGTGTGTGTTTCATGTTATTGTCCTTTTTGTACACCCAACTGGGTCTAAGCTGCAAACATCTGCAGCAAATTGTCACTCTCTAAGGAAGGAGACTGGTTAGGATGTTTACGAACAGACGGGAAGCCAAAAAGACTGCGGCATATTTATTAAAAACTGGAAGAATCCAGATTACCGCTGTCTCTGTCCACGGAGAAGTGAGGTTTTAAACTCACACTTTCAAGCGCAACTAAAATTTGCTGACATAAATTGAGCTGTTTGGTCAATATAAGCACAACTATGTTTAGATGAGCATGGAGGTGGTAGCATCAAGCTGAGGGTCTGATTTGCTTCAAGTGTACCAGTGCATTGCACAAAGGAGTAGGAATAACAAAACTTCCAATACACATTTATAACTAACCAAAATATAGGGAGAGAATTTATGAAATGGGAACTTACATGCTGCTCCTATACCGATGAGAACAGAGGTCAGGTAAAATGACCAAGTAGAGGGCATGATGAACACTGCAATGTAACCACTAAACAAAAGCACAGCCATAAGCCACATGTTTAAGCATTTATGTCCTCCTTACTTCTCTTTCTCTACTCAGCACAGCCAAATTTACCTGTAAAGTAGGCCACTCAAAAACATGGTCAGTTTCGCTCCAATAACTGTAACAACAGTTGGTGCAACCAGATTGGAGAACGAAAAAACTCCATAGATGATCCCTAGACTGCAGAAGAAGTAAAGAAAATACAGTTAGCATCTTTATGCATTTTTTAATTTGGTGAAATAAACTTTTTCTTTCTTTCTTTTACCTGTGGTAACCACTTCCGCTGAAAGTTGAATTGTTCAGACTTTTCACCACAGTTTGCTGAAAGGGGCGGAAAAATGAATTAGGGTTGTCAAAACAGTTCAGAGCCTATTTAGCCTCAGGCCATTCATCCTGTTTGATAATTTCACTGACCATTGAAGAAAATCAGAAACACGAGAAGCGCCTGACTAACTCCCCTGACTTCCATTTCCTTCACTTTACAAAAAACAGCAGCAGACTGATTTTCTTGTTTATGCTTTCATTTATAAAACGCGTAGCTACCGTACAGAACAAAGTAAATAAATAATAGCTGCGAGTTGCACGTGTTGATTTGTAACGCAAGATTTCATTTTTGAGACCTTGTTTTAATTCAAATACATCTTCAATCTGCAAAATCAGCATTTGAGGAATCCACACTACAAACCAAAAGCACCATGGTAAACAGATGATAGTTTTTGAACTTACTTCAATGTTCCCACAGGTGGTGAAGGCGGTGAAAATGAACAGAAATCCTACACCCAAAACCACAACGTTGTAAGTCCTTCTGTCTGCCATTCTGTCTTCTTTTTTCCTCCTAATACATTATAAGTATTAGTGCTTTTAACGTCCTCTGTCGATGAATTCCACCTACAACTCTTAAACCCTGGAGGACCCGAATGTCTCAATTTTTACAAAGTTTACCAACTGTTTAGTTACAGTTTATTCGCAACCAGAGGAGCACTGAGGAGATGCAAATAGAAAGCAACAGTGGAGCACTGTACACGAGAACACTTCCTTCCTATTATACAGAGTACACATGACAACTTGTGACTTTAATTACAAGCAGTTTTTCCGCTCATTTTCTTTTTCACTCAGACTTTTTCTTTCGTCGTCATGAGGACGGTCGTGACAGTAGTTCTGGGTTCTGCCTCTTCTTCTGTCCGCGTAATTTGTGGTAATTTGTGTTTGCTGCCGTCCGGAGGTGGCCACGGGGAACGTACCTTCATGAAAATTACTGACCATTTGCAAAATATGAATAAAAACTTCAACAATTACAAAACAATTATTGTGTTACAAAGTAATTTGACATTTATACAATATTGTGTATTGTGAATTTGTTTAGCTTTCAGTTTTGAGAATCCAAAGTGTTTAAAAGCAAAGAAGTGAAATTGAGATATTATCCCAGTGGGCTGTCTTTGACATAGTTGTATGGCTTTTTTAATATCTCCAAAAACATCTGATTTCATTTTGAATTCCAAGATATTTTCAAAGACGGAAAACAAGATTAAAAGTTCCATCGTTCGATGTCTGTCTTGGCCGCTACAGTGCAAAGATGCGCAAAATAACAAGAGTGTTCACTGCCACTTACTTCCGCCTTCACATCCACATTTTCCAGCTGTGACTACTACGTACATGTCTACATTTAGTTTCAAGTTATTTCTTTAAAAATCTATTTTTAACAAAGACTATTTCATGGTTCTCATTTTCCCAATTAAACTGACAACAAAGTTACATATATTTGTATAGTTATACAAGTTTTCCACATAAAATATTCTCCAAATGCGCATGCGCGTTTCTATCATATCCGTTTTATGATAAATTGTCTACAAAGGCTTTAACTAAGTCAAGTTTTCGTTACTATATTTTTATACATATATTTTGAACAATTAAATTATATTAACACATTGTTACCATCCATATCAATTCATTGGCGTACCATAACTAACTTATTTTAGACTTTTCTTAGTGGCATCGGAGTCATCCTGCTTCCTGTATCCTCTTTGCCACAAACCGACAGATTGTACACAATCATCATGGCGACGCAGGATGGTGGGTATAGAGAAAATTTAGCACAAATACACAGAACATTTTTAGTTTACGTTTATGTTGTAGCAATAAAATGTCACATATGTCTAATTTAGTCTTTGAAACATGCTGTTATTATTAGACGGTGATGTAAATGTGCGTTTCTCTGCTACGTTTTTTCTGCAAATGTTCAGCAGCGGTCCTGCTAGCAAACGTTAACGATAGCTAACATCAGTTACATTATTCTACATTTGACGACAGCTGCTATTAAGGTCGAAAGCATTAACAGGTGTGAGCATTTGACCGTAAATTATCATTACCTATATAAGACAATTAAAGATAATTAACGAAAGTACTGGAATCTCGTGAACGGCTCACGGTAATGTGACTACTTTGGCTAAAATCCTCAGTTTTGGGGTGTTTGGTTTTTTTGTTGCTTTGTCTGCCATAATTGCATAATTTGCGTTTGTTTATTTTGTTTTTAAAAAAAATTTCGTTCATGGTACAAAAAAACTGGTGACTTTCATTAAATGTGAGCGATAGAAAGAGCTAGAAAGACCTCGAGAGTGAATGCGGCTGAGGAGAAAAAAAGCGAAACTAGGAGAATCTTAAATGTGTTGTCTAAAAAAAAAAACATCTTCACACCTTAAATGTTCAGATGAGCATTTGAGGAGTACTCAAATAGATTCTCATGAAGTCCCACTGACTATATATGCACACTGCTACTATAAAGGATACAAGGGAATCTTGAAACATTTTGGTATAGTATAAAAAAAAAACTTTATTAAGCAACATAATATGTTTTTAATTTGGTTTTAGGTGAAATTGTAAACCAACTAGTCAGATGTTGTTCTGCAGAAAGTTCAGTGTTTTGTTTGATCAAAGGCAGTAAACTCAGGAGGCCCAGAATCACATTTTCTATTTGAATTCAGTGTTTCACCAGACATCTGCATTTCAGTAAACAAGATAACAAATGTGTTTGCTCTAATTATCAGTTAAAATATTCTTAATTGTTTGACTTATTGCTCCCCTTTCAGATTAACATGCTTTGCATTTTATTTGTTGTTGATTTAGAAATTTATCACACACTTTGATCTAAAATTAAAACTTACCCAGTTTTATTAATAACATTTGATTATAACATTATGCTAACTTTAGTGCTTTGTCTATAGTTACTTGTAACTAAAGATTTGTTTTACTCTTTCTTTAGTCTTAAAGAATTATATTCATATGCATTTTCTCTGGAATAGGCTGTATTCTGCTGAAATGTATTCCAGGAATTCTTGTTTAATTTTATTTAAATAAATATAAACCGGATGCTTTTGCAGGAGATGAAGGAGCCGTAATGGACACTGAGACTGAGGCAAAGCCAACAGAAGCAGAGGCATTTGGTGAAAATGTGGAAAAGGCCGATGCAGAATCTACATCTCTCACAGATGCAGGAAATGCCACAACTCAGGACTCTAGTATTAGCAATGGCGACGACGCAGACGACAAGCAGGAGACGGTGGACTTGAAGATTATCTGGAACAAGAACAAATACGACCTGAAAATTCCTGTCGACAGTACCGGAGCCAAGCTAAAAGAGAGGATCCATGCACTCACTGGTAGGAGAGTGAAATTGTTTAAATGACTTTTTAAACAAGTCAACAGCAACATTTCATAACAAATGCTGTTGACTAATAACTGAAGGAGTTCTCACATTGCTTTTAGGTCTTCCACCAGCAATGCAGAAAGTGATGTACAAAGGACTGCTTCCAGAGGATAAGACGCTACGTGACATAAAGGTTACAAACGGGGCAAAAATAATGGTGGTCGGATCTACAATAAATGATGTATTAGCTGTAAACACACCGAAAGAGGTTATTCAGCAGGAAGTTAAAGCCGAGGAAAACAAGAAAGAGCCCTTATGCAGGCAAAAGGTAAGATTTTTCAACAGCACTGTTAAATATTGAAGTTGTATGGATTTTTTAAAAACCTGCATTGTGTCTTCAGCAACACAGGAAAGTACTGGACAAAGGTAAACCAGAAGATATAATGCCATCTATCAAAGGAACAAAGGTGAGGGGTGGTGATTAGAGCTCATTCAAGTTAGCTACAGCTGTCCAACATATGTTTTGTCTTTTAAGTGAACTAACAAGGGATTAATAGCTCCTTTGTCGTACCAACAGGAACGATTACCAACAGTGCCTTTATCCGGAATGTTTAACAAATCCGGAGGAAAAGTAAGACTCACATTCAAACTGGAGCAAGATCAGTTGTGGATCGGAACAAAAGGTAACATTATGATTCCTGACTGAGGTCCCAGCGGTGCGGAGATGCTGACTATGCTAATGCAGTTATGCTTACGCTTTCTCACTTGCAGAGAGAACAGAGAAAGTTCCAATGGGCTCTATTAAAAATGTAGTGTCCGAACCCATCGAAGGCCATGAGGACTATCACATGATGGTAACTATTGTTGTTGCTGCCTGCATGTCAGATTTATGATTTAGCTGTAAAATAAAATAAAAGAAAAATCTAATACTCAGAGCTAGCAGATGTGTGTTTGGGGTATGCTACCCAGAAAAGTTCAGAAGGTAAGATTGTTTTATTTACTTACAGAATAGGATGGAGCTCAGTTGTATTTTCTAAATATAAAGTATTTTAATAGTAGTATTTAAATAAATGAACCAATCTCTTGGGCATACACAGACTCCGAAATTAAAACAGCCTCACTGGATAAAAGCCCTAATAGTGAAAACTCATTCTCTCGCATCTAAAAACACAATAACTGACAACACAGAGCGCATGCTGCGCTTTTCAAGGCCCCAGTCGTGTATGCTGCAAGTCCATTTCAATCAGATCCACCTATTAGGACTGTGAGGAAGTGGCAAAATGAAGCAGATCAGCCCCCGTGTGCACATTTGTTCAAGTTATCAACCAAAGGTGCGGCAGGCTGAAGTGGTGCTTCGGGAAATCAAGCTGGTGTTCGTCGGGTGGAGCTGAAGGGCTGTGGGGACGCTCAATTAAAACAAACGCTCAATAAACACAAACAAGAATCATATTTTATTTGTCGATATTGTCTCTAACTCGACTGAACATATGCTGAATTCTGTGCTTGAGACTTTTAGAACTACTCAGGCATTAAACATACCAGTATTGAGGTAATAGACTTATCCAGACTGAGCTACACTCCTTACAAGGTTACTCCACTAAACTAATAACACAGATCATGCTGGGATGTAATTTTGGGGCCAAATGCTGTAAACTTTCATTAACCCTTCTGTTCTTTGTTATATCAGTAAGTGACACAATTGACTTAAGATTTCACTAACCTGCTTTCTCTCATTATAATTTAATCAATACTCAATTACCTATAAAGTAATGTGAGACCTGTGGGCTTCTGACCTTTTCACTGAAACTGAGCCGTGCATGCTCCTTTTTGATTAATAGCGTTATTGATTTTTAAACAAATCTGACAAATTGGGGTTAAAATTAAGTGATTCGGCTGGGGAGACTGGCTACAAGCTGGAGGTCCATGTTGTGGTCAATTAAAGATTAATTTAAAAGACCACAATTCACAAAAATCACAGGAGTTGTAGCAAAGCAAATTGCAAGGTATGTGTTTCTAGAGTGCTAAGAAGGTTATGTAAGTTTGTCAAAGTCAACCTCGATAAACATCTCAGTTTTCAGTGTTGTTGAATACTAAATCATCTGAGTTTTAACGCACAATATTACTTAGTAATAAGCATGACAAATGTACTAATGGTCACTATCATCACATTTATTTTATAAAATCACAATTTAATGCATTAATTTAAAATAATGCACAATATACATAATCATTTATTTAATGTCTTTACAAATGTTTACATAGGTTAAATATGTCTTTTTAATAATACCAGTAAATATAGATATGGTCAAGGATAAATCATATTTACTTAATGTGTACATTTATATATATTTCCACATGAAGCAGTTAATGAATAAAACAGAGAGCTAACATCCTAGACTAAAGACCTTGTGAATGGAACCCCTAAACATAAGATCTCCTATCTGGTGTTAAGATTTTTTTTATATACTAGTCTATTCACAAAAAAAATTGCATAACTCATTTTATATAGGAAATACTGTCTTGTTGCAATGATTGGACTATTCAAACTTAAGCATCCCACCAGAATATATTGTGATGGTCAAGTTTCTGTGTTTGAATAACTCTTTAATATTGATTATGCATCCATTTTATATATAATTTAAATAAAAGCGATTTTTGGTTAAAAACAATTACATTAAGATTAATGATTTTTGTGATGTGGAACAATACATTCAGATACTTCTATGGTTTTCTGGTCTTAAGGTTCATCATTATGAGTTACCCATGCTCACTTCAAATTAAACATATTTGCTAAAAACACACTGAGCACCATAGCTACAGTTCTTACATCGATGTAAAGGACTTTTCTGTCAAGTCAAAGTTCAAGCATAAAGGAGGGGAAACACATTTTGACATCTTCTCAGATCAACACAGACTGATATAACACACAGTCTGACTTTGGACATCTGCTAAATTTACCTGTTAGGTATATTTAATTTGTACCAACTAAAGGTATACATTTAATATTTATATTTGAATTTCACTCTATTTACATATATTTAAAAATACTCAACATTTAAAATGTATAGATATTTTAATAAATAATATTATTTTTGACATTTATATTTGATGCATATTAAATATTTATCCTGATATTATTAATTCAAACCCTATTCATGACAGGTTTCATGCTAAAATGCATAGATGAGAATTTGTGTGCGTAATTTTCAGCAATGGGAGCGCCTTGTGCAAGCAGCAGTCACAGGATTCCGACGTGAGTTAAACTTTTATTATTCAAAGATTTACCAAAAGGAAGAAACATTTACACTATAAAGCAAAATTAACAAACATGACATAAAGTAGTGATTGTCAGACATTATTTTGTATCATTTATATTCATAAAAAAGGTGTAGATACATAAAATATTAGAATTTTCATTAAGACAAACCTGAGCTAGAAATAATGTAGAGTATAATATAAAACAAGAGGATATAAACGTTTAACCATAACACTGGACTAGGTGCAACTATGTAGTGAAACAAAGCCCAAAGAGACAACTGATAACATTCTAACATATTGCGGCAGTTGATATGCTGTGGTACTTCATTTATTACAATGATACATTATTTTGAAAAAAAATTAAAAATGCAAGACTGAGTTTCAGGACTACATTTGTTTTCCAGGACCCAAATGATTCTGACCACAGAATCCTGCTTTTCAAAATTCCTGTGAATCCATGGAGTACTCCTGTATCCTCTCAACTACGAAGAAGCAGAGAGTTCCAGCAAAGCCGAGGATGACCAGAAGCAGGAGCTGCCACGTTAGCAGAAGGTAGCCGCTGTAGAAGAACGCCACTGCTGCACTCACAGACTAACAGGAAACATAAATTTTATTGTTGGTTATGAGAAGAAAGAACTGCAAGCTTTGCAACATCTCATCTGTAGCCATGTTTGTCCAACTGTGGAACATGTTACACGGATGGTATTTGAGCTACCTCTAGTGGTACTCAGAAGAAATCTTGGCATTAATTACAAAGTAAATATGTGCAAATTAGCTGTGACAAAGTGAACTACAGTGCACTAGGAACAGTTTGCTAGGCATGATGTATGTTTTTTTTGTTGTTTTTTTTCTACTTTGCTCTGAAGTTAGAACATGGATCTGACAAAGACATCAAACCCAACTTAACCATGTTGGAGTTCCATGTTCCAAAATGGATGTATCGGTTGATTGATTTACTTTTTATTTACAGTGGTTATCACTAACTTTCATGTGAAAGGCAGCCATGTTGAATTTTAGGGTCAGGGTTGGTGAGAGTCCATCACTTTTCCTCGACGCCATTTTGAATTACATGACAGTTGAGAATTTCCATGGATATGTTATTTTCAGATTTACTACAGTTTTTAAAATGTCTTGACAAAATTGTGGTAAAGTTTGGGAACCACTGGACTAGAAAGACAAGTCTGTTTGAATGACGTAGCATCTTCTCATTTGTCAGATTAAATGTAACTTTTGAAAATAATATTTAAGAACGTATTAAATATACTTTTAACTAAGCCCACCTCGGTATTAAAAATATTTACCTTTTTGGTGTCCTGATGTAATATTCTAATCTTAAATGTGTTTTCATTAGTTGAAAATCTGCATAATTAACAGAATAATGGCCTGAAATAAATGAACTTTTCAATAATCTAATTTTTTTAATATGACTGTAATTGTCCCATATTTTAACATAATTGGCTTGATGAAATCAGTCTAGTTTTTTTAATTATAATTAAGTGTTTAAAATCATCCAGCAAATTTTAATTTTTGCTAATCTGAATAAACACAAAGCAGTTTTCAAATGAGTATTTAATCTATCGACAACCCGTTCCTGTGTAAAAATGTAATTGGTCTCTAAATTGACTGTTCAAGCAGAGTGTTTATTGGACAAAAATGATAAAGTACTTTGTGACTTGTTCTATCAGCAGTGGTTTTCACATTTGATGTTAGGATAGCTTTCTCCATTATGAAATAAAATTCTCAAATGCAAACTGCTAAAAGAAAAAAGAAAGAAATTTGTGTGAAGACAAATACTTTTTTTCATAGCACTGCATGCTGACATAGAGTTAAAAGACTTGCTCATTATAATACCTTGAAAAATATGTTCCGCTATTTGAAAAGCAAGCTTAGAAAATATCACAATTTCCTAGAGGTAATTCTTTTTCAAGATCAACTATGCTGCAAAGAAAAGAGGGCGAGGTGAAGATTTGCCTTTCTGACACCTTCCATCCCTATTAATGAGGCTTCAGCTGAATTTATTTCACACTTGACAGGACAACATTTTGACTGAGCTTTGCTCGGCTCTGCTAACAATGTCTGAGAATTGGCAATCGAGGATTACCTGGATGAATTTAAAGATGGCGAAGGCAGGCGTGCTTTGTTCGGCGTAAACATAACCCAATATGCTGTAGAGCTGCGTGTTGAAGCAACTATCTCCAAGTCCAAGCAGGAAGGAGCACAGCAGGGCAATGGATGCACTGAAGGAGAAAACAAAATGCTTATTAATAACATGACATGAATAACAACTGCTTGAATTCCCTCCTGTTAAATAATGAGAGAAACCACCTACGATGGGCTTAGAAATGGATTCTTTTTTGTGGTGGTTTCAACGACGACAGGCGCGTCATCTGGGATGTTGAGGAAAATCAGGTAGGAAGCGACGAAATGGACGACCATCCCCAGAAACACCACCGAGGTTCGTCTGAAGCGACTGTTTTTGCACAGGAGTCCAAACAACCCCCCACCTGATGGGACAAAGAATACTTCAAGAACCTCTCGTGGGTTTTTAAATCTCTGTGAGCAGTGCGTTGACCCACCTACTATTTCTCCGATGCCCACCACTATCCCAGAGATCCCAATGAAGCCCTTGGCTGCTTCTCCAAAGTGGGCAGTTGCGCCGATGCACGTTCCGTACACTCCACTGTAGAAAGACAGCTCAAGCCCTGGAGAACCGGGACAGTGTGTTTTCAGCTCCAACTTCAAGCATTTCACAAGAGGCAGGACGATTTTCTACATTTCCCCTACCGCTGTAGACCATGCAGGGACTCAGGAGCATTATCGTTTTTGTCTTCAATAGATGCAGGATGGTTTCTGTAAGAGAAAAAAATAAAATAGAATCCAATGCACTCATTTGAATTGCTAATGAAGCCATATTTTTTGAACAAATATGCCTCGTTTACTACTTCACAAAGCGTGGATTAAAATGCAGACATTAAAGCCCAATTTTCTCCTTAGAATTAAAGTTCTGTGCTGGAAGAGGATGGGAGAAAAAGAAATGAGCCAAAGAGCCACATTTAAATGCAGAAAGAAAAGCACCCAGGAGAGGCTTCCATTCAGGCTGTTAGAGAAATCTAGATTTTAGGGCAGAAATCCCAGTAGGTTTGTTTATGTATGCCTTGATGCCCTTTCTGACATGAATCAGCATGCATCTTTGATAAACCCGATATCTTTCGAGGCAGGTGCACACAAGTCTACGTGTGCACAAGATACACATGAGACAAAGAGCAATCAGATCATCCAAACAACCCGGGGCAGCACTGAAAGCAGGAGCAACTGCGGCAGAGTTTCCAGTTGACAAACAGAGAGATAATCTGAGATAAACTCACACTAAGGCACTGTCTGTGTACTCTGTCGCGTAGCAGGGAGATTTTTATCCACATGAAAGCAAGTTTTACTTGAAGAAAAACAAAAACTGCCTGCTAGCTGCAGAATGGAAGCAGTCAGATGTGACGCAAATACAAATCACCAGGAAGCAAAAGGAAAATGTCAAGTTTTTTTGTGGGGGGTGGAAATGTTGTGATGCCATTAGTCATTTTGGGCCTCATTTGCAACACAAAGCTCAAGATGAAGACTGTAGTGATCACCAAGATTAAGTAAATGTAAGATTTTTTTTGTTGTACTTAGTATTTGAACAGAATTACTCCTCCAAAGGTTTCTCAGTGAAATACAAAAGAAAATAAATAATGTTTGGGTTTAGATGTTAACATATTCTCAGAATTATTCTTTTTTTTATTCCTTATTAACTTTATTTAATTATATACAATTATATACATTGTGACCCTAAATGCAGCAGCTTGTGTATTTATTGAGTCCATCTCAATAAATGTAAATACTATCAACTCGATTATAAAACACACATATAGTGATAATGCCTCATAAATTAGACAGATTTATTAAAACTAGAGCAATATGTTTCAGTTATTTTTGTGTATTTTGATCATTTTCTACCACATTTTCCTTTCACTCAACTTTCCAATAATATAATGGCACACAGAACTTTGTGAACAGTCAACTTCTCTATCAATAACTTTTTATGACTGTCGTCTGGACAACTGTCAAGTCAGCAGTCTTATAAATGTGTAGGCTATAACATAATATTCCAACCTTTGATTTAAGTGCATATTCAACAAGAAAGAAAGTGTAAAGTTAAGAAAGAAATCATTTTAGCACAACCATTTGCACCTCCAACAATAACTATACAACTCAAGCCTGTTTGTGTTTTTAATGAATCAGATTAGCAAGTAACCCGGCCATAACCTCCTGCTTCCCTGGGGTATAAATACTGACAGAGGTTCATACAAAGTCAATTTCTCTTAGCTTCAAAATGGGCAAGAGAAGAGAAATCACGGTCAAATATGATTAAACAGTTTTAAAACAACTTATGCTTTTGCAAAGAAGACTGCATGAAGATAAAGGTTTATTTTGCTGCAATTGAAACAAATGGCAAGCTCACTGTAAGAGAAATGCAGCAGTTTTATTAAGTGTCAGGTTATGTCTTTGCAAGAAAAGATATTTTTATTTTTGGATTTCTTAAAAACATTTTTACCTGGGTTTCAAATATTTGTGGAGAGCACTGTAAGCAAGGGTTTTCATCATTTGAGCTCAGGATCAGAAATGCAGTAAAAGTGTCATCTTTTACTGCATTTTTGATCCAGTGTAATATTTAAATACAGTCTAAATAAAAACTTACGGAACTCTGTTTTGGTATCCTGAAGAGCGGTGTTGGCTCTGTTCTTGTACCTAAACAGCAGAAGAGACATTGATGTCAAACTTCTGCAATGCTCAAAATGATCACTAGAAATCAATTACTCAGCCACACAGAGAAATGCATTGATTTACTCCAGAGGAACCATGAAGTGAACTACATCTTTAATTCAGCTCAGTTTCTTTACATGCCATTGGAAAAGCTTTTGTGCATAAATACTTCTCATCTGACTTTCAGTCGTCTTTCTTTTCAGGTCCTCGTCCACAGCCATGGAAATTAAAACACGCCTGAAAAAAAATCATATTGAGGGCCTTTCTTGCCCTCAACAGTTCTCCATCTTAGCTGGCCAGGATCTGCCTGATTGCAGCCTACTCTTCTTGAGTGCCGTCACTGGGCTCGACTAGGTCGAAGATACAAAACCTGGACGAAAGAAATTCCAGTGTAATTTTTTTGAAGGACAAATCTGGTTCCAAATTTCTGCAATTTGGAACCAGTACCATTACGTTCATCTTGACAAACACTTGGAAAATCCAAGGCTGGCAATTTGGAGGAAAATCATTTTGTGGATAAAAAAAAAAAGTAAATTCACAACTGTTTCCTCTTTGATTCGTTATGTTATTCCTGAGTGACGACCTCAGTACATTCTGGTTGATTTTGTAAGACCACGGGGAAAGAAGTGTAATTATCTGGAGAAAAGTCCTTTACGTTGTGCGCGTTGAGAGCAGCGACTGCCCTTCCTCTTCAGACAGCAGCTCCTCTTCACGATGACTCGTCCTCAAGACCAGGAAGCTGAGCGTGCCAAGGACGGAGGAGACCAGCAGGAACAGAAAAATATTCCTCCTGCTGCTGTCTGAGATTAAAATAAACGGCTTTAATAAAAGGCGACAGATATTTTAAAACCGTTGAGCTGAGACAGATTTATAATTACCACCCAGTCGTATAATCCTGTGTGATGATAATTTACTTGCATTATCGTGCAACATTTTTGCTTTTATAATCAAAACGGTAATTAGCCAAGTCTGACTTCACCTGATATTTCTGATTTTCCGTTCCAGTCGAGGTAAATGTAAAGATTCCCAAACAGCATGCTGCAAATGAAAGGGACTCCATTAATGAATGGGGGAAAAAAAGCTTCTATTGTCTTTCTGATCATTAGCACAGCTGGCCTGTTTGTTTTCACCCGTCCATAAATATGCCGCCCACTTTCCCTTTATGGAGCTTTTAAATCAAGCCTGCTGTACAAGTCCACACTGCCCACAATTGCTCTTTATATATTATACAGAGCACTGTATATTCACTATATATGCCATGTTATCCCAGCGTCAGCATTCTGTGTGAAGTTTATGGAGCGTGGCACCCACAGAAATCCCCACAATGAAATGTAAAATGTAGCCTCTGCTTGTCATTACATAAAAGAACAAATGTTGTCTCTCTGAAAAGTCCCATAATGTAACACATCAGCTGCTATCATGCAAAAACTGCTACTGAGCAGTAGTAAGTCTGTCCATGTGTCATTTTGAGGTGGAGTTGTTTTCTTTTTTTCTTCCCATGTTCTCATCTGTTCTTCATTGATTTTTTTAAACGAATGCATCTACTATTCCTCCATGCTCATGTGAGCAAAAAGCATGCAAGTCTGAGGAAAATACATGTATTTTGTAGCTGAAATAAAAATTAGAAATATACTAGAATGGATTGCGACTTGGTGTTAAGAAGATTGATTTTATTTGATGTTCACCAGGAGTTCTGCCAAGGAGGAGGGCGGGGAGGCCTGGGCTCTCACAGACCCAACACTGTTTCCTTCTCAACGAATCCGTGGTAAAACATTATTTTTTGTAGGAATGGGGATATTAGAAAGACTTTGTGAAATGTATGTATTTGTTTATTTATTTATTTTGTGGCATAAGATGTTGAAGTACTGTTATGGCCTTGAGCTTTTGTGTGCTACAGTGAGATTAAGATTATGCACGACCTTCGTCTGGGGACCCAATGTGAAAACATTGTGGAATACATAAAACCTAATTGAATTTCAGCAACACACATTTGCAACATTATATTTCAGAATAAAAGAAAAAATCTTTCACTTCAATCATCGGTCAGTAGTTGGACAGGGTGTACAAATGAGAGGAATTTAAGAGCCACTGTTAACTTGCTTAGAAGAGGTAAGAATCTCCTTAGAGTTAAAAAAAAAATCCTAGACATTTAATGGACTCTTGTCCATCAATTAATTTTTATGAGACGACTAAACAACAGTGTTCAACTTAGACCTGCTAGAGGAAAAAAAACAACTATTCATCTGGAAAAGAAGGTTGTTCTCTATTTAATATCATGTGGTTATGCCTGAAGGAGCTTTAGAAATGTTTTATGAATTGTAACCATGAGAACTGAGCTGTCTGGTTTAAAAAAGATATGTTGTTAGGAGGAAGTGAAACACTGCATACCAGCTTTAGCTCTGTACCATCTCTCAAACGTTGAAGCGGTGGTATCCTGGTCTGAGCTTGTTTTGCTCAACCTACAACTGATTAACTTACTATGACTTAAACTCAAAAAAAAGAAGTTCTCAATTGTTTCAAGGAATGTTTCTTTAAGTCGATGCTTTGATGTATTTCTTGATCTGCTGTGTTGTTTCTTTCTAACAATCTTAACCATTTAGTTTGTATTTTCTCAAAATGTAAAAAAAAAAGCGGAAATTATAGGGGATTCTATAATTTTTCCAAGTAATTAGATTTTTTTTTTCTTTCTCTTCTGCTTGTTTTATAATGACTTTTTTTTTTTCTTCATTTTTGCAAGGTGCTTTTAAGGCAGCAAGCTGTGATTAAATAATATGACTTCCTTGTTCTCATGGATATCTTAATAATTATGCAGCCAATTTAAGAATGAGAAAAATCTCATCAACTTTCATGATAATTATAGCCGGTCTGTGTAAGTTTTAAGCATTTTAACCTTTAAACATAACCCATAATCTGTATGCATCAAGCCTCTTTTCTGCTTTTTGGAGCTTAAAAAGCTGTGACCTTTAATTGAGGTTTTTCCACTTGGTGGATTAGTGTAATTAAAAAAAAAACCCACCTATGAGCAAGATGTTAAGTGAACCATTCGAAAAATTATGTTTGAGTGGTAGAAAATGTTACCTACATTAATTTTATTTTTTAGAAATAATGAATTTCTGCCCGTGGTGAGGTTTTCACATAAATAAGCGAGGTTTCAAAGAAAAAGAAAAAGTTCCATTAAATATCTAGATCTATTTCTGTCTTTGATTAAATATCAGTATACATATGGTCTCCTTCCAAGAACCCAGGTGAGGAGAAGCAGAGGCTATTCGTGACTGCTAACAGTGACATTCTGTGTTTGTGTTTGCAGCCTGTGAGCGACTGAATCATAAGTTTATTACGGCCGTGATCATCCCTGCAGAGTCAGATTAGCATGGCCCTATTGGGAGCTTTGGCACAGGTGACAGCCAATGTAATTATAATACTAATTCAATTTGCAAATTGGAGCAAACACAAATTAGCTGTCCAAGCCAGCGTGCATGAGAAATGGCCAAATCCAAGAAACGAAAAGGGCCAAGTCTTGCTTGCTGTGCTTTTAAGGAGCTTTGATGTGTTTAGTTTTAACAGAGAGAGAGAGACTAACGGCAGCAACGTGTTTTTATTAAAATCTGATTATGGTAAATGAAGAGCAAAGGAATATATCCTGCCGAGACGTAATGTGTTCTGGACAGGAATTCTGAGTATAAGCTTGAGTACAATTAAGTCCTGGATAAATGTAGAGACTTAGCATTAAGAATTAAGAAAACATTGAAAAATAAAAGTTCCTCCAATTTTAGGAACACATTATATAACGAGGACTAATTAAAAACTGGTATGAGGAATCTTAAATTCCAAATACAACAAAAGTTGCTCTTATATGAATTCTTCCATGTACAATAATTCAAGTTCTGAAACATTGTGTGTTTTGAGCAAACCTCAAAATATGGACCAGAATTACAGCATGCATGCATTCCCATTTTGACTGAGCCTGGAGTATAACGTGTAGCTACCTGCATTGTAGTAGACCCCAGAACAACCCGGTGTTCCTGTTGATGGTGGAAGCTTCGGAGTTTTCCACCAGGAAGTGCCCCTGCGCAGTCCAGAGCACTGCACGACGCAGAGAGGGAGGGAAAAGGGAAAAGATATTCACCGCCTCAGTTGCTGACAAGAAGGGATAAATGACGCTGGTGTGTAAGTAAGTAATGCATTCAAATATTCAGTGGCCAAAAGATAAAAAATGCAACTCACTGCAGTGTTTTGAGGCAGCATTAGATAAGAAAACTTAAAACAACTGCTCCAAATAATTTTTTTGTGTTATTCCTTTAACTAGTAAGTAGACAGTCTTCTCTGTATTTCACCAACATTATGAGTAAACTTAAGATGCTCTGTGTTACTTGGAGACACAGTTCCTAACCCATTTAAGTTCTAATTCAGGATACACTGTTTATAGCATCGTCATATTCCAGGCGCAATAATCCCTGTACGCATGATTAACCACAACTTTGATTCTTTTTTTTTTATTATTTATTTTTTACCGCAGACAAACAGAGCTTCCATGGGCTGCAGTAGCCCAAGGCAAGCATGCTGAACTATTTACAAGCTTTAAATTTCTTCAGCTATTCTTAATACCCTGTATGCTGTTTCACTATGTATTCTCAGTGAGAGCAATTAAGCTTAGAGACAAGTACAAAAAGTATAGCTGCTTCAGGTCTTTTTATTTATATAAATATAGGGTCGGTGAAAAGTTTACATAAACTCATTATTGGGAATAATTCATTTTAGGTTTTCAAGATAGTTTAATTTTGACTACAGACTTTTTTGTGGCCAACAAACAAGCTTCTGACGATTCTGGCTGGATATTTGACCACTCTTCAATGGAGAGTTTTTCTAAACTTTCTGTAATTTTGAGACGGACCTTGCATTTGAGCACAGTCTGCAAATTTTCCAACAGATCTGAGGATCTGGGGTAACCTTTCTATTTCTATATTCAATACCAATATGTCCATTTCAAAACCAGTTTTGTGTGTGTTTCATGTTATTGTCCTTTTTGTACACCCAACTGGGTCTAAGCTGCAAACATCTGCAGCAAATTGTCACTCTCTAAGGAAGGAGACTGGTTAGGATGTTTACGAACAGACGGGAAGCCAAAAAGACTGCGGCATATTTATTAAAAACTGGAAAGAATCCAGATTACCGCTGTCTCTGTCCACGGAGAAGTGAGGTTTTAAACTCACACTTTCAAGCGCAACTAAAATTTGCTGACATAAATTGAGCTGTTTGGTCAATATAAGCACAACTATGTTTAGATGAGCATGGAGGTGGTAGCATCAAGCTGAGGGTCTGATTTGCTTCAAGTGTACCAGTGCATTGCACAAAGGAGTAGGAATAACAAAACTTCCAATACACATTATAACTAACCAAAATATAGGGAGAGAATTTATGAAATGGGAACTTACATGCTGCTCCTATACCGATGAGAACAGAGGTCAGGTAAAATGACCAAGTAGAGGGCATGATGAACACTGCAATGTAACCACTAAACAAAGCACAGCCATAAGCCACATGTTTAAGCATTTATGTCCTCCTTACTTCTCTTTCTCTACTCAGCACAGCCAAATTTACCTGTAAAGTAGGCCACTCAAAAACATGGTCAGTTTCGCTCCAATAACTGTAACAACAGTTGGTGCAACCAGATTGGAGAACGAAAAAACTCCATAGATGATCCCTAGACTGCAGAAGAAGTAAAGAAAATACAGTTAGCATCTTTATGCATTTTTTAATTTGGTGAAATAAACTTTTTCTTTCTTTCTTTTACCTGTGGTAACCACTTCCGCTGAAAGTTGAATTGTTCAGACTTTTCACCACAGTTTGCTGAAAGGGGCGGAAAAATGAATTAGGGTTGTCAAAACAGTTCAGAGCCTATTTAGCCTCAGGCCATTCATCCTGTTGATAATTTCACTGACCATTGAAGAAAATCAGAAACACGAGAAGCGCCTGACTAACTCCCCTGACTTCCATTTCCTTCACTTTACAAAAAAACAGCAGCAGACTGATTTTCTTGTTTATGCTTTCATTTATAAAACGCGTAGCTACCGTACAGAACAAAGTAATAAATAATAGCTGCGAGTTGCACGTGTTGATTTGTAACGCAAGATTTCATTTTTGAGACCTTGTTTTAATTCAAATACATCTTCAATCTGCAAAATCAGCATTTGAGGAATCCACACTACAAACCAAAAGCACCATGGTAAACAGATGATAGTTTTTGAACTTACTTCAATGTTCCCACAGGTGGTGAAGGCGGTGAAAATGAACAGAAAATCCTACACCCAAAACCACAACGTTGTAAGTCCTTCTGTCTGCCATTCTGTCTTCTTTTTTTCCTCCTAATACATTATAAGTATTAGTGCTTTTAACGTCCTCTGTCGATGAATTCCACCTACAACTCTTAAACCCTGGAGGACCCGAATGTCTCAATTTTTACAAAGTTTACCAACTGTTTAGTTACAGTTTATTCGCAACCAGAGGAGCACTGAGGAGATGCAAATAGAAAGCAACAGTGGAGCACTGTACACGAGAACACTTCCTTCCTATTATACAGAGTACACATGACAACTTGTGACTTTAATTACAAGCAGTTTTTCCGCTCATTTTCTTTTTCACTCAGACTTTTTCTTTCGTCGTCATGAGGACGGTCGTGACAGGAGTTCTGGGTTCTGCCTCTTCTTCTGTCCGCGTAATTTGTGGTAATTTGTGTTTGCTGGCCCGTCCGGAGGTGGCCACGGGGAACGTACCTTCATGAAAATTACTGACCATTTGCAAAATATGAATAAAAACTTCAACAATTACAAAACAATTATTGTGTTACAAAGTAATTTGACATTTATACAATATTGTGTATTGTGAATTTGTTTAGCTTTCAGTTTTGAGAATCCAAAGTGTTTAAAAGCAAAGAAGTGAAATTGAGATATTATCCCAGTGGGCTGTCCTTTGACATAGTTGTATGGCTTTTTTAATATCTCCAAAAACATCTGATTTCATTTTGAATTCCAAGATATTTTCAAAGACGGAAAACAAGATTAAAAGTTCCATCGTTCGATGTCTGTCTTGGCCGCTACAGTGCAAAGATGCGCAAAATAACAAGAGTGTTCACTGCCACTTACTTCCGCCTTCACATCCACATTTTCCAGCTGTGACTACTACGTACATGTCTACATTTAGTTTCAAGTTATTTCTTTAAAAATCTATTTTTAACAAAGACTATTTCATGGTTCTCATTTTCCCAATTAAACTGACAACAAAGTTACATATATTGTATAGTTATACAAGTTTTCCACATAAAATATTCTCCAAATGCGCATGCGCGTTTCTATCATATCCGTTTTATGATAAATTGTCTACAAAGGCTTTAACTAAGTCAAGTTTCGTTACTATATTTTTATACATATATTTTGAACAATTAAATTATATTAACACATTGTTACCATCCATATCAATTCATTGGCGTACCATAACTAACTTATTTTAGACTTTTCTTAGTGGCATCGGAGTCATCCTGCTTCCTGTATCCTCTTTGCCACAACCGACAGATTGTACACAATCATCATGGCGACGCAGGATGGTGGGTATAGAGAAAATTTAGCACAAATACACAGAACATTTTTAGTTTACGTTTATGTTGTAGCAATAAAATGTCACATATGTCTAATTTAGTCTTTGAAACATGCTGTTATTATTAGACGGTGATGTAAATGTGCGTTTCTCTGCTACGTTTTTTCTGCAAATGTTCAGCAGCGGTCCTGCTAGCAAACGTTAACGATAGCTAACATCAGTTACATTATTCTACATTTGACGACAGCTGCTATTAAGGTCGAAAGCATTAACAGGTGTGAGCATTTGACCGTAAATTATCATTACCTATATAAGACAATTAAAGATAATTAACGAAAGTACTGAATCTCGTGAACGGCTCACGGTAATGTGACTACTTTGGCTAAAATCCTCAGTTTTGGGGTGTTTGGTTTTTTTGTTGCTTGTCTGCCATAATTGCATAATTTGCGTTTGTTTATTTTGTTTTTAAAAAAAATTTCGTTCATGGTACAAAAAAACTGGTGACTTTCATTAAATGTGAGCCGATAAGAAAGAGCTAGAAAGACCTCGAGAGTGAATGCGGCTGAGGAGAAAAAAAGCGAAACTAGGAGAATCTTAAATGTGTTGTCTAAAAAAAAAAAACATCTTCACACCTTAAATGTTCAGATGAGCATTTGAGGAGTACTCAAATAGATTCTCATGAAGTCCCACTGACTATATAGCACACTGCTACTATAAAGGATACAAGGGAATCTTGAAACATTTGGTATAGTATAAAAAAAACTTATTAAGCAACATAATATGTGTTTTAATTTGGTTTTAGGTGAAATTGTAAACCAACTAGTCAGATGTTGTTCTGCAGAAAGTTCAGTGTTTTGTTTGATCAAAGGCAGTAAACTCAGGAGGCCCAGAATCACATTTTCTATTTGAATTCAGTGTTTCACCAGACATCTGCATTTCAGTAAACAAGATAACAAATGTGTTTGCTCTAATTATCAGTTAAAATATTCTTAATTGTTTGACTTATTGCTCCCCTTTCAGATTAACATGCTTTGCATTTTATTTGTTGTTGATTTAGAAATTTATCACACACTTTGATCTAAAATTAAAACTTACCCCAGTTTTATTAATAACATTTGATTATAACATTATGCTAACTTTAGTGCTTTGTCTATAGTTACTTGTAACTAAAGATTTGTTTTACTCTTTCTTTAGTCTTAAAGAATTATATTCATATGCATTTTCTCTGGAATAGGCTGTATTCTGCTGAAATGTATTCCAGGAATTCTTGTTTAATTTTATTTAAATAAATATAAACCGGATGCTTTTGCAGGAGATGAAGGAGCCGTAATGGACACTGAGACTGAGGCAAAGCCAACAGAAGCAGAGGCATTTGGTGAAAATGTGGAAAAGGCCGATGCAGAATCTACATCTCTCTCACAGATGCAGGAAATGCCACAACTCAGGACTCTAGTATTAGCAATGGCGACGACGCAGACGACAAGCAGGAGACGGTGGACTTGAAGATTATCTGGAACAAGAACAAATACGACCTGAAAATTCCTGTCGACAGTACCGGAGCCAAGCTAAAAGAGAGGATCCATGCACTCACTGGTAGGAGAGTGAAATTGTTTAAATGACTTTTTAAACAAGTCAACAGCAACATTTCATAACAAATGCTGTTGACTAATAACTGAAGGAGTTCTCACATTGCTTTTAGGTCTTCCACCAGCATGCAGAAAGTGATGTACAAAGGACTGCTTCCAGAGGATAAGACGCTACGTGACATAAAGGTTACAAACGGGGCAAAAATAATGGTGGTCGGATCTACAATAAATGATGTATTAGCTGTAAACACACCGAAAGAGGTTATTCAGCAGGAAGTTAAAGCCGAGGAAAACAAGAAAGAGCCCTTATGCAGGCAAAAGGTAAGATTTTTCAACAGCACTGTTAAATATTGAAGTTGTATGGATTTTTAAAAACCTGCATTGTGTCTTCAGCAACACAGGAAAGTACTGGACAAAGGTAAACCAGAAGATATAATGCCATCTATCAAAGGGAACAAAGGTGAGGGGTGGTGATTAGAGCTCATTCAAGTTAGCTACAGCTGTCCAACATATGTTTTGTCTTTTAAGTGAACTAACAAGGGGATTAATAGCTCCTTTGTCGTACCAACAGGAACGATTACCAACAGTGCCTTTATCCGGAATGTTTAAACAAATCCGGAGGAAAAGTAAGACTCACATTCAAACTGGAGCAAGATCAGTTGTGGATCGGAACAAAAGGTAACATTATGATTCCTGACTGAGGTCCCAGCGGTGCGGAGATGCTGACTATGCTAATGCAGTTATGCTTACGCTTTCTCACTTGCAGAGAGAACAGAGAAAGTTCCAATGGGCTCTATTAAAAATGTAGTGTCCGAACCCATCGAAGGCCATGAGGACTATCACATGATGGTAACTATTGTTGTTGCTGCCTGCATGTCAGATTTATGATTTAGCTGTAAAATAAAATAAAAGAAAAATCTAATACTCAGAGCTAGCAGATGTGTGTTTGGGGTATGCTACCAGAAAAGTTCAGAAGGTAAGATTGTTTATTTACTTACAGAATAGGATGGAGCTCAGTTGTATTTTCTAAATATAAAGTATTTTATAGTAGTATTTAAATAAATGAACCAATCTCTTGGGCATACACAGACCTCCGAAATTAAAAACAGCCTCACTGGATAAAAGCCCTAATAGTGAAAACTCATTCTCTCGCATCTAAAAACACAATAACTGACAACAACAGAGCGCATGCTGCGCTTTTCAAGGCCCCAGTCGTGTATGCTGCAAGTCCATTTCAATCAGATCCACCTATTAGGACTGTGAGGAAGTGGCAAAATGAAAGCAGATCAGCCCCCGTGTGCACATTTGTTCAAGTTATCAACCAAAGGTGCGGCAGGCTGAAGTGGTGCTTCGGGAAATCAAGCTGGTGTTCGTCGGGTGGAGCTGAAGGGCTGTGGGGACGCTCAATTAAAACAAACGCTCAATAACACAAACAGAATCATATTTTATTTGTCGATATTGTCTCTAACTCGACTGAACATATGCTGAATTCTGTGCTTGAGACTTTTAGAACTACTCAGGCATTAAACATACCAGTATGAGGTAATAGACTTATCCAGACCTGAGCTACACTCCTTACAAGGTTACTCCACTAAACTAATAACACAGATCATGCTGGGATGTAATTTTGGGGCCAAATGCTGTAAACTTTCATTAACCCTTCTGTTCTTTGTTATATCAGTAAGTGACACAATTGACTTAAGATTTCACTAACCTGCTTTCTCTCATTATAATTTAATCAATACTCAATTACCTATAAAGTAATGTGAGACCTGTGGGCTTCTGACCTTTTCACTGAAACTGAGCCGTGCATGCTCCTTTTTGATTAATAGCGTTATTGATTTTTAAACAAATCTGACAAATTGGGGTTAAAATTAAGTGATTCGGCTGGGGAGACTGGCTACAAGCTGGAGGTCCATGTTGTGGTCAATTAAAGATTAATTTAAAAGACCCACAATTCACAAAAATCACAGGAGTTGTAGCAAAGCAAATTGCAAGGTATGTGTTTCTAGAGTGCTAAGAAGGTTATGTAAGTTTTGTCAAAGTCAACCTCGATAAACATCTCAGTTTTCAGTGTTGTTGAATACTAAATCATCTGAGTTTTAACGCACAATATTACTTAGTAATAAGCATGACAAATGTACTAATGGTCACTATCATCACATTTATTTTATAAAATCACAATTTAATGCATTAATTTAAAATAATGCACAATATACATAATCATTTATTTAATGTCTTTACAAATGTTTTACATAGGTTAAATATGTCTTTTTAATAATACCAGTAAATATAGATATGGTCAAGGATAAATCATATTTACTTAATGTGTACATTTATATATATTTCCACATGAAGCAGTTAATGAATTAAAACAGAGAGCTAACATCCTAGACTAAAGACCTTGTGAATGGAACCCCTAAACATAAGATCTCCTATCTGGTGTTAAGATTTTTTTATATACTAGTCTATTCACAAAAAAAAATTGCATAACTCATTTTATATAGGAAATACTGTCTTGTTGCAATGATTGGACTATTCAAACTTAAGCATCCCACCAGAATATATTGTGATGGTCAAGTTTCTGTGTTTGAATAACTCTTAATATTGATTATGCATCCATTTTATATATAATTTAAATAAAAGCGATTTTTGGTTAAAAACAATTACATTAAGATTAATGATTTTTGTGATGTGGAACAATACATTCAGATACTTCTATGGTTTCTGGTCTTAAGGTTCATCATTATGAGTTACCCATGCTCACTTCAAATTAAACATATTTGCTAAAAACACACTGAGCACCATAGCTACAGTTCTTACATCGATGTAAAGGACTTTTCTGTCAAGTCAAAGTTCAAGCATAAAGGAGGGGAAACACATTTTGACATCTTCTCAGATCAACACAGACTGATATAACACACAGTCTGACTTTGGACATCTGCTAAATTTACCTGTTAGGTATATTTAATTTGTACCAACTAAAGGTATACATTTAATATTTATATTTGAATTTTCACTCTATTTACATATATTTAAAAATACTCAACATTTAAAATGTATAGATATTTTAATAAATAATATTATTTTTGACATTTATATTTGATGCATATTAAATATTTATCCTGATATTATTAATTCAAACCCTATTCATGACAGGTTTCATGCTAAAATGCATAGATGAGAATTTGTGTGCGTAATTTTCAGCAATGGGAGCGCCTTGTGCAAGCAGCAGTCACAGGATTCCGACGTGAGTTAAACTTTTATTATTCAAAGATTTACCAAAAGGAAGAAACATTTACACTATAAAGCAAAATTAACAAACATGACATAAAGTAGTGATTGTCAGACATTATTTTGTATCATTTATATTCATAAAAAGGTGTAGATACATAAAATATTAGAATTTTCATTAAGACAAACCTGAGCTAGAAATAATGTAGAGTATAATATAAAACAAGAGGATATAAACGTTTAACCATAACACTGGACTAGGTGCAACTATGTAGTGAAACAAAGCCCAAAGAGACAACTGATAACATTCTAACATATTGCGGCAGTTGATATGCTGTGGTACTTCATTTATTACAATGATACATTATTTTGAAAAAAAATTAAAAATGCAAGACTGAGTTTCAGGACTACATTTGTTTCCAGGACCCAAATGATTCTGACCACAGAATCCTGCTTTTCAAAATTCCTGTGAATCCATGGAGTACTCCTGTATCCTCTCAACTACGAAGAAGCAGAGAGTTCCAGCAAAGCCGAGGATGACCAGAAGCAGGAGCTGCCACGTTAGCAGAAGGTAGCCGCTGTAGAAGAACGCCACTGCTGCACTCACAGACTAACAGGAAACATAAATTTTATTGTTGGTTATGAGAAGAAAGAACTGCAAGCTTTGCAACATCTCATCTGTAGCCATGTTTGTCCAACTGTGGAACATGTTACACGGATGGTATTTGAGCTACCCTCTAGTGGTACTCAGAAGAAATCTTGGCATTAATTACAAAGTAAATATGTGCAAATTAGCTGTGACAAAGTGAACTACAGTGCACTAGGAACAGTTTGCTAGGCATGATGTATGTTTTTTTTGTTGTTTTTTTTCTACTTTGCTCTGAAGTTAGAACATGGATCTGACAAAGACATCAAACCCAACTTAACCATGTTGGAGTTCCATGTTCCAAAATGGATGTATCGGTTGATTGATTTACTTTTTATTTACAGTGGTTATCACTAACTTTCATGTGAAAGGCAGCCATGTTGAATTTTAGGGTCAGGGTTGGTGAGAGTCCATCACTTTTCCTCGACGCCATTTTGAATTACATGACAGTTGAGAATTTCCATGGATATGTTATTTTCAGATTTACTACAGTTTTAAAATGTCTTGACAAAATTGTGGTAAAGTTTGGGAACCACTGGACTAGAAAGACAAGTCTGTTTGAATGACGTAGCATCTTCTCATTTGTCAGATTAAATGTAACTTTTGAAAATAATATTTAAGAACGTATTAAATATACTTTTAACTAAGCCCACCTCGGTATTAAAAATATTTACCTTTTTGGTGTCCTGATGTAATATTCTAATCTTAAATGTGTTTTCATTAGTTGAAAATCTGCATAATTAACAGAATAATGGCCTGAAATAAATGAACTTTTCAATAATCTAATTTTTTAATATGACTGTAATTGTCCCATATTTTAACATAATTGGCTTGATGAAATCAGTCTAGTTTTTTTAATTATAATTAAGTGTTTAAAATCATCCAGCAAATTTTAATTTTTGCTAATCTGAATAAACACAAAGCAGTTTTCAAATGAGTATTTAATCTATCGACAACCCGTTCCTGTGTAAAAATGTAATTGGTCTCTAAATTGACTGTTCAAGCAGAGTGTTTATTGGACAAAATGATAAAGTACTTTGTGACTTGTTCTATCAGCAGTGGTTTTCACATTTGATGTTAGGATAGCTTTCTCCATTATGAAATAAAATTCTCAAATGCAAACTGCTAAAAAGAAAAAAGAAAGAAATTTGTGTGAAGACAAATACTTTTTTTCATAGCACTGCATGCTGACATAGAGTTAAAAGACTTGCTCATTATAATACCTTGAAAAATATGTTCCGCTATTTGAAAGCAAGCTTAGAAAATATCACAATTTCCTAGAGGTAATTCTTTTTCAAGATCAACTATGCTGCAAAGAAAAGAGGGCGAGGTGAAGATTTGCCTTTCTGACACCTTCCATCCCTATTAATGAGGCTTCAGCTGAATTTATTTCACACTTGACAGGACAACATTTTGACTGAGCTTTGCTCGGCTCTGCTAACAATGTCTGAGAATTGGCAATCGAGGATTACCTGGATGAATTTAAAGATGGCGAAGGCAGGCGTGCTTTGTTCGGCGTAAACATAACCCATATGCTGTAGAGCTGCGTGTTGAAGCAACTATCTCCAAGTCCAAGCAGGAAGGAGCACAGCAGGGCAATGGATGCACTGAAGGAGAAAACAAAATGCTTATTAATAACATGACATGAATAACAACTGCTTGAATTCCCTCCTGTTAAATAATGAGAGAAACCACCTACGATGGGCTTAGAAATGGATTCTTTTTTGTGGTGGTTTCAACGACGACAGGCGCGTCATCTGGGATGTTGAGGAAAATCAGGTAGGAAGCGACGAAATGGACGACCATCCCCAGAAACACCACCGAGGTTCGTCTGAAGCGACTGTTTTTGCACAGGAGTCCAAACAACCCCCCACCTGATGGGACAAGAATACTTCAAGAACCTCTCGTGGGTTTTTAAATCTCTGTGAGCAGTGCGTTGACCCACCTACTATTTCTCCGATGCCCACCACTATCCCAGAGATCCCAATGAAGCCCTTGGCTGCTTCTCCAAAGTGGGCAGTTGCGCCGATGCACGTTCCGTACACTCCACTGTAGAAAGACAGCTCAAGCCCTGGAGAACCGGGACAGTGTGTTTTCAGCTCCAACTTCAAGCATTTCACAAGAGGCAGGACGATTTTCTACATTTCCCCTACCGCTGTAGACCATGCAGGGACTCAGGAGCATTATCGTTTTTGTCTTCAATAGATGCAGGATGGTTTCTGTAAGAGAAAAAAATAAATAGAATCCAATGCACTCATTTGAATTGCTAATGAAGCCATATTTTTTGAACAAATATGCCTCGTTTACTACTTCACAAAGCGTGGATTAAAATGCAGACATTAAAGCCCAATTTTCTCCTTAGAATTAAAGTTCTGTGCTGGAAGAGGATGGGAGAAAAAGAAATGAGCCAAAGAGCCACATTTAAATGCAGAAAGAAAAGCACCCAGGAGAGGCTTCCATTCAGGCTGTTAGAGAAATCTAGATTTTAGGGCAGAAATCCCAGTAGGTTTGTTTATGTATGCCTTGATGCCCTTTCTGACATGAATCAGCATGCATCTTTGATAAACCCGATATCTTTCGAGGCAGGTGCACACAAGTCTACGTGTGCACAAGATACACATGAGACAAAGAGCAATCAGATCATCCAAACAACCCGGGGCAGCACTGAAAGCAGGAGCAACTGCGGCAGAGTTTCCAGTTGACAAACAGAGAGATAATCTGAGATAAACTCACACTAAGGCACTGTCTGTGTACTCTGTCGCGTAGCAGGGAGATTTTTTATCCACATGAAAGCAAGTTTTACTTGAAGAAAAACAAAACTGCCTGCTAGCTGCAGAATGGAAGCAGTCAGATGTGACGCAAATACAAATCACCAGGAAGCAAAAGGAAAATGTCAAGTTTTTTTGTGGGGGGTGGAAATGTTGTGATGCCATTAGTCATTTTGGGCCTCATTTGCAACACAAAGCTCAAGATGAAGACTGTAGTGATCACCAAGATTAAGTAAATGTAAGATTTTTTTGTTTGTACTTAGTATTTGAACAGAATTACTCCTCCAAAGGTTTCTCAGTGAAATACAAAAGAAAATAAATAATGTTTGGGTTTAGATGTTAACATATTCTCAGAATTATTCTTTTTTTTATTCCTTATTAACTTTATTTAATTATATACAATTATATACATTGTGACCCTAAATGCAGCAGCTTGTGTATTTATTGAGTCCATCTCAATAAATGTAAATACTATCAACTCGATTATAAAACACACATATAGTGATAATGCCTCATAAATTAGACAGATTTATTAAAACTAGAGCAATATGTTTCAGTTATTTTTGTGTATTTTGATCATTTTCTACCACATTTTCCTTTCACTCAACTTTCCAATAATATAATGGCACACAGAACTTTGTGAACAGTCAACTTCTCTATCAATAACTTTTTATGACTGTCGTCTGGACAACTGTCAAGTCAGCAGTCTTATAAATGTGTAGGCTATAACATAATATTCCAACCTTTGATTTAAGTGCATATTCAACAAGAAAGAAAGTGTAAAGTTAAGAAAGAAATCATTTTAGCACAACCATTTGCACCTCCAACAATAACTATACAACTCAAGCCTGTTTGTGTTTTTAATGAATCAGATTAGCAAGTAACCCGGCCATAACCTCCTGCTTCCCTGGGGTATAAATACTGACAGAGGTTCATACAAAGTCAATTTCTCTTAGCTTCAAAATGGGCAAGAGAAGAGAAATCACGGTCAAATATGATTAAACAGTTTAAAACAACTTATGCTTTTGCAAAGAAGACTGCATGAAGATAAAGGTTTATTTTGCTGCAATTGAAACAAATGGCAAGCTCACTGTAAGAGAAATGCAGCAGTTTTATTAAGTGTCAGGTTATGTCTTTGCAAGAAAAGATATTTTTATTTTTGGATTTCTTAAAAACATTTTTACCTGGGTTTCAAATATTTGTGGAGAGCACTGTAAGCAAGGGTTTTCATCATTTGAGCTCAGGATCAGAAATGCAGTAAAAGTGTCATCTTTTACTGCATTTTTGATCCAGTGTAATATTTAAATACAGTCTAAATAAAAACTTACGGAACTCTGTTTTGGTATCCTGAAGAGCGGTGTTTGGCTCTGTTCTTGTACCTAACAGCAGAAGAGACATTGATGTCAAACTTCTGCAATGCTCAAAATGATCACTAGAAATCAATTACTCAGCCACACAGAGAAATGCATTGATTTACTCCAGAGGAACCATGAAGTGAACTACATCTTTAATTCAGCTCAGTTTCTTTACATGCCATTGGAAAAGCTTTTGTGCATAAATACTTCTCATCTGACTTTCAGTCGTCTTTCTTTTCAGGTCCTCGTCCACAGCCATGGAAATTAAAACACGCCTGAAAAAAAATCATATTGAGGGCCTTTCTTGCCCTCAACAGTTCTCCATCTTAGCTGGCCAGGATCTGCCTGATTGCAGCCTACTCTTCTTGAGTGCCGTCACTGGGCTCGACTAGGTCGAAGATACAAAAACCTGGACGAAAGAAATTCCAGTGTAATTTTTTTGAAGGACAAATCTGGTTCCAAATTTCTGCAATTTGGAACCAGTACCATTACGTTCATCTTGACAAACACTTGGAAAATCCAAGGCTGGCAATTTGGAGGAAAATCATTTTGTGGATAAAAAAAAAAGTAAATTCACAACTGTTTCCTCTTTGATTCGTTATGTTATTCCTGAGTGACGACCTCAGTACATTCTGGTTGATTTTGTAAGACCACGGGGAAAGAAGTGTAATTATCTGGAGAAAAGTCCTTTACGTTGTGCGCGTTGAGAGCAGCGACTGCCCTTCCTCTTCAGACAGCAGCTCCTCTTCACGATGACTCGTCCTCAAGACCAGGAAGCTGAGCGTGCCAAGGACGGAGGAGACCAGCAGGAACAGAAAAATATTCCTCCTGCTGCTGTCTGAGATTAAAATAAACGGCTTTAATAAAAGGCGACAGATATTTTAAAACCGTTGAGCTGAGACAGATTTATAATTACCACCCAGTCGTATAATCCTGTGTGATGATAATTTACTTGCATTATCGTGCAACATTTTTGCTTTTATAATCAAAACGGTAATTAGCCAAGTCTGACTTCACCTGATATTTCTGATTTTCCGTTCCAGTCGAGGTAAATGTAAAGATTCCCAAACAGCATGCTGCAAATGAAAGGGACTCCATTAATGAATGGGGGAAAAAAAGCTTCTATTGTCTTTCTGATCATTAGCACAGCTGGCCTGTTTGTTTTCACCCGTCCATAAATATGCCGCCCACTTTCCCTTTATGGAGCTTTTAAATCAAGCCTGCTGTACAAGTCCACACTGCCCACAATTGCTCTTTATATATTATACAGAGCACTGTATATTCACTATATATGCCATGTTATCCCAGCGTCAGCATTCTGTGTGAAGTTTATGGAGCGTGGCACCCACAGAAATCCCCACAATGAAATGTAAAATGTAGCCTCTGCTTGTCATTACATAAAAGAACAAATGTTGTCTCTCTGAAAAGTCCCATAATGTAACACATCAGCTGCTATCATGCAAAAAACTGCTACTGAGCAGTAGTAAGTCTGTCCATGTGTCATTTTGAGGTGGAGTTGTTTTCTTTTTTCTTCCCATGTTCTCATCTGTTCTTCATTGATTTTTTTTTAAACGAATGCATCTACTATTCCTCCATGCTCATGTGAGCAAAAAGCATGCAAGTCTGAGGAAAATACATGTATTTTGTAGCTGAAATAAAAATTAGAAATATACTAGAATGGATTGCGACTTGGTGTTAAGAAGATTGATTTTATTTGATGTTCACCAGGAGTTCTGCCAAGGAGGAGGGCGGGGAGGCCTGGGCTCTCACAGACCCAACACTGTTTCCTTCTCAACGAAATCCGTGGTAAAACATTATTTTTTGTAGGAATGGGGATATTAGAAAGACTTTGTGAAATGTATGTATTTGTTTATTTATTTATTTTGTGGCATAAAGATGTTGAAGTACTGTTATGGCCTTGAGCTTTTGTGTGCTACAGTGAGATTAAGATTATGCACGACCTTCGTCTGGGGACCCAATGTGAAAACATTGTGGAATACATAAAACCTAATTGAATTTCAGCAACACACATTTGCAACATTATATTTCAGAATAAAAGAAAAAATCTTTCACTTCAATCATCGGTCAGTAGTTGGACAGGGTGTACAAATGAGAGGAATTTAAGAGCCACTGTTAACTTGCTTAGAAGAGGTAAGAATCTCCTTAGAGTTAAAAAAAAAATCCTAGACATTTAATGGACTCTTGTCCATCAATTAATTTTTATGAGACGACTAAACAACAGTGTTCAACTTAGACCTGCTAGAGGAAAAAAAACAACTATTCATCTGGAAAAGAAGGTTGTTCTCTATTTAATATCATGTGGTTATGCCTGAAGGAGCTTTTAGAAATGTTTTATGAATTGTAACCATGAGAACTGAGCTGTCTGGTTTAAAAAAGATATGTTGTTAGGAGGAAGTGAAACACTGCATACCAGCTTTAGCTCTGTACCATCTCTCAAACGTTGAAGCGGTGGTATCCTGGTCTGAGCTTGTTTTGCTCAACCTACAACTGATTAACTTACTATGACTTAAACTCAAAAAAAAGAAGTTCTCAATTGTTTCAAGGAATGTTTCTTTAAGTCGATGCTTTGATGTATTTCTTGATCTGCTGTGTTGTTTCTTTCTAACATCTAACCATTTAGTTTGTATTTTCTCAAAATGTAAAAAAAAAGCGGAAATTATAGGGGATTCTATAATTTTTCCAAGTAATTAGATTTTTTTTTTTCTTTCTCTTCTGCTTGTTTTATAATGACTTTTTTTTTTTCTTCATTTTTGCAAGGTGCTTTTAAGGCAGCAAGCTGTGATTAATAATATGACTTCCTTGTTCTCATGGATATCTTAATAATTATGCAGCCAATTTAAGAATGAGAAAAATCTCATCAACTTCATGATAATTATAGCCGGTCTGTGTAAGTTTTAAGCATTTTAACCTTTAAACATAACCCATAATCTGTATGCATCAAGCCTCTTTTCTGCTTTTTGGAGCTTAAAAAGCTGTGACCTTTAATTGAGGTTTTTCCACTTGGTGGATTAGTGTAATTAAAAAAAAAACCCACCTATGAGCAAGATGTTAAGTGAACCATTCGAAAAATTATGTTTGAGTGGTAGAAAATGTTACCTACATTAATTTTATTTTTTAGAAATAATGAATTTCTGCCCGTGGTGAGGTTTTCACATAAATAAGCGAGGTTTCAAGAAAAAGAAAAAGTTCCATTAAATATCTAGATCTATTTCTGTCTTTGATTAAATATCAGTATACATATGGTCTCCTTCCAAGAACCCAGGTGAGGAGAAGCAGAGGCTATTCGTGACTGCTAACAGTGACATTCTGTGTTTGTGTTTGCAGCCTGTGAGCGACTGAATCATAAGTTTATTACGGCCGTGATCATCCCTGCAGAGTCAGATTAGCATGGCCCTATTGGGAGCTTTGGCACAGGTGACAGCCAATGTAATTATAATACTAATTCAATTTGCAAATTGGAGCAAACACAATTAGCTGTCCAAGCCAGCGTGCATGAGAAATGGGCCAAATCCAAGAAACGAAAAGGGCCAAGTCTTGCTTGCTGTGCTTTTAAGGAGCTTTGATGTGTTTAGTTTAACAGAGAGAGAGAGGACTAACGGCAGCAAACGTGTTTTATTAAAATCTGATTATGGTAAATGAAGAGCAAAGGAATATATCCTGCCGAGACGTAATGTGTTCTGGACAGGAATTCTGAGTATAAGCTTGAGTACAATTAAGTCCTGGATAAATGTAGAGACTTAGCATTAAGAATTAAGAAAACATTGAAAAATAAAAGTTCCTCCAATTTTAGGAACACATTATATAACGAGGACTAATTAAAAACTGGTATGAGGAATCTTAAATTCCCAAATACAACAAAAGTTGCTCTTATATGAATTCTTCCATGTACAATAATTCAAGTTCTGAAACATTGTGTGTTTTGAGCAAACCTCAAAATATGGACCAGAATTACAGCATGCATGCATTCCCATTTTGACTGAGCCTGGAGTATAACGTGTAGCTACCTGCATTGTAGTAGACCCCAGAACAACCCGGTGTTCCTGTTGATGGTGGAAGCTTCGGAGTTTTCCACCAGGAAGTGCCCCTGCGCAGTCCAGAGCACTGCACGACGCAGAGAGGGAGGGAAAAGGGAAAAGATATTCACCGCTCAGTTGCTGACAAGAAGGGATAAATGACGCTGGTGTGTAAGTAAGTAATGCATTCAAATATTCAGTGGCCAAAAGATAAAAAATGCAACTCACTGCAGTGTTTTGAGGCAGCATTAGATAAGAAAACTTAAAACAACTGCTCCAAATAATTTTTTTGTGTTATTCCTTTAACTAGTAAGTAGACAGTCTTCTCTGTATTTTCACCAACATTTATGAGTAAACTTAAGATGCTCTGTGTTACTTGGAGACACAGTTCCTAACCCATTTAAGTTCTAATTCAGGATACACTGTTTATAGCATCGTCATATTCCAGGCGCAATAATCCCTGTACGCATGATTAACCACAACTTTGATTCTTTTTTTTTTATTATTTATTTTTTACCGCAGACAAACAGAGCTTCCATGGGCTGCAGTAGCCCAAGGCAAGCATGCTGAACTATTTACAAGCTTTAAATTTCTTCAGCTATTCTTAATACCCTGTATGCTGTTTCACTATGTATTCTCAGTGAGAGCAATTAAGCTTAGAGACAAGTACAAAAAGTATAGCTGCTTCAGGTCTTTTTATTTATATAAATATAGGGTCGGTTGAAAAGTTTACATAAACTCATTATTGGGAATAATTCATTTTAGGTTTCAAGATAGTTTTAATTTTGACTACAGACTTTTTTGTGGCCAACAAACAAGCTTCTGACGATTCTGGCTGGATATTTGACCACTCTTCAATGGAGAGTTTTTCTAAACTTTCTGTAATTTTGAGACGGACCTTGCATTTGAGCACAGTCTGCAAATTTTCCAACAGATCTGAGGATCTGGGGTAACCTTTCTATTTCTATATTCAATACCAATATGTCCCATTTCAAAACCAGTTTTTTGTGTGTTGTTTTCATGTTATTGTCCTTTTTGTACACCCAACTGGGTCTAAGCTGCAAACATCTGCAGCAAATTGTCACTCTCTAAGGAAGGAGACTGGTTAGGATGTTTACGAACAGACGGGAAGCCAAAAAGACTGCGGCATATTTATTAAAAACTGGAAGAATCCAGATTACCGCTGTCTCTGTCCACGGAGAAGTGAGGTTTTAAACTCACACTTTCAAGCGCAACTAAAATTTGCTGACATAAATTGAGCTGTTTGGTCAATATAAGCACAACTATGTTTAGATGAGCATGGAGGTGGTAGCATCAAGCTGAGGGTCTGATTTGCTTCAAGTGTACCAGTGCATTGCACAAAGGAGTAGGAATAACAAAACTTCCAATACACATTTATAACTAACCAAAATATAGGGAGAGAATTTATGAAATGGGAAACTTACATGCTGCTCCTATACCGATGAGAACAGAGGTCAGGTAAAATGACCAAGTAGAGGGCATGATGAACACTGCAATGTAACCACTAAACAAAAGCACAGCCATAAGCCACATGTTTAAGCATTTATGTCCTCCTTACTTCTCTTTCTCTACTCAGCACAGCCAAATTTACCTGTAAAGTAGGCCACTCAAAAACATGGTCAGTTTTCGCTCCAATAACTGTAACAACAGTTGGTGCAACCAGATTGGAGAACGAAAAAACTCCATAGATGATCCCTAGACTGCAGAAGAAGTAAAGAAATACAGTTAGCATCTTTATGCATTTTTTAATTTGGTTGAAATAAACTTTTTCTTTCTTCTTTTACCTGTGGTAACCACTTCCGCTGAAAGTTGAATTGTTCAGACTTTTCACCACAGTTTGCTGAAAGGGGCGGAAAAATGAATTAGGGTTGTCAAAACAGTTCAGAGCCTATTTAGCCTCAGGCCATTCATCCTGTTTGATAATTTCACTGACCATTGAAGAAAATCAGAAACACGAGAAGCGCCTGACTAACTCCCCTGACTTCCATTTCCTTCACTTTACAAAAAACAGCAGCAGACTGATTTTCTTGTTTATGCTTTCATTTATAAAACGCGTAGCTACCCGTACAGAACAAGTAAATAAATAATAGCTGCGAGTTGCACGTGTTGATTTGTAACGCAAGATTTCATTTTTGAGACCTTGTTTTAATTCACATACATCTTCAATCTGCAAATCAGCATTTGAGGAATCCACACTACAAACCAAAAGCACCATGGTAAACAGATGATAGTTTTTTGAACTTACTTTCAATGTTCCACAGGTGGTGAAGGCGGTGAAAATGAACAGAAATCCTACACCCAAAACCACAACGTTGTAAGTCCTTCTGTCTGCCATTCTGTCTTCTTTTTTCCTCCTAATACATTATAAGTAATTAGTGCTTTTAACGTCCTCTGTCGATGAATTCCACCTACAACTCTTAAACCCTGGAGGACCCGAATTGTCTCAATTTTACAAAGTTTACCAACTGTTTAGTTACAGTTATTCGCAACCAGAGGAGCACTGAGGAGATGCCAAATAGAAAGCAACAGTGGAGCACTGTACACGAGAACACTTCCTTCCTATTATACAGAGTACACATGACAACTTGTGACTTTAATTACAAGCAGTTTTTCCGCCTCATTTTTCTTTTTCACTCAGACTTTTTCTTTCGTCGTCATGAGGACGGTCCGTGACAGTAGTTTCTGGGTTCTGCCTCTTCTTCTGTCCGCGTAATTTTGTTGGTAATTGTGTTTGCTGCGTCCGGAGGTGGCCACGGGGAACGTACCTTCATGAAAATACTGACCATTTGCAAAATATGAATAAAAACTTCAACAATACAAAACCAATTATTGTGGTACAAAGTAATGTGACATTTATACAATATTGTGTCTCTTGTGAATTGTTTAGCTTTCAGTTTTGAGAATCCAAAGTGTTTAAAAGCAAAGAAGTGAAATTGAGATATTATCCCAAGTGGGCTGTCTTTGACATAGTTGTATGGCTTTTTTAATATCTCCAAAAACATCTGATTTCATTTTGAATTCCAAGATATTTTCAAAGACGGAAAACAGATTAAAAGTTCCATCGTTCGATGTCTGTCTTGGACCGCTTACCGTGCAAAGATGCGCAAAATAACAAGAGTGTTCACTGCCACTTACTTCCGCCTTCACATCACATTTACCGCGTGACTACTACGTACATGTTACATTTAGTTCAAGTTATTTCTTTAAAAATCTATTTTTAACAAAGACTATTTCATGGTTCTCATTTTCCCCAATTAAACTGACAACAAAGTTACATATATTTGTATAGTTATACAAGTTTTCCACATAAAATATTCTCCAAATGCGCATGCGCGTTTCTATCATATCCGTTTTATGATAAATTGTCTACAAAGGCTTTAACTAAGTCAAGTTTTCGTTACTATATTTTTATACATATATTTGAACAATAATTATATTAACACATTGTTACCATCCATATCAATTCATTGGCGTACCATAACTAACTTATTTTAGACTTTTCTTAGTGGCATCGGAGTCATCCTGCTTCCTGTATCCTCTTTGCCACAAACCGACAGATTGTACACAATCATCATGGCGACGCAGGATGGTGGGTATAGAGAAAATTTAGCACAAATCACAGAACATTTTTAGTTTACGTTTATGTTGTAGCAATAAAATGTCACATATGTCTAATTTAGTCTTTGAAACATGCTGTTATTATTAGACGGTGATGTAAATGTGCGTTTCTCTGCTACGTTTTTTCTGCAAATGTTCAGCAGCGGTCCTGCTAGCAAACGTTAACGATAGCTAACATCAGTTACATTATTCTACATTTGACGACAGCTGCTATTAAGGTCGAAAGCATTAACAGGTGTGAGCATTTGACCGTAAATTATCATTACCTATATAAGACAATTAAAGATAATTAACGAAAGTACTGGAATCTCGTGAACGGCTCACGGTAATGTGACTACTTTGGCTAAAATCCTCAGTTTTGGGGTGTTTGGTTTTTTTGTTGCTTTGTCTGCCATAATTGCATAATTTGCGTTTGTTTATTTTGTTTTTAAAAAAAATTTCGTTCATGGTACAAAAAAACTGGTGACTTTCATTAAATGTGAGCGATAGAAAGAGCTAGAAAGACCTCGAGAGTGAATGCGGCTGAGGAGAAAAAAAGCGAAACTAGGAGAATCTTAAATGTGTTGTCTAAAAAAAAAAACATCTTCACACCTTAAATGTTCAGATGAGCATTTGAGGGTACTCAAATAGATTCTCATGAAGTCCCACTGACTATATATGCACACTGCTACTATAAAGGATACAAGGGAATCTTGAAACATTTTGGTATAGTATAAAAAAAAACTTTATTAAGCAACATAATATGTTTTAATTTGGTTTTAGGTGAAATTGTAAACCAACTAGTCAGATGTTGTTCTGCAGAAAGTTCAGTGTTTTGTTTGATCAAAGGCAGTAAACTCAGGAGGCCCAGAATCACATTTTCTATTTGAATTCAGTGTTTCACCAGACATCTGCATTTCAGTAAACAAGATAACAAATGTGTTTGCTCTAATTATCAGTTAAAATATTCTTAATTGTTTGACTTATTGCTCCCCTTTCAGATTAACATGCTTTGCATTTTATTTGTTGTTGATTTAGAAATTTATCACACACTTTGATCTAAAATTAAAACTTACCCAGTTTTATTAATAACATTTGATTATAACATTATGCTAACTTTAGTGCTTTGTCTATAGTTACTTGTAACTAAAGATTTGTTTTACTCTTTCTTTAGTCTTAAAGAATTATATTCATATGCATTTTCTCTGGAATAGGCTGTATTCTGCTGAAATGTATTCCAGGAATTCTTGTTTAATTTTATTTAAATAAATATAAACCGGATGCTTTTGCAGGAGATGAAGGAGCCGTAATGGACACTGAGACTGAGGCAAAGCCAACAGAAGCAGAGGCATTTGGTGAAAATGTGGAAAAGGCCGATGCAGAATCTACATCTCTCACAGATGCAGGAAATGCCACAACTCAGGACTCTAGTATTAGCAATGGCGACGACGCAGACGACAAGCAGGAGACGGTGGACTTGAAGATTATCTGGAACAAGAACAAATACGACCTGAAAATTCCTGTCGACAGTACCGGAGCCAAGCTAAAAGAGAGGATCCATGCACTCACTGGTAGGAGAGTGAAATTGTTTAAATGACTTTTTAAACAAGTCAACAGCAACATTTCATAACAAATGCTGTTGACTAATAACTGAAGGAGTTCTCACATTGCTTTTAGGTCTTCCACCAGCAATGCAGAAAGTGATGTACAAAGGACTGCTTCCAGAGGATAAGACGCTACGTGACATAAAGGTTACAAACGGGGCAAAAATAATGGTGGTCGGATCTACAATAAATGATGTATTAGCTGTAAACACACCGAAAGAGGTTATTCAGCAGGAAGTTAAAGCCGAGGAAAACAAGAAAGAGCCCTTATGCAGGCAAAAGGTAAGATTTTTCAACAGCACTGTTAAATATTGAAGTTGTATGGATTTTTTAAAAACCTGCATTGTGTCTTCAGCAACACAGGAAAGTACTGGACAAAGGTAAACCAGAAGATATAATGCCATCTATCAAAAACAAGGTGAGGGGTGGTGATTAGAGCTCATTCAAGTTAGCTACAGCTGTCCAACATATGTTTTGTCTTTTAAGTGAACTAACAAGGGATTAATAGCTCCTTTGTCGTACCAACAGGAACGATTACCAACAGTGCCTTTATCCGGAATGTTTAACAAATCCGGAGGAAAAGTAAGACTCACATTCAAACTGGAGCAAGATCAGTTGTGGATCGGAACAAAAGGTAACATTATGATTCCTGACTGAGGTCCCAGCGGTGCGGAGATGCTGACTATGCTAATGCAGTTATGCTTACGCTTTCTCACTTGCAGAGAGAACAGAGAAAGTTCCAATGGGCTCTATTAAAAATGTAGTGTCCGAACCCATCGAAGGCCATGAGGACTATCACATGATGGTAACTATTGTTGTTGCTGCCTGCATGTCAGATTTATGATTTAGCTGTAAAATAAAATAAAAGAAAAATCTAATACTCAGAGCTAGCAGATGTGTGTTTGGGGTATGCTACCCAGAAAAGTTCAGAAGGTAAGATTGTTTTATTTACTTACAGAATAGGATGGAGCTCAGTTGTATTTCTAAATATAAAGTATTTTAATAGTAGTATTTAAATAAATGAACCAATCTCTTGGGCATACACAGACTCCGAAATTAAAACAGCCTCACTGGATAAAAGCCCTAATAGTGAAAACTCATTCTCTCGCATCTAAAACACATAACTGACAACACAGAGCGCATGCTGCGCTTTTCAAGGCCCCAGTCGTGTATGCTGCAAGTCCATTTCAATCAGATCCACCTATTAGGACTGTGAGGAAGTGGCAAAATGAAGCAGATCAGCCCCCGTGTGCACATTTGTTCAAGTTATCAACCAAAGGTGCGGCAGGCTGAAGTGGTGCTTCGGGAAATCAAGCTGGTGTTCGTCGGGTGGAGCTGAAGGGCTGTGGGGACGCTCAATTAAAACAAACGCTCAATAAACACAAACAAGAATCATATTTTATTTGTCGATATTGTCTCTAACTCGACTGAACATATGCTGAATTCTGTGCTTGAGACTTTTAGAACTACTCAGGCATTAAACATACCAGTATTGAGGTAATAGACTTATCCAGACTGAGCTACACTCCTTACAAGGTTACTCCACTAAACTAATAACACAGATCATGCTGGGATGTAATTTTGGGGCCAAATGCTGTAAACTTTCATTAACCCTTCTGTTCTTTGTTATATCAGTAAGTGACACAATTGACTTAAGATTTCACTAACCTGCTTTCTCTCATTATAATTTAATCAATACTCAATTACCTATAAAGTAATGTGAGACCTGTGGGCTTCTGACCTTTTCACTGAAACTGAGCCGTGCATGCTCCTTTTTGATTAATAGCGTTATTGATTTTTAAACAAATCTGACAAATTGGGGTTAAAATTAAGTGATTCGGCTGGGGAGACTGGCTACAAGCTGGAGGTCCATGTTGTGGTCAATTAAAGATTAATTTAAAAGACCACAATTCACAAAAATCACAGGAGTTGTAGCAAAGCAAATTGCAAGGTATGTGTTTCTAGAGTGCTAAGAAGGTTATGTAAGTTTGTCAAAGTCAACCTCGATAAACATCTCAGTTTTCAGTGTTGTTGAATACTAAATCATCTGAGTTTTAACGCACAATATTACTTAGTAATAAGCATGACAAATGTACTAATGGTCACTATCATCACATTTATTTTATAAAATCACAATTTAATGCATTAATTTAAAATAATGCACAATATACATAATCATTTATTTAATGTCTTTACAAATGTTTACATAGGTTAAATATGTCTTTTTAATAATACCAGTAAATATAGATATGGTCAAGGATAAATCATATTTACTTAATGTGTACATTTATATATATTTCCACATGAAGCAGTTAATGAATAAAACAGAGAGCTAACATCCTAGACTAAAGACCTTGTGAATGGAACCCCCTAAACATAAGATCTCCTATCTGGTGTTAAGATTTTTTTATATACTAGTCTATTCACAAAAAAAATTGCATAACTCATTTTATATAGGAAATACTGTCTTGTTGCAATGATTGGACTATTCAAACTTAAGCATCCCACCAGAATATATTGTGATGGTCAAGTTTCTGTGTTTGAATAACTCTTTAATATGATTATGCATCCATTTTATATATAATTTAAATAAAAGCGATTTTTGGTTAAAAACAATTACATTAAGATTAATGATTTTTGTGATGTGGAACAATACATTCAGATACTTCTATGGTTTTCTGGTCTTAAGGTTCATCATTATGAGTTACCCATGCTCACTTCAAATTAAACATATTTGCTAAAAACACACTGAGCACCATAGCTACAGTTCTTACATCGATGTAAAGGACTTTTCTGTCAAGTCAAAGTTCAAGCATAAAGGAGGGGAAACACATTTTGACATCTTCTCAGATCAACACAGACTGATATAACACACAGTCTGACTTTGGACATCTGCTAAATTTACCTGTTAGGTATATTTAATTTGTACCAACTAAAGGTATACATTTAATATTTATATTTGAATTTCACTCTATTTACATATATTTAAAAATACTCAACATTTAAAATGTATAGATATTTTAATAAATAATATTATTTTTGACATTTATATTTGATGCATATTAAATATTTATCCTGATATTATTAATTCAAACCCTATTCATGACAGGTTTCATGCTAAAATGCATAGATGAGAATTTGTGTGCGTAATTTTCAGCAATGGGAGCGCCTTGTGCAAGCAGCAGTCACAGGATTCCGACGTGAGTTAAACTTTTATTATTCAAAGATTTACCAAAAGGAAGAAACATTTACACTATAAAGCAAAATTAACAAACATGACATAAAGTAGTGATTGTCAGACATTATTTTGTATCATTTATATTCATAAAAAAGGTGTAGATACATAAAATATTAGAATTTTCATTAAGACAAACCTGAGCTAGAAATAATGTAGAGTATAATATAAAACAAGAGGATATAAACGTTTAACCATAACACTGGACTAGGTGCAACTATGTAGTGAAACAAAGCCCAAAGAGACAACTGATAACATTCTAACATATTGCGGCAGTTGATATGCTGTGGTACTTCATTTATTACAATGATACATTATTTTGAAAAAAAATTAAAAATGCAAGACTGAGTTTCAGGACTACATTTGTTTTCCAGGACCCAAATGATTCTGACCACAGAATCCTGCTTTTCAAAATTCCTGTGAATCCATGGAGTACTCCTGTATCCTCTCAACTACGAAGAAGCAGAGAGTTCCAGCAAAGCCGAGGATGACCAGAAGCAGGAGCTGCCACGTTAGCAGAAGGTAGCCGCTGTAGAAGAACGCCACTGCTGCACTCACAGACTAACAGGAAACATAAATTTTATTGTTGGTTATGAGAAGAAAGAACTGCAAGCTTTGCAACATCTCATCTGTAGCCATGTTTGTCCAACTGTGGAACATGTTACACGGATGGTATTTGAGCTACCTCTAGTGGTACTCAGAAGAAATCTTGGCATTAATTACAAAGTAAATATGTGCAAATTAGCTGTGACAAAGTGAACTACAGTGCACTAGGAACAGTTTGCTAGGCATGATGTATGTTTTTTTTGTTGTTTTTTTTCTACTTTGCTCTGAAGTTAGAACATGGATCTGACAAAGACATCAAACCCAACTTAACCATGTTGGAGTTCCATGTTCCAAAATGGATGTATCGGTTGATTGATTTACTTTTTATTTACAGTGGTTATCACTAACTTTCATGTGAAAGGCAGCCATGTTGAATTTTAGGGTCAGGGTTGGTGAGAGTCCATCACTTTTCCTCGACGCCATTTTGAATTACATGACAGTTGAGAATTTCCATGGATATGTTATTTTCAGATTTACTACAGTTTTAAAATGTCTTGACAAAATTGTGGTAAAGTTTGGGAACCACTGGACTAGAAAGACAAGTCTGTTTGAATGACGTAGCATCTTCTCATTTGTCAGATTAAATGTAACTTTTGAAAATAATATTTAAGAACGTATTAAATATACTTTTAACTAAGCCCACCTCGGTATTAAAAATATTTACCTTTTTGGTGTCCTGATGTAATATTCTAATCTTAAATGTGTTTTCATTAGTTGAAAATCTGCATAATTAACAGAATAATGGCCTGAAATAAATGAACTTTTCAATAATCTAATTTTTTTAATATGACTGTAATTGTCCCATATTTTAACATAATTGGCTTGATGAAATCAGTCTAGTTTTTTTAATTATAATTAAGTGTTTAAAATCATCCAGCAAATTTTAATTTTTGCTAATCTGAATAAACACAAAGCAGTTTTCAAATGAGTATTTAATCTATCGACAACCCGTTCCTGTGTAAAAATGTAATTGGTCTCTAAATTGACTGTTCAAGCAGAGTGTTTATTGGACAAAAATGATAAAGTACTTTGTGACTTGTTCTATCAGCAGTGGTTTTCACATTTGATGTTAGGATAGCTTTCTCCATTATGAAATAAAATTCTCAAATGCAAACTGCTAAAAAGAAAAAAGAAAGAAATTTGTGTGAAGACAAATACTTTTTTCATAGCACTGCATGCTGACATAGAGTTAAAAGACTTGCTCATTATAATACCTTGAAAAATATGTTCCGCTATTTGAAAAGCAAGCTTAGAAAATATCACAATTTCCTAGAGGTAATTCTTTTTCAAGATCAACTATGCTGCAAAGAAAAGAGGGCGAGGTGAAGATTTGCCTTTCTGACACCTTCCATCCCTATTAATGAGGCTTCAGCTGAATTTATTTCACACTTGACAGGACAACATTTTGACTGAGCTTTGCTCGGCTCTGCTAACAATGTCTGAGAATTGGCAATCGAGGATTACCTGGATGAATTTAAAGATGGCGAAGGCAGGCGTGCTTTGTTCGGCGTAAACATAACCCAATATGCTGTAGAGCTGCGTGTTGAAGCAACTATCTCCAAGTCCAAGCAGGAAGGAGCACAGCAGGGCAATGGATGCACTGAAGGAGAAAACAAAATGCTTATTAATAACATGACATGAATAACAACTGCTTGAATTCCCTCCTGTTAAATAATGAGAGAAACCACCTACGATGGGCTTAGAAATGGATTCTTTTTGTGGTGGTTTCAACGACGACAGGCGCGTCATCTGGGATGTTGAGGAAAATCAGGTAGGAAGCGACGAAATGGACGACCATCCCCAGAAACACCACCGAGGTTCGTCTGAAGCGACTGTTTTTGCACAGGAGTCCAAACAACCCCCCACCTGATGGGACAAAGAATACTTCAAGAACCTCTCGTGGGTTTTTAAATCTCTGTGAGCAGTGCGTTGACCCACCTACTATTTCTCCGATGCCCACCACTATCCCAGAGATCCCAATGAAGCCCTTGGCTGCTTCTCCAAAGTGGGCAGTTGCGCCGATGCACGTTCCGTACACTCCACTGTAGAAAGACAGCTCAAGCCCTGGAGAACCGGGACAGTGTGTTTTCAGCTCCAACTTCAAGCATTTCACAAGAGGCAGGACGATTTTCTACATTTCCCCTACCGCTGTAGACCATGCAGGGACTCAGGAGCATTATCGTTTTTGTCTTCAATAGATGCAGGATGGTTTCTGTAAGAGAAAAAAATAAAATAGAATCCAATGCACTCATTTGAATTGCTAATGAAGCCATATTTTTTGAACAAATATGCCTCGTTTACTACTTCACAAAGCGTGGATTAAAATGCAGACATTAAAGCCCAATTTTCTCCTTAGAATTAAAGTTCTGTGCTGGAAGAGGATGGGAGAAAAAGAAATGAGCCAAAGAGCCACATTTAAATGCAGAAAGAAAAGCACCCAGGAGAGGCTTCCATTCAGGCTGTTAGAGAAATCTAGATTTTAGGGCAGAAATCCCAGTAGGTTTGTTTATGTATGCCTTGATGCCCTTTCTGACATGAATCAGCATGCATCTTTGATAAACCCGATATCTTTCGAGGCAGGTGCACACAAGTCTACGTGTGCACAAGATACACATGAGACAAAGAGCAATCAGATCATCCAAACAACCCGGGGCAGCACTGAAAGCAGGAGCAACTGCGGCAGAGTTTCCAGTTGACAAACAGAGAGATAATCTGAGATAAACTCACACTAAGGCACTGTCTGTGTACTCTGTCGCGTAGCAGGGAGATTTTTATCCACATGAAAGCAAGTTTTACTTGAAGAAAAACAAAACTGCCTGCTAGCTGCAGAATGGAAGCAGTCAGATGTGACGCAAATACAAATCACCAGGAAGCAAAAGGAAAATGTCAAGTTTTTTTGTGGGGGGTGGAAATGTTGTGATGCCATTAGTCATTTTGGGCCTCATTTGCAACACAAAGCTCAAGATGAAGACTGTAGTGATCACCAAGATTAAGTAAATGTAAGATTTTTTTTGTTGTACTTAGTATTTGAACAGAATTACTCCTCCAAAGGTTTCTCAGTGAAATACAAAGAAAATAAATAATGTTTGGGTTTAGATGTTAACATATTCTCAGAATTATTCTTTTTTTTATTCCTTATTAACTTTATTTAATTATATACAATTATATACATTGTGACCCTAAATGCAGCAGCTTGTGTATTTATTGAGTCCATCTCAATAAATGTAAATACTATCAACTCGATTATAAAACACACATATAGTGATAATGCCTCATAAATTAGACAGATTTATTAAAACTAGAGCAATATGTTTCAGTTATTTTTGTGTATTTTGATCATTTTCTACCACATTTTCCTTTCACTCAACTTTCCAATAATATAATGGCACACAGAACTTTGTGAACAGTCAACTTCTCTATCAATAACTTTTTATGACTGTCGTCTGGACAACTGTCAAGTCAGCAGTCTTATAAATGTGTAGGCTATAACATAATATTCCAACCTTTGATTTAAGTGCATATTCAACAAGAAAGAAAGTGTAAAGTTAAGAAAGAAATCATTTTAGCACAACCATTTGCACCTCCAACAATAACTATACAACTCAAGCCTGTTTGTGTTTTTAATGAATCAGATTAGCAAGTAACCCGGCCATAACCTCCTGCTTCCCTGGGGTATAAATACTGACAGAGGTTCATACAAAGTCAATTTCTCTTAGCTTCAAAATGGGCAAGAGAAGAGAAATCACGGTCAAATATGATTAAACAGTTTAAAACAACTTATGCTTTTGCAAAGAAGACTGCATGAAGATAAAGGTTTATTTTGCTGCAATTGAAACAAATGGCAAGCTCACTGTAAGAGAAATGCAGCAGTTTTATTAAGTGTCAGGTTATGTCTTTGCAAGAAAAGATATTTTTATTTTTGGATTTCTTAAAAACATTTTTACCTGGGTTTCAAATATTTGTGGAGAGCACTGTAAGCAAGGGTTTTCATCATTTGAGCTCAGGATCAGAAATGCAGTAAAAGTGTCATCTTTTACTGCATTTTTGATCCAGTGTAATATTTAAATACAGTCTAAATAAAAACTTACGGAACTCTGTTTTGGTATCCTGAAGAGCGGTGTTGGCTCTGTTCTTGTACCTAAACAGCAGAAGAGACATTGATGTCAAACTTCTGCAATGCTCAAAATGATCACTAGAAATCAATTACTCAGCCACACAGAGAAATGCATTGATTTACTCCAGAGGAACCATGAAGTGAACTACATCTTTAATTCAGCTCAGTTTCTTTACATGCCATTGGAAAAGCTTTTGTGCATAAATACTTCTCATCTGACTTTCAGTCGTCTTTCTTTTCAGGTCCTCGTCCACAGCCATGGAAATTAAAACACGCCTGAAAAAAAATCATATTGAGGGCCTTTCTTGCCCTCAACAGTTCTCCATCTTAGCTGGCCAGGATCTGCCTGATTGCAGCCTACTCTTCTTGAGTGCCGTCACTGGGCTCGACTAGGTCGAAGATACAAAAACCTGGACGAAAGAAATTCCAGTGTAATTTTTTTGAAGGACAAATCTGGTTCCAAATTTCTGCAATTTGGAACCAGTACCATTACGTTCATCTTGACAAACACTTGGAAAATCCAAGGCTGGCAATTTGGAGGAAAATCATTTTGTGGATAAAAAAAAAAAGTAAATTCACAACTGTTTCCTCTTTGATTCGTTATGTTATTCCTGAGTGACGACCTCAGTACATTCTGGTTGATTTTGTAAGACCACGGGGAAAGAAGTGTAATTATCTGGAGAAAAGTCCTTTACGTTGTGCGCGTTGAGAGCAGCGACTGCCCTTCCTCTTCAGACAGCAGCTCCTCTTCACGATGACTCGTCCTCAAGACCAGGAAGCTGAGCGTGCCAAGGACGGAGGAGACCAGCAGGAACAGAAAAATATTCCTCCTGCTGCTGTCTGAGATTAAAATAAACGGCTTTAATAAAAGGCGACAGATATTTTAAAACCGTTGAGCTGAGACAGATTTATAATTACCACCCAGTCGTATAATCCTGTGTGATGATAATTTACTTGCATTATCGTGCAACATTTTTGCTTTTATAATCAAAACGGTAATTAGCCAAGTCTGACTTCACCTGATATTTCTGATTTTCCGTTCCAGTCGAGGTAAATGTAAAGATTCCCAAACAGCATGCTGCAAATGAAAGGGACTCCATTAATGAATGGGGGAAAAAAAGCTTCTATTGTCTTTCTGATCATTAGCACAGCTGGCCTGTTTGTTTTCACCCGTCCATAAATATGCCGCCCACTTTCCCTTTATGGAGCTTTTAAATCAAGCCTGCTGTACAAGTCCACACTGCCCACAATTGCTCTTTATATATTATACAGAGCACTGTATATTCACTATATATGCCATGTTATCCCAGCGTCAGCATTCTGTGTGAAGTTTATGGAGCGTGGCACCCACAGAAATCCCCACAATGAAATGTAAAATGTAGCCTCTGCTTGTCATTACATAAAAGAACAAATGTTGTCTCTCTGAAAAGTCCCATAATGTAACACATCAGCTGCTATCATGCAAAAACTGCTACTGAGCAGTAGTAAGTCTGTCCATGTGTCATTTTGAGGTGGAGTTGTTTTCTTTTTTCTTCCCATGTTCTCATCTGTTCTTCATTGATTTTTTTAAACGAATGCATCTACTATTCCTCCATGCTCATGTGAGCAAAAAGCATGCAAGTCTGAGGAAAATACATGTATTTTGTAGCTGAAATAAAAATTAGAAATATACTAGAATGGATTGCGACTTGGTGTTAAGAAGATTGATTTTATTTGATGTTCACCAGGAGTTCTGCCAAGGAGGAGGGCGGGGAGGCCTGGGCTCTCACAGACCCAACACTGTTTCCTTCTCAACGAAATCCGTGGTAAAACATTATTTTTTGTAGGAATGGGGATATTAGAAAGACTTTGTGAAATGTATGTATTTGTTTATTTATTTATTTTGTGGCATAAAGATGTTGAAGTACTGTTATGGCCTTGAGCTTTTGTGTGCTACAGTGAGATTAAGATTATGCACGACCTTCGTCTGGGGACCCAATGTGAAAACATTGTGGAATACATAAAACCTAATTGAATTTCAGCAACACACATTTGCAACATTATATTTCAGAATAAAAGAAAAAATCTTTCACTTCAATCATCGGTCAGTAGTTGGACAGGGTGTACAAATGAGAGGAATTTAAGAGCCACTGTTAACTTGCTTAGAAGAGGTAAGAATCTCCTTAGAGTTAAAAAAAAATCCTAGACATTTAATGGACTCTTGTCCATCAATTAATTTTTATGAGACGACTAAACAACAGTGTTCAACTTAGACCTGCTAGAGGAAAAAAAACAACTATTCATCTGGAAAAGAAGGTTGTTCTCTATTTAATATCATGTGGTTATGCCTGAAGGAGCTTTTAGAAATGTTTTATGAATTGTAACCATGAGAACTGAGCTGTCTGGTTTAAAAAAGATATGTTGTTAGGAGGAAGTGAAACACTGCATACCAGCTTTAGCTCTGTACCATCTCTCAAACGTTGAAGCGGTGGTATCCTGGTCTGAGCTTGTTTTGCTCAACCTACAACTGATTAACTTACTATGACTTAAACTCAAAAAAAAGAAGTTCTCAATTGTTTCAAGGAATGTTTCTTTAAGTCGATGCTTTGATGTATTTCTTGATCTGCTGTGTTGTTTCTTTCTAACAATCTTAACCATTTAGTTTGTATTTTCTCAAAATGTAAAAAAAAAAGCGGAAATTATAGGGGATTCTATAATTTTTCCAAGTAATTAGATTTTTTTTTTCTTTCTCTTCTGCTTGTTTTATAATGACTTTTTTTTTTTCTTCATTTTTGCAAGGTGCTTTTAAGGCAGCAAGCTGTGATTAAATAATATGACTTCCTTGTTCTCATGGATATCTTAATAATTATGCAGCCAATTTAAGAATGAGAAAAATCTCATCAACTTTCATGATAATTATAGCCGGTCTGTGTAAGTTTTAAGCATTTTAACCTTTAAACATAACCCATAATCTGTATGCATCAAGCCTCTTTTCTGCTTTTTGGAGCTTAAAAAGCTGTGACCTTTAATTGAGGTTTTTCCACTTGGTGGATTAGTGTAATTAAAAAAAAAACCCACCTATGAGCAAGATGTTAAGTGAACCATTCGAAAAATTATGTTTGAGTGGTAGAAAATGTTACCTACATTAATTTTATTTTTTAGAAATAATGAATTTCTGCCCGTGGTGAGGTTTTCACATAAATAAGCGAGGTTTCAAAGAAAAAGAAAAAGTTCCATTAAATATCTAGATCTATTTCTGTCTTTGATTAAATATCAGTATACATATGGTCTCCTTCCAAGAACCCAGGTGAGGAGAAGCAGAGGCTATTCGTGACTGCTAACAGTGACATTCTGTGTTTGTGTTTGCAGCCTGTGAGCGACTGAATCATAAGTTTATTACGGCCGTGATCATCCCTGCAGAGTCAGATTAGCATGGCCCTATTGGGAGCTTTGGCACAGGTGACAGCCAATGTAATTATAATACTAATTCAATTTGCAAATTGGAGCAAACACAAATTAGCTGTCCAAGCCAGCGTGCATGAGAAATGGGCCAAATCCAAGAAACGAAAAGGGCCAAGTCTTGCTTGCTGTGCTTTTAAGGAGCTTTGATGTGTTTAGTTTTAACAGAGAGAGAGAGACTAACGGCAGCAACGTGTTTTATTAAAATCTGATTATGGTAAATGAAGAGCAAAGGAATATATCCTGCCGAGACGTAATGTGTTCTGGACAGGAATTCTGAGTATAAGCTTGAGTACAATTAAGTCCTGGATAAATGTAGAGACTTAGCATTAAGAATTAAGAAAACATTGAAAAATAAAAGTTCCTCCAATTTTAGGAACACATTATATAACGAGGACTAATTAAAAACTGGTATGAGGAATCTTAAATTCCCAAATACAACAAAAGTTGCTCTTATATGAATTCTTCCATGTACAATAATTCAAGTTCTGAAACATTGTGTGTTTTGAGCAAACCTCAAAATATGGACCAGAATTACAGCATGCATGCATTCCCATTTTGACTGAGCCTGGAGTATAACGTGTAGCTACCTGCATTGTAGTAGACCCCAGAACAACCCGGTGTTCCTGTTGATGGTGGAAGCTTCGGAGTTTTCCACCAGGAAGTGCCCCTGCGCAGTCCAGAGCACTGCACGACGCAGAGAGGGAGGGAAAAGGGAAAAGATATTCACCGCTCAGTTGCTGACAAGAAGGGATAAATGACGCTGGTGTGTAAGTAAGTAATGCATTCAAATATTCAGTGGCCAAAAGATAAAAAATGCAACTCACTGCAGTGTTTTGAGGCAGCATTAGATAAGAAAACTTAAAACAACTGCTCCAAATAATTTTTTTGTGTTATTCCTTTAACTAGTAAGTAGACAGTCTTCTCTGTATTTTCACCAACATTTATGAGTAAACTTAAGATGCTCTGTGTTACTTGGAGACACAGTTCCTAACCCATTTAAGTTCTAATTCAGGATACACTGTTTATAGCATCGTCATATTCCAGGCGCAATAATCCCTGTACGCATGATTAACCACAACTTTGATTCTTTTTTTTTTATTATTTATTTTTTACCGCAGACAAACAGAGCTTCCATGGGCTGCAGTAGCCCAAGGCAAGCATGCTGAACTATTTACAAGCTTTAAATTTCTTCAGCTATTCTTAATACCCTGTATGCTGTTTCACTATGTATTCTCAGTGAGAGCAATTAAGCTTAGAGACAAGTACAAAAAGTATAGCTGCTTCAGGTCTTTTTATTTATATAAATATAGGGTCGGTGAAAAGTTTACATAAACTCATTATTGGGAATAATTCATTTTAGGTTTTCAAGATAGTTTAATTTTGACTACAGACTTTTTTGTGGCCAACAAACAAGCTTCTGACGATTCTGGCTGGATATTTGACCACTCTTCAATGGAGAGTTTTTCTAAACTTTCTGTAATTTTGAGACGGACCTTGCATTTGAGCACAGTCTGCAAATTTTCCAACAGATCTGAGGATCTGGGGTAACCTTTCTATTTCTATATTCAATACCAATATGTCCATTTCAAAACCAGTTTTGTGTGTGTTTCATGTTATTGTCCTTTTTGTACACCCAACTGGGTCTAAGCTGCAAACATCTGCAGCAAATTGTCACTCTCTAAGGAAGGAGACTGGTTAGGATGTTTACGAACAGACGGGAAGCCAAAAAGACTGCGGCATATTTATTAAAAACTGGAAGAATCCAGATTACCGCTGTCTCTGTCCACGGAGAAGTGAGGTTTTAAACTCACACTTTCAAGCGCAACTAAAATTTGCTGACATAAATTGAGCTGTTTGGTCAATATAAGCACAACTATGTTTAGATGAGCATGGAGGTGGTAGCATCAAGCTGAGGGTCTGATTTGCTTCAAGTGTACCAGTGCATTGCACAAAGGAGTAGGAATAACAAAACTTCCAATACACATTTATAACTAACCAAAATATAGGGAGAGAATTTATGAAATGGGAACTTACATGCTGCTCCTATACCGATGAGAACAGAGGTCAGGTAAAATGACCAAGTAGAGGGCATGATGAACACTGCAATGTAACCACTAAACAAAAGCACAGCCATAAGCCACATGTTTAAGCATTTATGTCCTCCTTACTTCTCTTTCTCTACTCAGCACAGCCAAATTTACCTGTAAAGTAGGCCACTCAAAAACATGGTCAGTTTCGCTCCAATAACTGTAACAACAGTTGGTGCAACCAGATTGGAGAACGAAAAAACTCCATAGATGATCCCTAGACTGCAGAAGAAGTAAAGAAAATACAGTTAGCATCTTTATGCATTTTTTAATTTGGTGAAATAAACTTTTTCTTTCTTTCTTTTACCTGTGGTAACCACTTCCGCTGAAAGTTGAATTGTTCAGACTTTTCACCACAGTTTGCTGAAAGGGGCGGAAAAATGAATTAGGGTTGTCAAAACAGTTCAGAGCCTATTTAGCCTCAGGCCATTCATCCTGTTTGATAATTTCACTGACCATTGAAGAAAATCAGAAACACGAGAAGCGCCTGACTAACTCCCCTGACTTCCATTTCCTTCACTTTACAAAAAACAGCAGCAGACTGATTTTCTTGTTTATGCTTTCATTTATAAAACGCGTAGCTACCGTACAGAACAAAGTAAATAAATAATAGCTGCGAGTTGCACGTGTTGATTTGTAACGCAAGATTTCATTTTTGAGACCTTGTTTTAATTCAAATACATCTTCAATCTGCAAAATCAGCATTTGAGGAATCCACACTACAAACCAAAAGCACCATGGTAAACAGATGATAGTTTTTGAACTTACTTCAATGTTCCCACAGGTGGTGAAGGCGGTGAAAATGAACAGAAATCCTACACCCAAAACCACAACGTTGTAAGTCCTTCTGTCTGCCATTCTGTCTTCTTTTTTCCTCCTAATACATTATAAGTATTAGTGCTTTTAACGTCCTCTGTCGATGAATTCCACCTACAACTCTTAAACCCTGGAGGACCCGAATGTCTCAATTTTTACAAAGTTTACCAACTGTTTAGTTACAGTTTATTCGCAACCAGAGGAGCACTGAGGAGATGCAAATAGAAAGCAACAGTGGAGCACTGTACACGAGAACACTTCCTTCCTATTATACAGAGTACACATGACAACTTGTGACTTTAATTACAAGCAGTTTTTCCGCTCATTTTCTTTTTCACTCAGACTTTTTCTTTCGTCGTCATGAGGACGGTCGTGACAGTAGTTCTGGGTTCTGCCTCTTCTTCTGTCCGCGTAATTTGTGGTAATTTGTGTTTGCTGCCGTCCGGAGGTGGCCACGGGGAACGTACCTTCATGAAAATTACTGACCATTTGCAAAATATGAATAAAAACTTCAACAATTACAAAACAATTATTGTGTTACAAAGTAATTTGACATTTATACAATATTGTGTATTGTGAATTTGTTTAGCTTTCAGTTTTGAGAATCCAAAGTGTTTAAAAGCAAAGAAGTGAAATTGAGATATTATCCCAGTGGGCTGTCTTTGACATAGTTGTATGGCTTTTTTAATATCTCCAAAAACATCTGATTTCATTTTGAATTCCAAGATATTTTCAAAGACGGAAAACAAGATTAAAAGTTCCATCGTTCGATGTCTGTCTTGGCCGCTACAGTGCAAAGATGCGCAAAATAACAAGAGTGTTCACTGCCACTTACTTCCGCCTTCACATCCACATTTTCCAGCTGTGACTACTACGTACATGTCTACATTTAGTTTCAAGTTATTTCTTTAAAAATCTATTTTTAACAAAGACTATTTCATGGTTCTCATTTTCCCAATTAAACTGACAACAAAGTTACATATATTTGTATAGTTATACAAGTTTTCCACATAAAATATTCTCCAAATGCGCATGCGCGTTTCTATCATATCCGTTTTATGATAAATTGTCTACAAAGGCTTTAACTAAGTCAAGTTTTCGTTACTATATTTTTATACATATATTTTGAACAATTAAATTATATTAACACATTGTTACCATCCATATCAATTCATTGGCGTACCATAACTAACTTATTTTAGACTTTTCTTAGTGGCATCGGAGTCATCCTGCTTCCTGTATCCTCTTTGCCACAAACCGACAGATTGTACACAATCATCATGGCGACGCAGGATGGTGGGTATAGAGAAAATTTAGCACAAATACACAGAACATTTTTAGTTTACGTTTATGTTGTAGCAATAAAATGTCACATATGTCTAATTTAGTCTTTGAAACATGCTGTTATTATTAGACGGTGATGTAAATGTGCGTTTCTCTGCTACGTTTTTTCTGCAAATGTTCAGCAGCGGTCCTGCTAGCAAACGTTAACGATAGCTAACATCAGTTACATTATTCTACATTTGACGACAGCTGCTATTAAGGTCGAAAGCATTAACAGGTGTGAGCATTTGACCGTAAATTATCATTACCTATATAAGACAATTAAAGATAATTAACGAAAGTACTGGAATCTCGTGAACGGCTCACGGTAATGTGACTACTTTGGCTAAAATCCTCAGTTTTGGGGTGTTTGGTTTTTTTGTTGCTTTGTCTGCCATAATTGCATAATTTGCGTTTGTTTATTTTGTTTTTAAAAAAAATTTCGTTCATGGTACAAAAAAACTGGTGACTTTCATTAAATGTGAGCGATAGAAAGAGCTAGAAAGACCTCGAGAGTGAATGCGGCTGAGGAGAAAAAAAGCGAAACTAGGAGAATCTTAAATGTGTTGTCTAAAAAAAAAAACATCTTCACACCTTAAATGTTCAGATGAGCATTTGAGGAGTACTCAAATAGATTCTCATGAAGTCCCACTGACTATATATGCACACTGCTACTATAAAGGATACAAGGGAATCTTGAAACATTTTGGTATAGTATAAAAAAAAACTTTATTAAGCAACATAATATGTTTTTAATTTGGTTTTAGGTGAAATTGTAAACCAACTAGTCAGATGTTGTTCTGCAGAAAGTTCAGTGTTTTGTTTGATCAAAGGCAGTAAACTCAGGAGGCCCAGAATCACATTTTCTATTTGAATTCAGTGTTTCACCAGACATCTGCATTTCAGTAAACAAGATAACAAATGTGTTTGCTCTAATTATCAGTTAAAATATTCTTAATTGTTTGACTTATTGCTCCCCTTTCAGATTAACATGCTTTGCATTTTATTTGTTGTTGATTTAGAAATTTATCACACACTTTGATCTAAAATTAAAACTTACCCAGTTTTATTAATAACATTTGATTATAACATTATGCTAACTTTAGTGCTTTGTCTATAGTTACTTGTAACTAAAGATTTGTTTTACTCTTTCTTTAGTCTTAAAGAATTATATTCATATGCATTTTCTCTGGAATAGGCTGTATTCTGCTGAAATGTATTCCAGGAATTCTTGTTTAATTTTATTTAAATAAATATAAACCGGATGCTTTTGCAGGAGATGAAGGAGCCGTAATGGACACTGAGACTGAGGCAAAGCCAACAGAAGCAGAGGCATTTGGTGAAAATGTGGAAAAGGCCGATGCAGAATCTACATCTCTCACAGATGCAGGAAATGCCACAACTCAGGACTCTAGTATTAGCAATGGCGACGACGCAGACGACAAGCAGGAGACGGTGGACTTGAAGATTATCTGGAACAAGAACAAATACGACCTGAAAATTCCTGTCGACAGTACCGGAGCCAAGCTAAAAGAGAGGATCCATGCACTCACTGGTAGGAGAGTGAAATTGTTTAAATGACTTTTTAAACAAGTCAACAGCAACATTTCATAACAAATGCTGTTGACTAATAACTGAAGGAGTTCTCACATTGCTTTTAGGTCTTCCACCAGCAATGCAGAAAGTGATGTACAAAGGACTGCTTCCAGAGGATAAGACGCTACGTGACATAAAGGTTACAAACGGGGCAAAAATAATGGTGGTCGGATCTACAATAAATGATGTATTAGCTGTAAACACACCGAAAGAGGTTATTCAGCAGGAAGTTAAAGCCGAGGAAAACAAGAAAGAGCCCTTATGCAGGCAAAAGGTAAGATTTTTCAACAGCACTGTTAAATATTGAAGTTGTATGGATTTTTTAAAAACCTGCATTGTGTCTTCAGCAACACAGGAAAGTACTGGACAAAGGTAAACCAGAAGATATAATGCCATCTATCAAAGGAACAAAGGTGAGGGGTGGTGATTAGAGCTCATTCAAGTTAGCTACAGCTGTCCAACATATGTTTTGTCTTTTAAGTGAACTAACAAGGGATTAATAGCTCCTTTGTCGTACCAACAGGAACGATTACCAACAGTGCCTTTATCCGGAATGTTTAACAAATCCGGAGGAAAAGTAAGACTCACATTCAAACTGGAGCAAGATCAGTTGTGGATCGGAACAAAAGGTAACATTATGATTCCTGACTGAGGTCCCAGCGGTGCGGAGATGCTGACTATGCTAATGCAGTTATGCTTACGCTTTCTCACTTGCAGAGAGAACAGAGAAAGTTCCAATGGGCTCTATTAAAAATGTAGTGTCCGAACCCATCGAAGGCCATGAGGACTATCACATGATGGTAACTATTGTTGTTGCTGCCTGCATGTCAGATTTATGATTTAGCTGTAAAATAAAATAAAAGAAAAATCTAATACTCAGAGCTAGCAGATGTGTGTTTGGGGTATGCTACCCAGAAAAGTTCAGAAGGTAAGATTGTTTTATTTACTTACAGAATAGGATGGAGCTCAGTTGTATTTTCTAAATATAAAGTATTTTGAGGATATGAAAAGCTGTTGTAGCTTTTCCAGGAAAGCTTTGAGGGAGTTGTGTGCCTCAGAGATTGAGTCATAATTGTCAGTGTTTTTGGGAGGAATATTCTCAGGAGAGGCTATTTTAAGATAAAACTAGTAGTGTGGCATTATAAAGAACTCTGTCAAAGATATGTGTCTCATAGCTTTGCACATATGGAAATGATCAACCACAGGATTTGCTTTATGAATCACAAACTAAGGTCATTATGCCGTGAAGTACCTTTCTTGGAACATATCTAGTATCTGTGCATGTATGACTGAGAACTTATAAAACTTAATCAATCATCAGCTCCACCTTAGTGAACACTTTAAGTTTAATAGCAGAAGAAATAAATATCATCAAAGATTACATTTATTCCCATCTTGTTTAGCTGGTTCAGGTTTTAGATCAGACTGTGTACATTTGATCAATAGAGTTGCATCACAGCCCGTATACATGATAGCAGAAATATTGAATCAGATTCTAGAATCACAGCTCTGCTTTGAGTTCAAACATCCTAATGAATGAAATGTGCTGCGCAGAGGGGAGAGAATTAAATGTTGTGCATTCTGTTACAGCATTTCAGAAAAAAAAAAAACCCAAACAAAAAAAATATGCAAACGTGGTAGTTTGCTGCTTCCGGTCCTGGACAATAGGCTGTGTTTGATTACAATATAGTCTACTCTATACCAAAAAACCCAGAAATAATCCTTTAGTTTATAACCTTAAGCTTAATCACAGTTGGGTTATGCAGGAAGACGGGTATCTAAAGGATACCAGCAATCATATAAAAAATAATTCTACAAAACGGCCCAAAAGTCTTCCATTTGCTATCAAGGTTGGCCGAAGCAGTTGTTAGGTATAGTGGTGATTTACTATTAAATAGGGACAGCTTGATTTGGTAGCTTTTTTCCCTTAATGAAATAAATAACATTTTTAAAAGTGCATCTTTATATTTCCCCAGATTACACTGTCTGTTAAATGCATTCATATTAAGATAGAACACATAATGTATACTAACAAATATTGTTTCAGTGGTGGGATGGTAGGCCTGAAGGCATGCAAACAAGATATTCTTTCCTTGTACTGATTGTAGGCTTGATGAAGTCTTGGTTGTGACAGATCTGAAGACGCAATGGATTGATAAGATCCAGTTGGGCATACAGTCCTTTGTCACTGTATTCCGTAAGACTTAAGTTTTCTCTCTGAAGACTTAAACAAGAGGCCTAACATATATTTTTTAAAATGTCAGTCATGTGGGTAATCTGTCGTAGTCCTTGTAATCCCAAAATTCCTCACCAGTTTATCTTCCACTTCTGCAGGCTTTTCAGTTGGGTCCAACGGAAGCCTCTCAGTATTGGGTCTACTGGGTGCCTGCACAGTTTGTCGATGCAATCAAAGACACAGTCCTTGGAAAATGGCAGTATTTCTAATGTGCCTCTTTTTTCACAATGATGAACTGGGATGGAGAGGAGGAGCCAATAAAAATAAATAAATTAAAAAACTGGAGACTAAAGTGAGGCTTGAGGAACTGTTGGGAAGTTTTTTGAAGGAAACTGACGGATGCCTGTGGACTAACTATCTTGTTTTTAGGTTAAAGGTGCACTATGCGGCAGCATACAATTTCTCAGCCCTGTTGATCAATGTTTTCAGCAAATCCAAGGGAAAATTTAAAAAAAAATGTACAGAAATTGCTAACACTTTTCTTCAGTTATTCTTAAAAAGAAATAAAATTTATTTAATGAAATAAATTCACCCTGAGTTGTTTGACTCATTTGGTTCCTTTTGAGTTGTGCCTGCCTTTTGAAACACAATAAGGGTGTGATTGAGGTTTGATATAGATCAGAAATGGAGTTTTACAATTTGGCTTTGTTGTTTTGCTTTTTGCATATTTTCCTTCTTGAAATAAAAATCATACATTACAACAAAAAACAGGGAGAAAATTGTCATATTTGTGCTTGAATTACAGAGCTTTTGTTTTAGGTTTTCTGAGAACCTCTTCTGCTTCAACAAATTATGTACAGAAGAGAGGAAACAAAATTACATTTACAAACCACAGTAGAAGGGTTAAGATTGGTCAAACCAACTTGTTTCATATTTAAGAAATGAATTAATCAGGATTACAGTATCAAACAAAACTGCATGAATTACCAGCTTATTCCTTCTGTGTGGAATAGAAGCGTCAGGAACAAACGTATGCTTTAAGATGCCAGTTTTATACTTTTGAACTAAGATTTTGGATTTATGTGTACACCTGTTAATAATAATTTGTTTCATTGTAGACTGATTTTATTCAGATATGTAGATGCATCTCAATAAACTACATACTTGAAAAATTTAACTTGGATTCATTATGCACAGAGGGATATATTGCAAGGGCTGATTTCTATTCTAACCAAATTGTTGTTTATGGCTAAGCTTATGGCTTGTTTATGCCTCCCTTTTTTCCAGAGTATTAAAAAAATACATAAACAGATTGAAAACAAGAATACTGATGGATATTTTCATATACTGTACAGTGTGTGCATTCAATAGCTGCTCCTCTTTGCATGAATTACTGAAGATGGTGTGGCATTGAGCACTGCTAGGGGGTTGAGCCCAGATTGCTTTGACTGGGCCGTATTATTGGATCTGGCATCTCTAATCTCTAATACTCAGTTGTTTGTCTTTGGGGTTTTGTTCGAGCCAGTTTACTGATTTATCAAACACAGTTATGCTATGGTCATTAAAGCAGGTATTAGAAATTTTGGACAACTCTTAACATTGTTTATGGTTTAGGGGTGGGTTCACAAAAAGAATAGTTGTAAATTAGGTCATGTATACGTCTGTGTAACATGTCTGAAAGCACTAACTCCAGCTGCAGTTCGTGCCTTGTTAATCTCTTCTCAATCTTCAATGAGCTTTGCCTTGCAATCCTTTCACAACTGTTGTTACATGTGTATATATTTTTAATTTTTCTTCCACTCAATTTTCCATTACTATGCATAAAAGAAGATTAGTCTTTTAAAGCTTGCTTTCCTTGTAAAAAAGTGTCAGTGACCGTCCGTTGGTCAACTGGCCAGGTAGCAGGCATTAGGGGACAACTGTGTATTAGTAAAACAAATTTATTTGGTCTTATGTTGTATTGTCAAAGTGCATCTCTAATCATTCTTGTATTTAGCTGTAATTTAAAAGTATTTCAATTTTCAAACAAGATTACATGGACACAGACGTAGATGAGAAGCTTTTAATTTGAAATAATCCTGGCCGGAACCTGTTCCCAAGAGGAAAATCTATATCTTCCGGGTAACACATTTGGCGCGCCGTGAGAAATCAAAATGACAAACTTTCCAGTCTGAGCTGCTCCATCTGGAGTCAGTTTCGTTCGTCCGATAATGTCCAAACTGGAGCAAAGCTGCAAGGACGGGAAACGTTCCCCGCCGGTAAAAGTCCTGTCAGGTCAGCTGAGGGCGGCGGGGATCCGGGGTGCCGCTGACAGCGCGGAGGGATACGTAATCCGAGCGGGCAGGGGTCGCACTCTGCGTGTGTCTCTTGTGTGGATGCAGGGCACGGTGCTGGAGGTCCAACTGGGCGGGACCACCGTGATGCTGATGGACGAAACAGGGACTTTTGCCGTCCAGGGCGTTAATAACATTCCCAAAGGCAAACCGTGTTTGCTTCCAGGTAATATGGGTGCATGTGTTATTCAAAATCTAATCACAGTAATCTGATTTTAAAATATTTGTATGGTTTTTATTGTTATATTTATTATTTCTAACACCAAACTCCTGAGAAAATTTAAATTGCACACAAAAAATAAAATTTAACGAGTTTTACACTGAGCTGATTTTGTAGTCATGGAGACGAGACACCTTTCGCAATAAAGATAAACCACAAAATATCTTGAGAAAATGACTGGAGTGTGATATTGTGTAGAGGCTTATTAATGGAAAGTTGAGTGGAAGAAAAAAGTGTGGACATGGTGCACAATGTCTTACCACTGCTGAGAAGCTGAAAGTCGCTATTACAGCAACCTGGGCTTCCTCAACATCTGAGCAGAGCCACAGGCTGAGATGAAGTTAAAAATCTATGCTGTACTTTGATGAATCCTAACATCATTTCTTAGTGCTTGAATATTTGTATCCAAAGTATCCTCTGAAGTTGTTTGATCAAGTATGCACATTGATGCAACATCTAAAATATTTATTTGCTTCTAGTAGCAAAAAGGGATGTTAAAAATCAGGATATTTATCCAGACCGTGATCTACGTTTAGGATAAATCTGCTGCTTTTGACCATCATAATTCATCACTGCATTTTCATAAACATGAACCAAGATGAATAAAATAAAAGTTTATCTAAAACTTGTAAAGTTGGATTCAGTAACTTTTAACTTTGACATTTAGGAAGCAGTCACACTTTATGTAGTGGAACTATTGAGATTCTGTATGAATGAAAGAAAAACATATTTGAGCTTAGAATTGCCAGATTTTGTCAAAACTATTAGAATAAATGTTAACTTTACTCTGAGAAAATGCAATACTGTTGTTAAAAACTACATTAATATCCACTACAATTAATATTTTTCCACAACTTTGAATTTCAGCCACTAAAATAAATCTTTTCATCAAAAGCAGCTACTTTTCTCAAATGGCCAGATTGTGTGTAGGCATTCTTTTGCATTTGCAATGTTGCATTTTGATATATTGTGCAGCTTTTTTTTAACCACTGATATGTTACCACCTAAAAATGACTGTTTGAAACCCCTTGTTTTCAAATAGTGCAATGATTTACTTTTCCACATTAAACAGCATAAATTGCAAAACTGTAGATCCAAAAATGGCCAAAAGATGTTAAACGAATACTTAAATATCACAGCCAAAAGCTTAATCAGCTGCTGTACATTTTCACCTTTGCCCACATTGATCACCCGCTGCTGTTGCAGGTAAATATGTAATGGTGATGGGCGTCATCCAGGCCGTTTCCCCGGAGCCAGTAATCCGTGCTGTGAAGATAGCAGACCTCTCGGACTTCGCTGCGCTCCACAGACAGATGTGGAAGCTGGAGGTGGAGGAGCTGCAGCAAGTGTTAGCCTGAATATCAGACTGCTGATGATTACTGCTAGCTGCATAGAGCAGGTGCAGTTGTATGACTAAATGATGTTTGTGACTGAGGTTCACCGGGAAATGTCTTGACCCGTTGTTTTTTTCTTGTGTATCATACTTTGTAAATATCGGTTTTACATGCACCAGAGTTGCAGTGACTTGTTTGTGTAAGGCATATTAAATGTTAATAAAACACAGTTTAAGATTTTGAAAAATATGGTATCTTTATTTGGTAAGGTGCCCATCACACCAGTAACACTATCAGATAAATGGAAAGTGAAAATGACCTATGTTGATTCATTAAAACACAAGAATGTCAACTCAATTTAAGTAGTTTAATACTTAAACAGGAAAGGTCATTAACATATACAAATGTTTTGTGAAAAGAATTTCTTTTAGGTTAACTAAGCATCGGAACATGTCTCTGATCAAGGTTTACACATGCTATTTTTGTCACCATATTCAGGCGTTTCTACAGAACAATGTGTAGCAAAGCTTCAGGTGTCGCACACTGAATATTTGCCATTAATGATAACACTCTGTAGATTGGATCAGAGAAAACCACCCACCAATCAGAGGGACGGTCCTGTACGCCCTCTGTTAAATCATGCTGGGATCAGGCTACTTCCTGCTCCAAGCAGAGGCCTTTTAACAAAGACCCGACTTATGACTCAATACTGTCTTGTTTGCGAGTGAGCATCAATATTTCCAGCATGTCATTATTTAATGTCTTTAAGGAGAAAACTGTATTTTCCAAAATCATTGTCATTTGGTGCTATAAGATGGTCTTTTCTCGCTTTGGCAAGTTTCATCAAAAGGAATTCCCTGCGCTCCATCCATTCTTTCAACTCCTGCTCTCCATGAGCCAGCTTACACAAGTCATCCTCTGTGCAAGTGCCTTTGAGAAATCTGTTGAAACACAACATCAAACATCAAAAACTGCAGAAGGAGGTCCAAGGCACCAGGCATAGACCAGCTGCTTAATCTGATCTTACCTCTCACAAACTTTGAAAGTGCCTGTGGGAAATCTGTACTGCCAGCAGTTCTGATCATCCTCCGAGTTGAAAACTCTCTCTTTGTGTTTCTCTGAAGTGATATGCTGCTGCCACTGCTTCTCGCTGTTGCAGTTTTTACCACACAACCAGCAATGATTGCCGGCCTGCAAAAAAGAAATCAGCTTTTAAATTTTTCTTTAATTACGAGGCAAATAACCAAACTAGAACTCACAAAAACCAGGACAACAGAGCTTAAAGTCCTTGCACTGCCTCTCTGTAGTTCAGAGAACTTTGAAATACTTGTGGTAGTTTATAAATCAGTGAATAGCTTAGCAACAAGATCTTTTGATCCAAAAATATCAACCTTACAGACCTCTCAGGTCTTCTGTTTCTGGTATGCTCTGCATCCCCAGAACCAAACATGGAGAAACAGCATTCAGATTCTACACATCACAAATCTGGAAGGAACTTCCAGAAAACTACAAAAATGCAGGAACAGAGTTTCTTTAAATTAAGGTTAAATCTCACCTGTTCAGAGTTGCCTTTGAGTGGAACATTGCTCAATCTATTTACTTAATAGGTTTGATGGCATTTGACAAAATGTAATGTTTATTGCTTGTTTCACAATTGGTTACTTATTTTATAGTATAAAGCACATTGACCCACTTTGTTGCTGAAGTGTCCTGTACAAGTAAACTTAACTTCAATGAATAACTCCACTGAAGTTGACAAAGTGGTAGAGACTTGTAATCAAATTGAGGTATAAAATATTTTCAGATCAGCATCGAGATGCAACAATCTATCAGAGGGATGCTTATTTCTTAGTAGTTTACTTCATGGAATGAAAGCTGTCATTTCTCTGTTGAACAGTTCATGTTTCCAGAACAAACATGCCAACTGCCAGTTTAAACATGAATTGTTTGCGGAGGCAGCTGGCTCTGCAACTCACCACTTCCTCAGCATAGTCTGTCGGCATGTGGATCTGTTTGCCGTTCTCCCTGAAAGAATTGTTGGACATTTCGTCCCCCCAGCCAGGCTTCTGAGACTGCAGCCACTGCTCATAAAGCTGATCCATATCTGGAACTGGAGGATGGACGTACAATGAGTGTGCTGCATTGTAAGGCGATTCAATTGTACTAATGAAATCCACCCAAGTGAGAAAGCCGAGCTCCTCCACAGAAACTTACTGTTGTTTTCCTTCATGTAGGTCCAAAGGTCTCTTTCTTCTACACTGTGAGCAAATGTGCAATTGCCGATGTACTGACACTTCTTGCCCGCTGTCACATGCATGCAAATCTAAAATGAAACATTTAGTTACCAGTTAGCAGAAACTCAAAAAGAAAGTGTTATTCACAAAATATAACAATGCTGGATGTGTACCTCAAACTGAGATGGGATGGGCTTTTTGGTTGGAAGTGGTCTTACTGTTGTCCACTTTTTTCTTTCATGAGAACTAACGAGCACAACCCTCTTGTCTTTTGCCCACCTAAAATCAGTAAGAGACCAATTACTGTAATATTCGCTCATTTTGAAACAATCCAAGAGATTGTTGAAATACTTACGTATGTCTTGCCTTTGCTTGGCAATACTTCTTATTTTTGTCAGCTTCACTCAGTTGGCCGTTTCTCCAGCACTGGCCACAAACAAACATCATCTTCAGATTTGGAGGGCCAAATCTTCTCTGGGGATTTGAAAACTGGGGACAATGTTTGAAGATAGAGATACTTTGTTAGACAACTGCAGCTATTTTTATCTGTGTTAAACAGAATGAGTTGATACATTGTTTTGTAGTGTGTTTTCAACCTGTGCTCCTTGCAATGAAGCTGTTGCATTCCAATATTTCTTTGCCTCTTGAACAATACTTTCATGAGTGATACCTGCAAGAAGAGTTAAAAAAGTGAGTGAAAATCTATATATATTTTTCCTCCAAGAAATCAAATCTTTGTCAGCATTCTCAAAAACGCCTCAGACTTCTGATAGCAAAACAATACCTAGCAAATATATCAATACACTTTTAAATATTCACATTATGAACATTAACAACCCTACAGACTCCTCCAGTTGGACACAAAAGATGGTTGCTAAGACAAACAAGTTCAGCTGAACGGTTGTAGCGCCCTTCTTCTCCCTACTGTCACTACATGCATGCTTAGTATGATGGACCACTGCAAAGTTACCATCTATGGAATCAACCGTCTTCTGTTGACGTTCAGAAAGTGCAATTGCATAATGCTGCCCACACCATTTTTCATACTTCAGATGTTGAGTTCTGTCTGTTTTCAGCCATACAGTTTCATTCTGATCTCCTCTGACTCCAATACGCCCACCTGACCTCTACAGATCTTTGCAGTTCATTGAAAGAAAGCTGGAATTGATACTCTAATACTTTTATATGAAACTGTAGGACTTCTTGTATTATTGATGGTATTTCGGACTGGCATTCATCTCTTGCAAAATGCTAAAGTAACACACGTCGCTTACCAAGTTCATGTTGCATCATCCAGACCTTGAGTTCGATTAGGCTGTGGGCGTAGAAACAGTCATCTTCTCTTACGCAGCCATAGCGCACTTCATGCCGGCAAAGATCCAGCTGACTCTGGGGACTCAAAGGTCTGATTTTAGAATAACGAACTGTATTGTCCCTCAAAATGTGAACTAGGCACCTAGGAGGAGACATAAAAAGGGAAGAAACAAAGTTAGTAATTGGATCATTTTTTTCACAATTTCTAAGTTTCTCAGAATCTCTCTAAAAGGATGTTTTAAGACAGAATTTAACAAATTTTGAATGACTCACTTATGAGTCTCAAAGTCATGCTTTGTCACCGGATGAGAGCAAAGAGATGGGTCATCTTTGTTGGTTTTGCTGATTATTCTGGGTTTGTGATCAAAGCACACCTGCAAGACAAATAAGGTGCATTAAGGAAGTTTCATCATTTCCCAAACAATACAATATCTGGTTAATTTTAGCCAAACACACAAATCAGGCAAAGTACGGTGAGTTAAGATTTTTTAGAATTTCTACTAATTAAGTATTGCCAATGCTTAGGTCAAGTACCACCTCAGTCTTTTCATTGGTTTATTTGTAATATTTGTTAAAGTTTGTATGTTTCTGTACAGTGCTTTAAACATATTGCAGTTTCATTCATGTAATTTTTCTTCCACTGAACTAATTACATGTTCAAGAGTAGAATGCTTCTCCTCCCCCACATGTAGTCAGCTACATATGACGCCGTGGGAATTCCCTTGAACTTTTATCCTCAGTGAAACAAAAGGACATTAAGTTGGCAGTTTAAAAATTATTCCTTTGCGAAAGAAAAACGTCACAACTTACCTGAGTGCTGCCGTTCATTACACTTTTTATAGTAGAACTGTTTTAAGGACTTGCTTGCATGTCTGTGTCATTAAATATGAACTGCATGCTATGCAGCACTGTTTAAAAAAGCAGATAATTAGGCTAATTACTTTGCCAACACTAACTTTTATGGCTCCCTATGTTATTCAGTGAGGAGAATGAAAAAAGATTTTGTACCATAGGAGCTCTAAATTTTAACTACTTTTTGTTTTGGTCTTCCACAACTGTAAGAAAAATTAGTTGACTCCTTTGTAAACACAAAACCAACATTGATTTTAAATTACCTCAGTACTTAAAACTAGATTTAGACTTATATCAAAAGCTGTTGTAGATTTAAAGACTGTTAGTCATCTTATAATAAAAAAAATAAGTTGCAATTAGTAACAGTTGGAACAGTAACAATATGTCATAATAACTGAAATGAAATTGTTATTGCTGCAACAGAAATACAGTGCGACATTTTTACTATTTTTGCTGATATACTGTATATATATATATGGTTCAAGTGTGGTATTTTTGTTAATTGCTATACTGTCAGAAGTGCAAATATGGAGTCCACAAGAACAAAATCCCCCAGCAGTCCAACACAGCTGAGATGATGTTTTATACTTGGTTTCTACACACATCAATGACTCATATTTTCATCACAATAGTCCGACAGCAAGGAAGACGAGTGTTAAACTCTTTTGGACTAGTACAGCTTCAACTCAAAATGAAGGAGCCAAAACTCCACCATTAACATGGAATATTTTTACATAAAATGTTGACTTATTTAGAAAGAAATAATTTTATTAATCCACAGAGCACTTAATGGATCAACCTCTCACATGATCTCTGACACCCTCAATTTCTGTGACCGTATAAGTACAGACATTTTCGCTTTTTCCTTAATTAAATTTGTCCGGTGAGAATTTTAGTTAATGTCGTTTTTGATCCAAAGTCAATGCAACTGTGACAACATTTAAAAAGCATATTTTCAGAGGCCTTCAACTAAAAACTGTGGAGAGGCACAATCTGGCTCTCCACAATCTGCCTCTCCACTTTCATGAAGAAGATGTGCATAAGAGTTTGTATCTTTGCAATTTTTCACAACCTCCCTAGTGGATTTGGCTTAAAGTCATCTCTTAAATTGACCAAAAACATGTCTTGGCAGAGGGGAGCATGGAAGGAGCAAAAAAATTAGGGTGAAAGCAGGCAGGCCTGCCAAACTCAGATTTGAAAGTACAGATCATCAAAAATAAATATTCAAAGTACAAGCAGAAACTAGCAAAAACCTGCCAAGAAACTAATGTCATATGATTACATGATTGATTGCTATGTTAAAATTTCCCATTCATTACTGTGAAGAGTATAAATAATTTAACATGCCACTTAATAAAATATGAATACTTTCTTCAAGGAAAGTACAAAGTACTTCCTGTTTTCCTGCTTATTGTCTTATGCTTTAAGCACCTTCAATTCAATTGATGACATCACAAAAATAACATCACTAATAGAGGTGCAGAGGTTTTTATCTTGATCTTACATCTACAGATGCAAATACTCAGCTTTTATATTTCCAATAAAGCAGAGGAAAATATAATCTAAGCATATAAGACATAATAAATTTAATCAAGGCCCTTAGCATTTGTCAATGTTTTCCCTTAAATCAGTATGATTTAAAAAATATTTGCCTCATCAACAACAAAAACAAAGAACAACCCTTATGTCTAAACACATCAACCTACTCCAATGTCAATGCGGTGAAAAAATTAAAACACTAACCCCACAGAGAAACATGAATATTCCACGATGCTCCTGTAAGATCTTGGGAACAGTTAGCCTGATGTTTGAGTTTGGCCCAAAAGGATCAAAAAGCAGTTCCCTGGAGATAAAACCTTTCCGCTCTAGAGTCCAAACATCAATCTCTTCCTGGCAGTATGCAAATGTGCAGTGGCCTGGGTATAGGCACTCTTTTCCAACAGCCACCTCTGAAACAGGTAAGGTCACATTTTAGTATTCCCTTACAGTCTACACTTGACTTAAGAGAAAGTAAACTGTGCACAAGGAAGAAAAACTTGCTATGGCAGTTCCTCTACTTGTTTTACTATGATGTATTATGATAAAAATAAATAGAATAAACATTTATTAGATTGACAAAGGCTATTCAAAAATCAAAACAAAAATCACAAGGGGAAAAAGAAAAGTGTACACTCGAGTTACCTTTGCAAATGTAGTAAGGTCCTACATATTGGGTTTTTGTTGGTCTGGGTCGAATGAGCTTCCATGTTTTATCAGGTGAGTGCTTTATTCTGCCAAGTAATACATCTTTTTTGCATTTATGATCTTCAGTGTGAAGAGTGTAATCCAACACTCCAGGTCCTGCATGCACAAGGAAAAAACAACAACTTTACACCAAACGAAACAACATACTCTCTCAGCTTACAGAAACTCAAGGAGGAGTTACCTTTACTGTCATAACAAACCCTCACCTGTTTTGACGTAACACGTTGAGCAAGCTTGCTTGAACTCATGTGTTTCAGCTAAGGGGTTTTTTGCTAAATCCACAGCAGCAGGGAGGTCCTTCACTTCAGGCATACCTAGTGGCATTCCCATAGGCTGTTCTTTATTGTTGAGCTGTATTTAAAAAGAAATTAAAAAACTACTCCAAAATTATATTATTAAAACCTGCTGATTAAACAGAGAAATTACCTTTGGAATGAAGGGACTGTGGGCAAAATCTGGAAATATTGGAGTGAGAAGAACAAAAAGAAAGATATTAAATTTATTTTGTATAAATATCTCGCCCTTTAAGAAATAAAAAAATAACATACCAGTTTTGTAGTCTGATATGCTGAGGCTGTCCAATGAGTCCAGCGGTGAGGGCAAGGAGTGAAAAGTGTCCATACCAAACAAAGTACTGCTTCCTGACTTGTTATAGAGAGGAGGCAGAGTTACAGTACACTGCTGTGAACCAGTGTGGAGATAAGGGCTTATATTAGAGGGCATCAGGAATGGATTTGACAAAGAACTGCCAGAGGAAATACTGGTAGGCAAGGGAAGAGGGCCTTTCACGGTGGGGATACCCTGATGAAAGACACAGAAAAGTTACAGTTCAGCTGAAAGAAATAAACTATCTAGACACATATATTCCTTCATATTAAAATTCCCCCACTAACCATGTCTGGTTCAGGGCCAGCTTGGTCCAGCAGGTCATCCAGGTCATCCCCAATTATGTCGCTGTCAAAATCTTGACTGGGTTCGAGAATCTGACAGGTCTTGCTGGTTCGGCAACCGTTCACAAATGAGTGCATGGACAGAGGAACTGATGTGGGGGCAGATACAGGCAGGGGGACCGACTCAAAGCCCAGGGGCTCAGATGGGGGCACAGATAAAATACTTTTGCTAGGAGGAAGTTCATCAACCACAGAGTCATTCAGAGGGGCGTGCACTGCTGCCGGGGATTGGATCGGAGCTGGACCTGAAGCCAAAACACTGCCATCTTGGGCAAATGGAGGCACTTCTAAAACAGAAAACACAACAGCATTAGATCTGACTCAGCTCCTTCTCACATTCAGACCAAAACGTTTTAATAGTAAAACTTACCAATTTCTATTTCTTCAACTGAATCTGAGCCACGAGAAAACTAAAAATGAAGACATTTCACAGATTAATGTATTGCTTGGGAAACTGTTTTCTTCAAATGAACTCATGAAGGTGATGTTGCATACTTTGTCACATGATGCATCTTGATAACTTGATCCACGCAAAACATTCAAGGCAGGCTGTAAAAAATTAATTTTTAAGAAGTTAATATTTTTTGATCACCATTTGGAAAGGACATTTAAATACCTATTAAATGATCTTACTCTTGAAAACCCATGAGTCAGACAGAAAAAACTAACTCTTCATGACATTACGTGTGGTCAAGTTGACTTTCATACATACCTTACTTCTTACATAAGCTTTGCGGATTTTCAACCCCAAAATTTTGGCAAGGTCCTGAGTCAGCTGTGTGACATTGGAATCCTGAGAAGACAAAACAGCAGCTGTGAAACAATCTTTGTGCATTACTGTTATGCTTTAAACACAGGAAATACATTTATGACAAAAAACAGTAGATGCTTCACTGTGTGTTTTGCATTTTAAATAAGGAAGTCCTTATTTTGTATGAGTAATATGTGTTCAAGTCAAGCTTTGACATGCCGACACCGAGTTGAGACAACTCTCTGACAGCTTTAAAACAAGAAGGAAGAACAACATCATTTAAAGTATTACTAAAGCCTACCTACCAGAAGTGATTAAGTATTTTTAGTTGGAGCAGAGAAAGTCACATCGTCTGTCAGACACAAGATGCTAGAGTCCCAAGAAAATTGAGACCCTGACCTTAATTTTCCATAAAGCTGTCAACCTTTTCAAATCCAGCATGCTCAATGACTGACAGAGGCTGAAAGCTATAAAAATATGATCAAGCAACTTTGTTAAAATCCATTCAAGTTTTTTTCTCTGATTCTCTAGCAGCATGAATGACCTAAAGAACTGTCTGGTTTCCTTTCAAATAGTTTCCTACATCTCTGTTCTTCCTCCATCTTCACTTATAAACACCTTGCTGCTCCTGAAAATAGTCAAGTTAGAGACTGCTTCATTTAGCAGCAACACCGAAGAATGTTGTCAACACAACGGGAAGGCACTCAGCTGTGCTCATTGGTTGAAAGAGATTGAAGTTTTTAGTTCCCAATCAGTTGATCACTAATCCGGGCAAATCGAGTAGAACACCAGCTCATTCCAATCATCATCCTGTTTCTCAGTGTATCTCAATTTTACTGCATCCAGACTCGTCCTGCCTGTGTTCTGTGTTGCATTAACAGTATGTACCCATGTTACTGCTATATTCTGTCTCTCTAACCTGTCAGGGTGATTTTTTTCTCCTTAGACACGGACAAAACAACAAGTAGATTCCTTGCAGATGTACATTAGTAATCTGCAGCATGCAAATATTTGTCCTTACCTGAGGCACTGTAAGCGAACATTTGGCAACAGCCTCATAGGCCTCTTGATGTCTCCCCATTTCTTTCAAGGCTTTTGCTTTTCTGTACAGTGCTCTGCAGTTCCCCTCATTCAACTGGAGAGCCTTTTCACAGTCTTCTAGGGCTTGGTCATACAGTCCCTATGAGTGATGACAAAAAAAATGGTGTAAAAGATCACACCAATTAACTTTAGTTTGAATTAGGTTTGGGTGTGCCTTGTTCTGACAACAGTAAAATATTTTCCCTGACATGTAAAACATGTTGTTGAATCCAGAAGAAGTAAAATACTTCACATAGCAAGTCATTCTTTTTTCCTCAAATATTTTTTGATGGATCCCATTTAAAAACCTTAAATAAAAAAACAAAAAAAAACTAGCTTTACTGTTTAAAAGTGATAAAATTTTTGACATTTTTGTGATAGATTAATGATCATGAAATATGTGTATAAATTTTAACCAATAACCATATGATTAGGTCTGCTAAGCAGTATTAAAAAAAACTTGATCAGCTCTCTTGTCATATCCAGAATTTTCTGTTTTCAGTGAATAACTTCAGCCAGTTATCAACTGAATGACAATGCAAAAAAACACTTGACGATCAATTGGAAAGTTTTCTTTGTTCTTTGCCAACATATCTTCCATTAAAAAATGAATGAACTGGAAATCCTGCAGTCCATCTCAAGTGAGACAGCTTCTGATGCATTAGAACCAGCTGACACCAACTTACTGGAACAATATTGAGATATGCAGCGGCTCGATTTGCATACAGCTTCTCCAGTACACTTGTTGGAACACAGATATCTTCTGAGTCCGCATAGTCTGCTATACTTAGTGCTTCTGTGTACATCTCAATTGATTTTGTCCACTCCCCTTCTTGGAACACATCATTTCCTTCTCCAAACAGGTTCCACACGAGTTCCTTTATGAACACCTTTAAATTAAAAAGAAAACAAAATCACTGACAATTACAAAACAATGTGTTATTGCATGCACAAGACAAAGAACTTCTCCTTTTAAAACGCTGGCCTTTAGTTTAGCTTACCCAACATGAGCTCATGGAAAAAAATAAAAGATGCTGCACCCACATTCAAATTTCCAAAACTTACCTCATACTGCTCTTGGGTTCCAGGAAATGGAAGGGTTGATCTACAAAGCCCAAACCAAAGAACAGAATGAGTTTCACACCTTCAATATGTCAATTTGATTAAAACACACATAAAAAGCAACCACTAAAGAGAAAAAAAATGTTTTAAAGTTTAGCAGCTCAAGTAGAAAGCCATAAAGAAGCCCAATCAAGTAGTACAGCAACATAATACAAGGAGGACCATGTTTTGCAGACTGTTTAAGTTTATCAGCTTATATAGGCTAAACTCTCAACATGCAGTGACCAAGAACTTTACAGACAGATTCAATTTACTTTATACATGGAAATAGTCAATATAGACAGATTCAAAGTCAATTACATGCCTAGTTATAAAATAATGCTGCAGTCAAAATAAAGAAATGTATCTGAACTGCCCTATTCTATTCTTTTTGGTACTAAATCAGATACATTTGTTTCCAAAGGGTCCACAGTATGAATTGTCATGTCGCATTTCATACGCGATTCATGCGACACATGCATCAAAATTCTGCACCAGAAAGTGCCAGACGATGTCAAACCACATGTAAATAATGGCTGAAGTTTATAATTATGAATGAAAAGAAAGAAGTGTGTCAGTGAAGCACATCACATAACAATTTCACCACTCCACGCAAACAAAAAAGACAAAAAAATGAAAAAACACTCATCGCATCCAAGCTTCTTCATTTGAAGTTGCAGTTAATGCTCCACCAAAGGCCATTGTTATAAGCTGTGCTTTTTTTTCTCAGCTTCCTTCATTTGGTTATGACCTTGTGACAAACCTGCTGACTCTCATTGCTGAATAACTTTAAAAATCAACTCCTAGATGATAGAATCCATTATTACTTCCATAAATTCAGTAGCATGAATGACCACGCAAACAAAAAATAAAAAAATTAAATTGGAATTGTGCATTAAGTCCGACTGTGTAAATGTAGCCTGAGCTTATTTATTTTATTGGGAATAGGTTTCCTATGTCAATAAACACAGCTGGCTGCAGAGAGTTACCATCTTTGTAGCAATAACTCCTCCTGAACTGGTGACAACACGCAGTTGATTACATCAAACCTTTAACTTTGCTCAAATGTTGTATATTGAGCATAGATGTGGTGACAGTGGAAAAGCAAACTAAATTTTAACAGGAAGATAAGATAAGATACAAATTTATTGTCCACTAGGGTGAACGTTTTCCTGAAGATACCCTCAGCATAAACTGTCTCGGTGACATCCATAAAAATGAATTACCAGGAAAGTGTTCAGGTGTTTGTGTTCATCATTAGCTGGACTGGTCGCAATGTACGCACAAACTGACTGTAAAAAAGCCAACATCAACAGAAAAAGATGCTTAAGAAAAGAATACCCTCAAAAATCTACTTTCAATAATCTGTTAAAATTTGCCTCTAAGAAAGAACAAAGTAATTGTTTATTCACACTAAATGGTACTGAACACCAAGGATGTAAAATGTCTCAGTATGATGTTGCTTTACACATTATGAAAAAGAAGACAGTGAACTCTATAACACTCATTTCAAGACAGTTCACTTAAAAATGTAAAACCCTCACAAAATAGTGACGTAGAATCAATATGTGTAAGTCATCTCATACTATCCTGAAAAGATCACATGATTTATTGAACAAACTGAATTCCTGTGGTATTAAACATTACAATGGAAGTTCTGTTTTGATATGTGGTTATTTTGTCATCTCCGGTGTGTTTGTTCTCTTTGAAAACACACTGAAGAAATCTGGACAGTCTATTACCACATAAAATTTCTATAACCTTAAAATTACCTCACTAAACTCAAAATAAATCGTATTTCTTTAAACTGTTTCAGTGTTTTACTCTATGGCAAACAACTAAAATCAAAGTGACAAATCTATGTTGTTCATAAATGTTAAATGCCATAAAATAATGTGGTCAGATTTACTACAACATCTGGTTGGAAATTGCAATCTCCTAACCTGACAAAGCTATGAAATAAATTCAATTTCAGTTATCATTTTTGTTTTAAGAAAATGTCTCTGACAGATAAGTGGAAATGTGACATTACTCTGTGTAGCACAGCTGCAGAACAAGGTTTGCACAAAGCTTTAGTCTACACAGTGTCGAAGCCAAGCCCAGATATAAAAAAAAATACAAAAACAAAGGCCATCTCTGCCGCCTCGCAGCTAATCTCACAAAAATAATAAAAACAGAATTCTGTACGACTAGAATCACAGAAACATTTTCCTTCTTCCATGCTCATTTCTGGTAAGCTTCAAAATATACATTATCTTAACATCCCACTGCAGTTTATGGAATAAAAACAACTAAAGTCGGAGCAGCTACAGGAGCTGCTGGTCATCTTCTACACAGCCATTTTTCAGCCTGTTCTGAGTTTGTCTATCATTGTGTGGTTTGGCTCAGCTACAAAACAGGAGACGGACAAGCTGCAAAGAGCAGCCAGGTCAGCAGAGAGAATAGTCAGGGCTGTTCTTCACTCCATCCAGGAGTTATACAGATCTAGGTGCAAGGAAAATGTCAGCTGACCCCATACATCCCGGGCACAAGTAGTTAAGACTTTTTCCTTTGGGTCGGCACTACAGAGCACTTTCAGAATAAACAAACAGCCACAGAAACAGTTTGTTCCCTCAGGCTCTCTTTGATGAATGCTTAAGAGCGCCCAGCTACTCTGCTGGGAATCACCAACCTTGTCTTAATTTTGTTTTTGTAATATTGTATATATGTACACATTTCTTAATAAAAAAAAAAAAAAAAAACAACTTTGTTTCCTTCAATATGTATGTCTATTTTTAAAAATGTCTGCACTTTGAAAGCAAGAGTGGAACCAAAGTCTTATTCCTTTTTGTTTGTAAAAATCTGGCAAGTAGAGCCAAATATTATTCTATTCAAGTTGATTTCATTCACAATCAGACATAAAAATAAATAAAAATATATATTCTGGTTTAAAAAAAAGACCCACCAAAACAGCCATTACTTACTCCTTAAAAGCTTGACTGATGTACCAATAGAAAAAAATACATTGGTGTGATGCAACACACTAATATTAATTTTCACAAGCTGAGATTTCTGCTTGCTTAATTAAATGCTTACAACATGCTTTGGCCAAGATTATATTACTTATATGCTAGTTTCTAACTCCCATCTTTGCACTATTTCTTCAGCAGGAGCAGTGACATGGCTCACTTCTCTCTCTCAGAAGTATAGTTTTTTGGACTGGGAATTTGGATTTAACAAACTAGTTGCAATGTATACAACAAATTTTCTTTATCACATCATATTTATAAATGTTTAGAGACTTTAAGAGGCTAATAACCTAGCATAACCCTGATATACTAGGCTCCATTAATAAAATTGATAGAATATTTAAATGCAAATAGCAAATTAAATGCAAATTTCCAGGTAGAAAAAAAAAAACACATTCTGAACTCTATTTTCCAAAAGAAGTGAAAGCAGTCTGATTTAAAGTTTAAGCTGAGTGAAAGTGGTAGGTCAGATACCCTTTAAATAAAGACTATTATTCTTTCTACTGCATATGTGAAGTGCTAAACCAAAAAGGCCCTAAAACAAGTTGAGGGTTTACTTTTTCTCAACCTTATGAGGTGCACTGATGTAGGAAACTAAATATTTATCATAAAAAATTGTTTTTGTTCTCTTTTTGTGTACCCTATTAAACAACTGATGATCTGTAAATTACACTTACTGAATGAACTGAAGGCCTTTCTGAATTTCCTGCCAGCGACGACTTCTGTCCCGACACGCTCCAGACATAGTTGCGCGTTTAGTGTCCTCTCCTCAAACAGCACCTGCAATTATAAAGTTTGATATAGCTTTTTAAACAACATACACAGATTAAATAAATTGTAATTCTTCTACCTGCTCATTTTTCTACATCAGTCCATGTTCTATAGCCCGAGTCAAAATTTACATTCCAAGTAAAGCTTAGGCTTTACTTGGAATGTCTTCTCCCAGGTTCACTTCCGAGTTTGAAAATGACGACACACACACAGTCCCGGAAATATGAGTTAAGTGAGTTATTTTTAAGCATGAGAGTTTAAACAAGCGCACAAACGGTTTGGTCGGCATTTTAAATAAATAATACAAGTTATAATTACATAGTTGAGGGTGTGGATAAGTTAGGTCACCGGCCTGCCGGAAATGTTCAAACTTTAGCATCTGAAAGACACCAGTCTATTATCGGACAACGATTCGATCGGCTTTAACCGCGCAGTCTGAGTTAGCGTCCGATGTCTCTTCACGAGAAAAAGTCACAATCAAATACACATTATTAGTACATTTATACATATTGACCAGTCAGGGCTGGTCAATATGTAATTCTGGAATGGCTACACTGCGTATGACCGAGGTTTAAAAAAGGAATTAAGCTGTAAGACTAAAATCAACCAATGTGCCATTTCTACCAGCAGTAAACCATTAACACCAATTATGATTTCAATCGGTGTTTCAAACTTTCAAACACTGTAGGATACACTGTAGGTTCAGGAGTTGATGTGTTATTCGTACAGCCCCCGTATCACGTACCGGATTCAAAACTGGTTTATATTTCAGCAGATTAAAGTTTCTGTCGTTAAATAAAAGGTCTACACACGGAACACAGGACGGTTATAGAGAAAATTTTAGTTCTAAAATGTAAGTATTGTCCGCTGTCCGATAATGGACGCATGTCTTTTAGCGCACGTGTGTTACCCGCGGCTAGACGCCGTCGATTATACTTCTCGTTAGCCACCGTTGCCTCCTGCTAGCAAATGTTACCGTTTATTACACAGTTACAAAATAATTCAAACTTAATAAAAAATGTATTTTTTTTTCTTACAAGAGACCATAAACACAGTCGTTAATAAATAAGATGACACTACTGTATAAGTTCAAAGGAGGAAGTCTGAACCAAACAAAGCATTGGTATTTCCAAGTTAAACTAGTTCCTCAACGCAAACAATGGCGAGCTGTAGATGTTTAGCCCCAAGCTTAGACGAAGAATATAACACAGACAGTTCTGAATAGTATCTGTTTTAGATACTTACATGAATGAGTCTTTATTCCAAACAACCTTTCAGTCTGTATATAAGAAGGGGGAAAGGAAATCTTCGTTTTAGCTAAAAGAACTTAGCCAGAGATGTCGCTGAAGGCCGCCCTTTGCTTCTTCTTCTTCTTCTTCTTTAATCATTGACGTTTTCATGTTGTTGCCCCCACTGGCGATTATTAGACATGACCATTTGAGACAGAAAAAACACAACACTGGATCATGAACGTTCCTTTTTTTCATGCTACATTTCACTTACCAAGTTAATGTAGGCTGTTTAGGATCTACCTCTGAAATAATAGAATTACAACAGGATTGATTATTTGTCAGTAATTCTTACAAAATTTTGAGAGGAAAAAAAAAGATTTTCAGCAATTATTTATATTTAGTTTTTTGTATTTCACACTTTTTACTTTTAACTAACAACTCAGGAAGTTTCAGATCTGTTCTTGGTGCATTTTTAATTGTCCATTTGTTTTCTTTCATTTGAGTGACTCATACAGCTGAGAGTCAAATGACTTCTCTGAATAAAACTTTGCAGACTTCTAATTCTTCAGATAGGAGTCAGACTGAAAGGTCACATTTAATTATTTAAACAAAGCAAAAAATAAAAGAATTTCGACAACTTTCTCAAAATAGTAGATAAGAATTTCAAAGAAAACCCAGAGATTTACAAGGAAAAATGCAATTCTTGACTTACTAACAGGGGGCACTCATCCTACATGAAGTGTACCTTTAATGTAACAGTATGCAAGCATCTCTGGGGAAGTGAAGATGAAAGAAAAATGCTTTTTAGGCCCTCTTATCACAAGCGGAATTGTCAAAGTTTTTTTTTTATATAGGCTTTTTAAAGAACATATAATATGACTAAAAGAGCAAACAAAAACAACAATTCTCCAGTTGTTTCCAAGTCTATTTTGCTTCCATTGCTGAATAAATTTAGCAGTTGGAGTGCGCTGCTCCGTAAGTGTGATGTTTGTTTATCGAGGAAATGACCACTGAGTTCACCACAATGATTTATTCTTCTGGAAGAGAAAAATATGGATGACACCAGAAAAATAAATGTATGGGTCAGAATTACTCTGCTTTTATGCATTTTGTGTGATATAGTGGAACCTCTTGTAAAACTATCTAGTTCACATTAACAGAATAAGACAATGAGATGTTGATAGAATTATTGATATAATAAAAGTGGACCACCAGTTTCATACAAACTTAGTGCCGTCTGGGTTACTTTATGAGTGTAATCATCCTGTTAGTACAACATTTTTACTTTGCTGTGACTCAGTTAAAACAGTTGCACACAATATTAAAACCAGACCCTAAATGAACACAATTGTTCTACTCTCACTCTCTACCTGTATTCTGCCCTCCTGTCCGTTTGTACCAAATTAAGCAGATAAAAAATAGTGTAAAAATGAAGAATAATAATCAATATGTTGTGACCAGTGTTGTGTGTCTTTTCTTTTCTTGTTTTGAGATTTATGTCTGGAGGTTTTGCTGTTTGTTCTTTGCAGTTAAACACCATGCAAATTAAATTAAACTGATGCAGACTCAATTTGAAATTCTAGATGAAATAACACCGTAAAGTCTAATCTAAAAAGGATTTCAAACATTTGGCAAAGCACTTACTTTTGTAAAATCTTCTTTGGCCTAACTTGAATTCAATTAGGTTGTTTGCCTTCTAATATTTTTACTATACGTCTTATATTGCTGGAGTCTTCTGAACATGTTTCATTATTTTTTCATTATCAGCATCCATTTAACAGTTCAACTTTTAAAATTTGTAAAAACTATATATTTCCTGACATACTTTTGGAGCATGTTAAGATTATTGTGGTACACAAATATGTCTTTTGCATTCCTTGTTCATGTGTGTAATTTTATAATTCTATCATGTTCAAAATAAAATAAATAAATAAAAAATAAAATAAACATAGTTCCTGTGTCATACTTTAACTGGTTAGCTCTGTACTAGGAATGTTTTAGCAGAAGTAAAACAAAGTCTTTTTGGTTAATAATTAATTGACTTTTTTGTAGATTATGTGATTTATCTTCCTCGATAGTAATTCAGTGAAGGCAAACCACAACATACTTCAGTATACAAAAAATAAAAATACAAGTAAAGAATACTTCCAATGGTTCTGCTTTAAAATGTTACATTTTTGCCTACAACAGACATACAAATATATACAACAATCCCTCTCCTGCAGGGGGAGCCTAGTGTCACAAACATTGGATTAGGCCCTGTCCAATGATGATGCTCACGAGATTATTCCAGCAGCCTCTAAAAAAAGCCTTCCCCTTCACTCTGCACTCAGACGGTGGTAGCCCTGGAACCCTGGCTGAGCAGAGTTCAGGTGCCTCTTGCACATAGTGATGACATCTTACCAAATACTTCTCCTGTTCTCTGGTAAGCTGTTTCATTTGAAGTTTCACATCTTGTGCAAAAGGACAACTGAAAGTGTGATTTAAAGACTACAGATGAAGCTAGACTAGATCTTGTGAGATTTTTGTAAAGTGAGTGTTGGCAATCAAATTAATTTCGTGGAAGAGAGGAAGAGATGGTGAGTTTTGGTATTTTTCTAGGTTTTACAGCATCCCGGTCTAACCTCTTGTTTGTGAGACATAAGAATGAGGTTTGTCCTGTGTGTCCTAGTTACTAAAGAGAAGAGTCTCTGTGGATATTACAGTAGCAACAGAACGATGCACACAGTGATTAAAATGTTTATTAACAGGCAAAGAATAAACTAAAAGAATTGAATGATTTTACATCTAAAGTCAGCAAAAGAGTTTAATGTGAAGTAAGTTTGATTCTATGTGTGAATCAGAAATGTTGTTAAGATTTTACTCATACACTATGCATAAAAAGCTATTTCTTTCAGACTAGACTGCATGGCTTGATTCTCAGAGATAGAGAAGTTTGTTCCTCCTCTTCAGTTGTTTATTCCTTTTTGCAGTGGCTGTGGCTCCTGTGGCTGCACACAGTTCCCACCGGACAAAAAGAGGGTTACTTGAGCTTGCAGGAGCCATCAAATGCAGCACTGGGAGATCTGCTTTGGCTTACATGATGTATGGATGCTACTGTGGGCTGGGGGGTGAGGGGTGGCCCCGTGACAGAGCAGACTGGTGAGGCATATCCTTTTCTCTAATCTTTTTCACATAATAGTACGCTTCTGCACCTGACGACAACATTTACCAAAATTCAAATAGTCAGACAGGTCTATGCATGCATTATAGGCTACAAAGCTTATAATTCAGCACGCATCACTGTGTTTTCACTCTTCAACGCAGGCACGGTATGTACACATTATTTCCTCTTCTTGGTGGAGCTCAACTCTTCGATTTCCAAAATAGGTGTGACTAGTTTCCGAATCCGTCTTTCTCCACTAAACCACAAGTGCTTCCAGAGGATTGGAACAAATGAATGATGACCTTTTTCACAACACAAGCCTGGTCAGATGGGGACTTTAAAATAGGCCTAAAACTCCACACCCAAATCCTAATTACTGTCTCTTTGTTTTCTATTTTCACCACTAGACATCTTGCCCATTAAAAACTGTTTGACTGCCAAGTAAGTGCAGTGAAAAAACAAAGTGGTGATCCTGGACTGCTTTTAAAATAGCTGTGGTGTCACTTTGCCACCCATGTATACTGCTGCTCAGTCCGCTCCAGACGGAGCTCAGCCTTGAAAGTAATGCATTCAATATGTTGCGCCTGTAGGTGTTGCCACAAGCATGACTGCTGTTATGGAGATGCAGAACGTCTTGGCTGCTACACCAAAACGGCCAAATATCATTGGACTTGCGAGGACAGGGAAGCTGAGTGCGGTATGTATATATTTTTAAATACACCTTCAGAGGATTGAAGAAAACATAAACTTTTCCAGTATGTGGTTTTATGAAAGGGTAACAGAAGAACTGTCCAGGCAGCACATAACTAATATTAAGTATTCAGAATTTTTGACTTATCTCATCGAAATTCTGTGCCGTGTGAAAGTATCAATAAACTTTGATTTTTTTTTTTCTCATTGAACCACAAACTTCAATGTATGTTTTTTTAGGTTTTTATGTGACAAACCAAACAAAGCACTGCATTATTGGGAAATGAAAAGAAAATTCTTTGTGGTTTCCAACTTTATTTCCTTTTTTATAAATAAAACTCTGAAATTGTGACCCAAATTTGGTCACAGATTTTATTTGCAAATCTTTTTAATGACATAAATCTCTTATCTTTTTCATTTCAGAGGATTTAGAGGACAAATGTGAGAAGTTTTTATGCAAGTGTGACAAAGAGGCAGCCAAGTGTTTGAGAAAAGCACCATTCATCCAGAAATACTCACTATGGCCGGATTTTATGTGCGGCCACGATCACCCAACATGCAACATGTACTGAAGCAGTGTAAGCATCTTCATATTGAGTGCCTATTTATGAAATAGTATAATAAATAAATCCAAAACTGACTAAAGTATCATATTTTCACAGTCATCACTTTTTATGAGACATGGTGACACTTGTTAAGTAAGTGGCTTTGTGTACGAGTGTGGGTTTAACTAAAGCAGAAATTTTGGTATTTTAAGGACGAGAATGACAATAATTCATGTAAGTATCAGAAAATAACAAATTTAGGCAAAAGATCATTTTTCCAAATCAGTTTCTTTCAATAGAAAACTTATGAAACTTTAATAAAAACTGCAGGTGTGTGTCTGGTGAATATTTGATTAAAACATATTTGCTTTTCATTCAGTGGTTATAGAATCCAGAAATTTACTCAATTAAGAGTAGAGATTCTTCATAATAAAATTACTCAAATAAAAATAAAAAGCACTCCAAAGTTACTCAAGTAAATGTAATTGAGTAAATGTAACTAGTTACCACCCAACACTGGTGAATTAAGCCTTTCTCTTCCTCAAAAGACTAAACTTCTGCAATTGGCTTTAAGGTCAAGCGTTACATTTCAGGTCACCACTTCCCACAAAGCTACTTTTATATGTTGAAGAGCTGCAACCTAGACGTCCACTCCTTACACGCTTTGTCAGGGTTTTGGACATGATATCTTTCAATGGAGCCTAAAAAAACCAGGATGAAATTTACTAAGCTAACAGTCTGAGCTCCTTTAAGTCTGCAGTGAGATAATCATCAGCACTTATGTGTTACTGCCTAAAGGGCAGAGCTTCGTGCTCTGCTCTTTTCAAGGGTTTATCAAAATCACAACATAGTCACAGTTTGTTGAGCAATAGTTTTCCAGTGACTAAGCGAATAGCTGCCAAATGACCTAATTTCCTGTCAGAGCTATAAAATATGCAGGTGAATGTTGGGTTTTCACAGTTTACTTTGTTCGTTTCAGAAGTTCACAAAAACTTCCTTGCATGCAGTCCTTCCCCACAGTGGAGGCTGAAGACGTTCCGACATCCCTAAAAAAAGTATCAGCTAATTTGCTGTGTATGAAATCTACATCTTCAGCACTAGATGGTGCCAAATCCACAAACAAACTGCAGGGCGCAACACCCGAGCAAGAGTTTGACTTCATTTCTGAAATAGTTTTTATGTTCGTTTAGTTTTGAAAGAGAAGACTGTTCTCACTCTTGAGTCAAAACCTTTTACTCCTCTTTCCTATGTATGTTCTTTCCATCAACATGGAATGTAATCTAAATCCGCCCAGATGTTATTCAGAGCCCTGTAAAGTGAGGAAAACACAGCTTCTTTGTTCAAACAGTGCTGGGTCCGTAAGCTTCAACCGAAATGAGAGAAGCAGTTAATGTAATGTATCCTGCTAAGAGCTGAAAGTTGAATGTTTGGGTCAAAGCCTACAAACACTTGTTCAGTTGTTTTGAACCTTTGCCGTACAAGAAAGTCAAGAGTTGTAAAGTGCAAAAATAAAGTTACTTGAAGTTCCTTTTGTTTTCTTGTCTTTGGTTATACAAATATTAAATTCCCCTATTATAACATCAATAATTTTCCTAGTTTTTTCACGATCAACTGTGATGTGTTCCATTTTAACTACTGTTTCTATTTGCTTTTTCAGTGGTAGCTAAAAGAATTATTAACTGGCATCTCAGAGACAGCAGACGTTTGAGTTGAAAATCATCAGGGATTTCTAAACCAAAAATAAGAACATTATATACAATCAAGGTTAAGTCATATGGATATACTCAAAAATTGCTCTAAAGTTCAAAACACGTGTCTGCTGCCCTTATGTGTTTGTAATTTTTTCCTGAAATTAGGGGGTAGGGTGTATTTTGCTGTGTGTCACTCTGTGGTAACTTCATGCAGAATTTAAGATACTAAATATTTCAGTTCCTTTTCGTAAACTCCATTTCTTGAAAACAGTGAAAACGTTTTTCATTTTGCAGTAACTCTTACGTGTTTTAAGAAATGCTGGCCTAATTTCCTACAACATTATCAAAAAAAGCTGACAGAAACGCCAGTCTTCCTTCATTCACTGTATTGCTCTGCAGCTGAGAGCCAATAAACAAAACAGGAAACAATACAAACATGATCATGATGAGTCATTTCCTACTGGGCTGAGATCTTTTGCTCTCTTAACATCACACTGGGGTGTGGTATGTGTGTTTGGAAAAATTTAGCAGATAAATGCTGTCTCTAAAAGTCCTAAAAGCTACATATTGAAATATGTACTCTTTCTGCAAAAAATACAAAAAACAAACAAAAAAAACCCAAATACATGTCTAAAAAGAAGCAGAAATTATAATACATGGTTTTTAGTTAATTTTGCTTGGTTTTGAATATTTCCTCAACTGAGATGTTTATATAGAATGACAGCTTTTATTCTGCTCAGAAAAATATGAAGTCTCAGATGAGCTTCATGTTTACATTCAGGCCGAACTACCAGCAGCAGTTTCTCAAATGCCAATAAAATTTCTGGAAAAAGGAAATATACCGTCTACTACCATTATTGCACAATACTACCTATATGTACATCTTGAACATATAGGTAGTTCAAGATGTGAGGAAGGAATGCATTCAGAAGACATATGATCAATAGGTGGAGAAAAATCAAATTGTGTAGCATTTTAATAAACAGACAGTCGATGCATGTGGTTTATGCAGGAATTTATCTGTGATGTGTTGAGGATATAAATAAGTCTTCTGGAAAATGCTGCAACCAATGTCAAAGTAGCTGCTGTGATCACAACGTGTTTTAAAAATAGTTGCCTTAGTAAATTGGACATGATAGAACTGCATCAGATATGAATTACCCAGGAAACTGCACTAGTATATTGAGTCTGATACGAGAGGATTTTTATGATACTAAATCTGACATGTAATGTTGCTTTTACATTGCGTCAGTAACACTACTACCACTGAATATTCCTAAAGTTTCGACAATTAGCTTGTCTGGATTTAACCAGAGTCACAGACAAAAGGCACGGACGGGGTTCGAACCCGCGATCTTCGGTTTACGAGACCGACGCCTTACCACTTGGCCACCGCGCCTGCGCCGCACGGACGCGCGTTTGCCATTTTGAGAGAAAAAGACGCCCCTCCTAATCCAGCTGTGTAAATTGGGGTTTCATACTCTATAGAGATAAAACTGCGAAAGACACACTGTTTGACGGTAACAATCCAAAAGCATTAGCCTACAGCAGTAATGTGAATGTGTATGGTGGAAACGAGCTACAGACAAAAGGCGTTAATATAAATGTATTGTTGTGATTTGGCCACAAGAGGCTGCTGTCGTCTTCCGTCACAGATTTTGGTTGGAGCTCATTGGTGGTGTTTCCAGAAGCTTCTAACAAATAAGGTGAGTATTTATTTCTTCTGTTGAAAGTGAGGCCGAAAGAAAGTTTTATTTCTACTGCGGGAATTTTTGACGTAGCGTATTTAGAGTTTAAAACAATTTCCAACTATAAATGTTTTTGAAGGAACCATGAAGTAGGGTTTATGTCAATTTTCATTTTAACTCTCTTCAGTGAAAGGAAAAAAACGTATTGCACAACAGTGAAGCTACTCAAATATGACTCTTCACACTAATAGCAGGTGGAGTGCATTAATCAGATAAACTGTCTGCCAAGATGCCCATCCATATATTTATATATATATATATATATATATATATATATATACAGTACAGACCAAAAGTTTGGACACACGTACTGTATATATATATATATGAAGCAGGAGAATCATCTGGTTTTTTGGAAGTTTTTTGATTCTCTGTTATTTTTTTGCAAAACAGAGATGAATGTTTTATTGTGCAGTTTGTGAGTGTGTGTGTGTGTGTGGGGGTGTGTGTGTGTGTGGGTGTGGGTGTGTGTGTGTGTGCGTGGGTGGGTGTGTGGTACCAGATATCCCAGAGGCAATATGGGAAAAAAAATCAATGAGACCTGTTTTGTCTATGGAGAATTGGAGTTTTTACCTTAACCTGTTTGTAGAAAATTGTTATTTTCTACCAAATAACAATTTGGTAGAAAATGCAAAAAAACAGCTGCAAAATCAAAAGCAGCTCTACGTCATTTGAATTGACTCTACAATGATTTAAAACATCTAAATAATTTTGAGATTGTGTTAAAGTTTATTAAGTTACACATTGTTCTATTACCCAAATTGTTATGTCTTGTTGTAAAACACAACCATGCCAAGGCCAGATTATGAAAAGCGTATCCTTATACTTGACGAAAACTGGTTTTAAATTGCTGGAGGCCTTTGCAGTGTCCTTTATATTGTGACTTGCTCATGACAATGGAGTTCTGTAACCTAAGGAATCTTGTCAGAAATCCCATGCATTTGGGGCATTATTCTTCATGCAAGAAACATTGAGCAACTCACTCCCTCTGAGAATAAGAAGTATTTCTGTAGCAGTCTGTTTAATTATTTATCATTTTGTTGTTGTTAAACCATTCTTCCCGAGTCTGCTGCATGGGAATTTGTACTCCAGGATCTGTAAGAATATTTGTTTTGGTTTTAGTACATTGATTTTTTATTTTTTTTTACACAGGAATGCCTGTATTTTTCTAGCATTTTTTTGTAGATTAGTTTGTAATTCTTACTTGATAGAAACACTCAGATTTTGATTTCAAAAGGCAAACATAGCTATTTTAACTATAAGCTTGATCAAAGAGGAAAGGTTTAAGCCTTGTTTTAAAAGTAGATTGGGTATGCCTCAAAGACTAAACTGGGAGCTTGTAAAGTGTGATTGAAACAATACAATTTGTCTACTTATACTTAAGAGTTTGAAAAGGTGTAACTGTTGTCTTGTGTTTGTGAAAGACTGAAAAAGAATTCCACAATTACAAAACTCCGCTTCTCTCTGGCTTCAACTTCACAGTTACGCACTAATTTGTGCACACAAAAATAACCATTAAAATATATTTAGGATTTTGGTTTTTATGTGACTAAATGTCAAAAAATCTCATGTACTCTGAATACAGGAGAGATAATAGAGACATGGTTTCCACTACATTACCCTGAAAATTGTATTGGATTAGGCAAATTTAACAGTTGTGTCCTTCAGCATAATCAAAGAGTAATAATGCACATTATATGACTGAGTGGGCATATTGATTTGTTTGCTCAGAATTCTGGTGTGAGAGTTTGCAAAACATCAAGAAAGATGTGTTTATTTTTTCATCAAAGTAATGATTCCAGAATTTATTTTTTTATATTGGTTAAAATTTGAGAGCTAGAAATAAAATATACATAAATGTAGCACAGTTCTGTTAGGCATGGCCGTCCCCTGGCACCACAGGTCTGTGCTGGTGCAGCTTGCAGAGAAAACTGGTCATTGTAAGGAGCAGCATTCTGTCTATGACCCCGGTCACAACTCGATGTGTAAGTGTGAAATCTAACTGAAAGGTGAGCAGCTGATGAAGCTGCAATACAAAGAGAATATAATTTCTCCCCCTCTTTCCAAATTTTTTCTTGATGCCCATCTTGCTCCTGTTTTTTGGGTTAATCCATTTAACAGGGCTGATTTCACAACTTCACTGAGTAGATAAATAAAGCTTTTAAAATCTGGAATTTTATGATGTATTCAGTTTCTGTGTTCTTCAGATTTAGCCTAATTTGTGTCAGCTCTGCCTAACTGACAATTCTCTCTTTTTTGCTTAGAAATTTGGTGATGTCCTCATGCTTGATTCAGTTACCATAGCTACAACTTTGCGCTGGCAAGCATCTGGTCCTCGTTTTCTCCTGAAGGGTTCTACAACTTGAGCTGTAATCTAAAGTAAAGATGCCTGTCCCTCAGCAATGGTCTTGGGCAGCTTTATGAACAAGAGAAAGATTACAGTGACAAACACAGTGGCAAACCATTCAATGCGGACCATAGAAACAAAACCGGGAAAGCAACACAACGTGAGAGCAAGGTGAAGGCAACTGGCTCCTGTTATTGATGACTTAATGGGTTTTGTTGATGGAAATAATTACTATAATCATTTTTGTTTGCATTAAGAACTAAACAGAATTAAGAGAAAATGTAAATGCTTCAACTGGACTGACTTATGTTTGAATTTTGTTTTCTTAAAAAGAGCACCATTTGAGTTTTATTTAAGTTGACTTTTTTCCATACAGTAGACTTGGACATTTAAAAAGTAGTTCAAATGATTGTGATTTATGAGGGACAAAGTTTTCTTTTAAAAAGAGTTTAAAATCCAATCTGTCACATTTTAGGAAAATATACAATCTGGAAAAACAGGGAAAATCATTGGTGACTTTTTAAACCCAGACTTGTTGAAGTCAAGGGCCAAAAAGCTGATTTTTCTTCCTTTTTTTGTTGTTGTGGGATACCCAAGAAATACTGTGAAAAATAAATGTGGTTGCTTAATCTGCTGCTTGGAAAAAGACAACAGCCAGTCCAGCATGTTCAAGCCGCCCCCCTGCTGGGCGGCCCATGAGCCCGTCGATATGCTGGTTTGATGTTGGATGGAAAATTAGAACCCCCCACAACAAACGGAGGGCTGGAACAGAGAGACTGGAACAGAGACAGAGAGGATAGAAAGAGAACAACCATCGACAGATGGACTCTGTTGTGATTAAAGATGGCGTCAGTCTTCACTGCAGACTACGAAGGACTGTATCCGATCAGTAAAGAGGTGGTGGGAGTTGTCTGTGGTTCAGCTCATCAGAACCACGAAGAACACAGTGTGGTACATCAGCAGGTATGATGACTGCTTTTGCAGGGATGAAAACCGTAACGTTCCATTGTTTAGTGCATCGGTCTATTGTGTCTGGTAACGCTTTTTTATGTCAGTGCTGTGTTGTTTGGTTGCATTCTTCCTCTTGTGGTAACAAATTGCTTCATTTGATTTGACCAGTGAATATATATCTTGTAAACAGACAACTAATAATGTATGTGAAGATTTGAATTTATCATAAACCTGACAGATTTCAAGCAATTCATTATTTGTCGTACATCTTAGCATAAACCACCATATAGCACCATTAGAAATGTAGGCCTTTTAATTAGGCATTTTCCCTTTTTGTGAATGCAGGTACACCAGAACAAGCATGATATTCAGCATGAACAAACTCAAAGTCTTCAAATTGCTAAATCCTCTGTGTCTAACACACTCCGAGACTTGTTAGGCATGATCTATTCAGTCTGGACAAAGGACAGCAACGGGACTCCAGAATACATTTTCTGAAAGTCTATTGATATTAATATTTGGGTCATTTTCAGAATCTCCAACTATCCTGAAGAGGTCCAAAAAGCATGACATAGTTTTATAAAACCTTAATGTCTCAATCATTTTGGTAACTGGTTCAGCTACTTTTAGTGTTTGCAGCTGAACCTTGCACGTTTTGCAATTTTCAGTTAAAAGTGCTTTGCAGAAGACATAATTTCACTTATTGATTTTGAAGAAAGCTAGTTAAAGAAATTAGAGCTCTGCTGTGAAAGCATAGAAAAAGAGCGTTTCTTAAACTGTTTTTATGGGCTTTTGTTCATCAATGAGTCTTCAGCTGAGATAAGCTCAATTCACCCAAAATCTACAAGAAAATCTAAATCCACAGTGACAGGTGGAACAAAAGAGCCCTGAATGGACTGAACTGGGAGACATGAAGTTGTCTTCTGGTAGTCCTTCACTATAGTTAGATATTTGAGAGCGTGGGAACACTTTATTATAATAAACTTTGGAAGGAAACCTTTTTTTTTTTACTACATAGGAAGACATAAATTGTTTGTTGGTCAGCAAACGAGTTCTATAGTATTTGTACAAATGATCGACAAACCATTTGTTAGGAAAATTGTATTAGTAATTATCAAATATTTGTTGTAGCATGTAGCTTTGTAGTTACATTTTAGATAATGTTTCTGTGTGTTAAATAACTTTGATTCTATCCTGAGACTTCCCTGGGAAATAGAGGTGACAGCTACTCTCAGCAGCTGTTGCCTTGCAGGACTTCCTACAAGACAGAGGTGTTAAATGCTCCCAGCAGAGTTTTACATGCCTGACAATAAACTCTGCTCTGTGCTTTTTTGTGATACAAAGCCGTTGCTTTGAAGCTATGCAAACGTGCCTTATTCAACACCGTGCCTGGAGAAAGAAAGATTTAGAATATAGATAACATGTGTCTAGAAGTGAATGTTATTTAGCGCTGCAACCATGTGATGAATGCTTTGACTCCACCCTTTTAGAGTTGCAGCGCCCCGTGTGGCAGGGTTTCCTAAAGATCAATAAAAGAGAGGAACAGACAGATGTGTGGCAGAGTGGTTGGAGATTTGTGACTAAAAGCACATCTCTGTCTGCTCTCCTCGCGAGTATAACAGAATCTAACTCTCTTGTCTTTCCTGTATTTGTTTAAATTGTCTCTAATAGGTATTTAGACCTGACACCATTCAAAAGAATTAACAGAAGTTTTTAGGAGTTTTTAAAAATACCAATGCTCAAAATGCTTAAGTTAATACACAGAAGACTTACAATACATAAAGTTTTGAATTTAAGAATGAATAGGCCTTTCTGTTGCAGTTAAATGTCTCAAAGAGAAACAGAGACTTTCACTAATTACGTTCGATGCCATGACCTTCCTATGGGCCACATTCTTTAAGGCCTCATTTCCAGTCAATAGAGATTACTTTTTAATGTAGTCTAATTATCTAATATCATGTATCCGATACAGCTTAAATTAGTTTCAGGAAATTTCCACTGATTGTAGTTCTGGATCGTCAACTCTTGTAAATAGGAAGATTATAAAAGCAGAAAAAACCAAAATCCACATTGAATGTGTCTGTTAGATTGATTGTGGGCACAATCTCCTGAGTAATAATGGAAGTAAAGGGGTTTGTTTTGGTGATAATAACATATCAAATTGTATTTTTGAAATAGTTGGTTTTCAGTTTAACTAAATTTTCTGATTTTGTAAGTTTTAGTAATCAGTTGGGCTCACTCACATGTTCTTGAAAAGCTCTATTTGTGTGCCTATGACCGACTGAAGACTAATTTGTCCTAAAGGTAGCTAATGGGTTGAACACACACCCAAAATAAAATGGGATTATTCTGTGATTAGTAGTTGACTTTTCATCTGTACTAGCAGAATCAAGGCAAAATATCTGAAGTACCTAAATTTGAAGCAACTGGGGAAAACCTTGCCTATTTGTTTCTATCACTTTTGCGTTATTTCCACTAAGAAGTACAACATGGGACAGTGTGGCTTGGCAAGCTATATTTTCTTATCCAATATCTTTACTGGGCCCCCTTTAGTTGTGGGTCCAAAGGACAATTGTACAGTACACTTAAAGTGGCACTATTAGCATAAAACACAAGAAAGTTTATTGATTGATGCACCGACCTGTGCCTTACTGCTTAGTGGAAACAAGGTTTTAATCAACAAAATGCCCACAAAGGAAGATCCTTACCCCTTGGTTTGCTTTGAATACAACTTGCCAAGAAAGACGAAAGACGGGCTTCTGAAGAGAATTAACAGCACTTCTGACAGACAATCTCATTTTAGGTTTTGCAAAACAACTTAGTCTTTTTATGGCTGATAAAAATGCAACTAAATATGACATTATGGTTTTAACATGCCTGATTGCATTCACAATGTAACAGAAATTTGCCTCATGAAAATACTCAGATACACTCTCAGCAGATTTAGAAACACGTAAAACACCATATCAGTATCAAACTAGATTATATCCTTTTGATGCCCTTAATAGTGCTTCATGGTTGCACATTATTCTTGTCCTGCAACACATGAACAGCCCCAGACCTGTACTTATTCTGAATATGGCACTAGAATCCCACCTTGAAGATGTGTGATGTTTAAATAAAGGTGGAACAATTATTGTATCGCCCAATTTAAAGTATAATATTTATGTTTTCACAAGTTTCTGTCCATATTTACTCTCTGAGACATCATTTGTTTAGATGTAAAAAATAATGGTTTGGCAGCTGCACACATAATTAAGCATATCATCATGGGTTTTAGAAGTGAGGTGGTTAAAAACTACTCTAATTGGTTTTCAAATCAGCTGCAAAACATCCCCAGGGCAGGTACAAATTCATGCATGATTGGCAGAAAATGTAGTAAATGACTGCTACTCTGTGCTGAAAATTACCAAAACTGCACAAGGAAGGAGCAGAACGACCAGAATCTGCTTGGAAACTTCTTGAGTTTTTATTTTCGTTTGTGTGTCTGTTTTCTTGTGTTCATTTAGTTTTTGCTTGTTTATTCTCATAATCCAAAATTATTCTTTGCAGTTCATCACAACATAGAAACAATTTTTTCAATGTCGTCCTAAAATTATTTAAAATACTGTTCAGTGTTGTTATGTACTGTAAAGTTTTGACTTTATTGCACCTTTGCTGCTTTATGTAATTATGTGTCTAATTGCATTAATAACAACAAAACAGATAACAAGTGCTGTGTAATTTATTTAATGGTAAAGATTTGATCTCAACTCTCAATAAATAAAAAAAGTGCAGGAATGTTAAATTCATATATCTTGCTTGAAATTCAATGTCGCTTTTGACACGTGATGATCTTTTTTTAAGTAATCTTTGTCTGCAACAGCATATTCTAACTCTGAAGTTATAGAAAAGTCCAGTCTTTAATTTGAGGATATTTGATCAGTGATCCATTTTATGTAATGACTGTTTTTAACAAATTCTATAGAGTTGGTGCTTGCGGCCAAGGAGGTTAAAGTGACTTATACAGATGCTTTTTTTGTACTTGACCTCTTGATCTTTGTGATGCTTTTACTTTCTTTGTGTGTCGGCTCCCCGTTAACATTTGCATATATTACTTTTAGTTTGGTTGAATCTTTCTTTTGCTCTTGTAGATGTGCAATTATATCCCAATCAATTTCCGCACTTCCCAATAGATGACTTTTTAATCCTCATTTCCGACAGCTGCAAGCACTTTCATTCTTCTCTGCATCCTTCCGTCTCAGCGGGGGCCATTTGGCATCGTTTGCATGTTCTCAGTCATTTGCTGGAGGAAGTTAGTGATTTGTGGTAATTGGAATTCAATTTACAAACAAGCAAAAAAAAAAAAAAGATCGAATAATCTGTGAATTAGGTGCTAAAATTACACTTAGGGGAGCTCTTCACCATACCATAGGTCTCTTGGTTTTCTGGTGTTTGAAATACTTTGAAATAATTATGACAAGTGTGCATTATTCAGTAAAGTTACACAAGTCATGGATATGTATACTTACAGGTATGCTCCAATCATATGTAATATGTTTAGTAGCTTTCATTAGATGTCATAATTGGCATTGAAAGTGTAACCAAATATAATAAACTATGAATATTTTCCCTTGCATGGTAGAAAAAAATGACAGCCATAAAATAACTTGGGAACTGTAGAAGTGTGAAGTTCAACAGATATCCTCAGAAAATGACTTTCTTTTTTGCACTTACTTACATCTACTGTAAATGCAGTGAAGAATTTAATCCGTATATATGTTTAAGAAACTCTGTTAGTGAAGCTTTATATCAGCAGGGGGCAGCAACCTACTTTATCACCTTTTTTGTGTGAAACATTAAGAGGTAATAGTCATGCTCTAAGTACCATGGAAACATTTAACATTGGCTTGTGTACACTGAATTTTTGTTTTTTATCTTTCAGGAAGAATTGGACGGCACAGATAGACTCACACAGCAATATTCTACTCCAGTCAGTTTGTTCGTTTTGTGGGAAATTAGACTGGCTTTCTTATTATTGCAGGATAATGCATTAAATAAGCTTACAATGGAATCGACAATGATAGGATTCAGACCTGGAGGAAGCATGAGGATGACAATCAAACACAAGGTAAAACATTTACACTCAAATCAGAATTTTCTCTATTGTCATTGTAGGAACATTTAATCAAACTACAAACACACAAAGAACCACACTGAGTCGTACGGGTAAAAGATTTATCTTTTGTTTCTTTTGAGATAAAGTTCTTTAAAGTTGACTCGGTGCTGCACAGATTGACTCTTGAGATTATTTGCCTTATTTCCTTTCTTAAATGATGTAGTTTAGTACCAGTCAGATGGCTGTCGTGTTGCAATAGGTGAAAATGTGGTGTGTGTGTGTTTAGCCTGGAGGAAGCTGTAACAATAGGATACTTTTCATGATTCCTATTGCTTGTATAAATATTTAAAATCCTGTGCACAGCTCACACTGTAACATGTTTCCAGGTGTGAGCAGGCATTGCAGTTGATGTGAGGAGATGGAGTGTGAAATGTGGACTCCTGTTCACGCTGCTCTTTTTAAGTCGTTCCACTGAATAATGTGATCTGAGATGTTTTCATGGTTTTGTGATGTTTCATCAGCCTTTCATGTTGGATTCAGTAAAACGATTTGACTGCTTGGTGCCTGCCTGATATCAAAGAACAGAAACAGCCTTCTAATCCTGCATTTGCTCTTCTTGTCTTTGTATTATAAAGTCATCGCAGTAATGACAAGTGCATCTAAAAAGCCGGGCAATATTTTAAAACCTACTGTGGAACTGAAACAGTCATTCAAATTGTGCCTTAAGCTGGTTCTCATGTAAACCAGTTATTGTAGTGTTGTGTGATTCTTTCTCTTTCAAGTGTGCAAATATCTATTTCAAATGACATAAAGTGGATAAAAATTTGTCACTACTTAGTGTTGTTTTAAGACTACAACACAACATGTATAGGAAATGTTTTTAGAATATGTCATTTTTTGTGGAAAATGCGAGCTGGAAAAAGAAACAGCTCTGCTTTGCTTTGATGTTTTTAATACATTAATAGCAGTGTAGGGTTTTATATTGTTTGCATTTGAGATGGTCATTTAGAAAACTTGTGATTTGTTTTCTGCAACCTTCTCTATTATTGATCCAGCACACGTTGCAAATTGAAATGAAAGCAAATTGTCTATTAGATTAGTCTTTTTGAATCTCTAGATTTACATTTCCTTGTTGAAAAAACTTTGACAAAGGGAGCTTGATTGCAGCACGTAACAGGAAAGGAGATTGAAGGGATCAAGGCACCTTTGAAAGATGTAATCGGTGAAGTTATCTCATGCAGGTCGTGGCTTGAATGAACACCTTGAATGTTCATTCAAACTGCTGTCCACACTGTCCAGCAGTTTGAAACAAATTGCTGTCCAACCTGTTTGGCCATTTGTAGTTTTAACAGCAAAAGTCACTTAACAAGGCAAATGGCTGTGATAGAATCAAAATAGATCCAAATTTAATTCAGACATATTCAAATGTATGATATGTCTGAAAAAATATAATCATAAAGTCAACATGATCTAAGTCAGATTCAGATCAAACTAGGTAATTCAGCTAATTCAAATTGCATTACAATACAGACAATTTTTGATGCCAGTTATCACTCAGACCCCACAGATTACTGATCCCCTCAGCCTGAGATTAATTTATTCTGATCACAAAAAAGGTTATATGTCATTCGTTGAATGTCTCTTTTTTTAATTGAGCTATTTTTGTGTTAAGTGGTTATAACCTTTTATAGGCTTTATAGCTTAGGTTCATAAACTGTTCAGGTTAAAAATGTTCCAGCCATCCTGACCTTTTGCCTACATACATGGGCTTGAGATTGTTAACAATTCTTTTAATGCTGATTTATTCTGGCATTCAACCTTTTTAGGACTTTTCCAACATACCTGCATGTACCATTATAGATTACAATCTTCAGAGTTAGAAAGTTATGAGGGAACTCTGACAAAGACTATGTATTTTTGTTGCATTTTACGAAAAATTTAGTTTGAACTAAAACTAAGCTCTGTGTGCTCTTTTTGTCTTTAAAGGAGAGACAAAAAGTTACATTTTAATACTTACAGTTTGATTCACAACATTTTCACTTGTAAATGGTATTTTAATAATATTTGAAAATTAGTTTATAACAGCTTTTCTTGTACTTTTGATTGTGTTCTCTATTCATGTAGAAATGCTAGTTTTAACACTAAAAGCCAGAGAGTGAAAGAAAAGGGGGGAAATAAGTGTGCCACATGTAGCAGAACATTTCAGAGGCAGTTTGTGCAGTGAACAGGCGAGGCGCTGTGCATGCTCTGCTGTGCAGCCTCAGCTCCGCACAGACATGAGAGACAGCCACGGAGAGGAGAGCGGACTGTCCTCTTTGTTGTTGGTAAAGTCCTGCGCGTCCTAACCATGACACCGCGGGCAGAAACTGGTGTCGCTCCAGCTGCCCGATGCGCACCGAAGCGGCCGGAGGATCTCCACCGGTTAAGTATCTGTCACTTTTGTCTCTTCTCTCTGTCCTCCGCTTAGAAATTGGAAATTGCGGTACTCGGTGGAAATAGACCCATCGCTTTGCAGCTTGTGTTATAAACCTGTTCAGAAATCGGTGTGGGATACCCGCTGTGCGGGGGGGGGAACAGTTGCGGGCGGCTTGTAGCGCGTTGAGTTTGGCGGCCACGGCGCGGATATTAATAGTGTGACAAAGTTGTTGCACTTGTCGGTGGGCTGCTGAAAGGCCTGGGTCTCTCTCTCTATCTCTCTCTCACTCACTCACTCTCTCTCTCTCTGTGTATGTATGGAGTTTGTTTCTGGCTCCCCTCCCCCACTCTCCGCTGCTGTTCCTGCTCATTCAGGAGACGCCAAGACGTGAACGTGATGAGAGGCTCACCTCAAGATACAGTTGCAGAGCAAAATGACATTTCCCCGTGATCGCCTTAAATGCACACATGCATCTGCAATCGCAGCCACTGTAACCCTAGTGCTTGAGCCTCGCAGGTAGAGAGGGGTGCGATCAGAGGTGATGGATCCGTCACCATTTACCTCCAGCTGTCATCCCCCGCACATTGGGATTGGTTATTCCTGCACATCTGGCCGCACGCACGGTGCACGTGCCGCTCACACTTCAGCACTGGGCAGCATTTGATTACAGAACAGCCGGTTTTGTCTTTTGTTCAATCAGGATAAATGATTTGTGTATGCATTGAATTAGACAGAGAGTGGGCGTGCCCTAAAGGGAAGGGTACTGGCAACCTAGAAAGAAATACTTCTCATATAATCACAGTGAGAGAGTGTGGGTGCCAGCCTTTTTATGAAATCCAAATAATCATCATTTTTAGTCCAATTTGAGTCAACAAGTGCCCCGAGCTATAAATAGAGAAGTAATTTACACAGAAAATGTAAGATGAAGACAAGGTTAAATGTCAAGTTTTTTTTTTTTCTTTTTTCCGTTTTTTACTAGGATTTGGATCTGCCAGCAAACTGTCAAAAAATAAATAAATACTGGCTTTGGCACGGATATGTGAATTTATCCAGTCAGCTGTGGCTACATTAAACCTTAAATTAAATACAGAAGCCATATCTCGGCAGCTTAGTCATAAGCTGCTCAAGCTCCAGCCAAGAAATGCTCTATGAATACATGAGGAGCAAAATATGTCCTTGAAAAATGTGTTCGCTAAAATAATTTCGAGTGCGGCGCTCTGCAGATGATTCTGCCATTAGACCTATAGCAGAGGGATTAATTAAAATTAGAACATGGAATGAGGATTGATACAGTAACCTATCAAAAGTCTTCTTCACTTTTTCTAACTGTAAAAGGTACTAAGGGTGTTTAATTATTTAGCTCAAAATATAAACCCCTTAGAGAACTTAGATGATGTTTTAATCGTGTTTTAAATTAGGTTTGGAAAAGTGTTGGAAGTAGCGATATGTCCTGTGCATATAAATCAGTTATATTCATGCTGCTGAGTAAAAAATCCATCTTATCTATTGAACCACATAAGAAGCCAGAAGTGTTTAGACTTGAGTTTCTTATTGGTTTTTCTATTCCTCTGTAGGTGGTTTTGTAGTTTAATCATACCTAAATGTTTCAGATCTTGACACAAATTTTAAATCAGACAAACATAATAGGTGTAAATACCAGATGGAGTTTTCAAATTATGGTTTCATTTCTTAAGGGAAATTCTATCCAAACCAACCTGGTCCTACTGAACAAAGCATTCATCCTGCTAATTCAGGCATTTACCACCTTTTTATGGAAAGCTGAGTTACATTTGAATTAGTTTTCCATAAACCTATAATACTATCCCAGGAGTGGCTCACTTACCAAAACTACTCCAAGAGTTCCCAGGCCAAAACTAAAGACCTCACAAAAGAGACATTGATATCCCCCAAGACTTTCAGGAAAATATTTTGTGGACTGATCAGACAAGTCAAACTTTTAAAAAGGTGTATGTCTTTACATGTTTTGTAAAGCCAATACAGCATTTCAGAAAATTCTGCCCGTCTGTGGTTGCTGTGGGAAAATCTTGGGCTATTTTCTGCTTCAGAGTTAATTTGTTTTTGCTGTAGCGAAACATGAATTATGATACGTTAAAAAATCTTGAAAAAGAATTTCCATCCTTCAGTTTGTCACTTTAGGCTCAATAGCACTTGGATTATGCAGCGGAAAAGTGATCCAAAGAACATCACCAAGTCCATGTCTTTCTCAAAAAAGAAGGTTTTGTAGTGGCCTGATTTGGTGCTCATAGGTTATCTTTGTCTGAAAAGTTGTTTGACGATCTGAAAGGTTTGAAAAAAAAAAAAATCTCTAAAGCTCCAAATACTTCTTCACAGTACAGTACTTAGCATTACTTAACAACTCTTGAAATGATTTTTCAAGTTTTCATTATACAAAACTTGTAGTTCACTTAGAAAGCTTCTCTCCATTTTTCCTTTCACTTTCTTTGCTGAGGAGAAATAGACTTGTACAACATGGAAAGATTTTATTTGCCACAAGGTTCAAGTTAGAAGATGACTGGCCAAAATCTGGACATGACTTTGCAAATATTATCTGAGGCCTGTGAAGGAAAAATGTGTCATCACAGGCCTCATTTGCTTCTGCTAATGAGGTGGAAGCAAATGAAAGTTGAAGACAGTTTCTCTTCAAATTTCTTTTTGGCTGAAGCTTGGGTAGAGCAGGACAGACAAAACAAGTGGTGAGAACTTTTTTTTTGCTGACAGAAAGGAAAATGGTTGTAAATATTATTGCTACCCTGGGACAGTGTGAATTATTTGAGCAGCATATTATTAAACTAATTGAGATTAAGGTACTTTCCCTGCTGGGATGAATAAAGTACTTCTATTCTATTCTATTCTATTCTATTCTATTCTATTCTATTCTATTCTATTCTATTCTATTCTATTCTATTCTATTCACATTTCTTTCCAAGTCTTTTCATACATTATGTTCAGAATACAGTGCATGTATGTCTGATAATTCAATTTTTGAATTGCTGATTTAGCATTAGTCTAAGAATGAGCCTTTGTGCGAGAGCGCTAGCAATGGTCTGCCTTCGTTGTCATGTGAGCTGCGTCTCATTATATATTTTCCCTCCTTGCAGGAGCTTTTTCAGAGAAGCATAACTAGAATACTGGATCCAACAGTTGTGCAGCGTGGGCACTGCAGGGTTCATGGATGCTGGGACTATGAGCATCAGCGACCAAAGGGGCTTCATCTCTGACCTGGGAGGCAGCTTCACTGAGGATGCTCCCAGACCTCCAGTTCCCGGGGAGGAAGGAGAGCTGGTGTGCGGTGACGGTCGCCAGCACGGCAACCTCACCTTCTCCTCCAAGAATGAGGGCGCCAAATGTGAGGCGTCTGTGGCCACGCCCAGGCGGTCAGACCTGGATCTGGGCTACGAGCCAGAGGGCAGTGCTTCTCCAACACCACCCTACTTAAAATGGGCAGAGTCCCTTCATTCTCTCCTGGATGACCAGGATGGCATCCTTCTGTTCGGGAAATTTCTCAGGCAAGAGGACTGTGCGGACATGCTGGACTTCTGGTTTGCATGCAGTGGCTTTCGCAAACTGGAAGCCAGCGAGGGGAACGAGGAGAAGAAAGTAAAGCTGGCGAAAGCCATCTATAAAAAGTACATCCAGGACAACAATGGAATCGTCTCCAGACAAATCAAACCAGCTACCAAGTCTTTCATCAAAGATTGTTTGATGAGGCTTCACATTGATCCTGCGATGTTTGACCAGGCTCAGACCGAGATACAGAGCAGGATGGAGGAAAACACTTATCCTTTGTTCCTTAAATCTGACATATATTTGGAATACACACAGACAGGAGGAGAGAGCCCCAAGCTGTGCAGCGACCGAAGCTCTGTTTCTGGGAATGAAAAGGGACTGACAGGGTATTTACCAACTCTAAATGAATATGAGGGGCCAGAGGAGACCGAGCGTGACCTGACCCCAAGCAGCCAGCTCACTCAAAAGCTGTTGATGGAGACGGTACCGCAGCAAGCTGCCAGCAGTGCAAAATTCCAGGACAACCAGGAGTACAGGTAAATCCTCCCAGGCATCTTAAGAAAAAAGCTTTACCTCAGCTCAAACTGTGCACTGTTTCCCCTCCAAACTGCTGAATTAGAAATAAAGCTGAAACCCCAAACCAGCATGAAGTTGGAGATGAAAACACAATGTGAGTGTAGCGCAAGAGACAGCAGAGTTGATGTTGTGTGAAGTGGAGCATCTCCACCTCAAGTGGGGAGGATATGTCGGAAGTTGAATAGGTTACTATAGCTGCTGTTTAGAGTTTGAAACATGAAATCATTATTTTTCTTTGTGCGTGTGGGGACTCTGGGAATTATGTTTTCTTTTTCTTTTTTCAAAGACCTGGCCAGGTATTGATGGGAAGGCATTCAAGCTGATTTTATTTACATTCGTATTTTGGATAATCCTTGACCCCTATTTTTCTATTTTTCCTTTCAGCAGAGGGCACTTTTTGTTTTTAAAAAGAAAAGTTTTTTAGAGTTTACAGTAAATTGTCTATTTTTCTGAGACAATTTGATTTTGATAAAGATAGTCTTTTTGTAGACCTAATCTGCAGATCTATAAAAAACATGCAGAGCATTCTCTCTCTCTCTCTTCCTCTTTCTCTCTCTGTTACATATACTGTATATGCTGTTTTAACCATTTGTGAGCATAGCAGCAAATTTAGCACAAGAGATGAGACAATACACAAGATTGAGTTCACAGGAAATATTTTTCCTATTGACTCACAAATCACAGACTGTCTTTTAAACTGTCTGAAATCAGTTAAATATTATGTAATTCTGGCTTGTATAGTCTATGTATTCTGGTTTGCATGCTTTCTACATTTTTTTCTGTGAAAATACTTCTTTTCAGGTTTTCATTAATAGAAAGAAAATGTTTTATGAATCTTTGTGTATTAAAGAGAATCTATTAAGTAGGGAACTATCAAGTTCAGGTTTGATCAAAGTATTTTATTTTAAGATAGAGATGATCAAATGGAATACAGATTCACTAAAAAGTAACGGTAGCATCATTTGGAATTATTTCTGTTTTGCACGGTTAACCAGTTGCAGTGTTCTCACAGATTTTAGACGTAGTTTGAATCTTTTGTGTTTTCTCTTTTTTCTTTACTGTAATCCCAAAATACTGCCACATAAACAATATGAAATCTTATTGTTAGCTTCTATTGGATGACTCCATCCAAAAGCAGTGCAACAACTAAAGAACAACTTCCTTTCATACTTCAAAATAAGATTCTTCACATCAAAGGCTCTAATTGCCCTCATGAGACAAACTCATTGTCAAAGCAAGTAGATAGTAGATGCTTCAAAAGTAGTATTTGATTAGAAATAATTGTAACATTTTGAAATTGAGATACTTTGTTCTACCTACATAAAAATAGGTTTTCTTGTGCCAGCAGTCTTCAAATCCAGGCCTCAAGGCCTGGAGTCCTGCAACTTTTAGACATCTGCTTCTACACACAAAGTCAAACAATGAGGTCATTAGACTCTGGATATCTTGACTGCAAACTGAGGAGGTTATTCAGCCTTTTGACTGAGGAGTATTGGAGCGGGTACACATCTAAAAGATGCAGAACACCTACCAACCAACTCTCAGCATTAACTTGAGCAATGCATACTCTGAGCACAAAGCGCTGTGTTGTGATCCTCATGCTTGTTGTTCACATGTATTTCATGGTTTAACTACAAGCAAAGTTGTCGGGCAAAATCTTTAACTTATTATCCGACTGCATCAGATTCTGCTGAGATTTCTTAGATCAAATAAACTCTTGAGGATCATATGTTCCCTCTGCACTTTATGGTTTCCTGCTGCTTAATTAATCGTGTTTGCTTTGATATGCTTCACAAGTGTTTCTCAGTCCCTTATTTGTCATGAGAGATCACAATTCGTAAAGAATAGTTGTAGCTCATGGAACAAAAGGATCACCTAAATGTGTGATTTGTTTAGATAGCTCAAACTCCTCCAATGTTTTTGTAATCTCTTAATAATCTTACGCTTATGTTGACATTGCTCTGTTCATTGCTGTTCTTAGCTTGAATGAAGAAGATATGTTCACTTTGCTGTTTCTTCTGTGATGACTTATACTTCTATTCCATGTGTCTTTTTAATCTATAATGGAAAGGTTTTGCATAATTTGCTTTTAATTCATTGCCCAGGTGAATATTCAATGAAAGATGCATCTTTTTGAGCCCTTATTGATTTCTTTGTTGCGGGATGCCACTGTTGTCCATAATTTAAAGTAGAATACCTTTAAATGCCTTGAAGGACATGCAGGAATAATGCAACACCGCAAGCCTGTCTTGGCTGAACGTAGTAATATATACTCCATTATTTATTTATTCATGTAAATGAGTGTCTTCTGGTAATTAAAATTGGACAGAGGCCCATCCTGATGGTCTGTAATGCTAAATGCACTGTGTATGTTTTGACGTATTATGAGGGCATTGCAGTGAAGACCACTGAAGGCTTTCCCCAACATGGACAAGCATCCAAGTTCTTTTCTGTATGCACTGTGATGAGACGCTAATTGTTTAGCATGAAAAAATAAATTTCTTCAAAATCAGTTAAAATTTCTTGCAAACAGAAATGCGTCTCTGCAAGTGAAAGTCTTATTGCTAGAGAGAAGTTGGATGATGTTACCATCAGAACCAAGAGAAAAAAAAATTAAATTTAAACCTAGTCATTGAAAACAATTGCATCCTGTGGTTAAGTAAAAAAGCCCAGCTGTTAAAAGGAGGATCCTAATTTGATGGCAGCTATTATCCATTTCTCTACAATGCGACTCTGCAAGAAAATAATTGAAGTTGCGTCACAGTCGCACACTACAGAGACGTTCCCACAGCTCCAGTGCTGTGATGAGAGACAGGAACTCACATCAGCTGACAGACAGACGATACCTTCCAGATAAAACTCTCTCTGTGACAGCAACATGGTGCACAGTGCTGCACTCAGGAGCAGACTCAGAACAAATCCCAATTACAATTTGCTCTGTTGAAATACAATAAATGAACGGAAATTAGATATTCCCTGGACCACATGACTGCATGTTTCAGTCACAATTTTGAGCTAAACTGTGGGCCTGCTGAATGTCATCGCATTCACCACTACAGCCATATACCTTTTAGTGTTGATATCTGCAAATTACAAATGCTTATTTATGCAAGAAGGAATTTTGAAATCCTAACCGGGGGCAATTTTATGGAAATCAGTGTTTAAAATAGTCTGAAATGCAGAAATGAAAGTGACTTAAAAAAAAAAGTAGAAATCTGCAGAGCTATTACAGAGATTTCAGTCATATGCATGTAAAGATCTGAATGGCAAACAAGAAACAGCATGAATTAATGTGTGAGTGAAGTAGTTTTTGTGCTGATTGTCACATAACTATTTCAGCAATCAAGCATTTGGCTCAAATTACAAAAAGACACGCTTCATTTTTAAATAGCCTCTTAGCACTACCCTTTGGGGTTTTTTGTGAACGTAAATTTTACAGCAGTTGTGTCAGATCCCCTTTAGAGAGTGGCCACAGAAGACATTAAAAAGTCTCTCAGATCAGTGTTCAGAAATGAAATGACTTGAAAGAGAATGTCGTTTGTGTTAATGTTTGGGAGGAGTTTATATTAAATAAAAACCGTTGAAATTTGTTCGGATTCTAGTGGTTGTGCATTTCAAAGACGTGCCTACATGCCTTTTGTGATTCAGACATGGAATAATAATAAGAAAAATCAAATGTGTTTCTGTTTGATTTGTGTTAAATTTCTTATCTGCTTAAAGGACTGCAGTAATTAATACTACTGAAGTAATTTTAAAGGCAAACTCTATGTTTAGCCTTTTCATCAGCATGGCAACATTAATGTAATATCAGGGTTTGATGTTTTCTTTAGAAGGGGTATTGAAGGGAGAAAATAACCTGAACTTACGTAACTGTACCCTAACATATTCAGACTTTTACAAAGTGCTTTAAATGGATTTTACATCACCAAAAAGATAATCTTTATACTCACCATGGTCTCACTGACAGCGTTTGTGGACAAAAAAATAACAACAAACCCTGTGTTGACTAGTTGTTTCACTACACATCCATGTTTCTGTACAGTTTTCAAATATTTCAAAAATGTATTTCAGACAAAATTCAAAAATGAGGTCAAACCTTGTGTTAGGTTTATATATAAGGAACGCACTTCTTCCAGGTTCTTTGTTTTCTGTCAGCACTTATTGAATGGTGGCAGATTTTTTTTCTCTGTAATCAAGTTCATTTGCTAAAAAGATAAACAACTCCAAGTGCACACTGGAAGAGTTGGAATAAACTATTTTAAATGTTATGATAACAGCTTAAATTATTAATTTCTACACTGTCTGAACGTTCATGTTGTGAGTCTCAGATAAGTTTTTTAAGGGTGAAACCGTTATAATTTACTGAAATGGAGGGAAAATTTAAGCTTTACTAATGGGCATAGGAGAGATATACAGTTGTTAAGGTAAAGGTTTCTTAACCTTAGAAACTCCACCATACCTCTCCTATAGTTCAGCCAGCTGAATTCAGACTGCTACTCTTTTCTCTAGCTTATAAGAAGAATACATTTGCCTTTTTAGAAATTGTCACATCGTTCCAACCCTTTACATATCTCTCTGTGTGTCTGAGCATAAACCATTTGGACGTTCTGAACAGGTACACACCCTTATTCATTGAGTTTTTAGCTCAGCTAAATATATAGGTTTCACTCAAAGATATTGCACTACTGCCTATAAGGATGTGATGATGCTTTGGTTTATACTATGTCTTCTCAGAGGAGGAGGGCAAAGAAAAACCAAAGAAAGAATAAAGTGATTCCTAACAGAATAACAATGGTTTTGCATCCTTGTTGTCCCTAAAAGATAAATTATCCTCACTAACAGTGTGGATTAGGTCAGTACTCACTGTCTTTCTAAAAAATAAGCATTGTTGTTGCTGCTTCTACTTAGAATATGATTTGTCTTTTTCTGAATCTGTGTGTTTGGTACCACACTCTCACTTGAATTGTTACTGTTAATGCCAGCACAAAGTCAGTGTAGTCACGTGGACGGCGCATGGACGTTCACAAAGTAACAACAAATCTAGTGGCCGCATACGGATAACAAATTTATGCTACACAAGCCTCTCTGAGTAGATAGTGAAGCAGACTGAAAGGTTTGAAATAGACCTTATTAATGTGGCGCTGTTCTAAAACTAGTTGGGAAGCTACTTTGTTAACATGCAACTGCTGGATACCTGAGCAGTTAACCCAACAGTATCCATATCAATTTGTGAAACCAAATAGCCAAATAGCAAAACAGTTTATTCCACATTTTTGTTAAGACTGCATATAGAAATCGAAATAACAACAAACTGTTGTAGACAACACCCTTATATATATATGATAGGTAATACGGTATATTTATTATAGCAGTTGTAGAACATTACCTTTGAAATAGCAGTAGTTAGCTCATGGTATGTGTGTTTGTTAGAACTTTTCCTGTAACCAACCTGCCACCATGAAACTGTAGTATTTGTTTCAAAAGATAATCATGTCGTGAGAATCTCACTTACCTCCTTACAACTCATCTGACCTGAAGCATTCACATGCACATTAAACCCTATAATATTTCACTCAGCCATATTGTGCCAAGACATATCAGCTTGATTTCACTGTTGTTGGGATCACTGTACATTTGATACCTGACTAGATTTAAAGCCTGTCCTGGTATGATTTTTACTTGTATGTATGGAATTTATTATCATTATTTACTAAATACTTACTTAGCAAGTCCAATGCTGAGTTTTCTTAATTTTCTTTCACAATGTTATTTTTCCTACATATAAAGACTGCAACATTTACTGTAATTACAACTGCATTATTTAGTTATCATGCACCTTCACTATCCCAGTTCTGTAAATTATTCTGTTAAATGTTGGCGCTATTGGAAATCTGTTTGTCGTGAAGGTTTCATTTGAACTCTTGGTGCTTCTGCATTCCAAGCAGGGAGAAGGTTCGGGGTAAATGCTTTAGGGAATTCCTATTTGAATAAAGAATAATGATGCCTAACATTTATAATTCATGTGCGCACAGCCCTTTAAGAAGTCTGTTCAGCTGAGTTGGTGATGGTGATTGGTGTCAAAAAAGTGTCAACCTTTTTGTTGATGTGCACCAACTTGAAAAGCTCTCCTTCACATTTTAGATTTTATTTAACTTTTGTTAAATATCACATAATGATAACAGAATGCGGAAGAGTTTATCGATAAAGATTTGAGGTTAAGGTTAGGCTTTACCATCTGCATATCTTTCTTGAGTAGAAAAAATAACAGCCAAGAGATAATCAAAGGCTAAAGTTTGGCTCAAGTTTAGCAAAAGGCCTAAAATTAAAAAAAAAAAAAAAACATGTAAGAGAAAAGTAAAAAAACTCAACTCAATTAATTGCTGTACAGGGACTGTTACAATGAAAAAGGGATGCGCAACCTGCAAACCACAACGGACAAGAAATTTGAGCAAAAGTTTCACAATGTTTTAAGAGGCTGACAAATATATGGATGAGATTCTTCACACACAACCTTTTACTGTCGACTATATTTTTTAGTCGTGTGGCTTTCTATTCTTGTGGTTAAAACAATAAATCTGGTTAAAAAAGCAATCTTATTGAAAGTCAACAAAACAACTAGAATTATGTTAAGAAGACCATTTAATGAATACGTTTTATAAATTACTATAAATTCTTGCTGCACTTAAATTTTTCAAGTTTTCAAGAAAGCCTACATTAAGATGACTAAGCTCCAAACTTGGGCAAGAAATTAACTAAGCACATTTAAAAAAAATTATTGAAATTTATTTTGTGTAATACCATTTTTTTTCATAATTTTAGTTTTTTTTCTCATTTCCATTTGCAGGCATGGCCCGTGTCGAGAATCCATCAACCCGTACTACGTCAACATTGGTCATGTTCTGGCCCCAGCCACCAGTGCCAATGACAGTGAGCAGCAGAGCATATCCAGTGACGCAGAGACACTTTCGCTCACAGACAGCAGTGTGTATGTATCTTCTCAACACACAAGAAAACACAGTTTTACCATTTGTTATTATCATGGCAGGCTTAAACACTGTCTGACTCAGCAGTTTCAACAATAAAATAGTTTCCTGGACTGAACTCAAAATGTGCAGCGAAATTAATACAGTTAAATGTTTATTTGGCTGGACAATTGGACCAACTTGTCTAATATAAAGTATTAACTAAATGTTTCTTTTCCATAACCTTCACTTGCAAGCAGGAGCCCTAACTCTGTGTTTTATCTGGCATCAATTAAAAAAACTTTGATTTCAGTGTTTGATTATGAGTCGCCTTGTTGCTAAAATGAAGATTTGAAAAATCCTTTAGGTGCGGTGTGACTCTGTGGAATTGAGCTGGAGCCTTCAAAGTGTGCACAGCTGGTCCCCCCCAAAAAATGTTTGAAGCGGAATGGATTAAAAGCTGCGATCAGCTAATTGGTCCTAAGCATTCAGCACAGGAGACTGTGAGAGCCGCACTGACAGTTGCTACAAACTCATACATGTAAAACATGTTGCTGTGATCTGCCTGACCACTTGTGATGCAGAACGAATGGCCATAATGCTGCAATAATCCCTCTCAAGCTGCACAGGATAACAAAGGCACTTTTGGGTGTTTGTTTCAGAAGGAAAATGCTGTGTGAAGCGTTCAGCTTCAAAGCTGCCTCTGTTGTTTATTCATGAGGATGATTTATGAAAATATCTTTGTTGTTCATTCCAGAAATGGTGTTCCACCGTACCGATACCGCAAACAGCATCGCCGGGAGATGCATGAGAGTGCCAAAGCAAATGGGCGAGTGCCACTACCTCATTTTCCAGTGAGTTATTCATGGGATATTTCCCTTCCACCTCGCTCTCCGCCTCTACACCTCTCTCTTTGTAACTGTCTGTCTCTGCTTATTTCTCCTCTGCTCTGCCATTGGAAATGTGCATATTTTAGTTCAGCTGTGTTACAGCGCCTGTGATGGAGTATAAGAATAGCTGATGGTGAAAGAGAAGGCTGTCTAAATGCAGCTTGATGCCTTCCTAAGCTGTGCGCGCCGAAGCCTAGCAGACATGAAACCTCCCCTGTGACAGCCCGATGCCTCCCTCTGCAGCTTTATGCTGTCGCTTGGTAGGAAAGCCCTGGCCCTAATTAGGCCTGGGAGTAAAGAGTCCAATTAAAAAGCCACACATGGCACCCTACTGTCCTAAGTGTGAATTTACTATGCAGTTTGCTGCATGATGCTCACATCACCTTGCTTAAACAAATATCTTATTTTCATCGTCCTTTTGTAATGAAAGATGGTCTATGAACCCATGTTAACAGCTAGCAATAGAGAAAATCTACTTATTTAAGAGATTATGGTAGATATAAAGCCTAAATAACCCGTTAATACGTCAGGTTTATTTTGACATATGAGGCCAAGAAAGGTAGTTTCCAAACTTTTCCCAGCTTTGTTATAAAAAATCTAAATGAAAAACTGCTGCATTAATCTGACTGAATAAATGCACACAGTATTAAACTAATACTTTGCTCAAAAAACTTAATTTAATATTCGAAATTCAATTTTCTTTGACAATATTTGGCCACTTTTGAAATGTAAATTGTAACAAAAAAGATTACATTTGTACAACAAGAACAGAAAAGCAAAGCAGAGAAATCTAATCCGTTTTAGTAATATTCAAGGTGGTTAAGTCCCGCTGCAGATTCATTCATATTTAAATTTACAGTGCCCCTTGGAAGCAACACTTTCAGTTCTGCCCCTTTCGTTGTTTCCTGCTTCTTTTCTTCAGCCTGACCTCTGACGGGTTGTGTTGGGTCAACCGTACTAAAACTGTTCTTAACGGACACACAAGGTGGTGGGAAGACATTCCACAGTGTGTGCTTACGGCCTGACGTTTCTTCCTCCAGCGCACAAACCGGATTCCAAAGGACATACACGTGGAGCCGGAGAGGTTCGCTGCCGAGCTGATCAAGAGATTGGAGGGCGTCCTGAGGGAGAGGGAGGCTGAGGAGAAACTGGAGGAGAGGCTGAAAAGAGTGCGACTGGTATGACCATCTCACTTTCTGTTTCTGAAAGCATAAGCAGACTCACTGCGGTGACCTTTTTCTCTAGAGCTGCACAATTTCAGGAATATATTGAATTCTAATAAAGCCGCTGAAAATTGCAATAACATTAGTGATTGTGACTAATTCTCATTTTCCAGACATTTTTTCTTTCTGTCATTGCACAATGTCTCCACCGCTCTATCTGCCACTAAAGAAATAAAGGACGATACATTCCGTTTAACTTAAATATACTATAGATTTGGAGAACATAAATGCATAGGATATGGAATATTATATTCTCCCAAATATTTCATCCAAACAGTCCATTATGATTGAAATATTTCCCATATATTGTGCAGTTTTAATTCACAATCAAGTAATTAAAATTCTGTTCATTTTGTTGGATATTTGAATATATAAAGATTTTTTAAAATCATGAAAATAGCTGAACACAAAACTAAAAACATTCTCATTAATATAGTATTAACAAAATAATACAATGAAATCTATTTTGAATGTTGACAGAGAGCAGACAGGAAAATCTCTGTGTTCAAGCAGTCAAGAGTGACAAAAGATTTGCATCATAATAGTGAAAATATTGATATCAAATAGTATATTTTTGCACTTTTCTTACTTTATTTTAGTAAGTAAATAATTTGATAAGCCCACTATAAACGGTGGGTAGAAAATTAGGTTAAAGAAAATGATTAGAGGGCGAGTGAAGCCTGTTTCTGGGCCAGCCAGAGAGGTGTGCGTGTGTGTGGGCGTGTGTGTTTGTGTGTAGCCAACAGTCGTCTAATGTTCACAAACAAAGGAGACGTAAATCCGTCTGGCCTTAATGAAATAAACGAGGCCGGCCATTGGAGTGAAGAGTAAAAAGCAATATGAATCATGTGGAGGATTCTGTCCTTGGCCTGTCAGCAATCTGGCTTCCTGGATGAATCGGACGGAGCACCTGCACACTCGGCCACTTGTAAGCCTGGAACAGTGAGCCAGGCCCGTTTGATGCCACTTGGAACTCCGATGAAAAGGTTGTCGTTACCACAACTGATATTTCCCTCTACATGCGCTGCCAAGTATTAATTCTCTAGGTGGATCATTTATGTGGAGGCCTATGAAAGGAAAAGCTGTGGGTTTGTTTTATTGAAACCAGGAGCTAAAGATGAAATGATTTATATTGTGGTTACCTAGAGTAGGAAAAAAGAAGCTTTGGTTCTAGTGCTTTGGCAATTAAAATAACTCTTAAGCAATGTGCTGTTACATAAGAAAGTACCTAGTATCTCTGCTACAAATTTTTATTGGATGGAGATTTATTACGTAACTTCCTATAAAGGGAAATAGTTTTGTGACATTCAATTGATTAAATACCTTATGTCCATCTAAAATTCTGCGGAAAAACAGATGAGCTGAAGATTAATACCAGAAATCTCTGGCGTTTTTAAAATCCTTTTAAAATAATTGAATAATCCCAACTTTTGACAACAGCTTGCACAATGGAAGAGAGAGGCGTTTTAGCATTGCTCTTTGCAACATCTCTCCTAGCTATTCAGATGTTTTGGGTCTTCTCTTCAGCTTACCCAGTTTAGTTTCAATGACTGAAAAATATAGAAAAAAACTGATTTTGTTATATTTTTGTGGATATGAATAAATCTTTAGGTTTGTTATTCTGCTCAGAGACTTTTTAATGACCCGGTTAGAGAGGCTGCCATTTTTTCTTAAATGTCCTGCTTATTTCAAGAAAGGATCTCATAGTAGGGATCCTCCGCTCTACCAAACAATGGAGATGCGGAAACTCATTCTTAGTTTCTCTAAGTGATACAACTGCAGTTTGACAAATTTGACATGTGCATGTTATTGCTACCCAAAACAGAATTATATTTTTCCTGAATGTGTCAGAAATTATCAGCTGGTATGTAAACAGCTTTAATAGTTAGTATGGAGACTTGGTCAGCCTATATGCCACTCTTTACTGTAGTACCAGTAAAAATTTTGGATATTTTTTAACCTTCCTTACCATCTTCCTCACTGCACATGGTAGCAAAATAAACTCGAACCCTTGTCCAGATTTGCAACAAATCCAGTTGTTGTAATCTTTTTTTAAACTGTTGTTCTTATTGTATCTGTACCTTAGTAATTTCCAAAACTGACATAACACCTATTAGCTGGCCGTATATAGCAACAACAAAACATCAATGGTGTTTGCCTTCTGTTCTAGCTACATTACGACATTCCTGGGATTTAAATTATTGTAGGGAATATATTTCCATATACATGACCTTATTAAGTCTAAATATTCAACATAGTAATCAGAGGTCCTTTTAACTTTCAGAATAAAACTGGACCATTACCAAACGTCTCAGAATTTCTCCCCATCTCCTGTTTTATTTAGTTAGATTTTTTTTTTTTTTTAAATTCATGCACATCCTCTTTTCCTTTTTCACCATCTTCTCTGCCCCTATTATAAATGCCTGTAGCACCCCACCCAGTAAATCCCCCCTGAGCAGATTCTGTCAGAGCACAGTTTTGTCTCAGTCAGTCAGAGTTGAAGCTGAGTCGGCTGCAGTTGTCATGACATAGAGGGAGCACAGAAGTGCTGTGTGCATACTGATAGACGGTGCTCATGGTTTGTCTCTCCACATCTGCAGTCAGAGGGAAAAATAATAAATTTATTAGTGGTATGGGCAAAACCTGCCACCTACAGGTTGAAATAGGAACAACATGTACAGTTGGGTTAAGTGGAATATCAGAAATCTGCTATTTATAAAGTGATAATTTATATTTGTTTGTAGATTTTTTTGTTTTGACCAATTTTTTAATGTTATTTTTTTTTTATTAAAGGAGGAAGAAGGAGATGAAGTGTCCTCGCCCTCATCATTACCCAGTCAAAGATTCCCCCCTAGTGCTTATTCACTGAATTACAACCCACGCTATGCTGACATCACATACAGCAGTCCTTTTGTCCAAGATGCTCACGAGGAAAACCCAGAGAGTATCCTGGACGACCACGTCCAGCGGGTCATGAAGACGCCCATCTGCGAGTCTCCAGGAACCGGGCGCCACTCCCCCAAGTCGCGCTCTCCAGATGGTTTCTCAGGGGTGAGAGGGGTGGCACAGTCAGGTCAGGGGAAACATTCAGCCAGACACGGTTTGAAAGGAGAGACGAACCATGGGTACCACCACAAATATGTGCCTCACAGTCACATGACTGCGGTGGACCCTGAAGGGGCCACGCGTACACACGGCAACCCCTCCTGGAACCTGGAGACGAGCTATTACGGCTCAAAATCTCGAAGCTATGCAGACGGCATGACATCTAACCCTGTGGAGCACATAGGCTACAGGTGTGGTGCAACTTCAATCATTTTATTCCTTACTCACATCTATAGAATCCTTGTTTTTTACTCATCAGTTCCATTTTTATGTTATGCAGCAGCAAAACTGGCCCGCAGTGTAAAAGGGCGTTCAAGAGAGGTGAAGAGGCGAGAGCTTATGATGTGCCATGGCCTGCGGAGGAAGTGGAGAAAAAACAAAAAATCCTGTTGTGGCTGATGGAGGGACAGAAAGAAATGGCTCAACAAAAAAGAAGCCCACATGGGTCAGTGATTTCTTACTTTAAGCCAGAAATAGCATTATATTGGTTTAAAAGTGACAAATGTCTCACATAGTAAGAAAGCTCTGTTTTTCCTCTCAACATATCCACTTTAAATTCAGTATGAGTGCTTTAACCGCTCATATTCTTCACATTCAGGAGTGTCAGTGGGTCCAAGAGGACTGCGAACCATGAGGGATCTCGCCTCGGCTCCTCAGACAGATCAGGGTCCATGCATTCATGCCTCAGCGGCCAAGGGCGCAGCAACGTGCAGCCGTTTCACCCATTCATCCAGGACCCTACTATGCCTCCTAACCCGGCTCCCAGCCCCCTCATCCAACTGGAGGAAGTTTGTCGACGGCTTGAAGAGGAAAAGCTGAAGTCTGGATCTCTGCAGCCCAAGCAGAGGTAACAAGAAAGAAAAAAAATATCTTATTCCCGCAGTTATCAGTGCGGTTAGTCAGTATAGTCTTGGAACAGAAAACAGATAGAACTGTTGGCTTCGTCCATACAGTTTTGCTTTTGTTTACTTCTTTTGGCTGCTATGTGTCTAAATCGGGGTTGTTCGGTCCTCCAGGTATGTGATGGAGGTGATCCAAAGGGGTCGCGCAGCAGTCAGGCCTGCACCGGTCCCTCTGCTCAACGTGGTGCCCGCCGTTTCAGACAGCGAGCTCTCCGAGCCAGAGTATGTCTAACGGTTCGCTTCAGTAATGATGCCAGAACTCTCCTTGTAGTTCATGTCCAATACACTGCCCCACATCTTAACCCTGTTTATCACTTGTTTTGACAGTTTCAGGTGTTTAGTGGATAATTACGCACATTCAGGCAACAACCTATGCATATAAAACAACAGAACAGAAGAGACTTTCTTACATATTTGACCAGACTTTGAGCCTCAAAGAACAGCTACAAAAAGGGTTTACAGAGGAAATGTTGGTTGTTCATGTTTGAACAAAATGAAAGAGGCTAGTATTACAGATGCATACCAAATCATTTTGTGATGTTTTTCTGGAAAACGTGTTTTTGTTTGATGCCCATCTAAGGTGGGTACTAAATAGATGGTGGGGAATGTGTTAGACTAAGACGAAATTGTCAGGATCTGTGTTTTCTGTGTTCATTTAGAGTTTTTTGTGTCCTTGCGTCTCTTCGTTGTCCTGTCCTCCCCTTGATTGTTCCCAGGTGTGTCTCGTCTCTGTGATTACCCTCCCGTGTATTTAACTCCACCTGTGTTCTTTGTTCCTCGTCGGGTCCTCGTCTAATGTGCGTTCGTGTTGTTCCGTGTCCATTCCTTTGTACGGTTGCTACCGGTGTCCAGCCCTGGTTTCCGCTCGGCCGTGCTGCCCGTTATTTTGGACTGTGTTTCTGGACATTCATCATTAAATCCACTTATTTATCCTACCTGGGTCTACAGCGTCTGCCTCACCACCAACTCCACCCGCACCACATGACAGAAGGACCCGACCAGGAAGTACGGTGAGGCACGCTTTCTTTCCACCATGGACCCGGAGGAGTTTAAGGAGCTGACGGACACGATCAGGGAGTACGAGGAAGCAATGGCCAAGCCGTACGCTGCCGGCCGACGCCTCGGTTTCGCCATCCGCTTGGGACACCTGCTGGACTACTGGGTTCCTCGTTTTCCGCACCCGGGGTTGGTGGAGTTGCAGAGGGAGGCAGAGTGGGAGCGTATGGCGGCTCTAGCCGTCATGGCTGGCGAACCTCTGCCTCCCAAGCCGCACAGTTTCTCCGCCAGCCCGGATCCTGCTCCAGTTCCGGGACCAGCACCTTCAGCCGGCGCACCCGAGGCCGTTTCTGCCGGCGTTCCAGCCGGCGCACCCGAGGCCGTTTCTGCCGGCGTTCCAGCCGGCGCACCCGAGGCCGTTTCTGCCGGCGTTCCAGCCGGCGCACCCGAGGCCGTTTCTGCCGGCGTTCCAGCCGGCGCACCCGAGGCCGAATCAGCCGGCGTTCCAGCCGGCGCACCCGAGGCCGAATCAGCCGGCGTTCCAGCCGGCGCACCCGAGGCCGAATCAGCCGGCGTTCCAGCCGGCGCACCCGAGGCCGAATCAGCCGGCGTTCCAGCCGGCGCACCCGAGGCCGAATCAGCCGGCGTTCCAGCCGGCGCACCCGAGGCCGAATCAGCCGGCTTTCCAGCCGGCGCACCCGAGGCTCCCTGTGTTCCTACCGAGACTCCCTGTGTTCCTACCGAGACTCCCTGTGTTCCTACCGAGACTCCGACCTCCTGCGTTCCTCCTGAGACCCTGACCTCCTGCGTTCCACCCGAGACCGAGACTCCCTGCGTTCCACCCGAGACCGAGACTCCCTGCGTTCCACCCGAGACCGAGACCCCCAGCGTTCCGACCGAGACCCCCTGTGCTCCACCAGAGACCCTGCCTCGGGGGGCTCGTCGTCGCCGTCTGTGGGCGGCCCCCGGGACTCATCGCCACCTCCAGCGCCGCGGACGGCCGCCGGACCGCCTCCGTGGTTCCCGCCTCCAGCGCCGCGGACGGCCGCCGGACCGCCTCCGTGGTTCCTGCCTCCTTTGCCTCCGCCCACCCTGTGGGTGGTTTTTTGTTTGTTTGTGGACTCTTGGCCCTTCTTGTGTTTCCGCCCACGATGGTGGGTAGTTTTTTGTTTTTCTGGACTCTGGCCCCCCGTCCAGCGCCCCTCCGCCCACCCTTGTTGTGTTTTTGTTTTTTCTGGACTCTGGCCCCCCATCCGGCGCCCCTCCGCCCACCCTTGTTGTGGTTTTTTTTTTTTTTTTTTTTTTTTTGGGCGTCTGGTAGCCGCCCTTGAGGGGGGGGGTACTGTCAGGATCTGTGTTTTCTGTGTTCATTTAGAGTTTTTTGTGTCCTTGCGTCTCTTCGTTGTCCTGTCCTCCCCTTGATTGTTCCCAGGTGTGTCTCGTCTCTGTGATTACCCTCCCGTGTATTTAACTCCACCTGTGTTCTTTGTTCCTCGTCGGGTCCTCGTCTAATGTGCGTTCGTGTTGTTCCGTGTCCATTCCTTTGTACGGTTGCTACCGGTGTCGAGCCCTGGTTTCCGCTCGGCCGTGCTGCCCGTTATTTTGGACTGTGTTTCTGGACATTCATCATTAAATCCACTTATTTATCCTACCTGGGTCTACAGCGTCTGCCTCACCACCAACTCCACCCGCACCACATGACAGAAATGCAGAGTACTTGGCAGATCCAGAGGGTGAAGCCTTCATGTCAGATCTGCAAGTGCAGAAAACCTCTCAGGTTTTAACAACATAACCTTAAGCAGGATATTAGGAAGATAAAAGGTGTGATTCAGCTGATTTTAAACAATGATTTAAAATCATTGTTTTCAAATTTGCAGCTGAAGAGACATACATGCTCTTCAGGGAGATAAAAATCGTCTCACACTGTCTATCATGTCAGTATAGAGTCCTGATCCGTGATAGATGTTGAGTTGTGATGGTGATACTGATTAGTTGGCATCTCTTGCCTTGCCACTTGCCTGTTGCCATCTGTGGATGAACAGAAGACAGATGGATTCACTGTGGTGCGACGTACAAACACCAACATGTTGGCTACATGCTTCATTAGATTCATCATCAGATTTACTAATAAACCTCTTCAAATATGATTTTTCTGACTAAAGTCAATAACAGACTACATTTAGCATGACAAAACAATATAAATGTTATTTCAGCTTCTTATCCTTTTGGCAACTGCCACCTTAACAGTACTTTAATTCATCTGGTTTTTGTCTCATATTCTGTGTTTATGTATCTGTGTCATTGCAAGCAGCACTGTGGATGGATACTGTGCTGTCCTCTGCTTGGCATGTGTTTATTCTGCTCTTTGCTATCTATCTTGTGTCACTTTCACTAGAGAGGAACTCATTTGTATCACAGTCCTGTTCATGCATTTTTTCCCTCCATGTTTCATTGTTCCCATTAGCATCTCAGATAAGGTCCATTTACTTTACCTTATGAGGTAAACGAGCAGACGCATTTGCAAATCTTAAGCTCCGGAAGACATTTTAACTTCAATCCACCTGACTAATGTCCGCTCCCTGAATAGCAAAATGGACAAACTTCTCCTGCTCAACTCTAAAAGGGGCTCTACAGATCCTGGGCTCAGAGGACATGTAGCTCTCATGGAAAAAAAACCCTAAATTCTTCACTCTTTTAACCCCACTTTATGTCATTTTACTCTCAAAAGAGCACAGATTTGTTCTCAGGAAAACCTCTGTGTGTTAGGTAGTCATGACAGTTTTTGGTTTCTTCAACTGCCATATGAAGTTGCAGAGTTGTTCTCTATATATTTTGTTTGCTTTTAAGCGATACCAATTTTCTCCTGCCTTGGAAATGTGTTGGAGAGAAAGAAAGCTTTGTGTGTTTTGACACATTTTCTTTGTTTTACATTTTCAGACATAAAGCCACTAAAAAGCAATCATGTGAGAATATTACTGTGGCCTACTACTTTTGCGAGGAGCTGATACCATACAGGACGTCTGTCAGAGGGAGGGTTGTCACATTGGGCCAGTTCAAAGAACTTCTTACAAAGAAAGGAAACTACAGGTGGGGTTTAAACAATGTCGGATGCATCTCTGTGTAAAATAGCATCTTTTATTGATTTCAAATGGCCAATTATTTTAAAAGTTAGTCAACAGAAGAAGTTTTTTGTATAAAGCATGTTGTAATCAGACACAAACTAATGAAATTCAGTCTTTTTCAAGGCTGCTGCAGTTGAGGTGAAATGTTTATGTAAACTTGTCTATGTTTATGTAATCTGATTCCTTTCAATTGGGACCTCAACATTTCCTTTTGTGGAAAATACATACATTAATGTTTTTTTTTGTTGTTGTTTTGTTTTCTTTAGATATTATTTCAAGAAGGTGAGCGATGAGTTTGACTGTGGGGTGGTATTCGAAGAGATACGCGAGGATGACGCTGTCTTGCCCATCTTCGGGGAAAAGATCATTGGGAAAGTTGAAAAGGTTGACTGATGTGAACGCCGAAGGGGAAAAAGGCAAAGCTGAAGTGGAGAGCAGAAGCTGAAGGTGAAAAGGAAGTGAGAAACAGAGATCAGAGGAAAGTGAGACAGCAGGGATGGTTAAGAAGTGCTGAAGAGAAGACCTCATTCACATTTTTTGGAGTTCGATGTAGCATTGTAAAGTTTTCTAGACAGATGAAGAACAAAAGGACTCCTGAAGCTGCATATTTTTGATAAAGATAGATCAGAGGAAGCCTTTCCTGAAGTAGCAGCACTTCCAATTTTTTAAATGTCCAGATGCCAGATATGTACAGTTTGTGTTAAAAGGGTAATCACTTTTTTATTATTATTATTGTATTTCATCTACTTAAAATGAAATGGTTGAGTTTTATTAAAATGATTCTCGGGTTAAAGTTGATAGAAAATCCTTTTCAAAGCCGACATTTTTTCTTTTTTTTTGGCTTGAATGTTTGTGATCTTCTAAGTGCTTTTATATGTTATCAGAACTTTATTTTGATAGGCTGCTTGTTTATCCACATGTTGTGAACATGTTTTCTCAGTTGAGGTTTTCTTAATCTTACAGACGGACTCCTCAGAATCTTTTGGCACAGTTTGGAAGGTTTAATGTCATTTAAGATATTTAATGGACACTGAGAGTAATTTCATATCAAATTAATCTATTTATTACAAGAATATCAGAACTGACTCAGTTGTGTGAAATATTTCTGGTGTTCCTGGTTTGGTGTACACTGACTGGCAATAAAGCTAGCATCATTTTTAGGTGACTAGATTTATTTATTTTTTTGCCCAATAGCAGCTAAAAGTAACAAAAGAAATGTGATGCAATAATTTCTAAACTAAAAAGAAAAATTGGAATCCAAATGTGAATCTATGCAAAATTATCACAAAAAGTATTTGCCTCTTGGCATATTTCTTCTAATTTTTCCCTTTTGGTCACTTTCCTTCAGATCATCAAATAAATTTTTATATCAAGCACAACCACAGTAGAGACAAAATGTTTTCAAATTATTTATGTAAGAAACAAAAGCTCTCCAAACCAATATGGCGCCCTATGCGCGGAAGCGTAATTACCCTCCAAACATTATAACTGGTTGTGTGACTCTTGCCAGCAAAAACTACCATCAGTCTTTTAACTAGTAGAGATTCTTTTAAATATTTTTTTGAATCTTTGAATATGTAGTTACTATTGAATAATATTTTATGCTTAAACATTTTCATGTTAATGCTATCTGTACAACTAAAAAAGCAGCTATTTTACTGGTAGGTTATAAGAAGAAAATCCCTGAAACTTTTGTTGTTTTTCTTTTCTTTTTTTTTGGCATTTGACTTGCAGTCAGTAATTGTCATTATGTTTATTTTCCAAGATTTCTTAAAGAATGAACTCCATCATACATATGTTGTTGCAGTATTTCTTTTATTGCAACTTTAAACCTTGAATAACTCTGTAGTCTGTAAATCAATGAAAATGCAGGCTGATTCCTAACCGGAAGCCTTCTCTGTGTGCCTGGCAGGAGTATTTTGATCTATATGTGATAAACACATTTTGCACCAAAGAAAAAAAAGATATCTTTCCGAACGACCCATTTAAACGTCATTTTACAGCAGCGCTTTATATCACAGTTGCTACTTTTTCGTAGTAGAAAACACACTGAAGACCTAACCTGTTTTTATGATTGGGATTTTCTTATAAATATCAGCAAAGGACTGAAGAAACACTTGATGAAGCTTGCAGAGTTACCGTTTTCCTTCTACTCGATGAGTAAAATGTCTCTGTCATTTTACATAGCCTACCATCCTGGCCATGTAAAGACAATGCTAAGGATATTTTCTGCACTGAAATGGCACAAAAACTAATACTAATGGCTCGGTGTCGGCCAAGTTTGCAAAGACAAAATGCGTATTCAAGGCCACCACATTTGTTTGTTTTTTTATTTCTTATCATTGCGCTGGAATCCATAGTGAGAAATGAGCCATTGTAAGGATGTGGATTCTTATAGCAAACAAGAACACTGGTAGACCATGAATGCAGAGAGCTGTATGTGTTTTATTGGAACACGACATGTTACATTTTTTCTTTGTTTTTAAAGATGCTGCTTTTTCAGCTTACTAACTTAAATCAATTTAATATATTTGTTGTTCATTAGTGTCTAATAATTACTGGCTTGTTAATTTATGTGGTTTCAACATCCTCTGTGTGAGTTATTTTTCATCCCTTTGAAACAAAGAATCTGTTCTGTATGAGCTCATCTCCTTATTAAATCAATGTAATGTATACACTGAATTACAGAGTGCCTTTATTGCTGTGCTAATGATGTCTGCAGCCCAACGTGACACAATTTCCTCCTTTGTTGAGATTTTTTTCATGTGAATCACTTTTTTTCCAACCTATTTATGTAAATGTAAATATGTAGAATCTAAGCTGTCGGCAGTAAGCAGCTCAGCCTTCACATTTACAGTCTTGGACCTGTTTTTTTTTTTTCTTGTTTTGTTCACTAATTAGCATGGTGACCATTTTAAGGTACCAGAATAATAAATTCATGCAATAAACCACTATTTCAGCATTGTGTGATTTGTCAGTCTTCACCTTTAAATGGGACACAAGCCAACAATTAATGGAAGTCATGAAATGCAGCTAAAACATATAGGAAAAGATATATAAAAAAGGTTGAGTTCCCTTGTGTTTTGTATAACAAAGTCTGAAAATTTTACATTTTCAAGATTTTGATTTTTTCTTTTAAAGTATTTTGAAAAAGTAATAGGCCTTTATAATAAAATGGGGACAATGGAGCACTGTCTTAGTAATACGTAAGGAATAATGGAGTGATTATAGTAATCAATGTTCTTACCAGTGATCAATTATTACAACTGCATAATTGTAAATTGTGCAAAATAAACTGTATTAGGCAATTATGCTGTACTGACAGAATTTTTCATATAAAATGATTGCATGGTAACAACATTGTTGCATATATAACACAAAACACAGTTTGAATATGTCAAACATTCTTTTTTCTTGGTTTGCGTTCACAATTGAGGTAAATTTTGTAGTTTAAGGGACTCTATCTGTTGACCTGTTGCTGCCACACTGTGTCACCTTTACACAGCAGCATTTGTGCTGTGAAGCTGAGCAAATCTGCAGTGCTTTACTACAGACTGCAGATGGCGCTCTAATTGTCTAATTTCGTCTGTGCTGGTACATGTGCTTGCCTGAATTAACACCTCACAGTAAACCATTAAAGGAAACAGTTTCAAGAAACATGCCCCGTTACGCATAGATGACATTCAGGTGGATCAATGTGTTCTAACAGACTGTAAGCAGACCATAGGCTTTCCCTATACTGCAAATTAGCCAAGTGTTACAGTGTCATCTTTATGTTTTGCCTCTTGTCCCCATGCAATATGAATATATATATATATATATATATCTATATATATATATATATATATATATAGATATATATATATATATATATACAGTACAGACCAAAAGTTTGGACACACAGTTGTGTCCAAACTTTTGGTCTGTACTGTATATGTATATACTGTATATATACAGTACAGACCAAAAGTTTGGACACAATTGTGTGTCCAAACTTTTGGTCTGTATTCAGTACACACCAAAAGTTTGGACACGCCTTCTCATTGAATTCAATTAGAAAGTGTGTCCAAACTTTTGGTCTGTATTGAGTACAGACCAAAAGTTTGGACACACAGTTGTGTACAAACTTTTGGTCTGTACTGTATATATATATATATATACAGTATATATGTATATTTATATCATGCACCTAATTATATTAGCTGCTTAACTCTTGATAACCATGAAAAACAGACACAATTGTTAAGGTAAGCTCCAATAAAACTATCTTCATACACGTCCCAATTTTACAAAGCAGCACCAAGCTGCACAGTTTTTATTGTTTCTTTTCACACCTCAGCATGACTTCATCCTGCAACCTGTTGTTTGTTTGTGCCATTCTAGATTGAATCACTGAGAAACCTGCTGACCTCCAGCCTTTTGACACTATTCATTTCTCTCGCCTCCTCCTCTGAGCTCTGCTGATAAAATTTCAGTCAACATAAGGAAACAATGAAACAAAGTGAGGCAAAAACAAAATGACACAACTGCAATTGTAATTGGAGTTAGACTAAGAGTGAAAACAGAGCAAACGTGTTGTCTTTTTAGAAATTCCTGATCTACAATTCACTGGAAGGTTATTATTGATTTTTTTTTGTCTAATAAAGTCAGATAATTACTGCTGAATTGAGGCTTAGACACTTTAAATCCACTGCATTTAAACATAAAGTGATTCATATCATGAAAGAGGTTGGAATTAAACAAAACTACATGAACACTATTCTGCCTCCTCCTTACTGAATTGCTGTAATGCTGCCCTGACAAAACATCTTTATTGTTTTTTTTCCAAACTGGAAGACAAGCTGAGCTAGGAACTGTTGACAAAATTCTGCATTATTATGCCCCAAAGCAATTTTCAAGATAAATAACAGTAGAGTTTCCAGGGCAACCAACCAGCCAGTGGAGATGCTGCCAAGGACATCGGTGACGTAGGTATGGATTTTCTAGAATTACCGCTAACCTTCTGGCAGGGCTAATCTCTTCACTTTTGGCAAATTTGACTTTAACAACAGTGTTAAATAACACCCACTCAACCCCTTGCTCCTCATGTATTGGTCTTTTCATGCTTTGGATTTTTGTTCCCTTAGCCTTCCAAAAGAGCATGAGTTTTCTGATAATATAGAGGATTACAACAACAGAGTAATAAAAACGTAATTGTGTAATATTATGTAACTCCTCTTTATTTTTACTTTTTTTTTAGGTTGCAACAACACCATAACAGAGTAGTTTTTTAGTTTTTGTTTTGTTGATGAGTAAATATGATATTTCCCTATAATAAAACATAACGAGTTATTTTATTATTTTACAGCCTTAAAGTTACAATTATTGCATGGACATTTTCTATAGTATATTGGGAAAATGGGAAATTACCATATAATTATATAGAGACAGTTACTTAATTAAAAACTTCATAAAACACAGGCACTGCTAGTTGCTCCTTTCCCCAACAATTTCAATTTTTTCATGAAAACATGTACCAGCATAACCACTCTACAGTTTATTAATTAAGCTAGGTATAGTATTACCAAATAGCTGTACAAAAATTCTGTTTTTTTTCCACCTTCTTATTTGGTTGTTATTTTAACTACTAACTCTTTTACCTTCCCAAGCTTAACAATCCATGCTGGGCATCGAACTGTGCCTGCAAATGGCTGGGGAATAAAGTCCTTGTTTAGAATTTCATTTTTATTTTTTCAGACCATGTAAAGGATCTATCTACACTTGTTTATTATGAACGTGTTCTATCAGGTGGTGGTGTAATGTTGTGGGGCACATGTTCTTAATTTATTACCAACTTAGCAAAATTTAATTTTCTGATCTGGGGATTGTTGACAACATTTTGAATGCATGCCATAGAAAATTCAAGCAGTACTTAAGGCAAAAGGTTCAGCATTCTTACTACTTAGCTATCAAGGAGTGTATTTTAGTACTGTTTGTTTTGGTTTTCTATCAAACCCCAAACATTATTTGTCTTTGTGTTTTATCCTCTTTATTCCGATACTTTATTCATAAAAACTTTTAAAATCCCTTCAGGAATCCACTCTGTGTCCTAAACTCCCATCATATCAGTGGACATCATGTGTGTCTAATGTTCAATTTTCCTCACAACACCTGAGGCTATTGATTCATTTTCTCTTTGTTTTCTCATCATCCCTCCCAATGCTCCAGGCTCTGCTACCACCTCACAGAGAAACAGCAGTCTCTAAGGACTTCTTCTGTTTTGGCCCTCGTGCTAGTTAGTCATCTCCTTTTTCCGACAGCAAGGCAACAACCAACATCATAAGGAGAGCAAGGAAATTCATCTAAAAGCCAACATACAGTATTTATGTCTTGAGGTTTGCTATCACTGGAACAAATATCGGCTAAAAACTTCTCCCTGGTCTCTCTCCTGCAACAGACAAATTTACTAAACGCCCTCAGTCGCACCTGTAAGAGCTGGATCCAGCTGCCACAGTGAATCTTTCATGTGTGGGCACTGAGACAGCTTCACCAGCAGAACTCGCCCAATCATAGCTGCTCTCACAACAGAAGGAAGCAGCAAACGTGGAAGAGAATCCACCTGCAACGCTAAAGCAGTTTTAGAGACAGTTTGTCTCAGACCTTGGAGAACAGACTTTACTGTGAGGATTAAATATATATTGTTCTGTAACACATCCGTGTCATGCCCTAAAGTAATTTGAATCTAACTAGCATATTTGCTTGGCTCTACAGTAATGCTAATTAACACAGGCCAAATTTTGTTTCTGCAGATGTGAGGAAGCCAAGTGAGCTGCTTCAGCAGGGGGGATTTGAAGTCCCAGTCCTCACTGCAGGAGTGTGTGTCCTTTCAAGCTACAGGAAAAAAAGCACTGCCTAATTTGGAAATGATGAGCTTGTTTTACTCATGCCATGTCTTTCTGCTCTCAAAAAGCAACATATGAATATGTACACAACAGCCTGACCTCACATGGAAGACATTTTCTTTTAACAATAGCAACAATTGATTTTGTACTACAATAAATACAATGAATGCTACATTATCATTATGCACTAAAGACTGTCCTTTTCCATAATGGTGCACAGTTTGACTTCTATCATAGGTACAATACCTTGTAAGTGAAACTAACAGAACTTTGAAGGAATTTAAACATAGAACACCACCATATTGTTGAAAGGCAACTAAAGGTCAGTCACACAATTCAGTGACAGAAACTGCAATTGTCTCATTTGTGCATATAATTTGTATGTTGTATATATTATTTATGAATACCTAAACATGGCCGTTAAGCATAAACACAGTGAAACAGGCACATTTTTGTTCTGGGCTGTGGTTGAGCTTGTGTTCAGTCAACTGAATAGATTAGAATGATATAATTTACATTTAAAACAGATTTTTTCCCCCAGTAACTCAATGTTTGCTGAATGACACTGAAACAGAAATGGCAATTAAAATCTAACCACAAATTAAGTTCAAGGTCTACTGCAATTAAAATCAAATAAAAGTGTCAAACGCCTTTGATAACTCTACATAAAGCACAAGGTGAAATGAAGGTTGACTTTGTTATATACTAACTAACTAACTAACTGACTGACTGACTGACTAAGGATCATAACATCTCTTTCAAACACTACCAGTCTTTATAAATAATTTATTTAGCCATTTCATTTGTATTTTTGCTACAGAAACAAAAATTTTAACCAAATATTCTGCAACACAACCTCACAGCAGAAACTGGTTTATTTGGTCATTTAAGCTATTCAGTCAACAGTACATTCTTTCTCGCCATTAAAACGTCCAGAAACAAAATGCTTTTTTACAGCTCTGAGGTAGAACACAACCTTACAGTAAAACAAAGGTGAACTCAAAATTATCTGTACTTTGTGGAAAAAAAAAAACTGCAAATGTGTGGTTATCATTTCACAGCTATACAATATTAAATACACTTTAAAATACACTTGGATACATAAGTGCACTCATTGACAAACACATTCTTTTAACTGCATAATATTTTACACTAAAGAGAGAGAAACATGCCATGAATACAAGAAAAGCAAGAAAATGTGCGCAAATACTGTAGAGTTCTAAAAGATTTCTGTAAGTCATCTATCCCGAACTTTGCACTTATTAATTTTTTTTTATATCTTAGCTCAAAATGTCTAGTGTCAAACCTGATTCTTACATTTGGCACACAACAGTGTGCTCTGAGGCATATTTAGAAACTTCTATATGCAGATGTAAAACTGCACTGTAAATACTTAACTGTTTTGCACAACTGTCTGCAGAGTTAACTTAAATACACATTTTTCTAAAATGAACAATTATCTCGACACGAGAGAACAGCATTTGCATGCAAAATACAAAACAAACAACTTGTTCCACAAAAAACTATACCTTGATATCCGACGGGTAGATTTAAACCTGACAGGAAGGTCAAATTAGACTCCAGTGATTACACCTGAAAATCTGATCACATTGAGAAAAATCCAGCAACTGAAAACCTAAACTTGGAAATGGTGTTGGTTAAAAAGTTTTGCGAAGATGAGTTATCAATGAGTCACAAGTGATGACGTTCACATCAGGTAGGAGGAACAACAGAGGAGAACTCGTAAGCAACACAGCAACCTTGCAGCCTCGATTTCAATAATTGCAACCAATCATCTGAAAAAAGATTACCTTGGCATATGAAACAAAATTTTTCTTTGCAGCTCTATTCAAACTAGTGGAAGATCTGAATGACAAAACTGTAAGTACTTGAATTGAAATATGTCTGCTGGTAGGTGTTATAGTGGAGTTTAATTGAGCTGACAGTATTAAAGAGACAGGAAAAAACTTCTCTAAAATCATGTCTACATGTCAATATTAACGTAATGGATTAGAAAGATGGGATTAATGAAGAACATTTTCGGGTTTAGTAGTTAACTCGCTCCCAGTTATTGTGCCTCCCACTTTACCCCCCAAAGTTAAATTTGGAATCGATGAAAAAATGTAGACTTTTTCTATATAGTTGCACAGTTGTACATATAAGGCAATCTGCTCTGAAACCGATCTGATCATTCATCAAGTTGGGTGCTGAAAGGGAGAATTTAGCGTCACTGTGGGCTCTCTCGGCTCCACTCGCCTTGGCCTGTTCATCATTTCGCATTCATTCTGTCGAACGTTCTCCTCATTCATGTGTGATACCTCCGTGGAGCCCGCCTCGAACCCAGGCCCTGTGTTGTCCACGTGAACCACATGAACTTTATTTCTGCCATTCTTAATGAGGATGCAGCTGAAGACTTTCTTGAAACCTTTGCGGAAGTGTTTGGACACCAGAGCGTACACAATGGGGTTGACGCAAGAGTTGGCATAGGCCATGCAGTGAGAGAGCAGCCTGAAGGCGTAAGTGGTCTGATTGAAAGGGAAGTCTCCGTACAGATAGCACAGTATCACTACGTGGTATGGCAACCAGCATATGCAGAAAAGCACAGTTACAATGATGATCATCTTGGTGACTTTACGCTTGGCTCTCTTAGATTCGGACATACCATCCAGAGGGTCAACGGCCGTCCAGAGGTACTTGATGGTTCGGGTGTACGAGAGGCTCACAACCAGCACTGGAATGACGTAGCCAAACAGGAAGGTGCAGGTGTCTAGGACCTTACGGTTCTGCTCCTCCCAGCCAGGGATACACACAGTGCTGTTAGCAAAATCAATCAGGTCATAGTAGCTAAGATATGGACCTGCAAAGACCAAGGAGAGGCCCCAGATAACCACCATGGCAACCACTGCATTACAAGGGGTTCTCAGCTCTCTGGAGCGCAGAGGGTAGCGTATGGCCAGATATCTGTAAAAACAAAGACAAACAAATTCAATGTGTTCTTAATGTTTCATGGTCTGATTGTAAAGTGTATACAATCATCTGTCATTCTAAATGTTACCAATAATTACCAATATTTATTATCACAAAATATCAGACACAGACAACCTGAACCTTCTCAGAAGTTGCTGGTCTATTAAAATTACTCCAAAATACCATTGGTGATACCTTTAGGAGGTCACAAAAGAACTCTAAACAGCAAAAGGAAATCTGATAAAAATTTGTGTCCAGAAGACAGTTTCATGTCAACAGAAGAAATCTACAAGTGAAAAAAAATGTCCAAAGCTCAGTATACAGGAATTAAAATTACAATTTGATAAACAATAAAAGACTTTGTGAAGGGAGAATAATTGTACCTGTGAGTTTTAACCAAAGACAACACCGATGTTCATTGCTCATGGTTAAAGGTTTTTGAGTCAGTTTTTGATATTGATGTTGCTGCTCCTTGCACAGTCTTTGTATTTGCCAAACTTCCTGTTAATGACCATAAATTAGTCTTAGATCTTGAATCGTTTGCTCAAAGGCCATCATTTGTTTGCAAAATCCTTTTCCATACTATGTTAATGCATTTCTTATCTTTTAAGATGATTTTTCTGCGGCTGTACTTTTCTCCATGTGTTATATTTTTAACAGTCTTGTAGTCAGTGCAATAGTGCTATTAGTCTAAACTACGTTATTGTTCCTTGCTGGAATCAGCTATGTTTCAGGAGTCAAAGGGTCGGTTCTGTGTATAACCAGCTATTACTGTTAAGTACTTTGAGAACAGAATGAGTTCTATTTAAAGATTATCATTTTACAGTCACCATTTCCCTGTGATCAAATGGTGTTACTAGTTTGTTGCATCTTTACAAGTAAATGGGAAACTAAGCCAAGTCACTTCTCAATTTTCATTTTGCTAGTTAGTTAAAATTTTTCTGATCTATATCGCTTGAATCTTTCTGAAAGACATTCAAATTAATTTCTCAACTTGTTTTGATTCTTTCAGTTTGTGTCCAGTACCTGTTTTCTATTAATTCATTTTCCAATTAAATGAAAAAACTACTTCCTTTGAAGTTCAAGACATATGCAGTGCAAGAAATACAGATGGCTGAAAGTTGTCCGATTTCATCCCACATAACATTAGTAAATAAACAGGTAAGCAAATTAATTTTTATTTCCACTATTAGAAATAATGCTTTTAGTGCTTGGATATTCAACTCCGGCGCTGATAGAGAAGTCATTTTAAGTCCTTACAAGAAAACTTTCCATTTAAATTTACACTGCAAGCCCTTCTGAAGGAGCACTCAGTATGAGTCACCTATTCTTTTTCTTTTTGGTGTATAGAACAAAAAAACAGTTTGCCTTTTCTATTGTACCTAAAAATATTAACGGAATTTGTAAGACCGTGTGCAGCATTCACAAAGAGGATTTTTAATTATTTTTGTACAGTCTGATCTTAAATTTGATTTGATGAGATGGGCCTGAATTGGAGAAGCACAGGTAGACAAAACGACAATGAAAAAAACATTTATGAACAATAAAAAACAAGTATAAAAGCAATAAAGAAATGAGTACAAGAATAATATTGTGTTACATCCTATATACTTACATAAAATATGTATAAAAACAAAAAGTACTGCTAAAAATCTGGGAAATATTTAGTAAGATAGCCTTTCACTTTTCTGTTTTATAGAATTTGATGTCATCTAAAAACTGACGTGGAAATATGCAGCAGTAATAAAAGAACATGATCTGTGCTTAGGACAGGTGTTCGCTAAGCATACAATCTGTTGAAATGTTTTAATGTCTCTTTGGATGCAATGAAGAAAATGATGTAAGCTGTTGCTTTCCATTAAACCACACAGTGATAATATCGTCATTACAATGGATTTCACAGTGGTTTAGCCGTTATCAGTGTTGGTGCACTGTTTGAGGGTCTGTTTTAAATTGCTGTGTGAAGCTTGCTTGTTTCCTCTACAATATGCGTGTTATTTATCAGGCTTTCTTAGACAGTCCTGAAGCATGCGTGTTCGGATTATGGATGATTCTTGGGTCTCTGATGGACAGCCAGCCTGCCTAAAATGTCACCTTCTTTTGGCAGGCGAGAACTGGCTGGATATAGGACATTCACATCCCTTAACAGAATGTTGAAGTTATAAAAATAAACTATTAACTCCCAAAACCAGCACATTATCATGTCCTTTTTTTTGTTTTTAATTAGATATTTGTGCTTGTAGCTTAAAGTTGCATGAGCTGAATGTCTTTTGACAGGTGTCCCCAATATTTCAGCTTCTTTTGCAGTGATTTTAGGTAAAACAGCACATACATCTCTCAGCCTTTTTCATTTATGAAACACTTCAGTCACCTCTCCAGAGACGGAAAGGACAGCTACTCTGCTCTTTGATATTTCCCTGAAATGGTAGCTAAAGGCACTTATGTTTGACATGAAAGGTAGAAAGAAGACACTTTGAACCTACTTGAATGAAGCCTCAGCGGTTCGAACAACTAACGTCCCTGTTTGCAGCCATCCGGCTTTATTGATAGGTGGAATTTGAAAGAAATGTTCATTTTCATCATGTTGATTTGAAATTTGGGATTCAAAACAATGTTGTAACAAGAAAAATGGGCGTCCTTTAATTCCACAGATGTGCTATAAAGACAAAAGTTACACTGACTGACTTGGCTCAACCAAGAAGTTACACAAATACCCATAGCTTATGACTGTATTTAGTACACTTTGTATTTCATACCCTAAAATGTACATGCAAAAACACAAAATACATTTTCAACATGAATTATCTATGAAAACCACGCTTCACCTGGAAATACTGTAAAGCATTTGTCTTCTTGAACTTTGATTTCATTCCCAATGAGGATTCTCCACTCACAGGCCTGCTTTTCAGAGTTTTTTTCTATGTGTATGTGGTTCTGCATTTATACAACAGAGTGTGGGGGGAAAAAAACAGAAGAAATTTATTATTAACAGTCTGACTCTGTCAGTTTTTTTTTTCAGACAGAGGAGGAAACAGTGAGTGAATCCTCTGAAGGGTAAACACAGCCAGTATGAGTAGAGATTCTGCTGCAGTGAGCAACTCCTCAATGACTGTCCATACTGACAGAGCTGATTATGCTACCCAACAACTGTAATAATTACACAGTGCTTTCTCTGCGAGGGGGAATCATTTTTAGCCAGGGACGCTGCATGATTGTCTCATAAGATATTCAATTATAGCTTAATTGTCTTGTGAGGTCATGTGAGTCTTTCATTAATTCTGTTCATGTGTGCCTTTGGGGTTTCACTGCTAGAGTCTGCTTTCTTCACATGGGGAAAAATGCATTCTGTGAGGTTAGCCCACGTCGTTGTTAAATTATTAATTACAATAAACAGATAACATAAAATAAAATAAAAATGAAGACCTTGAATTCATATTTTTACCTATAAACATTTACTGTACATTCAAAGACATATAAGAAAACCAAATAGATGAAAAATTACACACTAATAGATTTCACATCTTATAATGCATGATTATATTTTAGCTTAAAAATTGTGGTTTCCATAGGAATCCATTAAAATTTTTGTCATCAAGTAATCAAGTAATTAATTCCTCCAATGCTTAAATACTTGTTACATAGAAAAAACAACAACAACTCATTTCTGCATTCTTTTTCAGAAAAAAAAAAGAATGACTTGTGATTTTGGCATATGAGGAGTTAAAATTCTGAAAATTATTCAGTATTTGATGTCTGGTTAAAAAACCCCAAAACAAAAAAAACCCCCAAAAAAAACAAGAAGTGGCACACAAAAAATATTTACTATTTTTAAAGTGGATTTTTGAAGTGGACATAATTTGTCTGTTATGAATTGTGAAGGTGGTAAGTTTTAAATTGGATTCTGCACAAAAACTAATAATAAGATGGCATAAAAGTGAGTGCCAGAAGTAAGCCATATAACAAGGAATATTGTTGATCTGACTAAAGCCTTTGATTCCATTCACCATGACATCTGAATTAGCTGGATTACAAACATTGTTTTTGAGATAGACTGCTGGTATGATTAAAGAATTAATAATTCTTGGTCATGTAAAATTAGTGCAGGCAGTCTGATGCTATGACATTACATATCTGTTTGCCTCAGGATTTTATACTAGGTCCAACCCTTTAAAAGATCTTTTATTGTTTCTCTTATTTGTTTATATGCTGATGACTCCACTCCTTGTACATCTAATTCAACTATGCTACCTGTAGGTCATCATGATGCAGCTCCAATTTTTTTCAAAATGGCTTTTCCACGCTAAATTTTAAAATACAAGTGAAATCAAACGTGATGTTTTAACCATAAATTACCTTAGATTGTTCATTTACTAAATATCAATGGTACAGCATTAGAACTTATTTACTTCAATTAATATTTAGGTTTCTGGTTTGCTCACAGTATTTAGACACTTGTTGCATCAAGTCAAATCAAGACAAAAGTGTATTTATTCATCTCATAAATACATGTAACTGTAAGAAAATGGCAGCAGAAAACAAATCTCTATTGAACATGTTACTTTTATTTTCTTTTAAGAAAACAAAAGCTATTGGGAATCAATGCAATTCCTGAGAAATTTCTGAGCAGTACCAATATTGGGATTCATCTGCAAAATATATTTGAGCAGATTTCTTTCTTTCAGTTCTTAAGGATTAAAATTTAAATAGAGACAGACTGTTCTTTCTTTTAAAAGTAGAAAGAAAGAAGGCATTCATGAGCTGCACAGCTACAGCTTTAGAGTATTCTGAGAGAATAGTTATTAATTTATGCATGTACTGTATGTGTGAGATGTGTTAGTTCTCAATAATGAATCACAGCCTTTAGGGAAGTGAGGAATAACTTAAGGCTTGATGGGCTTGAGTTAGTCATTTGAGTGGGGTGGATTTCTAATTCAAGACCCAAAATAAAATCAATAGTGGAACAAAGAATCGACAAAGGATTTTCCTCATGCTTCCACACATTCATTGCTCTAGAGGTAAATTAAGAAGGTAAACAAAGCAGAATGAGGATATTCGATCAATCAAATGATGTATTAAAGAGTTTTATTGGTATTACATTTTTAAATCTAATAAAAGCAGTTAAAAGAAATGAAGACTAGCTCAACATTATTGGATTGAAGAGGCAAAAATACAAGGACATGTTGCTTTAAAATGCTTGTAATGACTTTGAAACAAACACCTTTTAGAGTCCCTTTATTGAAAATCTGAACTACAATTAGAATACAGCTAAATTGGAATAGAGTTAATTAGGAGTTAGGTTAGAACAGAATAAATCTATTTAATCCCAAACATTAATCGACTTACCTGTCAACTGATACAGCAGCCAGTGTGAAGCTGCTGGCGTACATGGTAAGGTTGATGAAGAAGTGGACCACTTTGCACATGAAGGAGCCAAACACCCATCCCTCCAGAGAATAGATGGTGGCTTGGAAGGGAACGCAGAAGATTATGAAGAAGAAGTCAGCCACGCTCAGGTTGAGTATGAACAGGTTGGTCGTGTTGTATCCGAGCTGGCCGCTCCGCAGCAGCACAGCGAGCACCAGGCTGTTGCCGATGGTGCCAAGCAGAAAGATGAGGGAGAAAACCACAGACACAATCACACTGGTGGGGTTCAGCTGGTAGCTTTCAGAAACGTTGGCCTGTCCTCCTGTCCAGCTGAAATCCTCAAAGTCAGACATTTTGGTGAATCTAGAATGAAAGAAGAAAGATAATTAAAGCATGTGTCTGAAACGACACTTATGGTGCACATCTTAAAATGAAAGCTATGAATACATTTAGAAAAAGAAACAAGTCCTCTGAGGAAGGCTAATGGGGAATGTGCTGACATGATGACAAAGGTCATGTCATGCAGGGTTAATTGCAACGGAAATGACAAACCTCCATTCAGCTGAAATGGAGGTTTGAAACTCCAAAGGTTTTGGAAATGGTTCGCAAATTTGCACAGACCAAGAAAAATAAGACTCTATATAATAGAGGGTAGTGATATTTAACCAAACAGTAACTAGCAAAATGTTATTTGTGGAGAAAAACTACATAGAGATGCTGGTCTAAGTTGGTGGCAAAATGAATGGAGGTTAATGCAGGGAAACTGTTGAAGAAAATCTGGAGGATGCAAATGATTTAATCCTGAAAAAGATGTTGAAAAGCAATCTGCCATATGATGGTCTGATTGTTTGATTAGTTAATTAATTTAAAAACAGTGAAAAAGGTTTTCAGATAATGACAATTACTAATTCCGTTTTGATGCAGATAACAACATTAGAAGACTGTGCAGGGAGCTGCATCATCAATATCAAAAACTGATCAAAGCAAATGTAAATGTTGCTCAAATTTAGCAACAGTGATACATTTATCTTTACGCAAATAACAGTTTGGTTTTTTTTTTGTTTGTTTTCTGCCAGTTGTATCCTTACTGTTTTGATGCTATATAATTATGTGATGCACTGCTGCAGTTGACTTCAAGAGGTAATTGGACCAATAAGCGACTCGCTGTGCCCGAGCTCAGCTCCTCTCCACCATAATTGAATGGATCGCTTCTCTAACCCACCACTATCTGAGTGCTCTGCTTAAATTTACTCAGCGAAAACAAAAAGAGCAGGAGCTCATTCGTGGATACTGGGATGCTTCCCTTCCTGCCACGGCTATATAGACGCATTGATCCCTACCAACGATTAGAGACCCACTCGTCTCTGTCATATTCTGGCCTTAAACGATGTCGTATTGAACCCTCTGACGTGCAGGATCGGGTAAAGTAATGTCTCCAATGACGTCAATCTGCTCTCATGTCATAGGTATCCTCATTTCACATTGCACGGCAGCCAGCCATCGGTACGAAATTGAAACTAAAGTGGCCCACTTGGAGGTGAATCATAGAGTTACACACACAGCAAAATATGTCTAAACACGTTTATATTCCAACAAAGAGAGTGTTTTTTTTTTTTTTTGTATTAAAAGGTGCTAAAAAACAACAGGGTTTGTAATTTATTATTTCCCTTACTATGAAGCCATTTTTGGCAGTTAATTGTTAAAAGCCAGTTTATAATTGCAGGTGCTAAAGGAAGTAATGGGTGTTTGGTGACAAAGAGGATATGCAAAATTCTAATCATGCATGATCATCTTCTCTAATTGTGCAATTAGATCATTTGTGAAATGAGGCAATATCTGCAATTAACCCATAATCCAGAGACACCTATTTATCAGCACCAACATTTGTTTTTATTGCTGGTTCTGCATCACAACTTTGAGTGGCAGTCTTTTGCTCTGAGGGTGATCATCGGGCTTTGATGCTGCAGGATGTGACAGACAGGACAAAGAGGCCGGGGTGTATTTGTTTCAAGTATGTTATTATCAACTCTTCATTTTTTTAAAGAAAATCTTTTTTTTTTTTTTTTTGTTCCCAGTGAGTAGACTTATAGGAACAACTTGCTCTTTGAGATCGCCATTGATTTTCAGGAGAAAATCAAAACCAATCAATATGAAGTCACTCTCAAAGTAATGCACTTCATTTAGAAATTGTGCTCTTTGTAATAGCATTTGAGTGCAATTGTGCTCTAAAATTGAAGCATGTGAAACTTTCAATCTACACAAACTACTGTCTTTGTCTTTTTATGTTGTTAGCACTGCGGTATTTATGTTACGGTTGCAATTTTGTATCATTAATGAGATCAGAGAAAGGAAGCAACCCACGCCTGTCACTGCTCCTTACTGACCTCATTCAGGAACCAAGCAGGTTCAATGAAGAGAAAAAAGCTGAGATTTTCTCTACAGCAAATGAGCAGCTTGATTATGTTTGATAATGCTTTAATGAGAGGCTACTCATCACCCTAATCAAAATAATGTTATTCCCTATCAAAGAGATGGCAAGGGCAGGCTGAAAACACCAACATGAAAGATTCTTGAGTTTCAGCTTCCTGTTAAATAAAGAGATTATACTTTTTTTTCAATCTCTTAGGAAACAATGGACATGTGTATCATCTGCTTTTTAAAAAAATTTATAAGTGTAATGGAAAAGTAAAACATTATATGTCAAGTTATTTTCAGCTACAGATTGAAAAAACAGATGAAGGAATGCCCCGGTTAAATTTATATAAAGGGGATCGCACCTGCTGCCTGCTGCTGCAGAGGAATTTACTTCACAGCTCCGTTCCAGATTTAGGCAACGCTAAACCCACCTTCTTATCCATAAGGCTACACAATTTGCACTGATATAAAATGTTAGTCTACAGTAATATGCCAGTGGTAAGACTTCAATCAGAGCTGGACGTGTTTCGGGATCGCTGGGATCAGAGGAAATGGGGACAGATGAGCAGATGCTTCATGGTCTGGTGCATGCAACACTAGACATGCAGTAAAATTCAGAGGCTTTGGTTGTGCTCTGTGTGATGTATTTGGAGGTGTAATTAGGAGTTAAAGAAAAGGGATCAATAAAAGAGTAAAGGAAACAGGAAATCCAAAGAGAGATGAAGAGATCGACGGGGGTGTACCACAGCCAAAATCAGAGTCAGTGGAAATATATGAGCCTCAAAATAATAAGCTTCATCCTAAATAAGAAACAACACTCAAACACACACACTATGAGAGTCAAAGTTAAGATATGATAAGATAAGCTATGTTTGTGATGAACAAATGTGAAGAACAAATACATGTTAAAGATCAGGATACTAAATGTTTGGCAGAACGGTTTATTTTTATCTTGCATAACCAGCAACAGCAGGATGCAGATCAGTCATGGGTGCTGCAGAGAAAACCTACCGGACTGATGATGCTGGACAGTATCCAAAGCCTCCCAATCTTCTCCGATTAGGTACAACACTCCCAGGGGACCAATGCTGTTATCATGCTGATTCCTTTTGTACAGACGTCTCTTCACTACCAGCATCTGTCGCTGTCTGCCTGGGTTGCTGGTGTCTTACTCTCTTTCTCTGCCTGCCTCCCCCCTCACAAGAACTCCTCCTCCACATTCACTTTAATGTTCACACTTCACTGCAGAGAAAGATGGGAGAGAACAGAGGTATGGAGGGAGGTTTTAATGCTTGCCAGGCTCACTGTCACTGTGTAATCAGGAGGTCATCTGATAAACAGTTGCCAAATATAACAGAGTGTGAACCAGACCCTAAATTGTTAAACAAAGGGTTACCTTATTGCATTGCTCCATTTACATCGACAGCCATTGCCTGGTAAGAAGGAGACTGAGTTATTCACTGCAGACAAGGTGGAAAATGTCTCAAAATTGTACACTTTGTTTAAGCTTTAGTTAGTTAGCTAATGTTTTGCAGTGTTAAGGTACAGATAAAGGTCTGGAAGGGAATTATAAGAGCACAGAATACATCAAAAACAAACAAGATCTTTGTTTTCTTATAAGCAATATACATTAATATTCAACCATTAATTATCTTTTGCTTACCTGAGATTAGGCTGTAAGGTCTGAAAGGAAAACCCCAGACATTCCTCATCCCAGCATTACTCTCCAGCTCATTCCAGGGATCCCAAGGTGTTCAAAGGCTGGAAGAGTTATTTATAGTCCCTCCAGCGGATTCAGGGTTCGCCCCAGGGTCTCCTCCAAGTGGGATATGTCGCAAATTTTTGACAGGAGGCATCTACTAGGTTGTCTCTATCACATGCCCAAACCATGTTGCCTCACCATGATGCAGAGAAACAGTGTACACTGAGCTTCCCTTAGATGACTGAGTTTCTCCCTCTGTTTGCCAAGGCAGTCTATTTTATAGAGGAAGCTTGTTTTAGCTGCTTCTATCCAGGATTTAGTTAATCAATTGTGAATCAGTTCTCATGACCAAGTAATGGTTGGTCAAATACTTAAGTGAGAGTTTTGCTTTTTGGTTCAATTCTTTGTTCACCTGAACAGATTGGAGAATCGCTCACATTACTAGAGACAATTTCTCCAGTCTGTCAATCCGTCTCCCACTTCATCCAGTTTTCAGACAATATAAAAACAAAAAGAAGCTGTCACCCTTAATGGCAACTGAGATCCCAATTCTTAAACTTAGAAGGAGAGACTCTCAACAACTTCATACTTTGCCACAGACAGTTCCAAACTGATGGCTATGGCTTTGGTACACCAACAGAACCGCATTGTCCATCAAAAGCAACGTTGAGCAAATGGCTTCATAAATTCATCCTTACCATGAGCAAAGCATAAGATGAGCAAAACCAGGAACCTTTGGACCAAACAAGACTTTCTCTAACATCATAGTGTTGAGCATAAAAATAATCTCCTTCTTGCAGTCAGCTTGAGAACCTTCTCACAAAAGTTGTGATATTTAAATAGTAATAATTTAATGTAAATAAATGTAATTTAATGTGATGTAAATTTAAATGTTACTATTGAATACTTGTATCAGGATTTCAGACCCTCCTCCAGATGGCCTGCAATGCTTTGCTTTCCCTTTCTTCAGCCGCTCATATTTTAATACACTGAACAAATGTTTCCACCTATACCATTTCTCTACCACCTCAATGTTACAAAAGGATAGAAAGTAGAAGAGGAAAAAAAATTAAAAGGATTTTAATAATGAATCTTGAGTGCAGGAAGGGCGAGGAGAAAACCTAGTAATGCAATGGATTGCAGAACTTCCATTAGCAAAAATAGTGGTTTATATAACTATCATGGATGTTTAATTCATATTTGAATATCTTAGAATTTATAGGAAGACCAACCTTTCAAAGCTGTAAAATGTGTACACTACCAGGTTCTGCTTGTACATTAATAACTTACATAAAAGCTGTAAACATTTTCAGTGCCAAATGTAAGCAGATGATGCTGTAACATAACTGAAAGCATCCACAGGAGGTTTCAGAGACTTTAAGCAGACAGTTAATCTCCCAGTGGTTTAAGAATAACTCTCTGTGTTTTACTTGGCCCCAAGCTGTTTCAATGTTTTTCACAGTCAAATCACTTATTGCCAAAGCAACATCTAAACGTATCAGGATTAAAGTGTTGTGTTGCGTTATCAACTGAAAATTAAGTCATATTTTTTGTTTTCTATTAAATCTATGTTTAACCAGATAAAACCTGCTGAGATCAAGATGTCTTTCACAAGAGTGAACTGGCCAAGAAAGGTAGTGGCATGCCACAGTGGCAAGTCAAACAGAACACACACACACACACACGCACACCCCCACACACACACACACCCCACACACAAAAAGAATCATTAAGAATAAATAAAATACAAACAATTTGACAAAAAAGTGCAGTAGTTATGACAATAGCCATTCAAAATGTAAAACCAGTGACAATTTAAGATTTGCAATACAGGCACTGTTGACAGTTTTTCCATTGTTATTTTTTAAGACTGGGCAAATCATTTTAAAATTTTAAATTTTTCTTTTAAAAGTCAGGGATAGACTGTCTACTTACAATCTGATCAACTAGTTTGATCTCATTTGGTCAGAGCCTATCAGCATCCCACATCTGTAATATATAATATTTGCACAGTTTTCCTTAAAAACTGTCTCCTGCTCTATCAGATGTAACTCTAATGTCTGGTTAGGCCTCTTAAAACTGTACTTTTCTGCAGATAAAGATATCCTATTGTTGAGTTTGTTGAATGCTTCAAGTTATTTTTGATATATGCAGCACTTCCATAACAACTGAATGTGACATAATTACTTGATTGTGTTGTAACATTGAATTATGTGCCTATAAAATACATGATTCTGATTCCTCCAAAAGGCATAATTTGCAGAGCAGAAAAAAAGTCAGTGGTTAGTAAGGTCCATTTTCCACTTGATGTCCATGGTCCACCATCTCCTTTTATTTCTTTTTTCTTGTATTCACACTGAAGATTGGTATGATTTATACAAAAGTAAATCATTCAAAAGAAACAAACTCATTTTTCACATTAATAACTGCAATTGCCTTGCAATTCAAGATTATTTTTCTTTCAGCTCTTCGTTAATTGCTAGATAGAGATCAACAGAAAGATATGCATAGACAGACAGAAATATCTATATAGAAGAGCCCTTTTGTCGGCTTTGAAAAAAAAAGGATCCAATTAAATCCAAAGGCAGAGGAGGAGGAAAAGAAGGAAGTGAAGAAAAAGTAGAAAAAAAGAAGATGGAGAAAACCTTCTGTCCTCCAGAGCATTGGAACCATACTTATAATCTTCACTAGAGGGTTGTTAGATGTTTTATCCTCTCTGATGTTTAGGTGTACTGTAATGGAATAAGATTGTTACAAAAGTTAATATTACCACCACAAAATCAATTAAATATTTTTAATTCTTCTTGATAATTATGAAGGCTTCATGTACACTTTGTCACTGTAGAAAGTAAAAAGTGAATTAGATTTGAAGATTTCAGAATAAAAGACCAACTAGCGTTTATCAATCTTTTGCTATCCATCACTTAATGCATTCAGAAGTAAAAGATGAGTTATTCATTATTTCTTCTCCCTCCATACGTTAGTGAGGTGGAATAAAATTAACATATTTTGTACAGGCAAATTATTGTTGTCAATTAAATCTTAAATAAATAAATGCTGCTCTGTGGCTCTAATCTGAAGTCATTGCATGCAGATGTAATAATCCGTCCTGCTTCTTTCTCTTCTTCAGCAGTCTATCAATCAAACTTTGAGGTGCTCACACAGCACCAGCTGTAGTTGTTTCCTGATGGCTGTGATAAAGGTTTTCACACTGTCAAAGTCCATTTCTAAGCTTAAAAGCTTTGCACTTTAAAGAGAACCTCACTTTCGCATTTACGTATGCACTGATTCTGCTGTCTCTAAACACACACTAGTCACTCAAGCTCCGAGCATTGTCCTCGTCTTCAGCATGCTCCAGTACGGACAGAGAATGTTCATGGTCAATTCATTAGGGACAGGCGCTGTCTGATCTCAATCTGGTGTGCGACTTGACTCTGGATACTGAATTGTAAATGAAACAGCATTCACTTGTAGCCTCTGAACCTTCAGCCTGACACATTTCATCCTACCTCTGTTCAGACTGCGTGCTCTGACTGATGGCATCACTGTCAGCATTCATCCATCAATAACCTGCGGGCAAAACAACATCATTCACACAGACCGAATACCTGTTGGACTTGAAACAAAACATGTTTTTGTTTTTTTTATTTTTTAAAGGACATAGCACTGCCGATATGTCACATATGTTTTGCTTTTAAATATTGCAGTTTCTATTTTTAAACTCTGGATTATATTTCTTTTTTTTAAACGAATTTGTCTGCATTAAAAAAAAAAAAAATCAAGCTACAATGATGAATAAATAAGAAAATTAATTGAGAAGGAGAAAGACAAATGACACAAGTTTGAAAATATTTTACACATAAAAATAGAAAATTATGGGAAGCAATTTATTATAAGACTGAATTAAGTGACTGCTGTCAGCATGTATTTGTCTCTTTCTACTTAGGAAAATAACAGAACAGATTGTTTGTGTAAGTGCTCTCAGCATGTTTCTCTGTGAAACAGGGACTCTGAGCTAAAACTGAAATTGACATTGGAAGTGAAGGGGTGTGAGACAGACACCGATCATAAATTTAGATTATTGTTCAGTGGTTCCAAAACAACTTCTTTTTGTGAATGCTTCAAAAAATATCACAGCCTCTCCATATAAAAAGAATAAGTAGCTTTGAGAAATAAATTCTCTTTCTCGAGAAAGACACGTTTCATGATTTTAGTGAGACTAATTAATCACACAAGCTTTTATTTAGGAGAAGGCAGGTGAAAACATTTGCATATAGTTTTTACATTATTATTTCTGTTTGAAAGTAGCATGTAACTGTAATAATTATGGGTTACTTTGTGTCGGCCTGTCACAAAAGAAATCCAATAAAATACACTCAGAATCGCAGTTGTAATGTAACAATTCTGAAAATGTTCAGTTGGCTGTATAAATAATTATGACTGACTATTGTTTGGCAACGGCATGGCACACATGTTCAAGAGTATAAATTCACAAGTGATGCTGGCACTTTGTCGACCCTGACTGATGCTGATTCCAACTGAGAACATATTTCACTGCCTATTAATGAAACAGGGCCGCCCCCGATTTACAAAAAACAAAAAAAAAAAAGGGAAAGGGAGAGAACAATGGCCTGAGCCAAAGCAAACAGTTTTGTTAGGACAATGATGGAGCTCCGCCCTGACGAAAGGCAAATTGAGATTCAGAAATACCTTTGGGTGTTGTTTTGTGTGAATGTTTCCATGGTAACAGCAGATGGATTACCACGAAAGGACGAGGAAAAAACAACAACAAACTATTGATTTGTGTGACATTTCTCAAGAGTTGCCTACATTGAGGCTTGAATTATTAAAAAGCAGCTTGCGACAAGAAATCAAACATATTTCTGCTTGTTACTCAGAGAGTCTCTGTAGAGCTGTGAGGCTGTGGGGTCTCAGTAGCAGTCTGTCAGCTACTGTTTGCTCACATCAAGTTATTTAAGGCAGATTTCTAACATGCCAAAACTAATTTGCTTACTTATTTTAACATTAAAGAAAAAATAACAAACAGAAAGCCATCCATGCTTTTATTATGAAGGCTAAAAAGTGGTTTAAAGAAGAGCTTTCTTTAGATGATGCCCTACGTTCTTCTGCGTTCCTGTAACATGGTGATGATAAACAGAGCAAACTGAAACCCCTGGATGTGTAGCCTGTGGGAAAACAGCTCAAGTGTTGACAAGCAGTCAAATTGCTCCTATTATAAAAGTGTGATAAAAATACTGATGGAATCATTATCTTTGAGAGGCTACAAGCTCAAAATAAAAAAATAACACACTGGCATCTCTGTCATTTCAAGCAAACACTCATTAATTAGTGTTCTGCTGCAGAACAACAACAAGCATTTAGGATTGGCATGTTACTGTGAAATCAATTAGATGGTGAGTACATGGTTTACATGGGAAGCTTTCATTGGACCTCGCTTTATTGGCCCTGTCTTAGCACAGGGGATCAATCACAGCAATGTCCTCAGAGGAAATGAGAGGTGCATCAAAGGTGAAGGCTTAAACTTAGCTTCTTACCTCGGCTCATGATTCCTTGAGTGTTTACATTAGTGGGAACTCACAGTGAGCGGGGCTAGTGAAATAAAAAGTTTCTATCTACATTGTCTCCAAGGATTGATTGGCTTGGCCTCCTGATGAAAAAATTACTCAGTTTCACTTAAGAAAACTGTTTTGATACAGCCTGAGGTGTCTTTGTTAAATTTAACACGGTGAGGACAGAAATTAAAAATATTTATTTGACTGATAGGTTTACTGAAATATCTGCGACACAGATTGGGTGAAACTTTCACACCCAGCTTGGCAATGTTATTCACTCGCAACATATATACAAATCTGAAGCACCACTTATCACAAACAGAATGGTATTAGGAAGGAATCTTTTCATATCGGAAGCCACAACATTTGAGGGTGACCTAGGGATTTTCTGAGGCTCACATCAAACATATCCCCTATTCATTTGTCCTTAAAAAAATCAATCGATATAACAAAAACAAAATTTTGAGCCTTTGTTCCGGGAGTGCAAAAAACAAATTAAAATATTTTTTATGTTTGCCCTATTTTGCCTAGATGTTCGGTACAAATAAACAAGATTTATTTGTACTGATTTATTTGTATTTGTAATAATTTACTATTAAACTATAATATCAAAACTATTCGCCTGCTATGCACAGTAGCTTTACCATCCGTCAAGGTTGAATTACTCTGCCTTTCAAAGCTTTCCAGTTATTCTCAACTGATGGAAAACTCTGAAAGTCAACATTGAAGAAATATGCAAATTTCATTTTAAAAGACTGCAGTGAAAACCATCCGAAAAGTTCAAACACTGGAGGCTGATTAAACATCTTTGCACTGAGCTTTTCAACTGGGAACATAAAAGGTGTCAAGTGGGAACATAAATCCAGAGCCAACTGGTTACTTGGCTCATCAGAAGTGTTTCAGCAGGGAACTGAAATTTGATTGCAGAAGGAAATTAGAAGAGAATTGCAGCGCCGCCAAGGGTCAGTCCAGGTCTAGGCTACACACTGTTTTTGATTACCCTCTTGTTGTCATAGAAACTAATGCAGATGATGATATGTCTGCACTTAACATCAAGTACAGCAAATTTGTCTTAGTTTGTGTATTTGCTGGAGTGCTGTTTGCTTCATTACATCTAAAAGTGAAAGCAGTAGACAGTAAACATCTAGAATCATATTTGTGCATCACTGAAACTTTAGCTCACTGCTTAACATGGTGATAACGGAGACATTTTACCTCATATTTTAAAATGAGGGAAATATGAACAGCTTTCATCTGCTGTAAGCTGTTCAGCTATTCAGTTTGTGTTTAAAATTCCCTTTTATGTGATGTAGATCAGTGTAATCAGATTGAAGTCACACCCCCCCACACACACACACAGCCACGGCACAGTGATGGCAAACTGAACAAAGGATTATCTGCTGAACAATTTCAGCAGCAGTCCAGGACGACTGACATAATTTATCAGTAAAAAAATCCCCCAGCATGCATCAAATTAATTTAGAAACACCATTTTAAACTAAATGTTACTCTAAAATTTTTTTATAAATTACAGTGCCAGGTTAGAGGAGCTGTTTCTGTATTTCCACTGGTTATTAGGAAAACAATGACAGTCAGTAGCCAATTTTAGTAGGAACAAGCCCAGCAGCTATACTCAGGCTGTTGTATAAAAAATTATGCTCAACTAGTACAATATGGCCTAAAGTATGGCATAAAAATGTACACACACCACCACAAGCCTGAGCTGTTCTTATAAGTCAGGATGCCTTCATGCTTTTATATATTTAACACCAAAAACTGACCTTTTACCTAAATATTACAACTAAATTGAGATTAACAAGTGTCCTGTTTTGATCTTCTGCTGCTGTAGCCCATCTGCTTCAAGGTAAAAACTGTTGAGCATTCAGAGACGGTATACAGTGAATCTAAAAATTTGTGTTACATACTTATATTACAGATTTATTCCAAGTTCTCTTTCCACTAAATTCTACACACATTAAGACAGTGAGAAGTGTTTTTCAAATGTACTTCTTTTTTTAAAAAAAGCAAAGAAATCCCATTTGAATAATTATTTTATTGCTTAATACTTTGTTGATCCACCCTTGGCAGAAATTGCAACCTCAAGTCTTTTTGAATGATAATATTATTATATTATTTGCTTTAAAAAAAAAAAATAAAAATTCACAACACTCACAAAATTGAATTCACATTTTCATAAAGGGGCATTTCTGTATAAAAACTTTGAGGAAAATTTTGAATTACTATAAAATGAAACAAGGATTTAACATTACAAAATGTGAAAGAAACTATGTAATCTTTCCGGATGCACTGTATGTTAGTGGTAACGAGTGTGTTTTTGTGCTAATGTTCTCTTGTTTTCCTAGTCTCCTTTGACCTTTGACATGAGCAAGGCATATTTGTCCACACAACTGCTGCTTGCTGTTTACTTCCTTTCTTTAACCTTGGACATTCTAAGAAAATCCCTTGAAGCTGAGTGAGCACTTTCTGAAATTTTCAGAACAACCTGACATCACCAAACAAAAGACACTAAATTCAAAGACACTAAAATGACTCTCTTTCACAAAGTATGCTTGCATTGTCCATTGGAAGAGCAGCTATTTTGCAGAATAGAAAACTTTAAACAAGTGGTGCTGGTGTTTAAGTATAGGCTAGTATAGGAAGAAATGTTTTATTTAAACAATCAACTGAAAAATGTAGGATTCAGCTGAAGGAGCATATTCACCTGGCACTGAAAACAGTGCTTTGTCTTTTATTCATGCATTATTTGTCCTTTTGTCTCTTCTCCAGTGACCTTAAAACACTGAGGTTTTTTTTGTTGCCATTTTACGCCTATCCAATCAAATACCCACTGCAGAGAGAAATCTTCTACTTCACTGCACACTCTTAGTCAAGTGTTACCCCAGGATGATACACCCTGGCTTCAGCTAATCCATGAATTCACTAGAGAGTTAAAACGTGAAGGACAGACAGTAGCTGGAAACCAAATACCATGACCCTATAACATGATGGTTGAGCTATTAATTTGTGAAGAATTTGCCTGACTTGCTAACATAAATGCTTTTTTGGTAAAATAAATCATTTGTGCACAGAGACATTCAGTCCAGTGAGGGGGGAAAAAACCCTAAGATATTTCTACTGTTTTTGCTTTTTTGAACATGAGTAACATGAATAAATACAAAAAGCAATTTTGAAATTATAACTTTGTTAATTAAAAGAAAAAAATCTATCCAAACCAACTTGGCCCTGTGTGAAAATGTAGGTGCAGCCTCTATTAGGAACCTGTGATCAGTCCCATTTGATGAGTGACTCTTACATTGTTTTACTGCCAGACTTGTAGACTATAGAAACCATGTAAATAGAACCTCTCTGACAACATGAAGTAAGGTAAAAGATCTCAAAAAGGAACAGATCTTGCCTCTGTTAAAATATATAAAAAAGAAAACAACAACTGAAAAACAAGATTGCTGACATTTTTCAGTTTGGAAAGGGTTAGAAAATTATTTCAAAGTTGCAGTGAGAGGCATTATCAACAACAAAACAGGATAGTGGTGAACCTTCCCAAAAGAGGTCGACTGACCAAAATGACCCTAAAATGGTGTTGACAACTACTCTGGTAAGGTGCTCCCCCCCAACCCACACACACACACACACACACACCCACTCAAAATCAAGATCAACATCAGATCAGAGTTTAACTATTAAAAAAAATGCACAAAAATCGCATTAGTAGGAGAGTTAACTAGTCACAGAATCACTGCTGACTAGCAGATCAAAAAGGTCCTTTTCATATTTTCAGACATCATGTTGATGATCCAGAGGGTTTTGGGATGGGAATCTGGACTTACAAGACAAAGTGGAAGCAGATTGTGAGTGTCCAGTGTTTTTTTTTTTTTTCCTTTTTGTAAAATGCATGAATAATTTCATCCAATTTCATACAAGAAAAAAAATATTTTATTAATTCTGCTTTTCATTAGTTTCAGTTTTCTGTATATATTTTTAGCTTTGTTGCTGCTACATTGGTCTACGGTGAAGTACTTTGTGACTTTTAGATATTTAAAGGTGCTATAATGACAAGCTTTTATTTATCTTCTTGTCTAATCTACCTACCTACTGTCAAACATTGTGGTAGTATTGCAATAGTTTGGTGCTGCTTCAAGAACTGGAACATTTGAGGTCATTCATGAAACCATGAACCATACTTGAACAAAATCTCCAGACGAATAATGTCTGGCTGTGTGTTTTGTTAACTTAAGCTCAAGCGCACATGGATAATGAATCCAGGCAATGATCAGAAGAGTAGCAGTAACATTGCCTCAGAATGACTCAAAAAACTGAAACAAATGAGGCATTGTGCCATATCCTTAAAAAGACAGTCCTTTTTCAAAATGTATTATATTTTGTGGAATTAAAGCAATTCTACAAAGAAGAGCAAGGTACAAATCCTCCACAACAATGTAAAACACTAATTTCCAGGTATTTCAAACATTAGAAGGCCATCATTGTTGTCAAGCGCAACATAGTTATTAGGTTCTGTGGGTAATTACTTTTCAACTCCGGGCTAAATTGGTTTGTAGAACCTTTTCCCTTGATGAATGAAATCATTACTTCAAGACTGCATCTTGTATTTACTAAGGCTACCCTTGTCTGACATTAAAATCTATTTTATCTAAACCTAAGCATGGGGGGAAGGAAACCCAGGTGACATCTGTTAGGAGGGAAATAATGTTTCACAGTACTACAATATATCTTCTTGCATGTGACTTGGACTTGTTTCTTATTGATCATGGCACACTCTCTCCATGTCCTTGTGCTCTTTGAAAGATTCATGCGGCGCTTGGAAAATGAGAAGCAGCGATAATTACACGCAGCAGCACAGTCGCAGAACGAGAAGCAATTAATGGAAGCTGAAGCAGAAACCCAGCCACAGCTTGTGAATGCTGAACTATTTCTCAGTCATCCGAACATATAATGAAAAGTAGATGAAGATCTTGGAAAAAAGAGTTTTGGTTTGCTTTCTGACTGTAATTGTCAAAACATGGACGGATTTAGTTTTTTTTTTTTTTTTTTTGGTTCCAGACAACATCTGTAATGTGCCAACAATAAAGCAATCAAATGTTTTTCTTGTTTTACTAACAAGTAAAACAACTGACTGAATCTTGTTTGATTCAGTCAGACTTCCCAATAAAAGTTTCATCAGTCAGTTGAAACAAATTACATTCAAACATCATTTGTTTGACCACTATCTATGCATGTGTGCTTAATGCATAATTATGTTTACAATGCTTTTACTCTGTCACATGTTTCTACCTTATTATGACTGAACACTACTCATGTGTTCAATGGCAAAGCAGTTAGAATTGTGGGGGAAAATAATAACAGGCAGTTTTTCTCTGTCTGGTTTGTTCCACTTTGATATCTGAATGAATGTCAAGTATACTTATCACGCTGAGCTTCACTATACTTACCGAGTCTACAGCTCGCAGTGCTTTATGGCTGCAATTAATATTGTTTTCTGCTCAAATTTTCATGCATGACAGTAAATGACACTTTGTTCTGGGAGTCTAAGCAACAAAAGTATCATCATTGCACACTGACTGTACTTTAAACCTTAGTTTACAATAAAATACTTGCTACTTACTTGTTGTAGATAATAGATGTTTTCAATTTATATAAAATTAGGAGGAATCTTTGTCTTATGAAAGCTCCAAGTTATAGTTTGCAGTGAATGGGGAAAGTTGAGTGAGCTGTAATGAGTTTTGGTCTTGTATCACTGGTGGTGCTACTAGTAAACAAGCTGAGCATCTGATTTATAATAAGTGCATGTTTTAGCAAATTAGTCACTCAACATTCACAGTCTGCTGTCCAGCTGGTTTACCGAAGCAAAATCCTCCAGGGAGCTTTGTAGTTTATTAATTTGCCACAACAGTGTATAGCCATAGCAGTAAATCCTATAAAGCTTCTTAAGATGCATGGAGACGGAATTTTGATCTAAATCAATATTTTTTATGTATAAATATAAAAAGAACGCATACAGTTGTAATTGTCTGCTTTCTTACAAACCTTTCCACTAGGATGCCATGGGCCTATTTTGAACCACTCTGCTGAGTTCCTGCTGAGTTGTGAAGTGCAACTGGTCATACTAGGAAATTGCAGTCACATAAGAGCTCTGAGCTTTTTCCTCTTCAACTTCCAGGCATTACATCTCCAGTTGCTCCAACAGCAAAGACAGCAATTTAGAGCTTTGATGTCAGCTCCCATGTAAACAAAAAAACAAAATATATATTTGCCTAAAGACAAACTAGCCAATGCATTGTTATGATTGTGTTATTATTTTATTTACTGCCTCATAAAATACTCTTTCTCCTTGAGCTGTTTCACATTTTGCCATAAAATAAATAATTGTACTTCCTGTAAAATTATTCATTTTCCAAAATGTTGAACGAGTTGACATCTGGAAAGTGTTTTATCAAAAATAAAATCTAGTGCCTTCAGAAGTCATGTAATTAATAAATAGAGTCCACCTGTGTGTATTTCAGCATAATTGCCACTGTTGTTTGAAAGCCTGTTTGAATACATTAGTCAACAGCCTCTTTAAATCCAAGGAACACACCAGACAGCTCACAGATAAAGTTGCGGAGAAGTTCAAAGGAGGGTTAGGTTGTAACAAAATATATTACACTTTAATCATCTCATTGGTCGTTCTATGATGTGAAAAAGGAAGGGACTGGACTGAGAGGTAAAGAGCTCCAGTCAATCTAACAGGCCTGCCAAAAAGAGTATTAATCAGAGATGCAGCCAAGATGCGCATATTAACTCTGGAGGAGCTCGAGATCTACTGCTCATTAATATTGCATTTAGCAGATCTGATCTTCATGGAAAGATGGCAGGAAGAAAACATTTGCCGAAAGCACCTCCTGTAATTTGCTACTAGCCTGTAGAACACAGCAAGCATGGGTGGAGTTTACATTGAAGCAACAAACTCAATAAATGGCTGCCATTTAGTGTAGAATTTGTACAAATTTTCAGTTTTTGTATGTCTAATTTTCTCAACTTTCAAAAATAATAATAATAATAATAATAAAACTTATTATTCACCAACAACATAGCAACTGGGTAAAATAATTTATATTCTGAGTTTAGTTTTCATATCAGCCTTCACATTTTGTCAGAATTTGTACTGTAGATGTTGGATTGGATCACATTATTCCTAGTGAACTCATGTCTCTGCGTGGAAAATGCCAGCATAATGAAATGTAAATCCAACACAGATCCAGCCAATAAGCCTTATGATTTCCTTGCAAAAGCTGAAGATTGAAAATGACTTTGAGGCTCTTAGCCTGCCTTCTGCATGACCATAATGGTCAAGGCTTGACCTGAACCAAGAACTGCTCTTAGAGTGGAATAGCCACTTATTAAGTCTAAAGCATAGAGCAATATACTGGCTCCCTCAACTCTGAGTGACCCCAAAGAAGCCCAGTTGTGGGCTCTTAAAAGGATTTACAACAGTTCACATATTCATATCTTAGAAGGGGTCTTAGGCATGTAAATGATAACTTAGGAGAGCAATTACATACATGGCCGCATGCTGAAATCTCTCTAAGCAATTAATGACATCAGACTTATCCGGCGCTTCACATGGTTACATATAAAAAGCAACTGATGCGTTCACTCTTGTCTATTTACCACACATTTCTTCTTGAGCAACTGAGCCTAAATGTTTTCTTTTATATGACTTTTAAATACATGGGGTAGATCTGAATAGCAATGTATTTTACTCTCAGATCTATCCAATAAAATGTGTTTAGTCCTGTTAAAATAACATGCATTTTGTTGCTTGTAAAAAATGGAAAATAATAAAACTAACCTAAGCAAAAGAATGTTCTCAAATGAAATGGGGCAAGTCTTACATAAAATAAAATAATACTTTTGTTGGTATGCAGAACTACATGTTGGTGTCAACACTAGCAGAATATGTTTTTGTACTTTTTCGGTGTATCTCATCTCTTTGTTGTATTTCTCTGTGTGAGAGGACAGCACATTTGTTTATTAAAATTCAGGACATGTTTGTGCTTTATGTTATTTTGCAACTCTTTTATGTTGAACTTGTACATTAGTGTGTCACACTATTTCTTTGAATCTCCACATTTTGTTCATCTGTGACCTTTACAAATGGCAAAATGTCAACACCTCAGTATTACATTCCACTGTGTTTTTAGATGAAAGCAAGGCTGCATACTTTTCCACACAGAAACTGTTTGCAGCTGTTAGCCAGAAAGCCTTGAAAAACGCTGCCCCAATATCAACAACCAATGTAGTTGTTTAGCTCTCTGAGTGAAGAGTATTGTGTCACAGGAACCAGGTGTGCTTGAACACCCCATCTAGACTTAAAAATCGAATATAATCTGCAAAGCCAGGATCGAGAGAGCAGAGGCGAGAATTTTCCATTGCAAAAGCTGTCAAGAGTTAAAATGTTTTCTTCACCCACAGAGTGACCTTTAGAACAATGGCAAAGAGAATTTCTTTTGGCAAAAGTAGTAGACAAAACCTGGGTTTAATTTTGCTTCTGCAAGAACTTTCTTGTGGAGTTCTACTCCAATATTTCATAGCAAAAAACTGCATTTGAAAACTGCAAGAAAGCTCTGTTCTCTGAGCTGCACATACTGTTGAGTCCTTAAACAAAATAGCTTTCTGATTGATCCATTTGCTATAAGTTTGATTACCCAATATCATAATATTTCCAGATTCAACAGAAACGTCTTTTTGCATTCATGGAAAATCAAATTCCATTTCATTTTATTACTATAAAAACCCAATTTCACAAAGATTAAAAAAACGACTGCAGCAGAAAACACTTCTGCTCTGTCTATAGGTGTTATCCAACCATCTGATTAATAATTTGAAATTCATGTAATGTGTGTGCTTTATCACAGAGGACATTAAATCTGATTTATGTGATCAGCAGGGTAGGTTAATTCAAAATGCTTTGACTTCTGACTATATGTCGCAGCATTGTACAACCAAGTAGCTAAATTTGCATTTATTTAAAAATTTACTTATAGTAGCTTGAGAAAACCATGAATATGTAAATTAATGCAGTAAGATGCTGGAACTGATCAGGTTTTCTAGTGTATAACTGCATATCTGAATACAATAATAAAGCATGCTGTGATGGCAAAACTGAAGAATACAATTTGCATGAAAATGAATCCACTCTACAATCGCAGCGCTGCACTTCATTACAGTATACCTGCAAAACGATGACTCACGTAACCACATCAATGGCATCAGATGATGGTAATTAGACTTTTGTGACACTTGCAAGCTGTTCCAGGTCAAAGGACATGGCTAAAGAGCTGCTTGCCTCCAAATGGTGCCTTTTAATTACCATTACGTAAATGGCTTTGGACAGCAAGTGTCACCACGCTATTTTTCAGCTCTGCTCTTTAACTACTTTAAAGGTTACTCATATTAAACAACTATGTAGGTGTTTTTTTGTATATTCATTATGTTAATGGCAGGTAGGGCAAAAGATATTGAATAAAAAGATTTGAGATTTTAATTACAGTGATGTGTGTAAGAAGAAATTATTGCACAGTGCAAATTTACTCTGGTATGGATATGGAAATAAATGGGAACCATTATTGGTACCTTACTGCCCCCTGCTGTTTATAGTGTAAATAAATTTCGCCTACATAAAACTGACCAGAGCTGGGTGGAGCACCCAGAAATTGTGCTCAAGTGATGCACTACATCAACATATTTTACTCAAGAAAACATAGCCGTCCAAGAAATTACTTACGTGAAAAAGCACTAAGTAAACAAACAAACAAAAAAAAAGTATTCATGGATTAACAATAAAAAAAACAAGGTTTGACTCTGATTATGTGCTCTTTTGGCTTAATATTACTAGGCATACCCAGACCTTTTTAGAGCCAAAGTACTAGGATCTACAAAAAAAGAAAATGAGTCATATTATGCACAATTTTAAGAAATTCAAGAAATTATAATGAAAAAGAAATGCCATTCATCAGTTTTGAAAAGGGTTAAATGGCATCTGTAAGACTTTTGGTTTCTCCAGCAACCTGACAGCACAGTGAGAGCTGTCACAGGAAACAAACTGCCATGAACCTGAGATGTTGACCTGTAAGAATTACTCCCAAGAGTTTATCAACGTCTCATCCAGGAGGTCACAAAAATGACATCAAACCTTCTTTAAAAGGACTGCAGCAATATAAGGTTCAATAATAATAAAGAAGAAATCCAAAGGGGAGAATACTTCTCTCTGCTTGTGAGGAGAGTGGTACCTAGTTACATTTACTCTGCTTTACTTGAATAACTTTTTTTGTGGGAAAAAAAGAAGTCTCAGAAGTAATTTTACTACACCATACTTTTTACTCTCACTTGAGTGATATTAAGTATCGCTACTCTTTCTTCAGTAAAACTCTACCCACTGTGAGTAAATTCACTGCAAAAACAAACATCTTTTAACCAAAAAACACACCAGACACAATTAATACATCATACCTACTGTAAGCATTTATATATTAGAGAAAAAAAAGTATTCAGAAAAGTTTATCTCACTTACAATGTGTTGCTTTGTAATTATGTTATTAGTATATATACGTTTTATTTTAGTTTCTTGCATACTGGAATTTGCACACAAATTATATTTCTAAATGTCGTTTTAATAGAAGTAGGTGAGGTCTGCAATGCTTTAGATTATTTTTTAGGTTTTGAGACTTTTTGGACCATTTGTCAATTTAGCTAATTAAGTTCATTCAGTTTGATTTTAAGGATCTTTGATTGCTTTGTCTTAGACAGGTCCTATTTAAGTCATTTTTTGATTATGCACATCTGGCAGTATCAGGCTTACCTGAGGCGAGTGAAACTGAACTCGGCTTTTAAAAAAATTTGTAAAATTGCTAATTAGTTTATTTGTAATCATGAATTATTAGTTTAAGGGATGCATTTTGACAAAAGGCCAAGAGGTAGCGATGTCTTTTTCCCTTAAGAAATGATTACATGACTGCTAATCAGTATATCCCCAGGAGATCTTTGTCTAGTATTAAACTGTATTTGAAGAGATGAAACAAGATAAAGAGAGCCAAACCAGAAGAGATTTGTAAAGGGGCAAATACTTTCTCCACAGTGATGTCACCAGCAATGACTAATCTTTTTTTCAGTTAATCCTTTATCTCCAAATGTCTATGTTGAATTATTATTGTGATCTAAACTGCAGATTGAATCAGTGAAACATTTCTCTCAAATGTTTTGAATAAATTGACATTCTGACAATTATTAGTCTGAGCAGCAGAAGACAATTGTAAGTTAAAACTTGATTACCACAATTAAATTGAGTTGATTTGATATGCTGTATTTCACAGCAAAATCAGAAGTTTAACATCGCTCATACTGATGCACTTTGTGTAACTCTAATGCAGTTAGCAAAAAATAACTGTTGATTTCATTGTCATCAACAGTATAATTATTTCTAGTTCCATTTATCTCTTGTATTACCCATGCTTTTATCTTGTTTACATTTGACTTGAAACATAATCAACCATTTTCTAATTAAAGATAAAAAGCAAAAAAAAAAACAACAAGCAGCTAAATTTAGGAAATGTGTTCATGAATATTCCAGGTCAACACAACAAATGTGTCACACACAAACAAGCTGTGCTAGAAAACATCCTCACACACTGACATTTCCCACTAAAAGCATGGGCAAATTTATTCCACCTCACTCCTCTGATGGACTTCCTGATCCGCCTTAACAACAAGACTTAGCACTTTAGATGAGTTGCATTAAATTACACTCAAAGGACAAAGTTAAAATTTAAGTGCACCTTTAATTTATTCAATATCTATATTATAATAGAGTCATCATGATTGGCATATAAAATATTTACAACAACAACTAATTCATTAAAAATGACAGATCCTGCTGAAAAGTGTATGTGCTTATATGTGGAAGGTGGCAAGATTGCAGCAACTTTCAAGAGCAATTCTTCATGGAACAATCAATCATTCTGGGTACTGACATCTGAGAAGTACATTATCTAGCAAACAATTAGCACAGCTTGAAGCATAAATGGGGCTCCAAGACTAAGAAAGGCAGCAGGTGGACTGTTTGGTCTCTCTTCCCTAAAGAGAAAGGAGAAAAAAAGCCCAGTTAGAAACAAAGAACTTTCATCCACACATTTTCAAAAACCTATTAGAAATTTGATGTAAATTAGCCTTTCATCTGCTGCTAAAAAAACAAAAAAACACAAAAGTTCAGAAGCAGATGGGTTGCCATGACAACTGTGTACCTACATGTTTTCCTGTAAGCATGCTACTGGTGCCTAAATTCCAGGTACCTGTTGTCTCTGTTGTTGGCGTCGGTATTCTTCTTCGCTGGCGGCCAGAGCCTGAGCCAGGGCCTGGTCCTCCTGCTCCTGAGGGCTGAGGGGAAAACATCCCGGAGTGAAAACCCCACAAACTGGACGACATGCATAACGGTGGACCCTTGAGTTTGATTCAAGTGCAACCTCATTAAAATTATTTAAATAATCCCATCAGCCTGTTTTGTTCGACAAACACTAAAGAGCCACGCCTATGTGATGGTTCAAATCTGTAAGCAGAGAGCGCTGTCATGGCTGTTTTTCAGGTTTCTTTGTTTATGTGGATTTTCTCCTTTGCACTTGGTGTACGCTACAAGAAAAATGTGCCGTTTCTGATTCACTATTAGCAATGCACTACATCATGACTTTAATTCAGATCTGAAACAGAGCCAAGTCGGTTTCTGGATACCAACTAAATCATAAAAACTACTTACAGTTTGAAAGATTATTCATATCTCTTCATACAGTGACATACATTTGATCACCTTTCAAATAATTCTGTTTATTTTATCATCATTTATATGTAATAGACCAAGCAAAAAAAAAAAAAAAACACATATAAAGTGGAAGGGAAAAGAAACACAGTTTCCTAAATTTTTTACAGATAATATCTGAAAAGTGTGGCATGCATTTGTATTCAGCTCAGTATAAATTCCAGAGAATCAGTTGCCTTCAGAAGTCACAAAGATAAACAGAAGTTCACCTGTGTGTAATTTTATCTATACATAAAACCAGCTGTGCTATGGAGGCCTCAGTGGTTTGTTAGAGAACATTACCAAACAAAGAGCACCGTAAAGTCCAAAGGTCACACCACACAGAACAGGGTTGTGGACAGGGTTAGATTATAAAACTATCTCCACAGCTTTGAACACCTCACAGGACCGACCAATACCGAGTGCTATTTATATCAGCATTAAACACTGCTCAATAACTATCAGAACCAAGCAAAAGATGGAAGCTGAATAAGTGAATTTTTATAAATCCATGTAGATTCTTGAAACACTTTTAAGTCACACAGTTTTGGAACATTATCATAACCTTCAGAACAATATTGCTGGATATGCTCATCATTCACAGCAACAAGGGGAAAATCAACCATAAATGACCTGGGAGACTGTAAAGTACCTGAACAGTAAAAACAGTATCTAACCAGAGATCTGGGTTTTAGCTAAAAATTCATGCCCAGTTATAAAAAGATTCTGCATGCATTTGTGAAAAGACTTTTTCAGCATATAAAGAAAAAGTTCATATCACAGCTAAACAGGGACGATGACGATCTAAGCGGCAATCCTGAAAATTAAATGCAGAATTAGCTTGCCATATAAGCCAACCATCATGCCCACCCCTGTCACTGAGAAACACCTGCAAGTCTGCATTTCATCCATATTATATACACACATTACTGATCTACTTAATAAGCAGCTAAATGAAGAGGAAGTTAGGGAAAATCAGAGGCACTTTGTTAACGTAACTCACCTGAGGGTTGGTTGAGCAGCTGGCCTCGAATCAGCCAAAGACATCTCCAGTGCTCTTTGTAAAGCCTGCTCCTCTGTCTGAAGAGACAATGTAGAAGCAGAATGTTTGAGTTCACTTTCAATATACTAGTGGTTACTTTACATAAGGTGATTTCATCAAAGTTGTGTTCATACCATGCCGGCCTGAAAGGACGCCGAGGGAGGAATTACATTCTGTGCTGAAACGGATGTGGGAATCCGCGGGGTAGAGCTGGGAAAAGCAGGAATACAATGTGTTAAATAAAGTATATATATTCAATATGTCCATTACTGAACAAATGTGGGGTAGCAACACTCACCCTGAGCTGTAAGCTCTGTTGTTTACAGTTACGCCATTAGAAACAGGCCGAGGGTTTCCTGAAGCAGATGAACGAGAACTAGAGGCAGACGAAGAGGAAGCATCTTGAGACCTCATTACAGCAGCATGTCTATGGAAAAAACAAAAAACCTTAAATCACCAGGTTCAATGTGATAATTCAGAAAAAAAGGAAAACCGTTTCAGAATACTTAGGACAACTGTACTCACCCAGATTTGGAAAGAGACTTCCCGTCAGTCTTACAGTCGTGGTCTAGTGGGTGTCGATGTTTGAGACAGTAATTTAAATGACACTGGTCGCAGGTGACTCGTATCATTTCCTTTTGTTTACAGCCACCTTTAGAACATTTATTTGTGAATATCTGAAAGAAAGAAAAAAAAAACCTGTTATCACTGTTTTTGATGACATTGTGCCACATGGTTAGGGGGAACTCTGCATTATTTTAACCTTTCTCTTTCTTTGCGCAGGGTCTGATTTGCAGTCCCGGTCGATGTGTTCTCCCACTTTTATGTCAGGCATCTCGCCTCTTTTGATGGGAATGGGAGTATTACACAACGGGCAAACTGGAACCTGGACATCCTACAAGAACATACACAACAGTATTAAGCAAACAAAGGAACAAACTAGAACATTTGATATCTTTTAAAAGAATAGTAGAACTAAAAACATTCTAATTCAACCAATTCGTTTTCAAAACCAAGGCCTATAAAATCTACAGATTCTGATTGATTCTCCAAGCAACACTGCTACTAATCCACATGAGTTGCTTATATGGCTACTTGTTGTCACAGTTTAATATGTGTGGAATAGGTTATTGACTTCACAAGAACAACCACGCTTAGGTGAGCATGTTTTAGACAATGCTGTGTGACATAGGTTACATTAAAATAAATGGAACAACATATGACAAGATCAGTACATTGGGTAGATCAAATAGACATAAATGTAATTCAAAAGTAATCTAATAAAAGTAAAACCCATGGTGTAATTGTTTGTCCAGAAACATTTTGTAGTAATTGGATGCATTAGTTAAAAGATGAATACGCTGAGTAATTTTTTAAATAAAGTTTTTATTGAAGAGGATACAAATCAGGCCTAAACATAAGTTCATATTTTATTAGGTTCTATCAACTCACCTTTTTGTAGGATGATGTACATTTGTGATTTGCATAGGTGATGTGATCCTTGCAGAAAATCTCCTGACAGGCATCACATCTCATTGGAAGAAAATCTGCAATCAAACAAGCAGTATTTTATGAGGGAACAAGTTTATCAATCAATCACATTTTATTTGTATAGCATCACTCAGCAACAAGGCATTTCATAGTGCTTTACATCATAAAAACGCAAAAATACAAAGTCATACAACACACAGTCAAGAATTTAAACATTACATTTCGTCAAGTGCCATCATTAAACATCAGATTGTTAATTACCGTTGATTATCTTTCAAGTCTAACAACAACATCAACAAAAAATTATAATGCTGTTTTTATTTGAGACTTTACTCACCTAAACGCTTGCAGGTCTTCTCGGAGCAGTGCTCTCCCAAATCTGGAAACTCCATTTTTTTTAATGGGTCTTCTGCTGAAAATGACTGGTTTTTATTCTGAAATAGACCAAAAAAATAAATAAAAATAAAACTTAAATAGATGAGTAGCTAGCAGTTATTAGAACTGGTCTGCATTGTAATAACAATGAGGCTTTGAGGTTAGTCATGAGTCACATGATTATCAGTCTGTAGACCAACAATGAGTTTGCTAAATTATTAGCAAGAGGCTAAGCTAACTTCGATCAGACTCACAGATGATCGATTACGCAACTAATAGCTCAAGTTATCCACTATTCTGTTAGACAAACAGAACACAAGAACTTCAAAATGAGAGAGATTTTTGCGATAAGTAATACATGTTCACAACGTAACATGAATGAATTATAGTAACAAGATATAGAAATTAAGCAACTACTTAATTTACCCAAAGTGAGCAATAACACATATTTCTGCTAAGTTGAAAGAAACACCAACACCACACAGTATACTTCTCCATAAATGTCAATAACAAATACTAAAAATAAATCTTGACTATTTATGGTGAGAATATATTCTCACCGCTGGATTCTTTGCTACGCTAGCAAGATGATCAGCTAACCTCCTCTTTTTGTTCAGGTTTACTCACCAGTCGCGGCTTTCTTCTCGGTCTTTGGTTTTGTAAAAAGAAAGTCAATGTATTCTTCCAGCCAATATAACTCTATAATTTTTCAAAGTGTTTTAGTCTGTAGTTTAATTACAGAGCCCCTGACGTCCGTTGCCTTGTTTGTGAAGATCCTCGTCTGTTTAGCTGTGTCACGCACTGTCCACTTACGTCAAGACGCCGCTGATGTCATGCTGGCTACGTCGCAATGGAAGGCGTGGTTTCTAAGGCGGTCGTAGAAATTTCAAGAAAAATCTAGAATGACCCAGATTGTTCAAATAAAATTATGGAAATTGTATTTAGTAAATCTGAAATAGAATCTACTATTAAGAAAAAACTCTGACTGGAGGCGTTTTTTTTAGAGGAGGGGACTAAAGCTTGTCACTTGTTTCAAAAAAAAGAACTGCTGAAGAAAGTGGAAAAGAAAGTTAAAAAACCCCAGCTATCACAACGAACTAGAGGTTAAATAATTAATGGGCATTGGTGAGTGAGGCATTGACATGGAAAATGTTTAACAGAATAATGCAACATGAAAAATAAAGGGTGAGTGAGTATAAAGAAACATTTAAACAAGAATTAAGGAAATATAATGACATACTAAAGATGAATGTTGGGTAAACACAAACAAATGAGCAAAATATTCATTAATTTTTTTAAGTAAACAGGATAACATGCATGAATAGATAGATTCAAGAAGGAAATTCAGATGTTAAGTTGAAGCAATTTTAAAATAGTGGATAGTCATGACAGTGGTAAAACTGTTTCCTTTTTTAAAATGTTTGAGTTCATATTTAGTTACACATAAAATGAGTTGAAAATTACTGGAAAGACTGTAACATGTCAGAGAATAAAATAACAGAACAATAATGGCAAATATAAGAGAAGTAATAATAATTGTCCCTGAATAGCAACAATTCAAACTTTCTTTGCTCCTTTTGACCTTTTTAATTCTTGCACTAAAATAAAAAAAATCACATTATCATAAATTAATATTTATCCCTTCATATTCATTACCCTCATTTGCTAAAGCTGTTACCAACATAGATAATATTTGAAACTTTACTGAAACAACATAAGTCTTCTCCATGTAAGGATTTAAAAGTCATCCATTTAGACAGTTGACATTACATATGCAAGCTCTGTTAGTTAATGCATTTATGGCTTCATTAGATTTGTGCAACACAAATTCTCTTAAAATCTAAACTTTTAATGAGCTTAGGAGCCCTGAAACAAAAAGACATTATTTGCATCTCTGCTCTTTTAAATGCAGAGTAGGCTACCCTAATTTTGATTGATACAATCAAGATCAATCCACTTGATATAATTTTGGTCTCCAGCTGTGACTTTTCTGTCATTTATGTAAATGCACTCAGCAAGGTACTTGTACCCTAATTAATTTGGATTTTACTATTGGTCTTCACTTCAAAAGTCCATATTCAGTCTGACAAGACTGGAATAAAATGTTAAGTGTGTTTATTAGCATAGGCAAATGAGACATTTTGAATAAAATGATATGAAAGTTGTGTTGATAGAAAATAATAATACACAACATCATGATAATATTAGTGCTGGTCCACAGTTCTGCATTACGACTAATACATACTGTACTGCTTTTTCTTCAGATGTCCCAGGTTGATTGGTCTCTCTGAATTTTGCTTAGGTGTGAGTGTGTACGCATGTTTGTTCTGTGTGAATCTGGGTTTCCCCTTTGATGGAGCGTCAACCTGTCCAGAATGTACTCCGTTCACCTTTGTAAAACACTGCACAGCCAGTAGACAATGGATAGCTGCAGCTCACCAGTTACAATTTTTAGTTTTCAGTGGTTCCTAACTATTCTCAGATTACATCTATACATAATATCATAAGTAATGCATATAATTCCCTGGTCCATGAAGTTCTTAAATTATTACTGAGTGGTTCTCTGACAAAGTGATTGTTAATGACCCATCAGCTAAAGAAATATTTATCTGCTTTCTCTGTGTTAAATAATTGAATGCCCAATCAGTATTTGAAAGTACAAAAGTTCACAAAAAGGTGCATAACTCACTTTTATTAAAAAGTGTGATAGGGCCATATAATTTCAATCTTACACTCTGACATTAATAATTTAAACTCAAGTCCAATAATCCAATAAAATGTACAAAGAATGTGCTTTAGATGTTGTTAAATTCAGGATTGGGCTGTTACCCCAGATGTGAGCACACTTTAGGTTGAAACTGATTTCAGTATTGTTTTTTTATGGGACACAGGTTAGCCCTTAAGAAAATGTTGGCTTTAAACGACTTATCAAACAACATTTTGGTTGTGTGCCAGGCTTGAGAGTGTCTTTCCAAGATTTACCAGTTGGTGGCAGCACTGGTCTTCATGAGAAGTACAGCTCAGAGAAGGAAAGATAAAAACACGATGAACGAGGAAATCACCATAATTGCGACCACTAGAAATATTACATGTGTATATAGTCATGACAGCCTGGGATCTAAAGTTTTCCTTTTTTTATTTCCAACTTAAAGCTGGGGAAGAGCATAAAACTTCTTCACAAAGAAATAATGGGCACTCCAATTACTTCATAGGTAATTGGAGTGCCCATTTATTCATAATTTCCTTTAAACATTTACAAAGTGGTGCCTTGCAAAATGTGCCAGTGCCAGTTTTTGGCTTTTAACAGTTTACAAACAAAGGTTCAATCTGTATTTTATGGTTTTAAAAGACAGACTATGTGCAATAGGAAGTGAGAGGATTCTAGAGGGTCACACTCTCAACTGTTTTGCAGCTCCAAGCCAATCTCTTTTAGGTATTCTCCCTGTAATTAGCTGACCAGGTTGCTCTCTGAGCAAAAGAGCATCCTGACAGCATGATATTACCAGCTGCTATCCGGTTTCCTAATGGGGACAGAGGGTTCAGAACAACAATTCAATGTTGTTCTTGGCTCTTTTGTGACTTCTTCGATGAGTCATTTTACTGCCGGGAGTAATATGAGAACCTGAGAAGGTTCACCACTGTTTCATGTTTTCTACATGTGTAAAATGGCTCACACTTCAGGTTGTTGGATTCCCAAAGCACTAATAATCGATATGCTACTCTTTCAAGATTGATGGCTGTCAGCTACTTTGTTTTTCATCTGTTCTATAATTAATCTTGCTTGGTGCATGATGTGTTGCTTTCCTATTGTTAGACAAGTTCTGTTTAAGCAATTTATTGAGTTTTATTTAACTCTTTGCCCCCAACACTGGGGGCAAAGAAATTCTTGCACAAGCCTAGGTTGGCTTGGGTAGCATTTCTACCTTAATAAATGACATGACAATTTGAAAAACACTCTCTGTATTCATTCAAGTTATGTGCTTTTCAAAATGTACTTGATCTGAAACATAATGTGCTAATAAAAAGTAAAACCAAAAAAGAGTTGTAAGGAAGCAAAATATTTGTATGTATGTGTCCAGTAATCATACACTTTCCCGACAAAAGGCTATGCATCACATTGTTACCACTGATAGCCTGTCCTGGTGTTGTGTGCTCTCTATATAGTGAAGCAAAATGACTCCTCAGACCAGGCTGCTCTATTCCCTTGCTCCATTCTCAATTTTTGATACTAATGTGACTACTGTTGAA